>NC_141357.1:24444778-25044778 GCF_057382095.1 Aulonocara sp. 'chitande type north' Nkhata Bay | reverse complement strand
CACAGTGCGATATTTGTGCTTACCTGAACCGCTGCTGTCATTTTCTGCCAGATTATCTGTAAACAGATTAGTGAAAACGTTGAGACGGCTGCTGGTTATTTAGAAAAATCTGATGCAATAATTTCAAAATGTGAGAAAATCCAAAAACATTTATTTCCCCCAATTTTATTACTCACTACTACACATATGTCATTGTGATTGTCATTATGGCATCATCACTACTACGGAAACTAGAATACTTTAAATGGTTTGATAATCAACCCCCTCTTTAGTCATACTGCCCAGGACCCTGACAGCTGTCAGAGAGAAAAAAGCTGCTGTTGTTTTACCAGAAAAGCAACCATAATCCTGCAGTAAAAATAGAAACAACCAATAGTATGTAAATCGAGGGAAAGCTAAATTATTCAGACCGTTTCTTCTTCTACTTCCCCCACAAAGAAAAACACCTATTTAAGAGAAAGTAAGCCTCAAGCGCTCAACACTCACATGGTTTAAAAGTCAGAAAAAAGAAAAAAAAAAAAACTAGAGTGAAGCATGTGATGCATCACAAAAATAAGTACAGGATTAGAACAGGTGCAGCCCCAGTGAGAAACCTCCAGTTTTAGTTTACTTCTAGGTTCGTGCAGTGTGTGGTTTTAATTCATATTAGTCACCAAAAAGCCCTGAGCAGGGCTGAAGTACACCAGCAGTTTTTTATAGATGCGTCATTCACGGCAGCTGAACCGCAGCACCCCGTGAACAAGCCTGTGATAAGTGCAATGCATTAACATTCTGGCACATTTACGTAGATGGGGTCCAGAGGAACTGCTGCTGCTTCTCTCTTCCCAGCAGCACTGACTGTCCGTGGACCGGGCCATGTGGCCGAGCGCCAGGCTGGCTAATGGATGGAGCCCCTCCTCATCTGGCCCAGAGAGTTTTATCTTAGACTAACAAGCAGATGCTGTCTTTGCAGCTCCGCTCACAGCGCCTCCCTCATCAATCTCTCTGTCTCACTTTGCTCAATCTGTCTGCCTCACCTCTCCCTGCACTTTCTTCTCCATGCCTCTCTCCCTTGTCCTCATATGCCTCCTATGGCCCATCTCATTCACTGCAGCTGTTGCTGCTGCTGCTGTCTCACAGCTGAGCCAGCGGGCATCCCTCTTATTTGTCGTTTGGGCATGGCTGCTTCCCTTCATCAGGCTGACAAATAAGGTGGAGAGCAAGTGCCCGCACAGATGCACACATGCAGATGCAATCACAAATATGCAGAGAGTGCTAGAGGCTGTGTGCAACCTCAAGGATTTGGTTAGTATTGAAAGGTGTTAGCTGCCATCTGCTGGCTGAAAACCATAATACAGGAAAAAAAACAAAGAGGTTAATGGGTTCTTTTTGTGACTTATTAACTGACTCATTACTCCACCAGTAGATTTAAAGCTATCAAAATAAGTCAGCTTTGTCAGATCCATACTGGAATTCATGTTTTGGAAATATTATTTGAAAGACTGTAGATGTTTAGTGAATCTAAATATACATTTCTCCTACTTTAAATAAGACTAAACTACCAAACACTGGAAATGTGATATCCAATCCAGCTTCGAGTCAGGATCAGACTGATATCGATTTACAGTGTACCTGATATCAGAATGGTAACATACACTCACTGGCCAATTTTTAAGTACACCTGTTGAATCGCTTGTAACCACAATCAGCCAATCGCCTGACAACAAGTCAAAACATCTAGGCACGTAGACACGTTCAGGATAACCTGCTGAAATTCAAACTGGGCATCAGAACGAGGAAAAAAGGTGATGTACGCGGTTTTAAACATGGAATAGTTTTTCAGAAACTGCTGATCTTCTGGGGGTTTCCTCACATAACCATCTCTGGGGTTTACAGAGAATGATCCAAAAAAGGGGAAAATATCCAGCGAGCATCAGTCCTCTGGCTGAAAATGCCCTGTTGATGTCAGAGGTTAGAGGAGAATGGCCTCACTGCTTTTTGCACCTCGTTACACTCGAGCTATCTGAATGCAAAATGGGCTGCAGCATCATCTCCCCGTTAGCTTAGAACACAGGATTGGACAAACATTGCCTGGTCTGATAAGTCTTACATTCTGCTGTTACATTCAGATGGCAGGGTCAGGTAGGGCGAAAACAAGATGAAAGCATGGATCCATCCTGCCTGGCATCAACACTTCTGGCAGGTGTAACATTTTCCTGGTTGGTGACCATCCCTTTATGACCACAGTGAACCTTTTTTCTCCATATTAAAAAGCTCAAATTATCTCACACTGGTTAATTAAACATGACTGTGAGTTCGCTGTACTGAAATGGCCTCCACAGTCACCAGATCTCAAGGTAATAGCGAAACTTTTGCATACGGTGTTACAAGAGATTCAAATCATGAAGCAGCAGCTTTCAAGCCTTTCATGCAAATGATATGGAAACAAGGACAGCAAACAGGAAAGGTGAGCCAGCTGGGAAAATATAACGAAAGGACGAGTAAAACAAAATACAAGAAGTGATAAATAGATGAGGATGCACACTTTTCAAATAGCAAGAGAACAACTGAGAGCTCAAAGAAAATGAAAACATGAAGAGCTGCTGAAAGAGAGGGCAGGAAAGCAATGAACCGGCTGGTGTTTACCTTTGTTCTCAGGTGCGGGGATATCGCCGTCTCTGTAAGGCAGAAGAGATAACATTCAGACAAATATAAATCAAACAGAATTCTCCAGCCGTGTAAGATTCAAAGTGCTTTTTTATTTATTTTTGTTTTTAAAAATTGTGCAGCTGCAGGATCACGCAGTAGCCGATACTTCTCCTTTTCTGTACGGCTGAGTAAATCAGTCAAAGAGGAAGTGTGTGGCTAAACGGCCTGCATCACACTTTCTCACGAAACTCCCTTCTCTCAAACGCTTTCAAAGCAGTGTTGATAGCAAAGGAAAGAGCTGAGGAAACATACAGGCTGGGTCTGTTTCCCATTCAACAACTCAGGTTAGACTCTTTTCATTTATGGCTTTATCATAAGACAGCATCAAGCAGAGCGTAAATATGGCTGTCTATTTTCAGGGCCATTGTGTAATATTATAATCATACAATGTTAGCTGGCTAATTATTGACTTTAAGCACTTTGTTACTTTGTCCTACACATTTTTATGCACATGACAAGTTTTATCAAATATAAGCAAAAGACTGATAAACAGATCGCACCACACTAAACATCACTGCAAGCATCTGCAGTATGGTACTGCTCCTATATTCTTCTTAATGCTGCAATAATATATTCAGTGACAGCACTCAGACTTAGATATTAGATACCAGTCTTCCTGACTGTAAACACCAGCCGGTTCATTGTAAACAAAGCCAGACACGAACGCTGTCCAAGTGTTCGTATATGCTGTGTGAAGACTGGAGCAACCTGTTGATGCAGTCAGAGCAAGACGAAACACGCCTGTTCAAGGGTAAAAAAAAAAAAAAGAAAGCCAACCCCACAAGAAGAACGAGTTCACCACCAGCATGTGTTAAAAGAAAAAATAGGTCAGCCTTTGTTTTTTCCTGTCTCACTCTCGCTCTGCTGCAATTATATCCAAATGAAGCAAATGAATCAGGAAGCCTGGATTATTACCAAAGATCAAGAAGTGATACTTTATTTCTTTTGCTTGGCGGCTGTTTCGCCTGATAAGGAGCTGAGGCTTTCCTTTGTTTTTAAACATCTGTCCAGGAAGCTGAACTTTTTTCCTCTCTCTCTTTCTCTCTTCAAGGTCATCTCATCAGCGCCTCTGCCATACAGTCTCACAACAACACCACTGGGGTCATTGCCATGGTAATAGTAGTCATCTCTTCCTGTATGAGTCCTCATGCCTCCTATGATCTTACATGTTTAGAAATTAAAAACATACTCGATAACTCAAACTTCTGTGTGGTTTGTCTGTTTGTTTCTGCTTAAAGATAAAGCCCGGATCATGTCACAGTCGCAACAGCTTCCCACAAACAGCACAGAGAGGAGTGCGTTTGTGTATAGATAAACAACTGTCACATAGCACCAGCAGTGGAACAAAAGAGCCGCCCTTTGTCCCGGTCATTTATTGTCCAGACTTTACTGCTTTTATTGCATTTACAGCAAGTTAGAAATCTCTAATCAAATCATAAAGTGAAAGTTGGCCTTTTCCTGCTATAGCCTCACAAACAAAGCTGGAGTTGGAATTAATTTCTATCACATTTAACAGATTCATAGATCTTTAAGGTCTTTTGGCATCTGATCATCTGTTTGGGGACTTTTCCTGCCAGGTGGGGCGTGATGCCGTGCGAGTAACTCAGTAGCTCCGATGACAATGAGTCATCAGTATCACTTCACCTGTCTGTGGCTCACGGATGAACTGATGGTGAATATAACAGAATCACTAAAGACAACTGTATGAATTAGAAGAGTACAGTCGGTTAAAACCCGCCGAATAATATCTCAAAGCATCACCAAGCCGCGTAGGCACTGTCGTGTTTCGCTCTGCGCTGCACTTTAATGTGAGGCTGTGCATTAACGTGAACGAAAACCGATGTTTATTGTGTGTTTTTAATTGAACTAAACTGTTGCATAAGCTTTGCTTTACAGCTTCAGCTTTGGCACGCGCTACCAACTCGCTCGGTGATACGTTGTTGTCACACACAATGTTTAACAACAGAGCGGCGCGAGCGCACAGACACCAACAAAGAGATTTTAAACAGACCGTGTTTGCAACGAGGAAGCGAAAACTAGGCAGACATATATTGTTGTTGTTATTGTTTCATGAAATGCACGAGCAGATGAGCCCCGAAAAGACTACAGCGACAATGACTCCCACTTCCTGTGCGTGGGGGACGAGAGGCGAGATTTTTAGCTCTGCATCCACGCCGATTCGCCCAAAACTGTTCACAATTGAAAAACACAAACCGCCGCGGATCGCGCACAGCAACGCTTTCCACTGATCTAGTAACAACTTACCCATCCTCGAGGTGGCAAGCCGCACCGCAGCTGGCCATCTCCGCCACCATCCTCCGTCTGTGGCCCCGTTATGCTTTCTCTTCTTCACTAGCGTGCAGAGGCTGCGCGTAAAAACACCTGGGAGGCAACATGAGCCTCTCACCGGCGGCGATCGCGTTCTGGGTTAAAGGGCTAAGCATTTATTGGGGGAGACCTCTTTGGCTGCATTACTTATTTCACATCATGCGTCCCCCAGAGTGTAGCATTTCCTCTTTATCGAGAAAAAAATAACTCGGTTTGACTCCCCCGGAAAAAGCGCTCACTTTCCTAAAATCCACAAAAAGGAAACATCAGAGTCCCCTTTTGTGCAGCCTAAATGTGGGATGTGTTGCTTTCTTTCACAAAAAAAAACGTGCTTGTTTGTAAAAAGAAAGAAAAAATACAGACCACAGATCTTCACATCATAGGACCACCCGAATGTCTTTAGAGCAGCGCCACTCTCAGGATCAGCGCTGCTGCGCAGTTATTGCGCATGAATATGGGCGGGCCTGCAGCATCCCGCCACAGTGCAGGCTTTGTGGAGTCTTGTTGATGATTTACAGCCCCACGCTTAACGCTTATTAAATAAGCGAGCTGCACAACCTGTGCGAAAGAAATGTTTACTGCTGGAAGCCTCAGACTGTCTGAATATGAATAACGGAAGATAAAAACCACACCGCTTAACTTTCAGGACATGCACAGAGTTTCCGCATGCAGAGGCCACCTTTTTGCATGAGTAAGCACAGCAGAGGGTCCCCTGAAGCGATCCCCAAAGATATTGAAAGAGATAGAAGGTGATGATGATGATGAAGCACAGTTAGAGGTTTATTCTAATCATTTATGTAATAAGTAAAACAAAGTGTATAATGAGGATAGTGGGAGCTGGACGGTTACTTGGTTTACTTCAAAATAAAACAGGCATTTATCTGAGAGACGTTCATTGCACTGAAAGGAGCAACCAGCTTCCCGTGATGCAACTAGGTCACTTTTGAGCGGGAAAAAATACGCCTGCATTACAGAGAGGTAACCAGCAGATGTCGCATTAGACAACAAAGCAAAAAGCACATTCCAACCTGATTGATGCACGCCTCTGATGTGAGGACTGATCACTGTCATCATACCATAAAGTTACAGTGGAATCAAATCAGAGAAGGTCAGCGTCCTATGGTGGATCTCGGCTAAGCACACTGGCCAGCAGAGAGAGCAAAAAAAGGGAGGAAGGGCGCTGTGTGTCTGTGAGATGTCCGGTGGGAGGAATGAGTGAGGGATGAAGGGCTTTCTTATTGATCTTCAAAGCACCTTTCTCCTCCCTCCATCCACTCACCGAGTTTGACGAGTGGATGTGTGGTTTATAGGCAAGAGAAAGGAAACACAGAGAGGGAGAGATGCCACAGACTAATGGGGGCATTATCCTAGTCTCAGAGTCTAAAGGGAGAGATCAGCTACTCCTCTCAGGGGTGAGACGATATCCCCAATACCTCAGGAAATCAGAGGAGATAAAGCAGAAGTGGTGGAAAAGAAGGGTGAGAGAAGTAGAGGACAGGAAAGGTCAACTTGATGAGAAGATAAGAAGAGATGGGGGGAAAGAGAAAATATAATAGGAAAAAGGGGTCAGTTAAATAGGTTAAGATGTAAATCATGAGAGCAGGAGGCACAAGACTTAAACCATAAACTCAATTTGTCACTCGAGTTGCAAAAACGTATAATTTAATATAGGCTAGTCTGGTATGAGAGTTCATTCGACCTGACTTGAGACAAAAAGCCAAAGAGGCTAATGTCAAGTTACAACAGCAGTCGCCTCAAGGTGCTAGATGAAGATTCAACGACCACACCTGGTGTGGTTTTACGCTGACAGAGTTAGCTGTGTTAGCGTTCTACAATTTACTCTTTTGCATGTCAAAAACCAATGCAGTATCAGAAAAATGATTATTTTGAACTCATAATGCTGCTGCAGTAAAAGTTGTTAAGACATTTGACCTCATGGTGGAGCTAGAGCAGTGGTTCTTAACCTTGTTGGAGGCACCGAACCCCACCAGCTTCATATGTGCATTCACTGAACCCCTCTTTAGTGAAAAATAAAATGTGATTTTTTTACTGGTGCACAAAATGAGCCATGCATGTCATGGCGGAGGCTCTGCCAAACCCCTGAGACCGGCTCACCAAACCCCTAGGGTTCAATCGAACCCAGGTTAAGAACCACTGAGCTAGAGGAAACAAGAATATCAGTCAGTGGGACACATTGTGGGAACCATGAAATGCATCTATCAAATAATATGTCAGGCCGTGTAGAAGTTACTGACATATTTTAATGGTTAGATGGAAGCTTTGACCTCATAGTGATGAGGAATATTTAAAGTATGACGAAAGTCACTCAGTATGTTTCAGCTGCTGGGGATCTTGCCTGAAGTTACAAAGGGTTATCTGAATCCAGACTCAAAAAGCTCCGTGGAGCTTTTTGAGTCTTGATCAGAGCGGTGGAGTGATGGACCAGGCAACAGGTGACAGAGCAATGCTGCCATCTAAAACGCCTCATCACCAGCTACTAAAAATGCTGAGCTGTTGCACAGAAGCACTTTGGGCATTCAGTGTGGATTGTTGCCATTCTGGTAATTGCGCTGTTGTAACTATTATACTAAGCAGGGAGGGGAGGTTAAAAAAATCAAAGCTTTGAGTCTTGATCTTAAAAATAGGTACTGGGAAAGCATCTGACTTTCATTCCTCTGTGACTCAGTTAAGACAGTGTTTCACTGTATGAGTGTATGTGTGTGTAATATGACAGGGCTTTTTTAATATAGACCCACCAACCAGTTTGGAAACCATGATGCCACACACCCTCGGGGGGTAATACGAGCCCTCGACGTGCCGACTCATTATCCATCACGTAGATACACACTCAAAACAACACACACACACACACCAACCTGATGAAGCACATATGAAGATGCTTCATCAGGGTGGAGGGAAACTCCTACCTTGGCCATTTTGCCAACAGGGCCAGTTTATCACATGGAAACATGCAAAGTTACTAAAGAGCCGTAACAGCTGAAGGCCTGCATAAAGAAGCTAGAGAAAGGGGACTAGGTACAAAGAGAAAAGAGGAGAGAGACTTGGGAAATCGTTCAGCCATGAGAGCGTTTAAAGGAAATGTATGAGCCTAAAATTCTTCCATGTGTAATGAACATAATGAATTTCCCATTTTAAAGCATTAAAAAAAACAGCGTGGAGCTGTTTTACTCAGATGCAAAGCTTCAGATCAGTGAGGGAAAAAGCCTTTGAAAGTCTAATCTGAATAAAGTGCAGATAACTCCTGGACTTAGAGCTAATGCTAACTGCTTGTGACTGGACTGTGAATTCACTTGTGACACACCCCTCTCCCGCTTTGATTTCCTGCTCAGTATCTGAGGTCTATATTTGTTTGTTCTTTATTTTTACATGCAGTGTTGTTTTTCAGTAGTCACCTCTCGCTGCTGCCATCGTGTTGCTTTTTCCTTCCTCTTGGGTAAAAATGTTCTATGAGCACCACCAGGGTATTTTCACCTCACCCACACAGTTTACACTCTTTGTCTTCCATCCCCCCCACCCAGCCCCCCTGAAATTGCTGTCAAATTTAAAAAAAAAAAAATGGTATGATAATGCAAGAGTTTCCTCTGCTGTCAGGAAATTATTTTTTGCCAAAATGTCCTTTTATTCATAGAATGTAACTAGCAAAATTTGAAATTTCTTATGTCTTTTATAGATCCTGAAATGATTTTCTGCTTTGTTTCAGGATCTAAAATTAGATAAATACATTCTCAGATGCACTACGCCACATGACATATTGTATCTTGTCATTATTTATCAAAAACTGACGCAAAATGCAGAAGCAGTGTGTGAAAAATGAACACACCCCAGTTTGTAGAACCACTTTTACCAGCAATAACTTAAAGTAATGTTCTTTTGTATGACTTTATCAGTGTCTCACATCGTTGTGGAGGAACTTTTGAACCACTCGAACCAACGCACCAGTGCATTGAGGTTTGTGTGCATCCATTTATGCACAGCTCCTGTAAGGTCTTGCCATAGTATTTAAATAGGTTTGAGGTCTGGACTGGCTGGGCCATTTCACTACCTTGATTCTATCTTTTTCAGACATTATGTTGTCCTTGAGTCAATGACTGGAGGGTCCCCGGGTCCTGTGGCTGCAAAAATAAGCCCAAATCCTAACCCCTCCACCACCATGCTTGACAGTGGGTATGAGGTGTTTGTGCTGATATGCTGTGTTTGTTTGTTTGTTTCCACATGCTTTGTCCCACACGCCATCAAACTGTTTAACTCCTCTCTGGAGGGGAGAGGGAGGGGAAACAGGTGGACAAAGGAGGGGGGAACAACTAAGCTGTAGTGCCTCTTGCAGAGGTTATCTTCTGACACCCTTTGAAACAAGCAATACTTCTTCAGTCTTTTTGTAGTAGTGTTGTCATTAACCGTAAAGTTTTAGTATGCTCATTGAATCATGTAGATCTCTGAGATGTAGCTCTTGGGTTGGCACTGGCAGTGGTCTGATCTTAGGGTAAATTTGCTGTGACACCAATCCTGGGAAGACTGCCTTGAATCTTTGACGCCATAAAATGGTGGACTTCAAGTAGTTTGTAAAGGGCCTTATAACCCTTGCCAGATTGAGAGGTAGCAACTGAATCAAGTGCATGTGATGAGCACCACCTGGCTGCTACTTACTCTTATACAGGGAGTGCAGAATTATTAGGCAAGTTGTATTTTTGAGGAATAATTTTATTATTGAACAACAACCATGTTCTCAATGAACCCAAAAAACACATTAATATCAAAGCTGAATGTTTTTGGAAGTAGTTTTTAGTTTTAGCTATTTTAGGGGGATATCTGTGTGCAGGTGACTATTACTGTGCATAATTATTAGGCAACTTAACAAAAAACAAATATATACCCATTTCAATTATTTATTTTTACCAGTGAAACCAATATAACATCTCCACATTCACAAATACACATTTCTGACATTCAAAAACAAAACAAAAACAAATCAGCGACCAATATAGCCACCTTTCTTTGCAAGGACACTCAAAAGCCTGCCATCCATGGATTCTGTCAGTGTTTTGATCTGTTCACCATCAACATTGCGTGCAGCAGCAACCACAGCCTCCCAGACACTGTTCAGAGAGGTGTACTGTTTTCCCTGCTTGTAAATCTCACATTTGATGATGGACCACAGGTTCTCAATGGGGTTCAGATCAGGTGAACAAGGAGGCCATGTCATTAGTTGTTCTTCTTTTATACCCTTTCTTGCCAGCCACGCTGTGGAGTACTTGGACGCGTGTGATGGAGCATTGTCCTGCATGAAAATCATGTTTTTCTTGAAAGATGCAGACTTCTTCCTGTACCACTGCTTGAAGAAGGTGTCTTCCAGAAACTGGCAGTAGGACTGGGAGTTGAGCTTGACTCCATCCTCAACCCGAAAAGGCCCCACAAGCTCATCTTTGATGATACCAGCCCAAACCAGTACTCCACCTCCACCTTGCTGGCGTCTGAGTCGGACTGGAGCTCTCTGCCCTTTACCAATCCAGCCACGGGCCCATCCATCTGGCCCATCAAGACTCACTCTCATTTTATCAGTCCATAAAACCTTAGAAAAACCAGTCTTGAGATATTTCTTGGCCCAGTCTTGACGTTTCAGCTTGTGTGTCTTGTTCAGTGGTGGTCATCTTTCAGCCTTTCTTACCTTGGCCATGTCTCTGAGTATTGCACACCTTGTGCTTTTGGGCACTCCAGTGATGTTGCAGCTCTGAAATATGGCCAAACTGGTGGCAAGTGGCATCTTGGCAGCTGCACGCTTGACTTTTCTCAGTTCATGGGCAGTTATTTTGCGCCTTGGTTTTTCCACACGCTTCTTGCGACCCTGTTGACTATTTTGAATGAAACGCTTGATTGTTCGATGATCACGCTTCAGAAGCTTTGCACTTTCGAGACTGCTGCATCCCTCTGCAAGATATCTCACTATTTTTGACTTTTCTGAGCCTGTCAAGTCCTTCTTTTGACCCGTTTTGCCAAAGGAAAGGAAGTTGCCTAATAATTATACACACCTGATATAGGGTGTTGATGTCATTAGACCACACCCCTTCTCATTACAGAGATGCACATCACCTAATATGCTTAATTGGTAGTAGGCTTTCGAGCCTATACAGCTTGGAGTAAGACAACATGCATGAAGAGGATGATGTGGACAAAATACTCATTTGCCTAATAATTCTGCACTCCCTGTAATTACGATAGAAGCAATAAGGGTGCACTTAGTTTTTCACAAACTGCTTCTGCATAATGACTTAGTTTTTGTTCTACAAATAATGACACTGTGTGATTCACTGGGCAGCCAAAAAAAAGTTAAACTCTAAGATTTCATCGGACAACCTTTAGCTTTGTTGGCAGGACACATTCACTGTGGTATTTCAATTAACTTATGCAATGTCACAATATTTATTTCCATCCAGAGTTTCATGAATTATTCACAAAGATCTCCTAGAAGTGACGACAGGAGAGTTGGACTGTTAAAGTCTTCTCAAACACATCCCAAAGATCCTCAGTGGGATAAAGGTTTCAGCTCTGTGGTGGCCAATCCATGTGCGAAAATGATGTCTCGTGCTCTCTGAACTATGAATCCTGGCATCCCATCCCATGTCCATACAATCAAGGAAGGAACAACTTGATCATTTTAGGTATATTCAGTTAGTCAGCTCATTTTTTTGGCACTAAATATTGCTGAACCTAGACCTCAGACCTCCAATCCAATGAAAGGCTCTCACCTACAGTGTCCAGGCATGTGTCGTTTGTCCCAATATATGAAATCTCAGAGTTTAAAGTAAAGTTTTAAGTTCAAAGTAAAGTTACAGCTTACTATCCCCATATATACATATTAAAAATATACTTAATACTTTGACAGCATCACATTTACTCTTTATTCTGTGAATGCTTATTCCAGCATTTTGTTATATTTCTTATTTAATACTCACATCCAAATGGATATTTTCACATTTGAATGGTTATACTGAGAACTGCAGTTTCCTAACATTCCCAGCATATTCGAATGCTGAAATTAATTTAATTTCAATTTAGTTCTCTTCTCTTTTATTCAAACAACAGTTGCCTCAAGGTGCTTTATATTATAAGGTAAAGGCCCTGCAATAATACAGAGAAATGACCCCCTTTGAGCAAGCACTTGGTGACAGTGGGAAGGAAAAACTCCCACTTAACGGAAAGAAACCTTGAGGAGAACCAGGCTCAGGAAGAGGCAGCCATCTGCCATTGGCTGGGGTCGGGGGGGGAGGAAGATAGAACAAAAACACACTGAGAGCTTTCAAATAAACACTTAATGAGTTTGAGAAATGGCCTCAATAACCAGGAAGTTCAGTCCATAGTGTCTGGTTTCTTGCTGTTTATTGTTTGTGAAAGACATGGGAATCATGGAAATCTCTGAAGGCTTTGCATGTTGCATGTTTTCTAAGAAGAAAAGTATCTGTCCTTGATGCTGTTTGGATTTGATGCCTACGCATACTAAGTATTTGGGAATCTTCGCTTGTCCCTCCGTCACCAGAGGAGAATGATTTAAATTGCTGTACATTTTCACATTTCCTGTTTCTGGACATCTGTAAAACTGCATGCTGGGAAGTAGAATGGAAGAATGGAGGTCATAATTTAGGCAAAGGGGGGGGGGGGGGGGGGGGGGAGAGAGAGAAGTTAGTGTCTGCATGGCCTCTGGGGAGCTTGGTTACAAGTTTTTAGGTGACCCTTCTTCTGTTCTCCTGTCGCTTTAGTTTACACCCTCCCATTGCTTACACAGTCTATGTACTTATTGCTCTATACTAAGCCCGTCAGCGTTTTGTATAATGTGTGTTGTGTCATGGCCTCTTTCTCTTTTTATCTATCCCGCTTTCCCTCCATGCTGTTAATGCCTTATTTTGAGAGTTCCCTCAGGGAACGCTGTGTTTTCAGGGGCAAGAGAAGAAGGAATCCTGGGATATAATGTGGGCGTTTGGTAAAAGTGCTGAAAGCCATAGTCACCTTCTGAGACACAGACCACCTCCTCCTTTTAGTGTGTCTCAGCGCAGGGGTGTGGAGGCAGGGGGTCGAAAATCCTCTGACCTCCACGCCCACTCAGAACATGTGGGAATGGTAAAATTATCCTATATTTAACCCCCAGGTGTCTGCCTTGTGTGTGTATGTGAGTAACAGTAACTGAGTCATCTGCAGCTGGGTGGTACATGGGTTATCTTATAGGGCGGAAAAAAAGTGGGTGGGTTTGGAAAAGCTGTGCTCCCCCTTAATACACCACAGTCACCTCCCTGGGATAAGAACTTTCTCAGTTAAATATGTCTGAGGTTGAATGTGTGTACATTAGATATATGTGAAATCCAATCAAACATTAAATGTGTGGTTACAGAAAGCCACCGAGAATTAAATGGCAATCTCCCACCCTCTCAGCTAGATAATCATACAAAACTTAATGCAAGAGAAGAACAAAAAAGTCACCTTCAAAGAATAAAAAAAACATTTTTCTTCTTTGTAGAGTGAAAGTAACACATAATTAATACTTTTTTTGTTTTACACAGAGAATATTTGTGCTTATGTGGCTGTGGAGAGGGCATTTGCACATAAAATATTTAAATTTTCAAAGAAGGCAACAATGCTGAGTCAAATAAATTAATGCTATTACCCATCAAAAGGGCAGCTTTATATGGTTATTCACTATAAAGTGAAAAAAAAAGCTTGGCTCAGCACAAACCTTCCAAACATCTGACTTACTAAGAGCACTAAGTAATTCCCATTAGACAGAGAAGGGATTTTACCCCTCTGTCTTCTGGTGAGGATTTCTTTAAGTCTTCGTTCTCAGAGGAAGTCTGGATTCTGATTCATCTCCCTGCCAAAAACTACACAAAGCTGGGAGAGCAAGCCACATTAAGGTGCTCGTTAAGGCACACACTTTCCCTCAAGTATATTTGTTACCACATGCTTGTTCAAAGGCGCAAAGTTTACACTATGGTGTATTTCAAATGAAGTCTGTCCCGTGACCTGTGCCACGTCATCTCTTCTCGCCTCCATTTTTCGTGTCTCTGTCTACCACATTGTCCAGTTATGCAAAAAAAAGAAGAGAAAAAAATGAAAAAGAATGAAACCATACAAAGACACCCACACAAACAAACTCAAACATAAATACAGTTGCCCCATACTCTCAACATGCACAGTCCGTACACTTTAAGACCTCCGAGCCAGCAGAGCGATAAGATTAGAGGAAGTATGTGGGTGTGAAATAGCTGCGGTGTGGGACTTTCTGGATTCACACAATCTTCACTGACTGCAGGCCCTGCTTTTTATTAGAGTTCAAGCTGATGGGAATACACAGCACTGATGACACCCACACTCATATCCTGCACAGATACCGAATTCATACACTAATATGTTAAACAAGCTAAAACTTATGCATCAATCCTCCCCTGTCTGCAAAGCCAGACGCAGCTATTCTTAGGTACGATCACACAGAAAGAAATCCTTTATATAATGTATATTTGTGGACCTGAAACACTGCTATCATTCAAAGGAAAAAAATCTCATTGTTTCCATAAATGCTGCAGAAAAGAAGCTACGGAGGCTGAAGTTGATCTCAGGGCAGTAACCCTGAGGTTGTGACTTCTGCTCTGGAGCAAATAAAGTGAAACCCAGAACCATCAGTGGGTCCATTAACAAAGCCAGAGGCCGGACAAGGCTTTCTTTGTTTCATAATTAATGCAAACATGATAAGCATGACATTGACTGTTGGGCGGGCCGTACATCAGAGTCCTCGACACATGAAAATGAACGTTGCCATTCATCATTAAACACGGCTAATGGACCCCACAAGACTGAATTATTAAGCACAACACAAGAGACCTTTGTGCCAGATTAATGGAAGCACACAGGACGGCGTATTTATTACAGTGATATAGAATAGTGAAAGTGTTATCACAGCGATTGTTGGCCATACAGGAGGCTGAGACTTTGTGCAAGTTAACGCAACAGGAACACAGTCGCCTTTGTGCTGCTGGTGTTAACAGATTTGCTGCATATAAAATATCCATTGTTGCATTCTGAATTTGTCTTCAAGGATCAGGGTTTCTACTTGTGTACATCAAATATTCCAAACTATAAATATACTATGTGTTACAAAGAGGGGGGTGAATGTTATTTTCATGTTTCCTGTGGGATGTAGTTGGTCTCCAATTGGTTTGATGTGTTTGCTGGAAACTGCTAGAAAAGACAAGGGGGGCAAGGCAATAGTGCAGATGAACAGTGAAAATAAATAAATAATTCATTTTACACTTTGATTTTTCTTCAGGATAAAAAGATTTATTTACATTCTTATCTATATAGTTGCTCAAATTGGCTTGATTTGAGTCAGTTAAAAGCCAAATATCCACAGTTTTTCCTCCATACTGTACAGGTTGCAGCATTTTTCTGCCTTCCAGACACTGCACAGAGTGAAAGCTGTGATCAAAAATAGCAGTTGTTCTCTGTGCTTGTCAATAAGAGCCCTCCTGAGAAGCAGACTTGCTGGAAAAACGAAACAGGGGAGAACTGAGAAGGGTTTCTGAACTCTCAGAGCCATGGTCCACAGGCTATTGATTGTTTATTTGGTTGGAAAGTTGCCCTGTGATCACATTTCCCTAATTGAGGTAGATTACAGAAAGAAATACGATGCTGCATAAATTAGGTTGCATGGTGCTCTTCTTCTACTGAATTTCATGTCATAATGGTCCAGTAATTGGATTTGGTGTATTGTGCATTAGGCCTTGTTTAGGAAAGAGACGAATACAGACTGACTATCAGTAACAAACAGTAACATGAAGACAGGGTGAAATGTTCCTGTAATTTAAAAGGATTCACCACAATTTAAACAATGTAGACTTTGCAAAAGACTCTAAAGTCCTTATATTTATCAGTACAACCCTGTCTTTTAAAATAGAATCAGAGGCTGTAGTCTTCCCTGTAATGTCTTAATATCATAAATGCTATTCACCGCAGAAAGAGAGAGAAAAAGAAAAGGACAACAGGCCTTTGAAAAATGATGCTGGTCGATCTATACAACCACGGCGGAAAATTATTCAAGTCGCTAATTCATTGCAAGACAACAAATTAAGCAGAGTGGTTTAATTAATCAGTTAATATTCAGGACTTGAGGAGCAGCTTAGTGAGCCCGCTGTTCTTGGATGTTATCCAAAGGGACATCTTTAGCATAAATTAACACACGGGGCACAGAGACTATCGTTTAAAGCAAGGAATTAGTTTTATGGTTATGTTCTTCAATGCTGCAGACACATGGTTCTCTAGGGTGATACTGAACTAATGGGAATCCAGACACTCATCTAATGGGGGCCATTACAATCCACATTGCATTTTTAATGAGACGGTTGGAGCTGTTGGCGCCTTGTGTCAGGGACATTCACCAGTGCTGGTTTTTACCTGGTTCAGAATTCAGTGATGGGACAGTTTTAAAGTCTTTCGGGTGCAATGGATCATAAAGTGGCATCTGGGGACGTGTCAGTCTCAGATATTACAGCTGTTTACCTCTCTACATTATAAAAGGTTTCTATTAATTTATACTAGCCTAAAGAGTTCAGAAACATATGATGATCTTGGGACAATATGGGAAACATTAGCTCCACCTTAACCAAAGCCAACACTGATATCCTACTCATCCACAAATACTTCATAGTATCTTCTATCATTCATATTACTGTTAAGTGAATTTGTACATAATCTGCACTATCCTACATTTCCAATGCAGGATGTTTACTTGCAGTTAATTAATTCTGTATTGCAGTATTGCTGCTGTTCCTTGGCTTAAGGACCTCTGCTCTCAATCTATCACTATAGAACAAAGACTTGTTTAAATTTTACAAGGTACTAAGGCACAATATCTTCACTCCTTCCTCTTGTCACCCCTCCTCCTACATCTACAGCATTCTTTATTGGATCTTTAAAGTATAAATCATGATGCTCTGCAGCAAACATTGCACGTAGTGATCAGAGAGGGGGGCTGCTGATGTCTGAAAACTGGTGAGATTGCATGTGTCTTTGTGCAGGAGACTTCAGGTTAAGGCAGAATATGTAACCAGGAGCACAGGCTGGCTATCTGCGGGTTTCACTGGTGTAAGGACATGCTAGGACCCAATAAAGATATCTTCACCTAATAATGATGTAAGATTATTCATGAATCTCATCCCTGCTGCCTTCAGACACTGAGGTGGCTCCACTCCGATCGCCCATACTAAAGCAGACAGGTCGTCCTCAGCAGGGGGAGGGGGGGCACCTGCTGTCCCGCTCCTCGCTGCAGAAGCTGTGACAGCACATATTTCGCGAACAGCTGGAAGGAAAGGCAGTCCTGCAACACCTGAGCGGGCTTAACGATACGACGTCGTGCGTACTGGAGACGCGCCGATAGCTGCTCCATCCTGGGGGATCCCGAAATGATGCCCCGTGTGCCGGGCGGCGGCCGGACAGCATACACTGGCACATTTCTGTCGGCATGCCTGATCTCTGCATGTCAAGCCGCCCAGAGCTGTGGGGAGGTCCAGTGCGGCGTCAACCAGCACTGCTGTCCGCCCACCGTCACAGGGAACACCAGTGCCAGCTCGAAGGTGAGCTGCTGCCAGCTCTCCATCCACGCATTTTTCGACAACGTCGGCTGGTTCACGCGGAAGCTGTCCGGCATCCTGATCCTGTTGCTGCTCTTTGCCATGGGCTACTTCATCCAGCGGATCATCTGCCCTCGGCCCCGGCGGCACCCGCACCACGACCGCGGCGAGGAGCCGTCCCTCTTTCACGGACACACATCAGCGTCCCAGGATTCCCTGCTGGAGCGGTACCCCGAATACAACCTCGGGGGCTTTGCCTCTCCAAACCTGCCGGCCTATGACGAAGTTAAGTATTTGCCCACCTATGAGGAAAGCATGCAAGACATGCACAGAGACCGGTCCGGTGAGAACTTGTTGTCCGAAAACGAGAGTGGCGGCCAGGGTAGAGGGAGAGCAACAGGACCGAGATCCGGAGACCAGAGGCTGGCTGCCCTGGAGGTCTCAGGACCTCAGAGCCCAAGGACATCCAACTCTGTTTGACGGAGACTGGGCAAGACTACAGAAACATTGTTATTCTTATTTTAATATAGTCAGGGTAAAAAAAATCTTGCAGAGATACAACGAACAAGTGCAATTATACTCCTGAATGTAAAGAATAAAAGAGAAGGCTGAGAAAAATGCAGGACTACGTGTTTTCTGAGATAACAGGAACCTGCTTTCCTTTTGTATGCAAATGACCGCTTGGGTTATGAAAAGCAGATTATAAAGTAAGCGGAGGAGGCTGAAATTGAGGCGCTTTGTGTTGGGAATAGCTAAATTGGCTCCAGTACAATCGCATTAAGCTTTTTTCAAACTTCAGCACCTCAATTTAACGGCAGCATGAAACAGATTTCCTGTCAAACTGAGGTCCTCTCTTAGTGCTTAATATACTGCCGAACCTGAAAAATTCTCATACTATTTTGTAGAGCCTTTTCTTTATTAAATTTGCATCCAAAAAAAGAAAATAGTTTTTTCAGTCCCCTTAGACATGGACTGAAAGAGAGAAAGGATTAGGGAAATATCTGTTATAATTCTTTCTGAGACACTTTTTTTTAAACCAGCCAGCCCTGGAGTCTAGCTTATCAGCATGAAGGCAGCAATCTACCCCCACATACACACTTCACTGGGAGCTGATAGATGAGCATTATATAAATGACCTGCTCAATGCTTGACATCTCTCCTGTGAGTGAAGCCTTACTGCCCCAGGTCCCAGCTTATGAACTCAAGAAGAAGAAAAATATGAATGAGATTACAGCTTCCAGACTGATAAGAGCTAAAGTTGCACTTTTATGAAGGCATGTCAGAGAAGATAGCTGCTGTCCCAAGGAGCAAAACAGAAAAATACTAGCTCACACGCGGCATTGAAGAAAATGTTCTTTCTTTGTTAAAGCAGAAGGATTTGAAGATGCCAGATGAGAATACATTCAAGTCTGCTTTTGCAGATGCTAACTGTCCTAAAGAAACAAGAAGTTACACTTTAGCTCATCTGAAAACTAAGAAGATTTTGAGAAAACATGCTTTCTGTGAATTAATGCCATAATACTGAAAAGGCAATTTTGTTCATTTAGTATTTCTTTACCTTGTGATTGACTGGGTGTCTGGTAAATAGTCACACTCTCCATATCGTATTGTCTTATCTTTAGGGCCAGGCCAAAAATTCTAATGAGAATCTGCATTACTGCTGGATGTAAGCCAGCCAAACGTCTTTTGTTGTACGAACAGTATTGGATCATTTCGAATTCACAATAATGGAAGGTTCTGAAAGATCTGCATTTTTTTACATATGAACTGAAAGAAAAAACACTTTTCAATTTATTTGCCCGTCAACTTCAAGATGGACGAATGTTTTCAGTTTGTTGTGCAGAAATGAAAAGGAGGTGTTTGCATATAAACAGTGCACCAAATTAAATCCCATTAAAGATACAAGAGCAGGTGTAAAGCAGATAATAACCATCAGCTTATCAAATCAACTAAACTGATTTATCCCAGAAGCTCCAAAGTGCTCATCTTTCATCATTCCGAACAATGCAGAACTGTATCTGTAAAGCTAGCCTTTACAATTAGAGACCCTGAGTTGATCCCAACTCTAAAAGTCTGAGTGTGATTGTGGTGGCTTTTGTAAACCAATATCGCCTGACCATAATGGCAGAGCCAGTAGTGATCACTGATGGCTTTCTTTTCCTGAGGGACATTTGTGGGCGGCTGGAGTTTGGACTTAAAAGCATTAAATCCAGACTAAAACAACCACTGATGGGTAGATGAGGTAAAGGATCTGAGACCCTGAGCGGCATGAGGCCATGTTTGAGGGCTAATGAACCCATGAGAAGTGTGATTGTTGCGTTTCATTTTCTCCTTCCTAGTCAGTGTAGTTCACTATATACTGACTTCCATTTGTAAACATCAACAGTAAAGCTGTATGTCTTCTCTCAGGGGAGAGGATAGTTATATACGCTCATGGGAGATGCAAATCTATAAAAACACAGGGATAAATACAGTATTGGTACACTCAGTGGGTTTTGAATCAGAGCCCATAATTCAGTTATCGTATAGCTCTCTGGTATAAAGAACAGACAAACTTCAAAATGTCAAATCAATGAGCATTATCCTTCTCTATCCTCCTCATAAATTCTGCATTACATCCGGGAAGTGTATTTTTGGGAGAGCTTGGCTATCAATTTAATATATGAGAACCAGCCAGTCTTTGAATATAGATATACACTTCTATGGTTTAATAAAAGAAGAGCATCTGTTTGGCACTGTGTGCTGTGTAGCTTCAAAAATATGAAATATTTACACTGGCCATTTCATTGTAAGATATTTGCCACTGGGACTCAAAACTATAGAAAGTCTAATCTAAATGTGACTTTTATATTCTTAACATTAAGATATGGCTGAAGGTAGAGGCGTGGAATTGAGTGAATCAGGTATATCACGCAATGCATGGTTTAAGAGAAAGCATGAACTGATTTCACATGTTGCTGTTTATTGTGTGTGGCCACTCCCAGTAATGGATGTGAAACGTGGTCATCCAGTTCCACCATTTAGCTGTTTTCTCACATCTATATGGTTTGAGGTGAAGGAGTTGTTTGGATAAAGCGTGCTTGACGCCAAGCACATGATGCTCACTTGCTTTGTGTTAAATTACAGGAAAATCGTCACTACTCTTGTATTATGTGGAATTTGAACACGGAAGATGTTCAGTGAACCCAACTAGCTTTAACCTCAATGACTAATTAATGATTTATTTTGTCTGCTCTTAAAAATACATTAGTTCAGATAGATAGTTGGTGGAAAGACAGAAATAAAAAAAGGCTTTTAGAAGTGAAGTGACCAAAACTACAGGAAAACTGCTAAGAAAAAAAAATAAGCAGCAAGAGATACCCAACCCAAGAGAGAGATTTTCCTACTGTTTTCTGTGATGTGTGTCTGTTGCCACTCACTGTTTCATCTTGTTCACTTTCTACCATATCCATCTGCATCTTCATGACATAGTATAGGAGTCCTTTCTGAAGAGCCCTGAGAAAGATGTTCATCCTCCTGGACCACTAGTGGAGATGAATAGGCTATTACCCTCTGCTGATGTAGTGGCCCTCTGCCAACCAGGGGGTGGAGCTCCGTGGCAAGCGGTCTGTTTCACACCTCAGCAGCGGAGGAAATACAAGAACAATTTAAAAAGAGAAGCCCTGCATTATTTTAAGACTGTGAAAACACGCATGCACACAGAAATACCTTCAGGGTGCATGTGCAAAGCTTAAAATAAATCTCAGACCTCAAAGACAGTCCCTGATCCTTGTATAAAACCAGTAAAGTGTCACGACACAAAGGGGAAAACAAAGAAACAGGACATTTTGGATCAATACATACAGTATGGTTCACATGCTTTATTAATGGACATTCTCGCATTTCCACAAGGCAACACTATAAATGTGTAAACTATAAAAATATATTTTAATGTAAAAAAACAAACTGAAACATGACAAAAATAACACTTATACAAATTTACAGATGAACGCGTATACCTATTTAACTGTTAATGAAAACAGATTAACTTTAAACTTGATTCACTCAAAATCAGTCACTACAACAGGAAGGCCACAGGTCTGTTGGTCAGAAATACAGACAGCCTTAAAAAACTGTTATCAGCCACCCACAGTAACAGTAACATAAGCGATTTTGTTTAAAGCTTTATATGTAACTTGACAAGACTATGTGTGTAGTGTAAGTCAGGCATCACAGACATCACAAAATCTCAAAATTGTTCAGTTTTGGTTTTTACATGAAGGTAATCGTACTTGCTGTACTTATTGTGGACATGACCCTCTTAAAAAAATAAAAAACATTTTTAAAAATCAACGGCGTGAGGCCACGCTGCTCCTCACAGAGGTGTTAGCAGCTCGCTCTCTCTCTTTAGACAACTCCATCTCTATCTTTGCTTGGATTTTTTCCCAGTCCACTTCAACCTGGAAGACACAGTAAGATGAGATGAAATGAGAAAGTAAGAAACACTATTTTAACTGATAAACAGTTCCGGGAAGCATTTGGTAATGGGAGTTATCCCCCATTAAAAGAGAAGGAAAACAAGTTATAGTAAGCGTCTTAAAACACTGGCTTTCAAATGTTAGCCTCGGATACGCTAAGAAAGACGCTGCTAGATCGTCTGTAAATCCCTCCAAACTGTAAGGCTGGCTGAGCTCGGGTAGTAGAAAGCAACTTGTAATGCATTAGAGTAGGTTCTTTCTGTTTAAGAGTAATTAGTGTAAGTACTGCAAACACTTTTAAAATTAGAAATGTTTACTGAACAATTTACAGGAGTTGGGAAGGTCGTGTAGGATGATAATGGTGCTTTTTAACCTCCAGTGGTGATCACATGGGTTGAAGTCACATGCACACATTTTTCCTTGCAGTCTGGCTGAAATCCTACCTACTGCTGAGTTTTTCGGGGTCAGCTGTTTACATGGGATATGATTTAGTACGGTCTGGTTATTGTATGCGCCAACACTATAAACTGGAAGAGTTTTAGATGTGTAAAAAAAACCCAAAACAACTCTCTTATCTCTTTGGCACATGTTTGATCATCCTATTAAAGATGGATATTTACCATCTGTACAGTCCAGTAGTTTCCATTATTGTGTCGCTCTCAATTTTTTAAGAGTTGGATTAAAAACAAACTGTCCACAGAAGATCAGTTCATCTTGGAAGCTAGCATTTTTGGGAAGAGTAGACACTGTTAGGTCCATAATTTCTTGGAAAAGGACACTATTTTTATAGTTTTGCCTCACTATACTACCACAGTGGATTTTAAATAAAACTATATGTAATTGAAGTTCAGACTTTCAGCTTTAATTCAAGGGGTTAACAAATAAGTTTGGTGTTAACAGTTTATTCATCAGTTTATTATAAATTACAGCCATTTTTACAGATGGTCCCCATTTTTTAGAGGCTCAAAATTAACTGATCAGACTAACATGATTTTACATATTATGTTATTTTAAGCATTTTTAATACTTGCATGAAGAGTCTTGAGAGAGGGACTGCACTTTGATTCAGCTTCAGATGTTATGCCTGCCTCATTTGTAATGAAATATCAGGGAAACAGGCCTCGTCTAACTGCTCGTCTGTCTAAATTAACTCTGAGCCTCTGACAATGGGGCCAAACTCCACTGTGGTTGTGAACAGAGGCAAAACAAAAACTGTACATATATATACCTAAACATTTTTGGCATGACGGCAAGTGTAGAAAGAACAAAGTCAAACGGTAATCAGAATGGATTTTTCTTTCCTTTAACCAGTTTACAAGAAGGTTTTAACCATCTCAACCATCTTTTAAAACCAACAGAGTCTCTGTGATTCTTTTTGTTATATGGAACTTTTTTTATTGTATTTGTACTTTGAGACTATAATTATAATATTAGGCATTGTTGCAGTGATAAGCACTCCAGTAACACTACTGCAAGCAATATTTGGGATTAAATAGGTCAGGTGCAGCTAGAGATTTGCCTCCTTTTGCAGTTTAATGCTGTAGGCTTTTCTGATTGGATGGTAAACAGAAATGCTAAGGTAACATAGTTTTTCCCTAAACCAACTTTTTTTAAGGCCACTTAGAGTGTATTAGCAGAGCAAACAAAGTTGATAACCCATGGGAAATAATTAGAAATAGACACCATCCACAGCTAAAAATGTTTCCAGTGTGTTGCTGACCAAGTCAGTTTATACAGTGCAGCAAGACAGGCCACCATAACGTACCCCTTCAGAGTACTGCAGGAATCTCTTATTGGTCTCCTTCCTGCCAAATTTCTGTAGGAACTTCTCCCTATAGGCCAGCACAGTGTCCACATGGGTCTTGTGTTTAACTGCCAGCTCCAATGCCCTGGACACAAGATGACATGATGCAGACAGACATGCATCCTCTGTGAACAAATATGCTTCACCTTAACTCTTTAAAACCTAAGTTTAGACTACCTCCATAAAACAAAATCCTTACACAGCCAAAAATACAAAAAATACATACATGAATAAAAATCTCCCAAAACTGCTTATACTGTCTCTTTACTAGCTGTACATTTCCAACATGAACACATATATACAGAATTATACCTTTCCCAGTTATAAAGGTCAATGTTGACTTGTATGGCCTGGTAGATGAGACCAGCTTGTAAGAAAGCAGCCTCAGCTTCCTGGACCTGACCACTGAACAGCAGCATGTGGGCCAACGATGACTCCTTAGATGGCTGCTCCCTTAGAAAGTTGATGTATTGAACTCTAGGTAACTGAAAGAGGTGAAGCAGCAGATATGCAAAGAGAGAAGCTAGAAATACAGTATCTCTTTTCACTGACAGATTCACTGAAGTTTCACTGAATTTTCTTTTTTATGGTTTTCTGGTGGTTTACAACACTTGTGTTTAGCTGAACTAGCCAATAAGCAGTGCTCTTACCTCTCCAATGGCAGCATAAGCCATCTCTGCAGTAGTCAGCTCTCTGTTTGCCATTGCCATGCCAGCGAGACATGCCCACAAAGATTGGTCCTAGGGATAAAGGGAACAACAGCAGAGAGCATCTTTTAATGAAACCATTTTTTTTCTTTAATTAATATCGACCTATGGCATAAAAAAGGCACCTAACTCAAGGGAGGAAACGGTGTGGTGTTTACACCCTTTGCTATCAGCAGCCTGTAATAATAACACATAATTTGTTCCGTTTTCTGTTGCTGAATCTATGAAAAATGCCAAAGATAACACAATTTGGCAAACATAAAATAGTATAATTGCACCACCAAAGTGAATCCCAAAGAGCTATTAGCCAAAAACTTGGCATCTCTGCAGAGTGTGCTTTAGAAAAAAAAAAGGAAACTGGACAAGTGGAGGACAAAATAACTTGCAGGCCTAAAAAAAACCATCTACAGCAGATGAGCAACATCTGAAAATATCTGAAAGAGTCTGGAAAGCTTATTGGCAGCAGCTTAATTATTCATCATAACAATGCCAATGCAATAAAAACACACTGGGATAGAAAAACACAGATGAAACACTATCAGTCATGGATTGGTCTCTTTAAAGCCAGACATCAACATTACTGAAGCAGCGTGGGATCATCTAGATAGACGATAAAATAAAAGGCAGCCAACAGCCAAAGAAGAGCTTTGAATGTCCTTCAAGAAGCCTGAAGAACTATTCCTGAAGACTAGACAAGAAAGTTTGACCAAGAGTGTCAAAGAATAAAGTGGTCATACCACATACTGACTTTTAAGCTGGTTAGAATTGCAAAAACTCCCTTTAATCCTGCATTTTCATGCACCTTTGCACATGTTTCAATGAATCACTGCACTGCATTTCCAATTTTCCCAACAAAATATAAAGAAGTGGTGGTGGTGGTGGGGGGGGACTTTTGCCTAGTACTGTATGTTGTAAATCTCATCTTGGTGGACATAAACCAAGTAACAGCTGAGCTGTTACTTACTTAGTTTTAGAAACCAATTGCTATGGAGAGATGAAGTAAAAATTCAGTCCTTTGGCCACATTCACAAATGACATATTTAGCAAAAAAGCACTTAATGAAAAGCGGATGTATCAGTGGGCATAAGGATAGAGTACGACTGTATCTTCAATGCATTCTGGTACACTTTACTCATACTTTAACCAAGTCTTTAAACATGCATGACACACACAAAAACAGGAGGTATTTGCAGTACAAAACAACTATAAATGTAAACAAATGTGTCGCCACTTTATTTCCTGCAGCTGGATTAATTAAAATTTGACCACAAATGGGCCAGCAGTTGAGCAAACTGAACTCCAGAGTCACCACTCTGTAATCTCCTGCGTTTTTCAGTATCCATCACTAAGAAAAACAGCTCCAATTAGAAACCACTCCTGCAAACAACAAATATCATCGGCAGGACTTGCCAGAGATCGTAAACATGACAACACAACTTCACGTGAAACAATTTCACGTGAAATAAACCTTTTTTTGCCTACTTAATTGTTAGGTTATAAACTTTAGTCACTGTATGTTAGGTCTGTGCTTCTTGCCTTAATTTATAACATGTTTCTGTTGACTCCTGTCAGGTGAGCACTTACTGACAACAACTGTGGTTCTGGGAAAAGCCACCAAACGCTTACCAGAAGCCGAGAGGATGGGGTCAAGGAAAAAGCTCTTAAAACTGGTGCCTCTCTCCATCCCTTTTGTTCCAACCACCCTTTGCTACTTGTTGTCCGTTTCTCCAAGCTTGTGGTTATTGCATCATTGCCTAAGCAAAGACACAGTCTCACACTGTGCTCAGTGTGTGTGAGTAATATGTTTGGAAAATCCACACATGCATGCAGCAGAGTGTGTATTTATGAGTGAGGTCTGGGGGGTTAATCTGGTAAATGGAGTCACCAGGCTAATTGAAGCTAATTAAAGCCTGCTGGTCAGGTCCCATAAACCTGTCTACTACTTTCTGGTTCAGACATATTATCCATGCACACACGTGACATACGCCATGGGAAGCTGAACTGTACCAGAGCCCCAAGACTGGAGGATATTTAACACTACCACAAAACTGCTAACATAAATACAACGTGAAAGAAATGTAGTAATCAATGCGAAAGCTTAATGCTCACTATGGCTTTGCTTGTACAGCTAATGCAAGGACATACACAGTTCTACAAACACTGAGACCAATTGTACAATGATGTCACATCACTTACATTAAGCACATATAGAAATCACTGACACAAGTAGAAAAGAGTAAAAGACATTTCCAGTATCTTACTTTTGCATAGCAGCAGAGGCGCAGTGCATCCTCCCAGCGCGCAGAGATGCTGTATTCATGCAGGAGGGCAGGAAAGGGTAGTACACTGCTGTACACCAATGAACCATCTCCTTGGCGTAATGTCACTTTGGTGCCAATGTAGTTTAGAACTTGGGGTGCACGTCTGAATTCACTTTGCAAAGACACACACAGTTTGTTACAGTAAATACTGCATTGACAGAGGGCAGAGGGAAAAAATGAGTTTGTTATGCATAAATAACATATAAATGATTCCTGACGCTGCTTCGACAGACTCATTAATAGTGCAGATTTTACCAGTTTCCTCTACAAGCACGGCATATGTAAACCTGATAAAATGGCCCAACAGCCATGGTACCACTGTAACCTGTACTGTTCTTAGGGTGTCCTGCTTCCTGTAGAACACCATCATTGGTCATTTTTTTAGATACACCTTGCTAGTGCTGGGTTAGGTCCCATTTTGCTTTCAGATCTGCTTAATTCTTCATGGCACAGATTCAAAGGTGCTGGAAACATTCTTCTGAGATTTTGGTACATGTTGACATGATAGTATCTGACACATCTCAGTAGCTTTTAAAATACTCAGCCTGCCTGGCACCAGCAACCATGCCACATTCAGAGTCACTTAAACCACTTTTCTCCCCATTCTCAATGCTAAGCTTGAACTTCAGCTGGTCACCTTGACCATGTCTAAATATGTAAATGCACTGGGTTGCTGCCACGTGACTGGCCAATTTGACATTCGTGTTAATCAGCAGTTGAACAGGTATATCTAATAAAGTGGCTGGTGTATATCCAACAAACCTAAAGAGAAACTTTCAGAAATTTGCAGTTTCTGATGATTTATTAGCTTTTGCCACTTAGACTTTGGTGTTCCTCAAATTTCTGCCTGCTTGAGCACTAAACAGCAATAATAAAACCAGTGAGTGAGTCCAAAATGTGCACAAAAAGTTTACAACCAAGTGTTCAGATTAGTGTAGCAGACACAAGTATAGTTTACAATTGCCTGTACTGACAGTGCAGGCACTCTGCCTTCAATGCTGGCTAACGCTGAGGAGTTCTGGCCAGAAAGCTTTGCACAGTCTGATAGATGTTGGCCATATGCATTTTGCTTTGGAGAATGAGTTAAAAGGTACAGAAAAGCTGCCTCCATTTCTGCTCTTAGTTCATATTTGACATCTTTTCCAGAAACCTCTCAGATGAAAATGCAAGGGCACTGAGAGGTTCTCTTATATACTTCTATCTACTCTGGCCAACTTTAAACTTGAATATAACCTTTTGCTGCTTTTGTAATAGGAACTTACTCGCCATTCTGGTGAATGGTATCAGCTGTTACATGCTAAAGTCACCAATTAATTCTCATCCCCATTTCTTGTACTGCATAATACCTCTCTGTCAGAACCTCTAGAATCTCCCCACGTAAGGTGGTTTTTAGAGTTGGTGCTTTGACGCACCAGACATGGTTAAATTGGCAACTGAGTATTAACAGGATCATTTTACAGAAGTGTCAAGTCCTCATAAGGAGGTTGGAGGATTGGTGGTGTGACATCTATTAGAATTAACAGCCAGGAGATGCTGGTTCACATCCTACTGGAACCTTAATTTTGTTTTCCTTTTACATCCACTTGCATCTACCTGTAACAACAATAACCTTTCTTTTTGAAAAACAACTCATTGGCCTATGACCAATCACTCTCACTAATGCATTACCCAGTGTGTCAAAGCATAGACACTAATTGTTTATTAATTAGTCACACCAGGGGCTTTGCGAAAGCCCAGGGAAATTACCTGCCATCTTTTATGCACAGTGTCTTCGGTAATAATTCCTTGTCAGTGAAGACAACACTTGGGTAGTACCACACTGTCAGCTGGTTGTCTTGGATTCCACACAGGATGTTAGCAGCATCATTCCAGGCCATACTATGAACCATGCTACCTAAAAGATAGAAGATGCATGCAGCTATTACAGTAATCTAACCTTAGTTGCACGCACACACACACACACACACGCACACACACACACAAAACAAAGAAAGTCATCACCGATCTTGTTAAGTGCATTCCCTCCATGTCTCACCAATTTTGCAGATTTTGGGTTCTCGTCCAAGATGACGCACGGTGGTCAAATAAAGGTCACGGTTCTTGTCTATCAGGGCAATTTTCCTGTCAGTAGATGGGCCACACTGATCCAAAGCTATCTCCAACACCTCCTGCTACATGGAAATGCACACACACATACACACAAACAAGTAAATAGGTAAGTGGGAATAGGAAAGGACAAAAGATCAGGAAAAGAAAGGAAGAGGGAGAGGCAGTTTATACCGTGACCCAACAGTCTTTCTGCCAAATGTGTGTGCTTGTAGAGTGAGAGAGAGAGAGAGAGAGAGAGAGAGAGAGAGAGAGAGAGAGAGAGTGAGTGTGTGTGTGTGTGTGTGTGTGTGTGTGTGTGTGTGTGTGTGTGTGTGTGTGTGTGTGTGTGTGTGTGTGAGAGAGAGTGAGTGAGAGAGCGAGAGAACCTGTGTCTGTGTGTGTTTCTGGCCAGAATTAGCTGGCTTTGGTCCAGTATCTTGGAGCTGCATCGTGCTGGCAGACAAAGCCATGCTGACAAACAGTGACTACTGCTACTTCTACTTCTTTTCCCTCTTTTCTAATTCTTTTCTTCTTTTTTCTCTCTCTCACTCTCACTTTGATTCCAAACCCCATCTTCTATTTTTTTTTCTTTTGTCTTTATTGTCTCTAATCTTTTGGGATTTTCTATATTTTCTAAATCAGACTGTCCAAAACTAAAATTTCAACAAACTGTGTGTATGTATAGATGGAAATTAGCAATTAGAATCATCACTGAATTTCACTAAAGCTTGAAGGTTGCAAGAAAAAAGTCAACCTCCTCAGCAGGTGATCCTAAGGTTGCGGAAAATAAGGAGTGTAGATGGATATCGCCAGCCTAAATTATCAACATGATCGATATTTCAGGGAAAAATGCTTTTAACACAGCCCCATTTCAACAATTACAGCAATGAAAAAAAAAAATGCCAGGACAAAGATTTACAGTCAGCAGTTTCAAACTTTTTTTCTTTTCCTTTTGGTCAATGACTTTCACAGGGTCAGGGTGTATGTGTAATGTAACCTGTTATTCCACAAAATAATCTATCAAACTACACTGTAAAATGCTATTTAGCAAGACCCGTTAGCACACCTCTACTCATGGAAAACAATAGCATTCAAAGTTCTAGATAAAGTGATCACTGCAGCATTTATATTAAAATTAATTTGGCCTAATCACAGTAATCACTAGCTGAGGTAAGTCTGCAAATTCTCCCTGCTGATGAGCTATAGATCGTAACTTTTGATGAGGAAGCTAAAAGAGGCTGCTATCCTGGCTAAAAACCATATAATGGTACAAATACAGTTGTGGTCAGAAGTTTCCATACACTCATCCTGGACACAAACGTCCGAGTAGTTTTGATCTTATGATTTCTTTGAAATGTTCTTTTTCCAGAGCAGAATGATTAAACAGCATGCATCTTTAATGGCTTTAAAACACTAGAATTGGGTGAACAAGTCTGAATTTATTTTGGATTTTCTCTAATCCACACAGGACAAAAAACATGCATACAGGCTCAAATACATAGATCCAGTGGGGCAAAAAAGTATTTAGTCAGCCACCAATTTTGCAAGTTCTCCGACTTAAAAAGTTGAGAGAGGCCTGTAATTTTTTATCATATCATCCTCTATTGTGTTGTATATTTCATTGTTTTTCTTTACACTACCTGTTTTGACCTGTCTCCCTGATGTGATGTTTGTGTATTGTATGTATGGTCGGGAGAGGTCCAATTTTGCTGCAGGCAACTGCAAGTGACAAATAAAGGCTTCACCATCATCATCATCATCATAGGTATACCTCAACTGTGAGAGACAAAATGAGGAGGGAAAAAATTTCAGAAAATCACATTGTGTGATTTTTAAAGAATTTCTTTGCAAATCAGACAATGTGATTTTCTGGATTTTCTTTCCTCATTTTGTTTCTCACAGTTGAGGTATACCTATGATGAAAATTACAGGCCTCTCTCATCTTTTTAAGTGGGAGAACTTGCACAATTGATGGCTGACTAAATACTTTTTTGCGCCACTGTGTAGCCCCAGTAATGTTAAATGTCCGTTAACTAGTTACACCTTCATCAGATATTGTTGGTAGCCATTAACAAGCTTCTAACAACTGGTCAGATTCCCGGGTGTTCCATCAGTATAAAGTTCATGGTAGGCTTGAATCTGGGTTGTTTCTGAACATCCCAACTAATTTCCTCTCATCTGAGGGTGACGCTTGTGGTCTTCTACCAGACCTCGTTAAAGACGTGAGACATCAGAATAACTTGTGAGTAAGTACAACTATTTGTAATAATGACATTGGAATCTGCAGTTGTTTAGAAATGGCTACAAAGAATCTTCCCAAATTGTGTAAATCTGCAATTATCCTTCTTAGACCTTCATTGAATTCCTTGGACCTTCCAATTCTTTTGAGTATTGGTCAGTCCAATGAATGCTGTCAAACAAATTATTTTAATGCTGACAAAGAGAAACTACCAGACATAATAGGCCTCGATAGATAGATCAAGTTAAAATACATTGTAGAACTTTTCACAGCACTTAATAAACAATTTAAGTGAGTGTATGTATACATTTGAGCCTCTATGTATACTTGACCATGTGTATTAGAGAAAATCCTAAATAATGTCAATAAAGTTGTATGCTTTACAATCATCGCATTCTGGAAAAAGAACACTTCAAAGAAATCATTAAAAGCCCCGAATTACCATGACTTTTATGCCCATGATGAGTGTATGGAAACTTCCAACCACAACTGTTTGTCACCAAGGTCGCAGCAGCACTGACAAGGACACATAAATTTCACTATATCCCTTTTTGATCAGATCATGCACTAAATTCTGCCCCTTTAACATGATAAGGCCATGTTTTAAAAAAAAGGTATTTATTGTTACTAAGTGTGACGGCCAGTGGGCTGGCCTTGTGTTTTGCTTTTTCTTTTACCCGTTTCTTGCAGGTAGGTGGAGCTGACCCAATTATTGATGCAGCACACCTGAGAGGCCAGTCCCAGTGTATATAAAGACACCTTGATTGAACCAGTGGTGGCTGGCTTTGACGCTCTCTCTGGCACGTGTCATGTTCATTAGGAAGTTTCAGTTATGGCTGTTATGTCCTTTAAATTGTGTTTAAGTTGCTTTACCTTATTTTCATTAAATATGTCTTACAGTCTTTAAAAACCTGTGTGTGGTCTCCCATTTGTTTGTCACTTCCTATGAGCCGGGTTGTGACAAATGGCGGCTCGTCCGGGATCGTCTGTGCAATTATCCTGGTTTGGTAAGCTTTCTAACATTTGATTGAGAGCTGGTCTGTTTGCAGCTGCTTGTCTAGTTGTGTCTTGGCTAGGACTTGCCTTGTAGGCAATTATTGAGTTGATTGCTGATCAGTTTGGTTATTTGTGGTGCTTTGATATTCTGGGTCTGCTGTGTATTGTGTTTGGGAGGCCATTTGGTTAGGCAGATTGAGTGGAGGCAGTCATGTTAATACTGTTGTTTGCTGTAGACTTAAGTTTACTGGAGTTAGTGTTGATGTGCTGTCTTGTGTCAACTTTGGAGCGTATGAGCTGTGTTGATTATTGAATCATTAAAATCAGTGCTTTCCCTGTTAGGTTGAAGGAGTGTTTCTCTCGAGAATCATTCACTGAAATTTCTGTTGCGGTGAACACGGTTAGAGCAGTTGTCTCGGGAGCACGTCCCCAGGATTGAGGGGGTCGCTGTTTGTGCAGTTGCCTTTCTCTTTCTGGCGGTTTTTAGTGCATAAGTACCCACCGTAAGTAACTGCATGAAGACTAGGCTTTAGTTAAGTAGATTTTGGTTAGGCAGTTAGTGGGAAAGTGCTGTTTTCAATTGCATGTCGAGAATCAATACTTTGCTGTTATGGCTACTGTTGATGCTTTTGTTCAGTCTCCATCGGAGGAACTCTTGAATAGTTGTACTAAAGAACAACTCTTGAAACTTGCTGAACATTATGATGTCGACGTTGGAGATAAACGGTTGAAAGATGAGATTAAAGGAGTGTTGAAGGCTGCATTAGTAAAGAAAGGCGTGTTGCCAGGTAAAATGAAAACCTTAGCGGCTGAGGTTGATCAGTCTGTGGTCTCAACTGCCGTTGCTTTGTCTTTTGAGCAGCAAAAGGAGTTGTTACTCTTACAAATGGAAAGAGACAAGCTGAGCATTGAGAAAGACTGTGTAAGGCATTCTTTAGAAAAGGAAAAGTTGGAGCTAGAGCAGTATCAGCTAGACCTAATCAGGGCGGGCAAGTTATCAGGTGGTGTTGAGGCTAAAGAGTCTTCTCCACAAGGAGTTGAAACTTTTGATGTCGTGCATAATTTGCGCTTGGTGCCGAAATTTGATGAAAGAGAGCCAGATGCCTTTTTCTCCCTTTTTGAACGCATTGCCGAATTGAGAGGATGGCCAGAAGCTGACTGTGTGATTATGTTAGTCTGTTTTGACTGGAAAGGCTCAGGAAGCTTATTCAGCACTCAGTGCAGTTGATTGTTGGAGTTTTGCTACTGTTAAAGATGCAGTTCTGAAGGCGTATGAGTTGGTACCAGAAGCTTACCGTCAACGTTTCAGATCATGGAGGAAGTCTGATAAGCAGTCGCATATAGAGTTTGTGAGGGATTTAACTAAACACTTCAACAGATGGTGTTCGGCACTGAGAGTGACAACTTTTCAGGATTTATGTGAGTTGATGGTATTGGAGCAGTTTAAAGAGTGTGTTCCTCCTGTGGTTGCCACTTATATTGCTGAACGGGAAGTGACAACCGTTTCTGACGCTGCTAAATTGGCAGATGAATATATCTTGGCACATAAGAGGCAGGTTGGTAGAAACTGTTTTTCAGTTGGTGCTCCCGCTAGAGCTTTTGGTCAAACTAAGTTTATGTCATCGGACCCTGCGAAGGCCATTGGTGGTGTGAAGCCCAGTAAGTTTGGTCAAGCATGCAACTACTGCCATGGCGATGGACACTGGAAAGCAGAATGTCCCTTGTTGAAAAGCAAGTTGGCGCGTACAGGCAAACAGGTTAAGCCTGTGGCTCTTACAATTCCTGCACGGGAAACTTCAGTACTCTCTTGGGAGACGCCAGTTTCGCCCAAGTCTGACTTGGAGAGCTATTCGGGGTTTGAGGATTTTGCGTCCGATGGGTTTGTATCACTCCCGGGTGATGTTCATAAAGTTCCTGTAAAGATTTTGCGTGACACAGGAGCGAAGGATTCTTTTATCTTAGCTTCCGTGTTGCCATTTTCACAGGTTACTGATACTGGTGAGTGTGTGCTTGTTCAAGGCATGGGTTTAACCACTATCTGTGCTCCATTGCATAAAGTCAGGCTGTCATGCAGTTTTGTGGATGATATCATCTGCCTTGGTGTTCGTCCTGCTTTGCCACTTGAGGGCGTACATGTGATTTTGGGGAATGATTGGGCTGAAAATCGAGTCTGGGCTGACAATTCTTTACCTGTTAAATCTAGAGTTCTGAATGAGTCCCATGAGTGTGAACAGGGTTTTTCTGACTTTGCAGCTTGTGCTGTTACAAGGGCTGCAGCTAAAAGGGATGCAGAGCCTGTAACTCAAGCAGAAGAGTGTCAGGTTGAACCAGATTTGATTGTTCCTGAACATTTGTCAATTTCCCAGCAAGAGTTAATTCAGGCACAGCGTGCTGATGCTTCACTGACTGAGCTGTTTCACAAAGTGCAACCTAGTGATGACGCTAGAAGTGCAGCCTCTGGTTATTTTCTGCAGAAGGAGGTACTAGTCCGTAGGTGGATTCCGCAAGGGTTGGACTGTGTTGGGAGTCCAGTTATCCAGATTGTGGTTCCAACTAAATACCGTGACGAGGTGTTGAAGTGTTCTCATGACAAATATGGGCATTTGGGAGTGACGAAGACTTATAATTACATCTTGCGCTACTTCTTTTGGCCACGTCTTAAGCGTGATGTTTCAGCTTACATTAAGACCTGCCATACTTGCCAAATTGTAGGTAAGCCAAATCAGTCTATTAAACCTGCTCCACTTTGTCCCATCCCTGCTGTGAGTAACCCATTTGAACATTTGATCATTGACTGTGTGGGCCCGCTTCCTAGATCAAAATCTGGTTCGGAGTATCTGTTAACTGTAATCTGCCAGGTTACGCTTTATCCTGCTGCATATCCGTTGCGTACCATCACAGCTAAGTCTGTGGGAGTGACCAGGGATCAAACTTTTCGTCACATCTATTTGCACAAGTTCTTAAGCTGTTGAATATTGTACATGATAAAGCCTCTCCTTATCATCCAAAGAGCCAAGGTGCTTTAGAGCGCTTCCATCAAACACTGAAGTCCTTGTTACGTGCCTATTGCACCGAAATGAGGAGTGACTGGGAGGAAGGTTTACCGTGGCTTCTGTTGGCAGCGTGTGAAGTGTGCCAGGAGAGTACTGGGTTTAGCCCAAATGACTTGGTCTTTGGCCACAAAGTTCGGGGACCGTTGACAGTGCTGTGCGATAAGTGGTTGTCAGGTGAACCACCAGTGAACTTGATAGATTATGTTAATGGTTTTCGGCACAGACTGTATGTGGCAGGTCAGTTGGCCAAACAGAAGATGAAATATTTTTATGACCGGCGTTCTGAAGAGCAGCAGTTTAGTAGGGTGACCAGGTTTTAGCTTTACTGCCAATTGCAGGGTCACCGTTCCAGGCACGGTTTGCTGGGCCTTACACCGTGGTACAGAAACTGTGTGAACAGAATTATCTGATTGCTACCCCAGATCGCCGGAAAAGAAATCAACTTTGCCATGTTAATTTGTTGAAACCATATCATGTTCGTCCTTTATCCGTCGGTCTGTCAGGCTCTCTCATTTCTCTTTCCGCATCGAGTCCAGGGTTGACTGCTTGTACAATAGCACAGTAAGTTTGTGGGGGGGAGGATGTGGCAGCACCTGATGATCCTTTATTGCTTGGTCGTCTGAAGAATTCAGAAACTCTTCAGAACTTGGATGTGCTGTTGGGCCATTTGCCTGCTGACAAATGTGCAGAACTGTCTGCATTAATTAAAAGGTATTGTTACATTCCCCTGAGGGGTCTAGGCGGTGAGGGGGAAGTAACAAAAAGTGTCCAGGTCAGAAAAAGGAGTCAGGGAGGCAAAACGGTTCAATTAAAGAGTTTTATTAAAGTAGCTCAACTAAAAGAGATGGACAAGCCGCTATCACCATTTAAGAAAACAAACAAAACTCAGGCGTTGGTCGATAAAGTAAAACGTAAGCCAAAAAAGAGAGCAGCTCACTAGCTGAAAACCACCAAGAACACAGCTCACTAGCTGAAACCACAACAACCACTCAGCTCACAAGCTGTAACCACACTACTGGCACTCTGGCCCAGAGCTCACCTTTCCTTGGGCTTAAATACTTTTAATTACTGATGTGAGTCAGCTGTGTAACAGGGAAAGGTGGCACCTCAGGCAGAAGGTGGTGGGACACGCCCACACAGGCACCTTCAGGAGGAGGCCCTGCTAGGGCCGTAACACCCCCTCCCATAAATACAAACCCATGGTTTGTCAAATTACGATAACCAAAACAACTAATCAAGTCCGTAACCATCGCATCAACAAATTGCAGGCTTTCCACCTACCAAACCCCATAGCAACGGTTAGGCATTTCCTGCGGCAGCTGCCAATCCCATCTCAGTGGGTTCACAACATTTCCAGAGAGTGGCCCCAGACCCTCGAAACAGTGTCCCATGTGATAGCCAGGGCTTCGAACCATCACATGTGGAGAACCCAGCAGGCAGCTAGCAGGCTTTACTGAAACACAGACATGTTTGTTAGCAAGGGGTGCAGGTCTGAGTGGTGGTTTTAAACATGAACTTTCTCCCCGCAAATCATTTTGAGGACCGGAGAAATGGTCAACCAGCGGCAGCTCAGGGTTAGTTGGCCTCTTACACTGACTACATGACACTACTGAGCAATTATGCTCCAAGTGTAGCCTTTTACTAGGCCGGGCAACCTTGTCGGTTTGAGAACCGCGACTGACTTTTCTCAAAGCAGGCCCTTTTTGCGTTGAGTGGGCTTTCTGTTTGAGTGCCAGTTTGACACAATTGGCAACCACATGGCCAGGCTTGTGACAGAAGAAACACAGTTTGGGCCTAGATCTTAAAACCATAACTGCATTTGCTTTGTTAGCTGGCCCACTCTTACCTGTCCAGAATGCGCTATGGTGCAGATGGATATCCTGTCCTACAGCACTTGCTTTATGAGTCAGCTTAAACTCATCTGCCAGGGTGGCAGCTTGCTGTAAAGTTGTAGCCCTCTGTTCACTTAAATAAAGAGCAATACACTCAGGAACAGAGTTTTTAAAATCCTCCACAAGCATGAGCTCACGTAACGACCCCAAACTGTTAACCTGGCTTGCAGAGCACCACCTACCAAAAAGCTTTGCCTTCTCCCGAGCAAAGTCAAGGTAGGACTGACCCTGTGCCAACTCCAAACCTCGAAAATTCTGCCTATAGGCCTCAGGCACAAGTTCATAGGCTTGGAGGACGGCACTTTTAATCTTTTCATAAACTAGGCTGTCCTGCCTAGACAGACCAGAGCAAGCTTCCTGAGCCTTACCTGTGAATTTACACAGCAACATCACCCCCCACACGTCTTCAGGCCACTGTAATGCAGTTGCTATGCTTTCAAACACACTGAAGAAGCTCTCAACACTGGATTCACAGAAAACGGAAACCAGGTGGATGTTATTGCCCACAAACGAGCTTCTAGACACCTGTGCACTGATAGCTGTATCATCCATTTCGGGGGCGGAGAAGGCTTAGCAAACACACCCTAATTAAGACACTACCACACCCGTCTGCCAACTCACTCAGCGACTACTGAACAAGTAACAGAAAACTACACAACTTACTTTAACTGACCAACTTACCTCTTGACACACACACACACACACACACACCTTACCCAGTTCCTAAGCACAACAACCTTTACCTACCTATCTTCTGGAGCGTGCTGGGCTCGAGGCAACTTTAAAGGCAGAACTTCAGCGACCGGAGCCCTGAATTGCCTACCCCCAACAGGGAACTAATCCCCGCCCAGGATTACTCCGAAAATAAAAAAGGCAAAACAACAAAAGAGTGCCCGAAGGAAGAACTTACTAAGCTCAGCTGGACACTCACCTAACTTAACTGGGAAGTTGAATCTCTAAAGGTGAACAAAGCAAGATAATCAAAAACCAATTCCAACTCAAAACTCCCCTTTCAACAATCCCAGACGAGCCCCCACCCTTGTTACGTTCCCCTGAGGGGTCTAGGCAGTGAGGGGGAAGTAACAAAAAAGTGTCCATGTCAGAAAAAGGAGTCAGGGAGGCAAAACGGTTCAATTAAAGAGTTTTATTAAAGTAGCTCAACTAAAAGAGACGGACAAGTCGCTATCACCATTTAAGAAAACAAACAAAACTCAGGCGTTGGTTGATAAAGTAAAACGTAAGCCAAAAAAGAAAGAGCAGCTCACTAGCTGAAAACCACCAAGAACACAGCTCACTAGCTGAAACCACAACAACCACTCAGCTCACAAGCTGTAACCACACTACTGGCACTCTGGCCCAGAGCTCACCTTTCCTTGGGCTTAAATACTTTTAATTACTGATGTGAGTCAGCTGTGTAACAGGGAAAGGTGGCACCTCAGGCAGAAGGTGGTGGGACACGCCCACACAGGCACCTTCAGGAGGAGGCCCTGCTAGGGCCGTAACAGTATCCAACCTTGTTTAGAGACACACCTTCTAAAACAACTTTGATAGAGCATGATATTGATGTGGGTGATGCAAAACCAATCCGGCAGAGGTCCTACAGGGTCTCTGAGGAAAAGAGGAAAATAATTGATAAGGAAGTTCATTACATGTTGGACAACAACATTGCAGTGCCGTCGTCATCAAGCTGGGCTTCCCCTTGTTTGTTGGTCATAAAAGCTTTACTGTGCTCAGAACTTGTGCTCTTAGTACCTCGTCTGGATCAGCCCTTCAAGCTGTATGTGGATGCAAGCCACATTGGTGCAAGTGCTGTTCTAGTCCAAGCTGGCAAGCAAGGTACTGAACATCCAGTTAGTTTCTATTCCAAGAAGTTCAACTCCCATCAGCTGAATTATTCAGTCATTGAAAAGGAAGCTTTGGAATTAATTTTGGTCTTGTGGCATTTCAGAGTATATTTGGATTCTGCTCGGACAATAGCTAGGTTTCATTTGACGTAGACGTGACGTCGACGTAAAGCGTGAAATTTGACTGGCGGTCGGAAGTGAAAAAGATAAGCGCAGACACACAGACAGACAGTACGCAAAATGCCTATGTCCTGTTGTGTTTACGGATGCTCCAGTAGGTCGACCAGAGAAACTGATAAACGGTATTTTAGGGTACCAAAAATAGCCCAACGAAGAGGAGAAAAATGGAAAATTCTAACCGAAAAACGTAGGAAAAAATGGATTTTAAATTTACGTTTACAGTCGGGAGGAGCAGAGTCTGCCAATGCCCGTGTCTGCAGCGACCACTTCGTCAGAGGTAATGTTATGTTTGCAAACGAACTTATTAGCATTAGGTTGTCGTTAAATTCTCGTTTACTTAGTGCTTTTAAGTTAGTAGTCTAATATTGACTTGATTGGGACTATAGGCTGCCCAAGTGCTTTGGATGACGAAGAGTCGGAGGACTGGGCTCCGACGGTCAATCTCGGCTACGAACGAAAACCCAGATCGGAATCAGTTCTCAAACGAGAGAAAAGAATGAAGCTTAAGGCAGAACAGCATCGATGTGCAGAGGCGATTTTGGATATGCAACAGACGGCTGAGAGCCCGGATTTGAGCCTAGTGACAGTGGAGAACCCCGAACTGCAGCTTCCAGCTGAGAATCCACAACCAGAAGACTTCAGTGTGAATGAGACATTCACTTATCCAGGTAAGATATTGTGCTGAGATGTAAAACAAACAAGAATCATGTCAAAGAGAAAAAGATGCCATTATCTGTAATGATTATGGTCCAAGTTACATATTACATGTTTGTGATTTTTTAATCACAGAGTAAATCCATACCATTTTATTCAGAAAAAAAGAAAAAGTGGCACTTATTACCGTCAGGCACACACCACAGGTTTTTGTACACTGCTATGGTTCTTATATTGCCAGATTCCAGACAGTCTCCTTTCACAGATAAGTAAAGATATCCGTAATGTAAGGTTTCTGTGGTGAGAAACATATAAATATATTTTTTGTATATACCCTCTATCTGAAAAATGCATCTGAGTGTCATGAGGGATCTAAGGCAATCACACAAATTCTTAGCTGATGAATTCTTAGCTAAAAGAAAACACTCTCTCCCCACTACTACTGAAGTACACCTGCAAAATGCTAGCAGTGCCCTATGCGTATATGTGTGTGTGTGTGTGTGTGTGTGTGTGTGTGTGTTCTCATTGCAATAACATCGTACTTAATTAGGCTACTAACCCTGCCATACAATTGCAATGAGCTGCAATCACTTCTCCATCCTCCTTTGCAATTACCCAAGTCTTCAGAGGTGTCTCGTTAGACCGCTGAGAATGGTTTACCTTGAAACAAACAACTGTCACTCTAACGAAGTCCTAAGGATGTGGCATGTTTGTTGACGTTAAAGCCGCTACCGCTAACTGTTAGCGTGTTTAAGATAAAGCAATATAAGAACAAACACTCACCCTTGCAAACACCAAACTGTATCCATCACGGAGACGTTTTGTTCCAAGGTTGTGGACCCACCCGCTGACAAAAAAATTGTACGCCTCCAGACTCTTGAAAGCTTTCATTTGCTGCCTAGTGTAGTAAGAAGTCTGGAGGACCAAGTAGTTGGTGATATCCACAGCCTCGATAGTAGGCAAATCCTTTACTTCTGTGGTGTATTCGGACATTTTCAAAGAATACGGATCACGTCCGATATATTTTTTAACTATCTGTTTATATCTCTCCCGAGAAACGGGGTCTAAAGTTGCACAATAGCTGCTCTCCTGACTCTCCACAGTGTCCTCCATGTTTACTTCCGCCCTCCACTCAAAAATCGCGCTGCCTCCGCACGTCATCAGAACCACGTGACCGCAACCCAACTATTGAGGTATTTTCTGACCATAACCCTCTCACCTTCTTGAACTCATTGCAGAACCCAAATCAGAGGCTCATGCGGTGGGCTCTCTTTTTGAAGCCTTACAATTTGGATATCCAGCACATTAAGGGCAAAGATAATGTCTTGGCAGATGCTTTGTCCCGTGCCCCTTTGTAACCAGCAGCTTCACGCCTCATATGCTTTGAAGTATGTCCTCTTCAGTATTGTTTTCCTTCCTCTTAAATTGCTCCTAGGTACCAAGGTTGCTGAGGTTGGAGTTGAGCTGAAGATGACTTTTGAGCATACAAAAGGTGTTGAAAGTGAGGTTGCATGTGTGTGTGTATATGTTATGGATTTAATATATGCATGTTCTTCTAGTTGCATATTCATAATGTAAATGTGTTGCCAATTCAGGGTGAGACCCTGTTCTATGGGGGGAAGTGTGACAGCCAGTGGGCTGGTCTTGTGTTTTGCTTTTTCTTTTACCCGTTTCTTGCAGGTAGGTGGAGCTGACCCAATTATTGATGCAGCACACCTGAGAGGCCAGTCCCAGTGTATATAAAGACACCTTGACTGAACCAGTGGTGGCTGGCTTTGACGCTCTCTCTGGCACTTGTCATGTTCATTAGGAAGTTTCAGTTATGGCTGTTATATCCTTTAAATTGTGTTTAAGTTGCTTTACCTTATTTTCATTAAATATGTCTCACAGTCTTTAAAAGCCTGTGTGTGGTCTCCCATTTGTTTGTCACTTCCTATGAGCCGGGTTGTGACATAAGCTGTAACTGAACAATTCATGCACATGGAGACAGTTTATCTTATTAATAGGAAGATTTCTTTTTCATGTAACTTCATCTTCTGCTGCTCAAGATAATAGGAGGTTTTGCTGGCAATACAAAATTAAAGACAGAGCATTTTAGGTGTAAATTCAGAAGGCTCATATCACTACTTATAATTCAGTTCAGTTCACAGAAAGAAAACATATCTTGAAGGAAGACGTGATGAACAACATGGATGTATTAACATACATATTGCTCTTGTGGCATTATTTTCTGTATGAGGATTAATGCTATGAAAATACTTTATAATCAGTATTTGTCATCATTTTATAATAAGCATCTGTAAAAAGAGGGAAAACCCCAATAATTAGGCAATTCCCTGTGAGCAAGCATTTGGCAACAGTGGGGAGGAAGAACTTCCTTTTGAGAGGAAACCTCCAGCTGAACCCAACTCAGAAATGGGCAGCCATCTACCGTGGCCAGATCGAGGGTGAGGAGAAAGAAAATAATGAAAAGTGGAGCAGAGAGAGAGAGGCCAAAACAGAAACTACATGGGAAGGAAGACAAAACTTCAAGATATGCAGTAGTGGCATGTAAATGAATCAGAAGTTAAAAAAAAAAACATGTTCCCATGTGAACATTAAAGTAATGATCTAATTAAAAACAATTGCAATTAGTGTTATTACTGTTATTGCTACAGCAAAAGGCTTCAGTTTGATGAAGCATGCATAAACAAAAAATACACTGTAACAAAAAATAATTTCCCCCAGGGATCAATAAAGTATTCTGATTCTGATTCTGATAAAAACCTTTCACTTTTCACTCGGCTGTAGAAAACATAATAAATACAGCTTGTTACACAATAATGGGAGGCTGCGTTATACATAACTGAACTGTGTAATACTAAAACTAAACAAATGTGTGTTCACTCTGACTCTGTGTTTTGGTTGAAAAAATAAACACACATTTGAACAGCCACCATCAGACAGCTTCTGTTATTATGTCCTATCATATCAACACATAATAAAACACAAATACTAACGCATTCTAACCAGTCACACTGACAAAAAACCCAAAAACATTTCTACACTTATCTGCTTATCCATAACACTCTGCATTATAACATAATTTTAAGTATCTTCCGAGATATAGGTCCAAACAGCAGATATGTGTTGGGTACATCTGTTCAACTGCTCATTAACACAGATATCTGATCAGATGGCAGCAACTCAATGCATTTAGGCATATCACAAAGCTCAAAGCACCTCAAAATAATTTCTTGACCATGATAATGACTTTACTGTACTTAAATGACCTCTACAGTCACCAGTCTCACTCCCCTTTTGGGGTGTGGTGGAAGAGCATCATGGATCAGTAAAAACTGTGTGGCGCTATCATGACAATATGGAAGCAAAATCGCTAATGAATGTTTTTAACACCTTGTTGAATCTTTGCTGCTAAGAATTAAAGGGGGTCCAACCGGGTACTAGCACTGTGTACTTATTAAAGTGGCATGTGAGCATAAAGTTATCTCGTTTTGTATAATCAAAGTTTAATAAATAAATAAATAAATAATCTGATGTGGTCAGAGAACTTCCTTGTTGCTGAAGTACATTTGGTCAGAAAGAAAGCAGGTTACTAACCTTGTGGGTCAAGGGCTTCCCATCACCAAGAGCCTTTCCAGTCAGGGCATCAAAGAGAAGGATAACTTGTGAGAGAAAAAGAGAAAGAGGACACAGTAAAAGCACAGTCCGTATGATTTTGAAATTTTATAGTAAGCATGGAGTTTTCCCCTCACCTTTTTCATCACTCTTGTCCCGAATGGCTATGGTGTCGTTACTAAGTGAGACACTCTGGGCATTTAGAATATCTGCTCTCATACCCGGGAACTTTGGGGACGATATCAATCGTCCTTCATAGGAGAACATATACAACCCTGCTCCATCCACTAGTAGAAAATGTCTGGGAGGGGGAGACAAGAGAGGCCAAGTTACTGTATATGCTGTATATTACACATTATACGACTGAGGTAACATGGTGAGGAATAAAGGGGAGCAAACAGGAAAATTAAATACATAACAGACGGTAAGAGTTAATCAACTGACACAAGAAGGTAATTTAAACATTTACTGAACAGCAACACACTGTTAACTTACTCAGTATGACTCATCAATCTAAACTGCGATTACAAAATGCCCAGTAATCTATTTAGCTCCATGCTGAGTGTCAGGGACACTGCACTGGAGTATTGCACAAGAGCTACTCCATATTAATCTAATTTCCCCCAGTGGTTTCACTCTCAGCCTTATTGTATGACAGGGCTGGCTGAGCTAGAGCACAACCCGACTGTGTGTGTACGTGTGCGTGCGTACATGTGCCCGTGCGTGTGTGTGTGTGTGTGTGTGTGTGTGTGTGTGTGTGTGTGTGTGTGTGTGTGTGTTTGTGCGCTTGGTTGGCTGCTGCTTGATGAGTGGCCAGTGCAGAGTAATGAAGCATTAGAGAAGCTGATAGATGATCCAACAGCCTGTTCTCTCTCCTGCTGCTTTGCTCCTGGAATAAAAAGACTCACTTCTCTGCTTGTAGGATGAGGCTGACTGTTCCCTCCTTTAGGTCAAAGATGAGAGGAGTATTCCAGTTTCTTGAGCTGGCAAAAATAAACAGCACAGTCGCAGACATTAAATAACTGTGCTACATCTGGCACAACTGCAGAGATGAGGAAAAAAAAAAGAAGCAAAAATATGACCCAGAGCAAAAGGGTAAAAAGCAATAAAAGACACAATATTTAGACAATATCAATGAATGGAGAGGAGATAAATCTGCAGAGTGAGCATAAAGAGTGCAGGCCTGAAAACAATCATTATAGGATGAAGTCTGCAGAACATGTTCCCTTGTTCCTAATCCTATTATTTTTCCATGAAGTGAAACAAAAAAAAACAAACATCTCCATATTTTACAAAACACACAGATCATGAAGTAACAATAGCCTGAAATGAATCAGCAACTTGGTAAGATTTGGTTGTTTTTCCCTCCCATCAGAACCATTTTTTTCTGTGTGGTTATGTTTTATTTTTGTAGGTTTTTCTAGCTACACGGCATGAGATTTCAGTATATTCTGGTTGAATCAAAAGACTTTTCTCATGCTTTGCTCAGTAAAAGAGGAGCATGTTTTGTACAACAACAAAATATACTGAAAGCACATGATGAGAAACTATGACTTTGAATAGAGGATGAGAAGATAAAAAAAAAAGACAAAAAAGAGCACTACTCACTTGTAGACATAGCACTGGAGGGAAGTCGCAACCACTAGGTGACCGTGTGCCAGAGATGCTTTGATGACTCGATCTCTAAACTCCAATAAGTCCACTGCATCGTTCAGCACATTCCTCACCTGTGGAAAAGAGAGGAAAGGAGAGGAGAGAGGGGGACTTAAAAGTGGAAAAAAAAAGTGTAGGGATGACTTGACTTTGCAGAAAGTATGACACAGGCACAAACTTTATATTACTGAGCAAACAATTCTCATTTAAAATGCAAAAAAAAAAGAAACCCCAACAAAAAGGAAAGACGCTAGCTTCACTAGCAGAGGGCTGAACACAGTCACGTACACATTGGAGTGTAGTTATTCGTAATATACACAGGAAACTATATACAGTAAATCCAAGTATACGTAGGTCAGCTGTGGACACAGGGAAAGCAGTTCTTACTGTTTTAAGTGTGTGCGTGCAGCGGTCGGTACTAATTTTTTCACCTGCGTAGATAAATACTTCCCTCCAGCTCTCTGTGTGAATGAATGAAGGAGCCTTTTCCAGCACCAGGTGAAAGGTGGGATTATTTTTACAGCTTTACAAATCTTCCTCCTCTGCTCCCTCCAGCAATCCAAATTTACATGCAACACAACCAGGAATAAAAAACATTTGACCGCAAGGTGGTAAATTTAGCTGGCTGATTCACAAACCACTGGCAGATGTGCAGTTTTAAAACGGACTTCGAGGAGGAGAGAGGGAGGAGGGAGACAGAGAAGCGCCTGCGAGGCTGAAAATAAATGGCTGATGACCCAACTTTGTTTGGTTTACACAAACTGCACTTGGTAGAGTTGTCTATGGGTGCACATGTGTGTTGGCACACGTGTGTAACCCTGCTTCTGTAGGTGTGTGTGCGTCCCTGCCTGAAAATAAACGAGTGTGTGTGTGTGTACACTTGGGTGTGTTAACCGCATGTAAACGCTACCTTGTGGTGAGTGCAAGTTTAAAGAGTAGAGAATGGTGAAGCGAGGGAGGCGGCGAGACAGGCTGGTCATTGTCATTGCAGGGCTGCACACTGGCACATTGGGAGGGTCCTCCTATAATATATGGCCACAGCTAGCCAAGGCCTGGGAGGCATTTGCTTCGCTGTATAGCATATTTACTCGCCTCTGTATAGTTTGCTGATAGCATTGCACTATTTTTCAATTCTCTTGCTACACCAACATAACGGAGTTGGCTCTGTTAAGTGTTTGAGTAAATATCCATACTCCTTTTCCCTAACAGGCAAGCTTATTTTCAGTGATTTTGGTTTAAACACAGACAGCTCTGAAGAGCAGAAAAGCAACTTTTATTATAGACCAGAAACAAAATGATTTTTACTATGATTCTTTTGGACACGTATATGATTACACCATTTATTTATGCACAAGTTACTGAAACATATTGGTCTTTTGGTTTACTTTAGATTCCGTCAGTCTTTTATCACCTGCTTTGTTAAATTAGAAAGGAAAACTAATTTGATGCAAACACAAACTCATTTGTATGAGGTAATCTTTCTACCTGCATGGTTCTCCTCTTTGTAAGAGTGATCACAAAATTCTTCCACTCCCAGTGCTGCTCCACCACATGGGCAAAGATGACATGTCCGTTGCCGCAGGCCCCGGCCAGCTGGGTGCCATCCGCAGACCAGGCCAAGCTGAACACACTTCCTGTGTTGGGCTTCTCCAACGCATAGGACCACTGGAGAGGGGCGAGATGAAGAATGAAATGGTAAATTGTTGGTGATAGTAATAAACAATGTTAAACAATTACCTGTGGGGCAGTTTAGGAACTACTGACAATGTGAAGTTTAGCGAGCAGAAGCAGTAAGTCAACACACATGTGAGTGCTTATATGTGTGTATGTGCACATAATATAAACTCTGCCAGAAAGACATAGGCCCAGTCAGTCATTGAGCAGTGATGAACCGTGAGACACAGACAGAGAACTTAGCTCTGCACCGCTCATAAACATACACTGCTATTTTCATCGACTACACTGATGGGGGGCTGGGAGAAGAGGGAGGGTTTATGGGTGTCTCTGAACTAAAGCTAATTAACAAAATCTCTTCCTTCTTTATATGAGAATAGGTTCAGTAAAGTCAGGGCTGAGAAGGATGGGGAAAAGAGGAGCAAAGAAAGAAATAATGACACTTTTTCTTGTCTGCTGTGCTGCATCAGACAGTCTGTCTGATAGTAAAGAATGGCAAAAGACACAACTGTGAGATAAGGAACTCCTTACTATCCAAGTCAAGGCACCCCTCATACTGCCCACCTCCCCTGTTTTTCTACTCTGGCATAGAACATAAGAGCAAAGGCTAAGGCCATTATGTTTTGATTCAGCAAGATTCTGTTGAGACAATGAATAAACTAACAGACAAAAAAAATCCAGTTTGTTATTTTCCAGAATGATCTCTCTGAAGGCCATGGAGTAGTAGGTAAAGGCACAATGAATATGTTTTGTGACATCGAAATTGTTGCTATTATCCATCATCTACAATAACTAGAGCCAATTTTCCTCACACAATAAGCCCTTCTGCCACTAGAGTCCCCCTTCCTCATCCTCCACAGCTGTGCCTGACCTCCTCTCTTGCCTTGAGCGCAAGTAGCTGGCTGACCTGAGTTTCTTAGCTGCAGTCTTCCACACAAACGCATGCATTCACACTGTAACCTGCTTATTAGGGAAGAAAAGTGCTAATGTTAACCTAGCCCTGCCTGCTTGCCTGCAATGGAGAGACAGGTGTGGTGCAGTGGGCCAAGTGCTGCGGTGAACCTTGGAGCAAAGGCCTCAGTGTGTTCACTGCCTAACACACACGCAGCTGCGGGATGTGAGGTGTATCGTTATTTCCTCTTCGTTGCCTCTGACAGGAGTAGAGGTAAAGTCAGAAAGCTACAGGTTTCTGGGCAGCTGCTTTGATCTCTCTCCTTCTCCTGGTCCCGTCTGCCTCATACACCCACCACTCAGATGGTTTTGGTCAGCACCCTCCCAGCAGTTAATGTCATATCAGGACCCAAAATAGCTTTAGGAAAAAGGACCTTTCCCATGTGGACAAAGGCTAGTTTGTTAAAGTGAGATTAATTTATATTTATCTTTTTCTCCCCTCCCTTCTTCCTTTAATTTCAGCAGCTTCAACTTCCTTTATGCATTACATTAATTACATTTTCTTTAAATCAACATACTTTTTACATATAGATTTTTTTTGTTTTCCTCTCTTCCAAAAGAGTGAAAGTGTTCTTGCTTGAGCTCCAAAGCAGAGCAGCTTGGGCCAGCATTTACAATAACAACAGAACTCATTTATTCTTCTGCTAACATCTTGAGATGACCCACTCTGTGTTAAAGCACACCAGGGGTAAACGAGGGGGGGGGGAATGGAAGACAGAGCGATGGATAGATGGAGGGTCAGAGATCAAGCCGAATGTATACAACAGATTGTAATGAAGCAGGACATGTGATATCGGCCTGAGGAGCACTGCTGGATCCATGCTTACCTAATGCTTTTAACACATTGAGCCATTTGACTCTTTCTGGAGCCAGTGAGCGCGCGCGTGCGTGCGCGTGCGTGCGTGCGTGCGTGTGTGTGTGTGTGTGGAAAGAGGGAGTTGCTTTTATATGTGTGCAATACACGGCATGTGTGCACCTAAGTTTGAGTTTGCGTGTGAGTAAAAGTGCAAAGGAAATGAAAAAAAGTTTAAACAAAATGAATATACGAATGCAGGAAATAAGACAACAGAAATTTAGTGTGAGTTCACATGTTGCTCTAATGTGTACATGTGTGTAAAAGAGGTGAAAATCCTCTGGTTTGTCAAGAGTTGTCAGCCAGTGTCTGACTATGGGACACAAGGGGGGACTCCTATTGCTCTCCTGAGATGAGCGGACTGTGCCTGGAGGACCAGGGATACAAAAATCTTTTCCAGAGCAGCACTCAGAGGAAAGCTCACTCTCTCACTCCATCTTTATCTCCTTCATCTACCTTTCTTTCATTTATTCCCTCTCTCCTTATTGGAAAAGAGTTGAATAATTCTGACACTTGGCTGCTTAACAAGAAACTGGTTAGAAGAACAGAAAGTCCTGCATTAAAAATGACCATACGAGAATAATAAAACCAGCTGACTTAAAGGCAAGGCAGGAGGTTATCTAGAAGAACAACTCTCCTTCTGCATCCTGTGCTGTTGTTTGTATACAGCAAAAGGAAGAAAGACAGGCACAGTCTGATTGATGACTTAGCTTGGCTGCAGTAGGTTTAACCTCATACTCAATTATATTGTCTCAGAGTGTCACAGAATCACAGAAATTTAGAGTCGATAGATATTTGACTTCTAAACGTTCAACCCCCCCCCCCCTTTTCTTTTTCTTTTTTTTTTTAAATACACTGCAAAGTCAGACTGGTGTGCTCCGATTTTAAAGAGGATGTGAGACTGGTAATAAACAGAGGAGAGCAGATCACTGACTACTACAAGAACAGTAGAGATGGGGGAGCCCAATTAAGGGGGAGCGCAGCAAGGGAAGGTGAATCAGTCTGTGGCAATACATTTGGCAAATGGTTTTACTGCAGCCCAGAGGGGTGGAACTCTGCTGGATACTTGAGAATTCTACTTGACAAGGTTGCAAGGAGATTTAAGATTAGTGCAGAGAGATGTTAAACAGCATCAAGAGAGAACACGCAGACAAGGACATGGTCTGTATAGAGGCCAAAATAAAGATTTGGCTGTGGGATGTGGAAGGTGAGTTTCGGCCGTCATCTAGCCAGAGTCCACTCTGGTCATTGAACACCGTATATCCATAATGGGCAGCTTTGTGGTCAGAGGGAAGGTGACAGACATGACGTTTAGTTCTCAGCTGAGGTTTGGGGGAGAGAGGGTGAGACCCCTGAAAGTCACAATGAGCTTATACAAAAAAAAAAAAAAAAAAAAGGAAAAAAAAAAGATGAAACACTTTACACATAGCAGCAATGCTATGTATGCAAGTCTAGGTGTGTACTCCAATGCAGATGAAAACACACTCACACAAATTAAAGTTAAGCAGTTAAAAACTGCTGTGTACCAACGTGAGAAGTTTTGTTTTGTATTCATTGTAAACAGTTTGTGTTTCCGTCTTCTTTTTTTCTTTGTAAACTATATCCACAAATACTCAATAAAAATATTTTGAATTAAAAGAAAAACTGCTGTGTATTTATGAAACAGATGCAGGAAAATGGAAAATAAAGTGCAGCAACTTATTTAAACATGTGGAATCATGAATGGATATACAGTCTATAAAGCAAAAACAGAGTTTCTGCAATTCTAATGCGCTTCGAAGTCAGTATTTGGTGTGACCAACTTTTTTTTTTTTAAAAAACAACCTGAACTCTCTTAAGCAAGCTTTCCTGTAATCTTTTTAATCAGCCTTCAAGAATACTTGAAGGACATTCTTTGGATGTTAGTTATCTTTGGTTCCATTCTCTAGTTAGATGCTTTCACACTGCTTCAACTTTTGAGGACTCGCAGAGGTCAGTCCATGACTGATTCCAGTTTGTTCACCTGTGTGTTTGTCTATACAGTTATGCTTTTACTGCATTTACAGTGTGTTTGGGATCACTGTCACGCTGAAAAATGAAGCTATTGCTAATCAGTTGCTTTCCAGGTAGTATTGCACGATGGATCGAAATCTGATGCTGAAATGCAGTTCCAAACCATGAGAGAGCCTACACAACATTTTACAGATGACTGTAGACACTCACTGTTGTACCTCCGCTGTAAATACTGACAATAATTTGAACAAAAAGTTTCACATTTGGATTTGTCACTCCATGAGACCTGTTGCCACTGATTTTAAGCCCAGGTCTTGTGTAATTTGGCATACCTCAGCCTATTCTGCTGGTTTCCCTTCCTTGAAAATGGCTTCTTGACAGCCACCTTCCCCTGAAGCTCTGGCAAACTGAAGGGCCAGATACATCTCACAGGAAAATAAATACACACCCCCTTTACGACATCTACCAACACTTTACAACAACAACAGACTAACAAAGCAGGATTAATTTATGGATCACAGCATATTACATTATAACCTAAAATGATCAAGATTATAATAAAAACTTAAAGATCATGACAAATACTTAAATATGGCATGATGTAACTGAGTAAAATATTGGCCAGGACTTGGCTCCAACACTTAGTATGTACTAACCTTTACCATATTTAGCTGGCTGGTGTTACTACTTGGGGCTATTTTTATTTAAGCGATGATGCGCAGACCCTAGCTTGCAGCATGCAACCACCTGTAAGTGCACACAAGACTGCACACACTCTTTTGATGCACGGCCTCTTCGAGGAGCGTGCGCTTGCTCTCCTCCTCCTCTCTTCCTCCTCACGTTCGGCATTTCTTGACATATGTTTACCATTAAGACTGGCAGGTGTTGTGGGCCTGCCCCTTCTCTCTATTGTTGCCCTGTAGCTGCAGCCGGCACGGGGACGACTGCAAAAAGGTTATTTTAAGAGAAAATTAGATTCAAGGCAGACTCAAACTTGTTTCTAAAGGCACAAGTTTGGGTAATAATGTTGGGCCTTCTAAAAGTCAGGACATTCCTGCCTTGGAGCAAACGTTCTGTTAAAGTAACCATTTTGCATATGCCTTTTCTATATGTCTTTCTTTCTAAATAGGCATAACTAACTCTGTCCTGTTACTTTTTTGAAGCAGTTTCTTGCCTTTAAAAAAAAAACACAAAAAACCATCCTCCCACAAATTAGTAGCTCATTATTTTAATGACAAATACTTATTCCCTGTAGGCTTGAAAGGAGGCTGTTGAAACACTGCCGGTGTTCAGCTTGAATTAAGCTGGCTACCATGCTTTCTAACAACGACAGCTTTGTGGCAGAAAGAAAAGTCAAAATATCAAGGTTACTCTGCATGGGGAGATATTTCTATTTGTTATTAGCAACTAATTATCACAACTGCAAAAGTAAGTTGCATATTTACATGTGTCCTGGTTAAAATGTGAGTGTTTGCACAAAAAAAGTGGCTTGTCTGGCAAAACTAGAGTGGAAAACCCCCCCAACGCATTGATACATTTTTCTTTTTGAAAACCATTATGTTTCACTGTAACTGAAATGAACCAGACCAGGCATACATACTCAATCTTTTACATCTACTCTTGAAACCATGCAGTGTATGACTAATAAAGCAAAAATATATATTTATTAGCATGTAGCAAAGGCCAGAAATTATCACATCGCTCCTGAGCTATATGCAAAAGTTGCCCTATATATATTTAAAATAAATTAATATGATAATACTAATAAAACATAAAAGCTAAAATAAAATAAAATAAAAAATAAAACAGTAGAAACTAAGTCAAAGGAAAAAATAAAAGTACGACTCTGTGCCACTGAATTTCTGTCTCTCTACAGTACCTGAAAGTGTAGGGAAAGGGTTAATGACACATGTCTGGGCTAATGGCTCCCAGTGGAGCTATCTGCTGATTCAGCCCCATTACTTCACAAGCATTAAATATATCTGCTCTGACCGCTCTCTGCTCCCCCCCCCAGCCCTAACGCAAGTCAACAACATGCTAATCAGAAGGGGGGCATGAGAGTTTCAGACTCTCTGTGCTTTTCTAGCCCTTCATCTTGGACGGTCCTGACACATTTGCAGCAAGCGTTTAGAAAAAAACTTGTAACTGCCACATGTGTTAATGGGTCAAACAGACTCTGTGACCCATTAACAAACTTGTATTTAATGCAGTTACAACCCTATTTGGCCTTGTTATATAGAGCACACAATGCACATACTTTTTTCATAAACATAAGCATATAATTATGTATCTCTAATACTTTACAGTCGTACTTCAGACCATATGCCATTGTTTAGTTATGTTTTCAACTTGAAATTAAAAATATTGCTCAAAGTGTGAAAAAAAGTTTATCTCATCATTACATAACATAAACTGTGGGGAAAAAAAACCCACACAGTTCAAACCTACAATTTTCTCCACAATTTTTAAACAGGTGAAAGGAGAGCTATTCTCTGTTAGTTTAACACTGTGCTAGTGAGCTAGTGGGAGCTGACCTAGTCCGGGGTTAACAGTCTTACATAAATCAGAACAGATGGCAGACTATCTGCAAAGCCAGCTGGCTTTAGTTTGCCTGTGTGTCTATGTGTAGGACAGGACCTGGCAGTGCAGGTACAGAGTAACTCCCTGCACATAATAAACACAAAATATCTCAGTGTAATGGACACTAGACATATACAGGCAAGTATAAAGCCCTAAACAGACATAGGGTGTACATGTCTGAAAATGCTGACACCAATGTTCAGGACCAAACCTGAGCTAAACCCACTATGAAGTATATATTTAAAAAAATGCTCAAGAGTGAAACTAAAAACAAAGCAATTTGCTTTGGGGAAAAAACAAGAAGGTCGTTTTGGATTAGGGCTCATCAATCTCTCAGCAGATTAGGAGACCTTGTAAACGTCAGCTTGCAGTGAACCCTCCATGGGGGATGGGGTTGACTATTAGGATAAGGACAGCTGGGCCTATGTCCAGGACTGGTCAGACCTGTGTGTGGGAATGTCTCAGGCTGGGAGCTGACTTCCAAGATGGATTCTACGTTCCAAATACCCACACCTTTTCTCGAGATGGTTATGTTACTTTAAACCAAATAACTTTTTAAATAAACATTTGTGTGCAACTGCAACATCATTATAGTGTTATTTAACTGTACATCATCTATGTATTGCAATTCCACACTGTTTGTATTTCATGCTGCATGTATTTCATGTTTCTGTGTAAGTAATCACTAGTATACAAAGTGATAATATTAGTTGCTTTGGTAACAAGTGTGCACACGCATACACGCACGCACACACACACACACACACACACACACACACGTAAGTCTACAAGTGGGGCATGGCAAGACAGAAGTAAAAAAACTGTGCACGTGAAATGCATTAAAGATGCAACTTATGAAGAAGAAATACATAAAATTCAACCGATAACTGTATTGTTTGTTAAAGATTTAATTTAACTCTGACCACTGTCAGAGTCCTTCAGTTTAACAATATCACTGCAAAACACAGTGTTATTCTAAAAAGTTGTCCTTCAATCTATTGTCATCTTGTCTGCTTTTATTCAAAATCGGCCTTGTAAAGAATCACTGTGTGTGCGTGTGAGTGTATGCAAAACATACAATACAATCAAAGTAAAGGTTTCAGTATTTACTGTGCAATGACAAAGTAAACCATTTGCATTTCCTGACTCTGCAATAACACACTATAGTTATCTTATAAGCCCATTTGTAAACATAGGCTAGAGCTCCACAAATCTCTGTATTGAAATACCCATTTGGCTTGGCTAACGAGATACAGAGGCTGGGCCGTAGACAAGCATAGTGTGGCATAAGTTGGAGCTTTGGCAGAGCAAAGGGAAGTGGAGAGAGACGGGAGAGGGACGGCAAGGGGGGGGGGGGGGGGGGGGTCAAGACAAGCTAGAAGATAGCGAGAGAGAGAGCGAGAGAGAGAGAGAGAGAGAGAGAGAGAGAGAGAGAGAGAAGGGGAGAGTAATGATCTACACATGGTTTCATGCTGAAGCCTCAACATAGTAACCATAGACACATGCTGGGGCCTCCTGGGACTCATCAGCAGGACACAGCTGTGAGCTGGACAGCAGAATTCTATTAGCACCAACTATGCACATATGCACTTGCAAACACACACGCGCACAGACACGCACCCACACAGGTAATTTGGGTGTTTAAAAGCATTTGGCATGCTACAAATGGCAGAATGCACAAGACCCCACTATATCAGTGATGACAATTTAAGAACAGACAGGTTTATTTTGGTCATCGTATGAGCAGCACAGACTAAGGCTTTGAGAATGTATCCAGCCCTGTCTGTGTAGAACACTTGTTGATACCTGCTAATCTTACTTCCATCATTATACCATGGCAGATCTCTTCTACTGTCAAAGTATCCACACAGTGGAGCATACACAAAGTAAACTACATATGACAGGACAAAGCATTATTCCTCTGTTGAAGCAAACATATATAACAAATTTGAACAAATGAAGGAAGCAGTCATTAAATTACTCAGCATCATTCTGCTCCATGTGGAGGCCAGCAGAGAGGGGGAGGGAACCCTGGGGTGCAGCCAAAATTAAACCCTTTCAAATCATCCTCTTCTGGAAGTTGGTCCAGTGCCTCCAGCCCAGCCCTAGCCCTCAATAACGGTCCTTAATGAACTCTGGGCTGGCAAAAAATCTCAAAGTGATACCCCCAGTTCCACACATACTAGGCTCTCCCCTACTTGTGTGCACAACCAAAGCCCGTTATTTGCTCCCTGCCTTCGTCACCAAGTATCACCCTCATGGCTTTATCCCTCTTTCCTCTCTTTCTGTCTATGAGTGTGACATGTTTGTCTAGCTAGTGGAGGTAGTGATTTAGCGTTGCTAAGAATGATGACTCTGCCAGAGCGGCTGGCAGGGCACTGTCTTACTGTCGTACTCTTACTCCAGCTTTGGGGGGAGGGAAGGAGGGTTTGAGAAGTAAAGAGAAAAAAGAAAAAAAAAAAAAGAGAGAGAGAGAGAGAGAGAGAGAAAGAGAGAGAGAGAGAGAAAGAGAGAGAGAGAGAGAAACCACCGTCTTTTATGGAGACCAATCCTCCAAGCCTCACTGCCTAGGCCAACTTTAAAGGATATATTGGACAGTTCCACACTACCCCACCCCCCACCCCTCCAACTGCTCTCTTTTCTCAGCTTTTCATGCTCCCCTCCTTTTTGGTTTCCAACAAGGCAAGCCTTTAGCCGAACTCGGGAGAGGTGTAAAAGTAATACCATGTCAACAAGTGCCTTTTACTCTAACCCACTTTACGCACACAAGCACTGACTCTCTCTCTCTCACACACACACACATACACAAAAAAGAAAAAAAATTGGGGTCAATCATCTGCAAGATGGACCTAAGTATACACTGTTCCACAGAGTGTGCCAGAATGAGTTCAGCAACACAGAAAACCAAAGCCTGTTCGACACAAAGGGCCTCGAATACAAAGGAGAAATCATTATCCTCACATTCTGGTAGGGGAAACTAATGAGCTCCTTGGGATGACAGATTAAGTCTACATGTAAGTATTGCATCTAATAGTCTTACACTATTCATGCTCGCAAAGGTTTCATCAAGACTGGTAACCTCATTAAAATCTGTTAAAAGAAATGAGTGAAATTATTCCTATGAAAACAAGGATAAACTGTAGAGGGAGAGAGCTGAGAGAGGACGGGCAGACCTCAGATTCAGAACTGGAGTTCTTTTTCTACCACTTCACAGTAATATGGAGGAAGCTTTCTGTTCTTACTACAGCGAGCGAGCGAGAGTGTGCATAAAGGAAAAGTGCAGAGTGGAGAGAGCAAGAAATAGCATGCAAAAGCACAGATTTTTAAGGGGAGGGAGAGAGTGAGAAAGAAGAGAGTGAGGGACAGAGAGCGCAAGTGGGAGGAGGAGGGAGAGAGAGAAAGAGAGAGGGGTAGCCCTACCCAGTTGCCTGGGGAGAAAACTGCTCTGCTGCTGACTCAGGACTCTCTTTGTTTGACAACGCTCCCTAGCTCTCCCTCTCTCTCTCTCCCTGACACACTCACAAACTTACTTGTCTTTTTTTAAATACTAAGACACCATGTTTTTTAATGTGCACATGGTCTTTCTTTGTCAAAGCTACACCATTAATTTCACTCAGTCTCTGCTGTTTTTCTACTCCCTATCCTCAACGTGTGTGTGTGTGTTTCTCTTTTACTTCTGCTGCCTAAAAACATACTGTACTGAACGCCCCAGTTTCTTGTGATGAAAACAGATAAAGGTTTGCACTGTAATAAATCTACAGTGGTTTCTTTTGCTTTTTCATGCTCCACTAACAGTGGTTCACAATCAGGACCAGAACTCTTGGCCATTTCATTCTTTTCCAACAGCGGCACTTTCCAGATGTTGGCTGGCCAATGGCTGGTAGCAAACTTGCCAGCACACGCTCAGGTATATGCTCCCCAGTGGTAAAGGGGGAGACCTGTTAAAGGGACTAATTGATAAGCCGGTGATGACTGATGCCTAGCAAATAAGAGTCTACGGCTCAGAGGGAAAATAAAGACAACAACAAGTGTGGCAGGCTAACAGACAGTCAAGAGGAATACACTTTCTGGGGACATAAACAATAGCTAGCTGTGTTAAGGACGGGTGGACAAAGATCCTACAGACAAAGCGGGTGCAGATGAAGACGCAAGGGATAATGAAGAAAGTTAAACATGGACCAATTCCAAAAGTGGCAATGCTGAGCAAAGCCCTAAGGGGACCCCTAGACTCATCCAGAAAAAGAGAGGTAAAGAGGGCCTCGAGGAAGGAACAAGGGAGACGGAGCCAAGAGGGGGAGCACTGATAAGTGCAAGGTAGTCAAACATACCCAAAGGGAGTAGGGAGGCATGAGAAGCAAAAAAAAGAATGATAGAGGAAGATTTAGACAAATGAGGTAATTCTATGTTTAAAAAAAAGAAAGAAAGAAAAAGTAAAAACATGCAAGAGAAAGAAACAATTAGGAGCTCAGTCTCCTGCATAATTTTACCCAAAACTGACACGAAGTGGATGAATAAAATATTCAGTTCGTTCTAAAGACAATGTAGCTAGCAGAAAATCATGGATAATCACTGATTGTTATGAGTGAAGACCATTTCGGCTTTTCAATCAAATAGAAAAATCAAAAAGGGTATAACAGTGGTTTAACACTTTTACATTCTCTGCCTTTGAAAGCAATGCTACTATTATGAGGTATAACATTAACAGATCATTTTCTCAAAACTGTGTGAGGTTAACAACTGTTAGTTCTTTGTGTACCAACAACTGCAACACCCGAAGGAAGGGGATTTTTAACTATAAATGACAAAGATATTCATAAGAAATAGGGCTCACCCTTACGCCAACTTTACGAGTATTCAGACTAAGCTAGTCTCCTGTGCACAAGTATAATTTAACAGAAGGGGATTAGAAAAGAGATGGTGGAAAGGAGAGTGGAAGAGTAAGATATGCACTTGAGATTATTGGTGGGAGCATGAGAGAAACCTGGATCATTCCAGGTCAACCATATTTTTAGTAATACCTCAGTTAAATGAGACCAGAGGAGAGACAGGAGCAGCAACCATTAGGTTCAATGAGGTATACATCTACAGCCACTTTCAGATTGACACCAAGCCCTGCATGAACAATCACAGGCTGATTATTCGTTTAAATGAGGTCATTCTGGTAAACACTCAGATTTTCAGCAAAAACAGTTATGCCTTCTTGATCTGACTCTGCTTACGTGCCTTTGACCAGCCTCTGAACTTGGGATGATGTCCTGTGCTCTGTGTCTCCTACAGCAGAAGAAGAACTTGCTCTTCATGACCAAATAACAAAAGCAAAAAGATAAAATCATATTTTTTTTAATGAATCTATTGAAAGTTTAAATAGATAAACAAATATTATTCTTATTCCTTCACAATATTCTTCCAGGGAATTAGAATAGCAAAACCAGGCAGCTTTAACATTTATGCATGTGAGCACGGTTGTACAGCAAAGAGAGAGAGAAAAAACAAGTGTACAGAAGAGAAGGGGGAGAAGGGGTGGAGAGCAAGAAGCGAGAGGGTGCTTGCCTGGCACAATGAGTCCTACTTGTTAGCTAGTGACAGTGTCAGGGATCGTGACAGGGTCCAGACGCTAGACACCAGCTGCAGCGCCTCGTAAATAGACTGCTGTCTCGCAGGCACATTTGCACGGCAATGGTTGCACACAAATGTGCACACACAGGCATGTGGGCACATGCATATACTATGGCAGGCACACAGACAGACACTGACTTATTGTGTCTCCCAAATCTTGTAAAAGGGACAGTGAGCCTCTTTGTGTCTTGTGTGATGTTAAACCTCCTGTAAAAAGTGCTTTACACAAAAAGTGCTCTACACAAAAGAACTCTAAGCACCATAAAAGTCTAAATAAAAGAAATAAATATGTATTAATAAATCAGTTATCTTTTAATTGTTAAGAAAAAAATGCTACAATCAGTCCATGGGTGACTTGCTGGAACTGCAAGACTAATTTTTTTTTTTTTTTTTGCTACTTTTGTATTTGCGTGTGTCCACCCAGCCTTTCCAGCGATAATGGAGAGGGGTAATTCACTACATCTGCCCTAAGGCATGGAGGAGAGAAAGTAAAAACGTAGACGAGAGCTGATAGTTTAGAAGGAGAGGAGAGCCAAGCTGGAAAAGGGTGAAAGGGTTAAATCTGCAGGACTGATCCTGCTGAGCCAGCAGCAGTACGTTAAAGTGCAAGGTTTCATTGTAGCAGATACAGAATGAAACTCCTTCCCATTAGTCACGCTAGTAACTGAAAAGGCTCTTCACGCTGTTTAACCCTTGCTGTGCTGCAAACAAACCACAGCAACAACACAGGTAAAGCACTTGTAAGCAGCTAATGGTTTCTGTCTGCAACTTCTCATGCACAATGACATTATAATAAATATACAACACTGGTCGAGGGTGCACATGTAAGCAAAACTTGAACTTTTTCTCTGATGCATGAAAGAACCTTCTGTCTGAATTCACACATAGAACGCGACTCGGACGGAGTGACCTTTTGAGGGGGATTTTCTTTTTCTAAACTCTTTTCCCCCCCTTATTCCCTGCACCCCCACTCCGCTTCTCTTCTTGAGCAAGCCTCCCACACCATGCTACAGCACACACTGTCTCTGAGGGGCTTAGGGAGGAGAAGGCATGCATACCCTTCCTCCAGTCAGAGCAGGGCAGAACCATAATCATCATAATTATCATCATCATCACACTGCCTTAACCAAGACACACCACAGCAAAGCAAGTGGTGCAATGATGAAACAATGGAACAAACCAACCACGTAAACAAACCCATAATGGGAGGACATAAGGTTACTCGGGTCATTACAAAAAATAAAGGAGCAAGTTGTAATTTTAATAGTACATTATTTTTAGTTTTGTTTACACGGGCAAAATGGATATGAGCTGGCTTAATTTGAATCACTTCCTCAAGCTGCAGCAATAATCTGGCAGGTTACTCCAAAACAACTGAAATCGCTGGTTCAGAAGAGCAAAAGTAACTATACCAAATCTGTCTCGCAACGCAGATACAAACACACACCTTACTCCTGTAGAGAAGACATACTGGTTGGTCCCGACCTCTCTCTAGCACATATGATTTAGTACCCCAAGAAAAAAAAAGAAAGACATTTGATCCTAATTAAATCAAAATGAAGCATGAAATGCCCGATGATCAGGACACAAAAATCCCAGCCCAGGTTGTTTGTTTTACTGCGATTACTGCGATCTGATGCAGCAGTACAGTGACATCTGAACATAAACTCAAAGAAGCCCTAAACGTCCCATGAGGGAACTGGTAATATTGCTCTCTGCCAAGTGTTCAGCAATAATGAAACAACAATTACCATTCATCATTCTCTCATTTCCTTTCTCATTACTGAAGTTACCATCAGCACCAGGTAACAAGAACATGTGGCATGCAGCCTAATGTGATTTAAAGAGATGAATGATGTATAGAAAACACGTGGCCTGTAATGAGCTACACACTGTAAACCATACTGCATTGGAAAAGCTGACACTGTGCTATAGACACTGTATGTTTCGAGGAACAGGACTTCACACACTACAAATAAATGCTACACGGGGAGATGTACATAAACTAAAGGAAAAAGTACACAAAAAAGCTAAAAATATGTGGAAAGTACATGGCCCTGATGATGTACAGCTTCTGCTCTTTTTTTCCAGCAACAGCTGCATATAACTGAGGTCAGTCTGATTTCATGAACAACCCCCTTTTAGAGTATGTCACTGAAAGGTAATAGTTAAATTGTTTTTGAGGAACAAGTCGTTCGTTTAAAATGATGAATTTTATGATATCCTCAAAAAGTGATCAAAAACCTGGAATTAACTTAAGCACATGCTAACATACTTTGATTTTTTTTACTCAATATATATACTTTTTCATGAGATTACTGCCACAAAGTTGTTGTTTTTTTCCTGTAGGACTGCGTGTACTTACTTACTGACTACATGTGTAACCAGAGAGGAGACATGTATTACTGAAAATTCAACCTTAGGTAGACTTTTTGTAAAAAGATTACATATGGCAAATGATTATCATCCTTATTAAAACAGTTCCTGGTCAGGTGTAAAAGATTAGATTAGACTGAGTGGTCATTTGAGTGTGTTCGTGTGCCAGGGTTGTGTTGAGATTAGCTAGTTACTGGCTGTGGGGGAAAAAAAAAAATCAACTTCCACATTTTATTTTCAAAAAAGCAAAAATGTTACACAAGTTTTTTTATTATTAAATATTAGTAAATTAATGTATCAGGTTGAAATTGTAAGGTCTTTACCTGACAATATAAAGCGCCTTAAGGCAACTGATGTTGTGATTTGTTGCTATATAAATAAAACTGAATTGAACTGAACTAAATTGTGGTTCACTGACGGACTGTAGTCCTGCCCATACCCTACCTCCAGCACTTCTTGTTGGATACATGGGTAAGACAGTCGATGATGAATGTGTAAGAGGTGCCAGAAATCTCAAATTAAGTTCACTTTATGTCATTCCAGGCATATTAAAATACACCGGGACAAAATTATGTTTATGAAAGCCTGAGTAAGTGGAAAAAAAAAAACAAAAAAAAAAAACAAAGAAAATTTGCTGTTTTGAACCCTTTTGCCAAAACTGTGTCTATTATTAACCTCTATTTCACTTCTATAGCTAATACCAGACATCCCATTTACATTATACTATGTTCAACATTTAAAAAATAAAAATACATGGAGGTTATAATGGGTTCACTTACTCCAGTCTTATCACAGAGCCGCAGGGTGTTGAAAGAGCCCACAGCAAACACCTCTCCATCTGGAGCCCAGGACAAAGATGTGACTGGGTAGTCATGAGACAGTGAGCAGTGAAGCAGATGTCCAAAGCTGTCCCATACCTGTTGAAGAGGCAAATGGTTTTAAAAAGGTATTCAGTAATTATTAAGACATCAACAAATATACTAAAAAGCCACTGACCTTATATTTACAATCTTCCCCACCTGACAGGATTAGGTCATTGACTGAATTCCAGTCTACCTTCAGAATGACCCCATCATGAGCCTTCCACTAGGGAGAGAAAGATAGAGAGAAAGCATACACGTAATGGAAAGAATGGGGGGAAAAAAGAAAAAGTTAGGTTAAGAAACATAATAACGTCATCAACACATAACATTTTGGTTTGAAGAGATCTCTAACAAATTCCTATACTTTTCCTTTGTCCAAAAGGAGGATAAAAATAAGCTGGCTGGAATAAGCACCCGTATGGAATTTATTTTTTGGTCACGACCACAGTTACAAGTTTATGAATTGTTTCATCTTAGCCAAACTGAGAGCTTACTTTTAACATTTTGTGTTACAGTGTAACACAGAACAGAGAGCCTGTTCCCAGCCTTATCTCACCAGACCTAATGTACCATTCTGTTCCTAATCTGTATAAACATTTTATTTTTTGTACACTGGTTACTTATTCCATGTACCCAAGGAAGACACAGGTAGATATTCTGTATTGCTGTCTGTATAAGGGACTGCAAAGGTCAAAGAGGATGATGTTAGGGGGTCTGTGGGGGAGGGGGGAGGGGAGTTCATTTGTTTAGTTCATTGTGTTGGTCTTCAGGGGATCTCAGAGGGAGATAATAAAGTTGGGACATTGTGCTTGTATATGAATTTATGTGCAGTAATAGCTTAGTAATAGTTTTCTTATAAGCCTTTAAGTATAGTGTAGCAGAGGTGAGAAAAAAATCTTCTCTTGTTTCAGTGTCTTTTATGAAATTAATGGCCTCGCTGACTCATTTAAATGGAGAACTCAATTTTGCTTCTGTTTGACATAATAATTTCAAGTTAATAATTCACTACAAACTATACTATACTGAGAGGTCATATGGTCTGGAACTGGTTTTCATATACATATGAAATAGCATATTTTGATGTCTAAATCCTACAAGCCTTTGTAAATGTCAGTAAAATGAAAACGAATATCCCCAAGTGTGAATTTGCGCTCAAGCAACATGTGTGAGTAACAGAGAGAGTTTAGTCTGTCGGCTTACTCAGAAAAAGTTTGTTTACCTGTATGATTTTGGCGCTGGGCTGTAAAGGCTTGATAATTAGCTGTCTTCCTGAAGTGTAGAGAATTCTGTCCGAGTCCGGACCCCAGGCCACAGAATATACAGGAGATCCTGGAAAGACATCCAAAAGCATAGGATGAAGAAAGCAGCAATCTTCTATTAATCATGAGCCAAGAGCACAGAGTTGTGTACAAATGCGCCCTCTCTCATTTACAAATCAGAATTTGCTGTGAACAATAGCTAGAGGATGAAGCAGACCCAATTCCTCCTCTCAAAAGATATCATACTCAATCAGAAATCTCACCTCATTTAGTCTACGTAACAGCACTTTGCTTCACTTACAAGAAAACCAGCTGAGAAAATCAGTCTAACTTCTACTGCATAAGCACAAGTGTGTGTCTCTGTGAGCAAGAGCGTGTGTTGAGCTGTGCCTGTGAATCTGTGTGTGTGTGTGTGTGTGTGTGTGTGGGGGGGGGGGGGGGGGGGGTGACATTTAACCCTACTCCAGGTGCATGGGGTTTCTCACAAATGCCAAATGATCCAAATCTGACGAAGGCGATGAGAGGGGTTCAGACAAGTTCCTTTTTCCTCGCTCTCACTCTGTTCCAACCTCTTCCTAGAGCTCTCTCGTAAAATGGGTCATAGTATCCAAAAAGAACAGTGTGCTCCTGTAATTTGTGCATATATGTGCATGTGTGAGAGAGAGTTTGTGTGAGTGTGTGTTTGTGAAGCTGTAGCCACAAAAGAGAATCAACACCTGCAGTGATCTGGGTGCCATGTGTATCTGTAGAAATACTACTAAATCCAGGTGTTGCACAAATGTACAGCTCAATCCCCAAACACTAAGAAAAAACATTACTACATACTGGGCTCAATCACCAGTCCCCAGCCAGGTTTTACACAGCATCATTCAGGAGTGGCATACAATCAGTTTCACCAAGAAGCCAATTTTTACCCCCCAAAACAGTTACATCTGACATCAACTGCACAGTGATTAATAAGTAAGATCTGAATGCTAAAGAAAGAACTTTAGCATCAGTCTTACTTGAGATTTTTATGGCTTTTAGTAAAACTCCACTTCTAAATAAATAAATAAATAAATAAATAAATAAATAAATAAAAAACACCCAGCACGCCCCTGCGGGCGGTTTGTCCTTCAAGCTCGGGTCCTCTACCAGAGGCCTGGGAGCTTGAGGGTCCTGCGCAGTATAGGGCTTTGGAGTTGACGTCACGCCGCAATGCATTGTGGGAGCGCGGCGCCATTTTCGGGGTCTACGATCCAAACAAACTCACTGTTGGAACGGCGACGACGACAACAAACATGTTTAAAAGCAGCTCAAAAGAAAACGGACGGTATAGAGACCGATTGCGTCCAGAGGCGAAGCAGCGGTATTTGAAAAAAAATAGAGTGCATCGCAAATCTGGACCCATATGAAATACGGCAGTGGAGTAAAGACCCAGACGACTTCCCGCCACTGTCCTACCCCGATATCTTCACGCATCTTGTTTGTGGAGTAAGCGCTTACACAGCGAACCAGTTTCGTAATTACAAGTCACTGGAGGCGCACATCCAATTTACAAATGGCTGGGTGCAAGATTTGGCTATTTTCAAGCCGCCAAACTCTTGAGTACGTCGTCAAAGTAAGTCAGCTGGAGTGCATCGAGTGAAATAGCCATTTTCCACCCCCCACCATAATTAATGTTATACATTTATCAGTAAACTGCTAAAATATCGTTATCATATTATGTGCCCATAATTGTAAAGTAGATGCAAATTAACACATTGATAATCGGGCAAATTATTAACGCCAATTTGTGTCCTCCCTGTCTCCTCCTGCGAATCTTTACATAGCACATATGTCTGCAAAGTCACTCCATTTGATGTTTGATCGCAATTTCTATAACTTCCGAGACCACCAACGATAATATTATTCAGCTATAAAGTGTGATGTGAACATATTTAGAACTTACCGGAATGAAAATGTCTTGAGCACACCAGCTGATATCTGGAGACGTAACAGAACTTGATATCAGCTCGTCTCACGGCTGCTATCCAGGCTAGACGCCTTCGTTTGGTAATATCCGATACATGAGCTCCTTCATGTTGCTTCCAGGTTGGGAAAGCATAAAAAGACAATTGAAACTTATTCCCGTGCCGGTCGTAAGATCGAACATTGCAGCCGAGCACACAGCAAGTACGAACCATGGCTATGCTTTCGCTCCTTACTTAGACCCCCAAAATGGCGGATCGGGCCAAAATCCTTTCCACGCCCACCCCCGTGACATCACGCTCCAAAGCCCTATCTTAGCTGTTCCCAGGACTGCGCTCTTCTGGACAGAGATCGCCGATGTTATTCCCGGGATCTGCTGGAGCCACTCGCCTAGCTTGGGAGTCACCGCACCTAGTGCTCCGATTACCACGGGGACCACCGTTACCTTCACCCTCCACATCCTCTCAAGCTCTTCTCTGAGCCCTTGGTATTTCTCCAGCTTCTCGTGTTCCTTCTTCCTGATATTGCTGTCATTCGGAACCGCTACATCGATCACTACGGCCGTCTTCTTCTGTTTGTCTACCACCACTATGTCCGGTTGGTTAGCCACCACCATTTTGTCCGTCTGTATCTGGAAGTCCCACAGGATCTTAGCTCGGTCATTCTCCACCACCCTTGGGGGCATCTCCCATTTTGACCTCGGGACTTCCAGATTATACTCGGCACAGATGTTCCTGTACACTATGCCGGTCACTTGGTTATGGCGTTCCATGTATGCCTTGCCTGCTAGCATCTTGCACCCTGCTGTTATGTGCTGGATTGTCTCTGGGGCATCTTTACACAGCCTGCACCTGGGGTCTTGCCTGGTGTGATAGACCCCAGCCTCTATGGATCTTGTACTCAGAGCTTGTTCTTGTGCTGCCATGATTAGTGCCTCTGTGCTGTCTTTCAGTCCAGCTTTGTCCAGCCACTGGTAGGATTTCTGGATATCAGCCACCTCCTCTATCTGCCGGTGGTACATACCGTGCAGGGGCCTGTCCTTCCATGATGGTTCCTCGTCTCCCTCCTCTTTCTTGGGTTTCTGCTGCCTGAGGTATTCACTGAGCACTCGGTCAGTTGGGGCCATCTTCCCAATGTATTCTTGGATGTTCCTTGTCTCATCCTGGACTGTGGTGCTGACACTCACCAGTCCCCGGCCCCCTTCCTTGCGCTTAGCGTACAGCCTCAGGGTGCTGGACTTGGGGTGAAACCCTCCATGCATGGTCAGGAGCTTTCTTGTCTTTATGTCAGTGGCTTCTATCTCCTCCTTTGGCCAGCCTATTACCCCAGCAGGGTACCTGATCACGGGCAGGGCGTACGTGTTGATGGCCCGGATCTTGTTCTTACCATTCAGCTGACTCCTCAGGACTTGCCTGACCCTCTGCAGGTACTTGGTGGTTGCAGCTTTTCTAGCGGCCTCTTCATGGTTCCCATTCGCCTGCGGGATCCCCAGGTACTTGTACCTGTCCTCTATGTCTGCAATGTTGCCTTCTGGTAGTTCAATCCCCTCAGTTCTGACTAACTTCCCTCTCTTTGTTACCATCCGACTACACTTCTCCAGTCCGAATGACATTCCAATGTCATTGCTGTATAGCCTGGTAGTGTGGATCAGTGAATCGATGTCTCGTTCACTCTTGGCATACAGCTTGATGTCATCCATGTACAGGAGGTGGCTGACAACTGCTCCGTTCCGTAGTCGGTATCCGTAGCCAGTCTTGTTAATGATCTCACTGAGGGGGTTCAGGCCTATGCAGAACAGCAGTGGGGACAGAGCATCTCCTTGGTAGATCCCGCACTTGATGGTGACTTGTGCTGTGGGCTTGGAGTTGGCCTCTAGTGTTGTACGCCACATCCCCATTGAGTTCCTGATGAAGGCTCTTAGGGTCCCATTGATCTTGTACAATTCTAAGCATTCCAGTATCCAGCTGTGGGGCATTGAGTCATAGGCCTTCTTGTAATCAATCCAGGCAGTGCACAGGTTGGTCAGTCTGGTCTTGCAGTCTCGGCTGACTGTTCTGTCTACCAGTAGCTGGTGTTTTGCGAGAGTACACCTTTGCTGGTTCTGTGGAGAACAGCTGGTTTATTCTCCTGCCTTCTATCTCTCTGGTGTACCTCCTCAAGCGGCTGGCCAAGGCTATGAGTCTTTGCTTGGCAGTTTCCAAGGCCTCAGGTATGGACAGCTTGCTGTATTTCTTATGCACCTTCTTTGTCGTACCTTTCTGCAACTCCGTTAGTTGGCTAACCTCCCTCCGTGCTACTTTGATCTTGCCCTCTAGCCTCCTTCTCCATGGAGGGTACTGCCCCTTGTGGCTGTTCAACTTGTAGCCAAGCATCTCACTGATCACTGCTGCCGTATTGTAGATGTTGTATGTAATATATATATATATATATTATATATATATAAAAAACAAAAACACCCAGCACGCCCCTGCGGGCGGTTTTATCCTTCAAGCTCGGGTCCTCTACCAGAGGCCTGGGAGCTTGAGGCAGTTGTCAGCCACCATATATATATATATATAAAAACACCCAGCACGCCCCTGCGGGCGGTTTATCCTTCAAGCTCGGGTCCTCTACCAGAGGCCTGGGAGCTTGAGGGTCCTGCGCAGTATCTTAGCTGTTCCCAGGACTGCGCTCTTCTGGACAGAGATCTCCGATGTTTTTCCCGGGATCTGCTGGAGCCACTCGCCTAGCTTGGGAGTCACCGCACCTAGTGCTCCGATTACCACGGGGACCACCGTTACCTTCACCCTCCACATCCTCTCGAGCTCTTCTCTGAGCCCTTGGTATTTCTCCAGCTTCTCGTGTTCCTTCTTCCTGATATTGCTGTCATTGGGAACCGCTACATCGATCACTACGGCTGTCTTCTTCTGTTTGTCTACCACCACTATGTCCGGTTGGTTAGCCACCACCATTTTGTCCGTCTGTATCTGGAAGTCCCACAGGATCTTAGCTCGGTCATTCTCCACCACCCTTGGGGGCATCTCCCATTTTGACCTCGGGACTTCTAGGTTATACTCGGCACAGATGTTCCTGTACACTATGCCGGCCACTTGGTTATGGCGTTCCATGTATGCCTTGCCTGCTAGCATCTTGCACCCTGCTGTTATGTGCTGGATAGTCTCTGGGGCATCTTTACACAGCCTGCACCTGGGGTCTTGCCTGGTGTGATAGACCCCAGCCTCTATGGATCTTGTACTCAGAGCTTGTTCTTGTGCTGCCATGATTAGTGCCTCTGTGCTGTCTTTCAGTCCAGCTTTGTCCAGCCACTGGTAGGATTTCTGGATATCAGCCACCTCCTCTATCTGCCGGTGGTACATACCGTGCAGGGGCCTGTCCTTCCATGATGGTTCCTCGTCTCCCTCCTCTTTCTTGGGTTTCTGCTGCCTGAGGTATTCACTGAGCACTCGGTCAGTTGGGGCCATCTTCCCAATGTATTCTTGGATGTTCCTTGTCTCATCCTGGACTGTGGTGCTGACACTCACCAGTCCCCGGCCCCCTTCCTTCCGCTTAGCGTACAGCCTCAGGGTGCTGGACTTGGGGTGAAACCCTCCATGCATGGTCAGGAGCTTTCTTGTCTTTATGTCAGTGGCTTCTATCTCCTCCTTTGGCCAGCTTATTACCCCAGCAGGGTACCTGATCACGGGCAGGGCGTATGTGTTGATGGCCCGGATCTTGTTCTTACCATTCAGCTGACTCCTCAGGACTTGCCTGACCCTCTGCAGGTACTTGGTGGTTGCAGCCTTTCTAGCGGCCTCTTCATGGTTCCCATTTGCCTGCGGGATCCCCAGGTACTTGTAACTGTCCTCTATGTCTGCAATGTTGCCTTCTGGTATATATATATATATATATATATATATATATATATATATATATATATATATATATATATATATATATATATATATATATATATATATGATCAGCCGTGAAACTGAGAACGTCAAGTCTAGTGAGGAGATCGAGAGCGCCTTCCGAGCCCTCAGCGCTGAAAACAAACCCTACGTCACTAAAGAGGAGCTCTACCAGAACCTGACTAAAGAGCAGGCAGACTACTGTCTGTCACACATGAAGCCCTACCTCGACAGCAAGGGCCGCGAGCTGCCGTCAGCTTTCGACTTTGTCGAATTCACTCGCTCGCTCTTTGTCAACTGATCCTATATATATATATATATATATATATATATATATATATATATATATATATATATATATATATATATATATATATATATATATATATATATATATATATATAGTGCCTCTAATTATTTATTTTTTTTACTTATACCTGAAAACGGACTTTTGGCAGTACTAAGCATGATTATCTTCTTAAGCCTTGATTATACTGTGTTTTGAAAACGGACAGCAGAGCCAAATAGGCATCCTGGTTTCACACTTCTTTCAACTCCGCTTGAAGTCCGTCACCTTTGCAACATGAGTAGTTAGTGTATTATAATGTAAATTCTCTATTAATTTGTCCACACAGTCACTAAAAATAGGTAGGCATGTTTTCCACAGTCTGACATCCCATCTTCCCTTTAACAGCAGTCTATAAACATGTGGGAGCTGAGTAGACCAGCTGCTGGACTTTTGGGAGAGGAATCTTGTCCCATTCTTGTCTGATACAGGATCCTAGCTGTTCAGCAGTCCTGGGTTTTCTTTGTAGTCTACTTCATTTGTTGCATTTTATAATGAACCAAATGCTTTCAATTGCAGAAAGCCCAGTTTACCAACCATATCTTTCTACAATTAAGCCATTGAGTCTGGATGGACAAAAAGTGGGCTACCATATCAGAGCTGATGGTGCAGATCATGTTCATTATGTACTATAGATGACGACAAATTCATTCATTCTTCACAATTTTACCTTGAAAATTCTGAATTTGTTACAGAATTTTTAGATGTAGTTTTCTGCAGATAAACCTGTGCCTTTAATTCTGAGAAACTGCCTCTCTAAGATGGTCTTGGAGGAGAAACTCTAAAAATCTATCAAACATGAGGCACTACACATTGTGGTGAGGTTATATACCACCACTAAGATTTTGTTAAATGTTCCTTAGCAAGTTGGCCCTCAACCAGATGCTTTTGGTAGCCATTAACAAGCTTCTGGTCTAATTCTGGCTGACCACTCTTCTTTGAAAAATTGGGTTAATTTAAGTTCATTTAAATTGGTTTGTTTCCTGCCATGGATCCAGCTTTTGAACATAGTCCACAAATTTTCAATATGGTTGAGGTCCAGGATTTAGAAAGGCAATTCCAGAAGCTAATGTTAGCCTGCTTTATCCATTCCTAAACCAGTTTTGATGTGTGTGATCATTGTACTGTTGGAAGAGCCAATTCTTCCCAAGTGTAGCTGTTTATCTGAGGTGACATGAAGAACTTGGAGGTAGTTCTGCTTCTTCATTATTCAGTCTACTTTGTGCAATGTATCAGTAGCACTGACAGCAAAACAACGCCAGAGCATGATGCTACCACCACCATGTTTGACAGTTTGTACATTGTTCGTACACTGTTCATCCTGTCTGACCAATTTTCCGTATTGTAAAATTCCTGTTGAGTTTAAAGATGTGGATTTTGGAGCAGGGGCTTTTTTCTTATTTGTCACTTGTCAGTCCATGGCAACGTAAAACTTGATTCACTGTGGACAGAGACCCTGGTGTTCTAGCAGTTTTGAGTTCATGTTAGGATGAACCCTGGTGGTTCCTAGGTTGCTCTTGAACATCCTGAACAATTTCCAATCATCTGAGGGGGATGATTTTTGATCTTTTTCCAGACCTTGGCAAAGTGGTGATGTATCCAAATAACTTGCATTTCCACACAATTGGTTGAACTGATAATCTTGGACTCTGCAGTTGTTTAGAGATGGCTCCAAGAAACCTTCCCAACTTGTGTAAATATACAGTTATCCTTCTTAAGTCTTCACTTACTTTCTTAGACTTTCCCATTATTCTGAGGAATGGTCAAAGCAATGAGGGCTGTTAAACAAATTATCTTTATGTTGGCAGAGAGAAACTACCAAGTGTATTCAATCATAAAAACTAATGAGAGGTTAATATTGTAGACATTGCAGAACCTTCAGTACCACTTATCACCAGTAAAAGATTTAAGTGAGTGTATTTATACATTTGAGCCTAAATGTATACTTTTAACCCTGCATGGATGAGGGAAAATCCATCATTAGTTCAAACTTGTGCAACCAATTCCCCAATTCTTTTGTTTTAAGTCAATAAACACATATGTTGTACAATGACTCCCACCTGGAAAAAGAACATTTCAGAGAAATCATTAAAAGACCAAAATTACTATGACATTCATGCTCATGATGGGTATATGTAAATGTTTGACCACATCTGTTGGTATCACTCACAACAAGGAACAAGTCTGCAATCACATTAACAAATGTGATGAGGACAGAGTCTGCGACATGTCAGCTTAACAAGTTTTGTCAGTGATGAATTAACTTGAGTTCTAACAGAAGCAAGAGACTAAGATTAAAAGTTAGTTTACTGTTTTCACTTGTTTCTTCTGAGATTATTGCATACTTGTAGCATCAAACGACAGCAGAATCAATGCAGAAGCTTTTCCAAATCAAAAGAGCTCTACACATTAATGCGCATTCTGAACTACTATATTTTATATTACTTATTTTGCTGCCAAATCTTGTACATAACACATAATAATATTACTGGAGTCCCTTTATGTCTTTAAAACACTGTTTACACAAGCAATGACAGCTATCTCATGTCTGAGAAGGGCTACAGTTAGGTCAATAAGGTTTTGAACAATTATACTTTTTTTTGTAATTTTAGCTCTGTATACCACCACAGTGTATTTTGTAAGATAATACATGATTAAATGTATTAAATTGAAATTACTGCATAAACTCTTTGGGCATTGCAGTTTTTTTAATATCATTCCTCATTTTCAGATGCTCAAAAGAAAATGGACAACTGACTGACAAGCAGTGACATACCCAGGTGAGGTCTGCTCCCTTATTATATCATGCAAACTAAATAGTTTGCACCTCACCTCAAGTGAGGTGGACTCACTTGAACCCTTCATGTAAGGGCCACAGAGCTGTTGATGGATGTGAGGGAGGCCATCATTGAACTGAAAAATCTAAATAAATCTATTCGACAAATAGCAAAAATTTAATACTGGACAAATCAACAATCTGTTATTTTCTTAAAAAAAAGTTTAAAAAAAAAAGTAATGCACTGGTCAGCTGAAAGACTACAGAACACAACTAAAGGAAAAGATTGCAAATTCTTTCATTTGTTACAAAAGCAAATAAACAAAAAACCTTGTCCTTCACAATAAGTTCAACTTCAAGTCAACAATACTCTCAAAAATTTTGCCGTATCATTGTCAAGGTCTAAAATCACGAGAAGTTTTTTATAAATGTAAATACAGAGAGTTTACAACAAAGTTTAAACCACTGGTTACACTCAAAAACAAGAAGCCTAAATAAGACTGCTAGAAAACATCTAAACAAAGTTCTGTGAAATATTCTTTGGACAGATGAAACCAAAATCAACTTTTACCAGGCTGATGGACCTAGTCAAGTACAGAGAAGGAGAGAAACAGCTTATGATCCAAAATGTACCATATTATGTCAAACATGGTGGAGGCAGTGTTATGGCATTGGCATGTATGGCTGGTAGTGCAATTGTGTCTCTAGTCTTTATAGATCATGCGACTGCTGATAGAAGTACCACAATGAGGTGTTAAGTGTGCAGGGATGTAGTGTCTGCTCAGATAAAACAAAATTACCCAAAACAAATTAGACAGCACTTTGCAGTGCAAAGGGAAAATGACCTGAAACATACTGCAAACAGTACCCAAGAGTTTCTAAAGGCAACGAAACAGGATATTCTTCAGTGGCCAAGTTTGTCACCTGATCTAAACTCAACAGAGCATGTTTGACCCACAGAGTGACCCAAAAACAAGCAGGACTGAAGATGGCAGTACTAAAGGTCTGCAGTGTATCTCAAGGGAAGAAACAGCATTTAGTAATGTCCATGCTCTCTAAACTCATTCACAAGTTTATTGATTGATTTGGAATCCACTGTGATGGTGCATGGAGCCAAAATGGCAAAAAGAAAAGTGCCATTGCCCAAAACCATATGGAACTAACTGTATAGCGTTGCTTTTTTCCCTCCAACAAATCAGATTTTTCCCAGATGCAAATAATTTTATTAATTATCATCTGTTATTCAGGTAAAAATCTGATTGAGATTAAAGTCTTTTTTCAAGTGAGGCCGGACCAATTCAGACATCAGGAAAAGTTGGGCATTTTGTTAACTATAAAAATTTTACAGATGCAACTGTTTTCCTGATCAGTTTGATCTGCGTTTTGCTTTGCTAATTAACATGTTAGCGCTTAAATAATAAATGAAAAGTATGCAGTTTTACACATGCACTAGATACATATTTGCAGTTCTGCTTCAGTGAAATTAAGGTTTTAAGCCTTACCTTGGCTGGCTAGTGTCGAGCGTAGCATCCCACTTTTTGACCAGATTTTAATCTGCCCATCTTCTCCAGCTAATTAGAAAAACAACCAGAATAGGCCATAAAGACATCTTGATTAGATTCTCATTTTGATTTAAAAAGAAAAAAGGCTGATTAGATGAGTAGTTGTCAGATAACAGAGGAAATGAGTCCTAGTCATCTTTACCAGTGATAAGAGCAGTCCCGTCATAGTTCCATCTTCCAGCCAAAACAGCTCCTTTGTGCGCCTCAACACTCTTCTCAATGCGACCCATCTTTGAGGTTAAGTGGAACTTTCCTGCAACAAATTTACAAAAAAAAAACCCCCACATAGATGGTGTAAAGCCATTCCACACACTAGGCCTGGGGTGATGTAGGCGTTTTCAGTTGTTTATAACTCAAATACAGAACTGAGCGTTGTAATTCACTCAGTAAAGTTTCATAAATCTGTGGAATTCTAGTTACTGTGTAACGGAAAACAAGTTTTACTGGCCAAGACAAAATAGTAAAAATATATAAATAAATACGTATTTTAATCAAAACACACAATAACTACCAATCCATCTCCTAACACACAAATACAGACAAATTTATATTCTCTACAGTCAAGTAAATTACAAACTTCTGGTTTGAAGCAAATGAGTGAAACTAAAAAGGCTTCTGTCGGGTAAATTAGGGCAATTTTCTATGCGGTAGACACGAAAGGGTGATCAGCCATGGAGAGTTATTGAAGACGGTAGCCTACCATATACTTTGTGGCAGTGCATATTAAAAATTCTGAATGTTCTATGTAATTTCTGGTGACCTAAAACTGCAAATCAGCATGCTGCAGTGCTCTCTCATTTCTAAATTTGGACATCCCAACAAAAGTAGATGTAACTGATCCAGCAGGTAGTCAGTTTAACAGGCATGTACAGCTGAATGACTCTCTTAAATGAAAAGCACACTAGAAAGCCACATTCTACATTGGAAATGCTTAATTGTTTGTTTGCCTGTTATCTGGAAAGCCTCATTTTCAGATTTCTTATAAAAAAATATAATATATATAAATATTTTTAATAGGAATGAAATATTATACAAACTCCAATACCATGTGTGCTTGTAATTTAAAACGCTAAAACTGCTTAGCATCATACATTTAAAAAAAATTTAAATTTAAAAATTTAAAAAAAAATCATAAATAAACTTGTAAAAGGAAAAGAAGGCCAACTAATCAAAAAAGGTTAGGAAATCCCAAAGATGTCAAGTCTTCAAAACTAATAAAACCCAGGTGGACTGTTTTCTCTTCAAGTATATTATACAATCTAATAGGAAATCCAACAAAGAATCCAGATTAAAAACTTTAATCTGGAGCAAAAGAAAACTTTCAGTGTTTAAGTTAACAGTGAAGTCAAAATAAATGAATAAAACTCTGTTTCTATTCCCATTGCAGAACCAATAACTTTTGCAATACTAATATTGTTAACCGTAACAAGACAAGAAGCAGAGGAAAGTTGCAAAATGGATCGTAACACTTTTCACTAGTCTCTGGTCTGCCAGAGAAAATTGCTGCTTCAGTTTGTGGGTGTGTTTATGCAACCCTACACTGCCATTAGTGTTGTGACCACACATTGCCTTGCCATAACAGTACATCCATATTCTGTGTGTTGTATCTAACACAGGCCAAAGAAGAGACATGTACGGCAGATTCATGTCACACAAATTGTGTCACCAAGGGTCGGTATTAGAAACCTACAAAACAAAAATTGAGTTTTAGAGTTTTAGATTTATACTGAAAGCTTCATAAAAAGAAGAATTCAGATGGACTCTACTGGATCCTACAAGTATCAAATTGGTAGAGATTATTTCCCTTAAATATAAATAACAACTCTTGAATTGTCCCTATGTCTTCTAAAATAAATATCAAAAATTAAGGAAGACATTGCCATCCTGTAGATAGCCAATTCTGTTACTTAATTTAATTTATTTATTTCATGAGAATGTCTTTAACTAATAAATGCATAGATATGACTAAAAACAGCCACTCCCACTGATTTTATGAGTGAACTCTGAAATAAACCCTTTAGCATTCTGGTCAAATTTTAGAGAATACAAAGACTTGCCATCAGTGCTGGTAAGGACAAAGATTTCAGCCTGGGCCTGTTTCTTCACACCAACAGTTTTGGGGAACCAGTGTAGGTCAGTAGGGTAAATTTCCTCTGGCAGTTTGACAATCAGACTGGTCTCACTGGTCAGCAGGTTCCACTTGAGAATCTGATGATCCTCACTGCACGAGTACAGCTCATCTGCTGTGGTCCAGCCAACGCAGCTCACAAGTTCTTTATGTGATCAGCTGTTAAGGAGTTATAGTAATGAACTGATTCTAAAACCCTTTTTGTGGTAACCTCTGCAATAAATTGGGTTTTCTGAAAAATGGACACAGGCTAGAGCAACACAATGATGGGAAATATTACCACTGCCTCAAATAGCACCACTAATAATTATGATTTAAAGTTTTGGAACTGTGTCACAGAATTACATGTGTTCCATAACTACAAAAAGGATATGTTTGGATTCCTTTAGGAGCGACGTTTTCAGTCTCATGGTGGATGTTCGTTCTGTTGATCACTAAACGAACAGAAAAATGTCAGAGACAGTAACGTAACTGTTATGTTAAAGCTCTCTATATAACACTGTTGTCAAACCAACACAAAAAATAATAGTACAGAAGACCTGAAGCATGGGTGTATACAGCTTACCCGTAAACTATGTAAAGCAGCCGTTTGCATTCTCCGTTAGCTGTAACGATGAAACAAACAAGCGTCCGCTGTTGCTACGGTACCTGCTACTGTTGCTAACGGAAGTCCTCAGTTATCCCCTGAGTCTCGTCTGTGACTTGAATGCTAACGTTAACTTGTTCTCTTGTTTAAAATGGACATCGTTTTCTCGTTGCCGAGTGTGCTAAGCGAGTGTCAGCAAAGCGTGCGTGTAATTTACTCTACTATGAAGCGCTATTAGAATACGCAAAAGTCTTATCTATCACCAATCAGCAATTTATGCCCCCAACGTATAAAACCTGCATTTTGGTAGCCATTTAATCTGGGTCAAAAACAGCTTGAAAAACAAATTATCGCGAGAGTTGCATCTCCACTTCCTTGACAACGGAAATTTCGAAATATTTCTAAGTTCAAAAACGACATCTGTTAAATAAATGTATTTATGCAAGTCGTTAGAATCGGGATCAACCAACACTAACAGTTGATCTATCGAGCTATATTCCCTCAAGTATAAACTATTGCTCGGAGCAGGTCCTTTATCGTACTACAGACAACCGTTTGAAGACGTAGGAACAACATTAGGCATTTTATGAGAATAAACTTGAATAATATGAACAATTTGCTGTAAAAGCATTGCATGGCTTTTATTCCTTTTCGTTTGTTCTTTATAGTCATGTGAATGCGGTTTGTTTGGAGTGAGACGGAGTTGGCTTCGTCCCCTTTTTTGAATTTCGTCCCCCCACCCCCGCCCTTTGAACGTTCCATGGTGCCTTGCGTCAGTTTGTAACGAATTTGGTTCGACAGCGAGGTTTAGGCGCCATTTACAAGTTTGAGTTGTCAACTAAGGAGAGCGAGTCGGAGTGACACTGGAGTAAATTTTTTGGATTATATTTGCCAAACTTTGGATTGACGATTATTTTTTGCGTAATAGCGACTGTGGTCTGAAAGGAAGACTCTTGACAGATCGTGGTTATACTGTGGAAGGTACATGGAAGTATTTTAGCGGAAAGTAACGACTGGGTTCCGTCTACTTGCTGAAATGTATTACGTTTGAAGAGGGACTTAACAGTAACGGCAAGTTAAACTAAGGTTTAACGTTAGCTTCTGATTGAAAGCGAGCAGACCATTATTACACATTCTAAGAGAAATAATGAGACCTAATCACGTTTCGTCTTAACTTATATTAAACCCACAGTGACACTCACTCCTAATAGCGACATTTCCGACTCGTTAAAGTAATGCTCGCATTGCAAATAGCTCATAACCGGCGGGCTCTAATGTATTTACTCGTTTAACTTTAATACTAGGGTTAACAACTTCTTTCATATCAGATAACACGTTGACGTTGGATAGGATTTGCGTTACGTTTATGCCGACACTGCATTTGACTTTATAGAGCCCAGCAACTCATACCTTTTATAGTTTAAGTTAGCCACTATGTTAGCTTTAGCGTCGCAGCGATATTTCATTTCATATAGTTAGCCAATCACTTAGCAGAAGTAGTAGTAGTACAGCTAACTTAACGGTAACGTTAGCAAGTAAAAACAGCGTGGCAGAGTTTGCGCTGCCATTGCCAAGTTACTTATTTGGCAAACGTGAATGTAATTATAACGTTATGCTAACACGGGTAACGTTGCATTAGTTGTTTGAATGTGCGTACCAATTACCTAGCGAGTTAGGTTGGCTCGTCTACGCCTCCGCCCCAACAAAAACGTTGTGGGGATGAAAGTTAATATTAGTGTCGGTTTGAAACCTCGATCAATTTAGGACGTTGGGTCTTCACCACCAACTTCAGCCACATTAGCAGCGGCTGTGTAACGCAGGCTAGGCTAAGAGAGCTAAGGAGGAAAATAATTAGGCTATTTGCACATTAACTGAGTCGTTTTTCACTTGCTGTGACGTTAACCTTATTTTTGCTGCGTTATTTACCGCCTAGGTTCGCGAGGCAAAATAAAATGCGTGATATAGATGCCTACTAGAATTGTTCTGTGAAAGGATGGGATTATTATTTTAATTATTTTAAAGACAAATGATGCTTAATTTTAAACTTGAAATAGATTATGATTCTGTGCAGTCATCGGATTGGTGCTATCTCATTTTAACGTTTTCAGCAGGAGTAACTCGTGTTATGCTGGACTCATTGTTGTAACAGCAATGTTAAGATATGCAAAATATACCGATTAACAGTTAGCTGGGCGTCAATAGGATCTGACTGTGGTAATGATTAGAGGCTGACAGAGAAGCTGCGTGTAACCGACTAAAAGTGGAGTTGAGAGATTGACAGGCACAAAAACCACTCATGGATATTCCCTTTTTACCAATGACCCCTTCAGATTTCAAGTCATGCCATCTAAAACTGCAAAGAGCTCAACTGCCTCCGCCAAGCCAAGAGGGAAAGGGTCGCAGTCTGACTCCGAAGACGAGCTAGATGTACCCCCTCAAGAAACTAACTCCAATGGCCAAGAGGAGGCACCGCCGAAAACTGGCAAGTAACAAAGGGTGTTTTGGTGTCTGTGAATCTAAATAAGTTGTTCAGTCAAAGCCTTTGCGTGTATTGCTGTATTGGTAGGGGCCAATTGGCACAGCTGTAAAGCTTTTTTTTCTCTTCTTGCTTAAACAACACGGAGTTAGAATGGCTGATATATTTTTGACTAAAGTGCCAGTCATCAATAAAATGATTTTGGAGATGATTTTGATAACGCCGAGTGTACTTCTTCCCCGAATCTTCTCAGCAGACGAGGTAATTTATTTCGAAAAATGAGGTGCTTTGTGTAGTAGATCAGAGCGGTGTTTGACTTAATTCTTGTAAGCTTGATATTTACTGATTTGTATGCGAACCCTATAAGATGCACATAAGCAGTGGGTGATGTCTGTATTTTGTAGAATATGTTGAAATGCTTCACTGAGTGTCTGGCTGCGAGGTTTTAATTGACAAACATCGACATCTTGGCTTGTTTATGCTTATGTGAGCACAATAGATTTTGGACAGGTCGTTGTGGCTTTGTGTGATGGCAACATAATCGTTTCTGCGTTACACATTATTATCACAAAACACCAGTTTTCCTGTTTCTGTTTGAGCACAGACAGGCATGAGTGAAAATGTGACGCTGATGGCTGAGATTTCCACTTTAGTTATTTGTCATCGACAATGTGGCGCATCTGAGTACGTACAAACGCTTCTGGTGGAGAGCGTTTGGATTATAATGTGGGTTCGTTCATAAGCGGCCATGGTCTCTTTCTTTTTTGGGGTTGGCTCTTGTTTGCAGAACAAAGGAAAATAACGCCTGTCAACTTTTCTTTCTGGAGTCGTACTTTGACTGCTCTTGTAACTTGGTGCGTGTGTTTTGTTTGTTTGTTTTTTTTTTTTTTTTGTGTGTGTGTGTGCGTGCGCGAGTATGCTTCTCTACCCCTCCCCCACGTACAACTGTCTCCCCCCCCCACCTGAAACGACTCGAACAGAAGAATAAAAGTTGTACTTTTTGTGTGCCACAGATTCGTCTCACGGGGAAGGTACCGAGACCGTTGATAATAGAAGTTTGGAGGAGATTGTCGGTAGCATCCCTCCACCTCCGCCCCCAGCAATGACCAATGAACCGGGCGCCCCTCGCCTGATGATAACACATTTAGTTAATCGAAACTTTAAATCATATGCAGGCGAGCAGATTCTGGGGCCTTTTCACAAGGTACGACCAAACATGGTTACACATGTAATCCCTGCCTGGGAAATACTCTTCTGATGTGTCACAGATTTAACATCACTTGTTGTGTATCCCACTCTTAATTTATTTTTTTCCCGTTTAATTTCATATGATAAAAACCCATAGATTTTTGCCTCGTGTAGTAGAAAAGAGAACATGTCACAGAATAATTTATTCTGCTATATTTTAGCATCATTGCCTTAAATAAAATCAAAGTGGAAAAAGTCAGACTCCATTTTGATTTAGTGAGTATCTCACAAGAGGTAGTGATCTAGTGGGGTGCTAACTTCTCTTGAAAATTATGAGTTTCTGTAAACTTTCTCTTCATACCTTTTCCTGTTTCTTTGTTACTAAATAATTTATCTATGTTAAAAACAACTTTAACTACACTCCCATGGAATACATTCAAATTTGCAGTCTTGCTGAAATAAAATGTTACTGTTTAACTCTACAGGATATACTCTGTTTTTACATTATTGATTTTATTTTATTTTTTTCTATTTTCTCTACCCTTTTCTTAGCGCTTTTCCTGCATCATTGGTCCAAATGGAAGTGGGAAGTCCAATGTGATAGACTCAATGCTCTTTGTGTTTGGATACAGAGCTCAAAAGATCAGGTCGAAAAAGCTCTCAGTGCTGATTCACAGCTCTGATCAACACAAAGATGTGCAAAGCTGTACTGTGGAGGTGCACTTTCAAAAGATTATTGATAAGGTATATATGTGTATATATATCTATCTCTCTGTCACACATATGCATGCTGCACTCACTCTGAATTAATAAATGGGTAGCCCAAATGCAGAAAGATGAGAAGAAATATTTTCTGAAGGATAGTGGTGTTTGTTGAATTAAAAAAATATTTTTTTTTCTGTTCTCTGTATAATATTGCTGCATAGTGATCACAACAGTGACTAAACAAAGACTCAAATCAGTCATGAAAGTTACAGCTAACACCCACACATGCCATAGTCAGTTCATATTGTGCTAGAGTTGATCCCTCTATTTTTAAATATATTTTTTTTAATTGCAGTTCAGTAATTAGCCTCTACTCATTTAACTGCACTGTGAAAAGTAAAAAAAAAAAGTGGCTTTTGTATTGAGAGAGAACTTCAGTAGGGTGGATAAGATGACAGATTACATTGAAAAACGACTGAACTGTAGTTCAAAGAATTAAACACGTTTCTATATTTGATCTGCCACAGGGGGTGTGAGAAAGTGTTTTGCCTTGTGTACTCATAAATGTGTCTGAGCCTTTCTCTTTGCTTCATTAGCTCCAAGTAAATTTAAATCAAGTTTTTAAACTGATGGTCAAATTTTGTGTGCTATATCAGCTTTAAACTATTATCTAAAACAAAAACAAAAAATCAGAAGTAGTATAAACAAAAAGTTTTAAACTTTCTTCTAAAAGTACTTAATTTTCTGTTTTATGCTGTATTTTCACTGTCATTATTTTATCTAATAAACTGTTTTAATTCTCTTCATATGTTGCACTCTATACACTCCAGTATGTATAGGGTGTATTTGCATGTTACTCTGGCCAGCTTTATATACTTTTTAAAGAAGCCATTTTTTCTTATTTTGTTTTTAATGTAGTGTGTTTTTTGCCCTAGCCATCCTAATGTATTTGTTAGTGTTATAAATGTTATAAATATTGCAATTTGCTGTGTGGAGCTGTTTGAATTTCTTCTTAACTGCTCTTCTAAGCTGCTCTCTGTCCTCTGCCCCTCCCCCATCAGCAAGGAGATGACTACGAAGTCATCCCCAACAGCAAGTTCTACGTTTCCAGGACTGCCAACAAAGACAATTCCTCAGCCTACCATATCAATGGCAAGAAAGCCACATTCAAAGAAGTGGGTGCCTTACTGCGAAGCCATGGTATTGACCTAGACCACAACAGATTTCTGATCTTGCAGGTAATTTTTTATGCAATTTCCTCTTCCAGTTCTAGCTTTGCTTTTTGTTTTAGTTTAGTTTTTTCCCCCTGCTGTGACCATCCCATTTTGTAAGATTTCCTGCTCTCTGTTCTCTACCCATGTCTTAGTCCACTTTGAGTCAAAGTGTTTCATATAACTTAAACCATGACTGTCTTTGGGAATAACCTGTTGCACTGGATTTGGAAAATAGATGTGCCCTCTGCCAGCCCTTAGACTACTATAGCAGCGCATCATGGTTTGAAACAATGTGGAAAAGGTGCGAACCATAATTTGCTGCTTTAGGATTTTAAGGAAAAGATACAGTTTTATCCACACTTGGACCGGCATGTGAGTGGCTGTAGTTGGATAAGTCACTAAGATTTTCTTGTGGGGGGAATCTTTGAGGCTGACCCACCAGTGGGGACAGGTTAGCCCCCGCCCTCCCTTTCCCATGTACCTGCCACGCTTTAGCAGCACGTAAATATTGGCGTGTGAGAATAGACCCCAACCCCAATATTAGCAGTGCTGCTTCAGTGTGGCTGGATCAAACACCCTTCATTACCATGGCTTTATTATTGGTTCAACATGTTGTTTGTTTATTTTTTTTAATGTATTTATTTCAATTTACCTCAACTGTGAATGGAATGCAGTCCTGAATATTTTTTTATTATTTTATTTGCATAATTTTACGTTTTTATTTATATTTTATTTAGCTCTGTGTTGCTCTGACTTTTAAATCATTTCACTTGTTATACTTCTACTTCTCTTCTTCTTATTATTATTGCCTGTTGTTACTGATGAACTCAGAGACATGTAGGATTACAACTGAGTAAAGCAGAATAGCTGATTTAAAAAAAAAAATTGTTTTCGCAGTTTTATTTATCCATTAAGTTTTTTTTTTTTTAATGGGATAGTTTCAGGTGAACACTTAAACCTGCTCTGCTCGATATTTTTGTATTTATGTGTGCATGTCCATTTCTACACTCCTATGTCTCTTGTCAGTGATATGGCTGCATGACTATGGGAAGAGGCTTGAGTTTGTTTTCCAAGGTCACTTTTCCAGGCCTCTGGCAAAGGGAAAGCTGTCTATTTTGTGCACTGGTCAGAGCAGAGGATGACGTGGGATTTCCCCCTCCTTCCTCTAACTGGCTTCTCCTTTCTTTCATACATAAAAAGTAATATATGAGCTGCTTTTTTTCCCACCCTAGACATAAATAAAAGCCCAATTTGAGACTTGGTTTGTTTTTACTACAACTAGATCTATTTTTTGTTTGACTTGAAATTTCTTACCTGGCAATATTTTTCTAGCCAGCCTATTTAAGATAAATAAATAAAAATGAACACATGTTCTGACAAATATAATTATACTGTAGAGTTGTCCCTAACTTTGGGCCAAGTAGTACATGTACAGTAATGTGAAAATGTAACTGGTGTAGTTACCCGAAATCAGAATTTGCATGTTTACACCAGCATTTGTTTTTCAACCACCTTAAATTTGGATATGATAAATTTTGCATCTTTTAATGTGCGGTGATTGCTGTGAGGCAATGTTTTTATTTTAGCACTAGTATTTCTGAAGCGTGTTAAGCATGTGATTACAGAAATTAATCATTTAACAGATTTCATCTGTTTTTATTTTTTATTTTATTTTTTTAGTCAGTTAAGTAGTTGAATTTTAATTACACTCTTTGTTTTCAGCTTCTTTGAGTAAAGGTAGTAAAAAAATACTCATGATTTGTAACTTAAAAAATTATTATTATTATTTTGCACAGGATTTGTGTATGTGTGTGTGTGTGTGTGTGTGTGTGTGTGGCAAACTAGTGTTAAGTCAAGTTTAGAGCCATAAGTTCAGCTGGCCACACCCTAATGGTTAAACATGTGGATAATTTAAAAATAAGATTTTTTTTATTTTTTTACAAATTATTATTACCCATTTTCATTTTGGCTTTCTGTGAATGGGTGCAAGCAGTATTTTTGCCAATGTGCTGTTGTGGACTTTGCCTAGGGTGAGGTGGAGCAGATTGCCATGATGAAGCCTAAAGGTCAGACAGAGCATGATGAGGGCATGCTGGAGTACCTGGAGGACATTATTGGCTCCTGCCGTCTCAAGGAACCCATCCAAACTCTGGCTCGCCGCATTGAGCTACTCAATGAGCAGAGGGGAGAGAAGGTGACAACTCAAATACTGTCTGTTCACACAGTTTAGCTAACCAACTTTCCTTCCTGTGTATGGACTACAATTGTTGAGCATCTATTCAGTAGTCTGAGGCTCATGAGGCTTTCTTATGTGTGTGTATGTTTTGGGGTACTTTCAGTACACATGTCTGAGATGAAAATGATGCACTGACAGGAAACTATGAAGCATACAGTAGATTTAATAATTGGGTTTTATTGAAAATTATTTTTTGTTGATTGTACTGTGTTACCATGTTGACAAGCTTTTTATCTTTTTTTTTCTTAAAGTTGTTATTTGATTTTTTTTTAATTTTTTTTTTTATACTATGCAAGTAACTAAGTTTTATCACCAGACATAAAATACTGTTATTTTGTTTACCTAAGCTAAACAGAGTAAAGATGGTGGAAAAAGAGAAGAATGCTTTGGAGGGAGAAAAGAATAAAGCTGTGGAGTTCCTCACCCTGGAAAATGACATCTTCAAACACAAGTGTCAGCTCTGTCAGTATTACATGTGAGTACACCAATACCACCTCTGTTTTGTACATGGAAAAATTTCATCAATAATATAAAAATGCAGACCCAGCAGTTGTACAGAAAAGACTTCTCCATTTCAAATACTCAAAAGAACAGCTGGGCATGCTTCTCTGCTGTCAAACATCATAGTCTTTTGCTTTCCATGTAAATGATAAAGTTTTATCAGACTTTTTCCCCTCTTTTTTTCCTTCTCCCTCTCTCTGTTTTCTCTTTGTCATTAGTCATGATCTGCAGAAACGTGTGGTTGATAAAGAGCAGGAAAAGCAAAAGATCTCGGAGGACACAAAGGAGCTCACTGAGAAAAATGCCAAGTTATCAGAAGAGATGGAGAAAATGAACCAAGAACTCAAAAATGTGGAAAAGTGAGGCATTTGCATTTCTTCTCCTTCTGTTAACCAATATAACTTTTACCACATTACTCAGTTTTTTTATGACTTAGTAACATTTTGTATTTGTTTGTTTTATTTATTTATTTTTCTTGGTTGCTTAAGCATCTCTTATCTGGAAGGTGTATCAAGTGTAACAAACATGGGTCTAATTTATTTACACACACAAAAATGTTTACACAAAGAAGCGTATGTGCTTGAAATTTATATATGCAATAATTCTCATAATTTTTGGGTTGGTGACCATAGATAATTTTTAAACTGACAAATCATCTCTAAAATAATGTGCAGGAACTGAAAACTGGAAGAACATTAATAATAAGTATACTGTATTTTTTATACATACATACATACATACATACATATACATGCGCTTAATGTATGTATTTTGTATATTTTTTCAGTTTATATAATATTTCAGTAGATGGACTTGAATGTACCCAGTAAAAAAGCTATTCCTCCACCAGGAAACAAAATAAGCTCAACAAGTACATTGAAACCCAGAAGGAGAAGTTCACCCAGCTGGATTTGCAGGATGTTGAAGTGCGTGAGAAGATTAAACACTCAAAGAGCAAGAACAAGAAACTGCAGAAGCAGCTGGAGAAGGACAAAGAAAAGGTGTGTTGGACTTTAAATTGCAGACAACTTTTACACAATTGTTTCAGAGTAATTAGAGCCACTCTGATAATCACAGTGGGCATTCACATGTGATTCAGAGGTACAGACACACAATCTGTCAGTATGGTGTAGTTTTGTCCCTTTTTTTATTTAATTGATATTTAGCATACAAATCCATCTGCAAATACAAGGTTACACAAAGTAACCAGTGGCATGGTTACCCTATGAGTTACTGTATTTAATTTGTATGAAGGCCAAGACAGAAACGTGGGCACTAAAAATAAATTTTCTTTTGCTTGTCAATAAACACCATGGCTACAGTTTTGAAGCAGAGAGAGGAAAAAAATGTTTGTAACCCTTTTACAGCAACTTACTTAAAATAAATATATGACAGAAACTACATTTTAGCATTTTTGTTCAGTGTTTCATTTACTAAAATCATTTGTAGGCTGAGAAGTTTTCCACAGAGTACACACGGCTTCATGTTTTACAGTTGTCAGCAGTGTTGTTTTAAACTTGGGCTTACAGAGTGATTACCAATCATACTAAATGCAAAATATAAAACTAGCCTTAGTTTGTATATTTTAATAATTTCTTTTATTTTTATGGTTTTTTTTTTTTTGTTTCTTTTTTGTTTTTTTTCTGTCATCTTTTAAGGATGATACATATTTGTGTGAACAGAACAAAGTGAGGTCTGACTGCTGGCAGAGGATGTATGACAGCCATAGCAACACAAAGCAAAACTTTCTATATTGAAACTTAGTACACAAGTGTTTGAATGTTGCTGACACATTTTTAGTCTGAAGCACAAATGCCATATGATACTGAAAGATAATTTTGTATCCAAGTGTGTATAGGGGCTTTGCTTTAATTTTATGTATGTATGTGTGTGTGTGTGTGTGTGTGTGTGTGTCTTCTTTCTTTGGGGTAAAGTCAAGTTTCTGTATTTTTATAAATTAACTGACATTATTCACAGGAAAAAAATAAAGCCCTATATGAGTCCGGAAGGGCTAGCTGTCTTAAAGTAGCCACTAGGGGGCTGCGAAGTAGCACAAGTTGATAGTGTGTGTGCTCTGTTTCACAGTTCTCGGTCGTCCTGTCTCTTAGACTCACGTTTTTTTGTCGCTTAAACACGAACTTAAGAGTTTTTTGTTTTTTTTAACAGTAACCAAGAGTTGTCTCATGACTGTCAGAATATTCTCATTTACCTCTGCTCTAAAAGCCAATCTGCTCCACCTACAATGGCTGTGCTCTGGAAACATCTTGGTCAGAGGGGGAGCTGGGCAGAGGCAGGCAGACCTCTGGGGAGCAGTGTTCTGCTGTATGGTAGTCAACTATGGCCTGGCTTGTGTAACGCTCCCAGCAGCTACATTCACATTTCACCCGCAGTTAACCCTACAAAACATAGACTATACACACGCACCACTCCTTGGCTTGTTTCAGCCCTGCCAAGTGGCAGATTGTTGTGCCAGTCTTAACCAGAGCTTGCTCAGTCCTGAATATGTGTTTATAGTTGATTACAGTTGTGTGTTTTGGCCTGTGTCTGGATGCGTAGCACAGTTTCTTTGTAACTGTCGCTGTCAAAAAACCCAAAACAACAAACTTGCACCTCCTATCTCCCACACTCTTCTCTTGTTTCATCTTTTCTAATTTAGGAAGTAAACGGCTGTTTCTCGGTGGGTGGTAGAAGTGTTTACTACTGATGTTGTCAAGTTAACCTGGAGGGAGGGAATCTAGCAACTGTTGCTTAGATTTTGGAGTTGGACACATTTCATATGCTTTTGCACATTGTCCTGTCTGGCTCATCTTTCAGCTGGAGGAAGTGCGTGGTATACCAGCCAGCAGTGAAAAGGCCATCTCTGAGGCAACAGCTCGCAAAGAAGAACTGGAGCAGCAGAAGGTGAAAGAAGAAGAAAAACTTAAAGATGTGATGGAGAGTTTGAAGGAAGAGACCAGCGGCTTGCAGCAGGACAAAGAGGTATCTGTATACATCATGGTTTTTGTTGTGTGCTCACTGAAACTTTGTTTTTAAAACAAACAATCTTCTTGTATAATCCAGAAAAAAGAAAAGGAGCTCATGGAGCTCAACAAGGCTGTAAATGAGACCCGTTCTCGTATGGACCTCGCTCAGTCGGAGCTTGACATCTACCTTAGCCGCCACAACACAGCTCTGACACAGCTCAACACAGCCAAGCAGACACTGCAGACGACCTCTGACACACTGCGGGAGCGCCGTGCCGCCATCAAAGACCTGGAGGTCAAAATACCTGAAAGAGAACGGGAGCTAAAGAAGGTAGAACCAAACATCAGCACTGTCAGTTAGATAACATTTTGTGGATAATTTGTGTTACAGCCATCATGTGTTTTGAGTTTTTGCCTTCTGTTTCTCTGCAGGATGAGGAAGAGTTGGAGCAACTGATGAAGACTGATAATGAGACAAGGGAGGTGGTGAGGGAATTGAGGCAGAAAGTAGATGAAGCCAAGAGCTCCCTGTCCTCGAACCGCAGTCGTGGAAAAGTCCTGGATGCCCTCATGCAGCAGAAGAAAAGTGGCAGAATCCCCGGCATCTATGGACGATTGGTAAAGAAAATACAAAAATTGCAGAACTCAACAACTTTCCTTCGCTTGTTTCTATTGATTAATGATTCTAAATATATTTATGCCTGTAGGGAGATCTGGGAGCCATAGATGAGAAGTATGATGTGGCCATTTCATCTAGCTGTGGTGCTCTAGACAACATTGTAGTTGATACCATTGACACGGCTCAGAAATGCGTCACATTCCTAAAAGAACAGAACATTGGGGTTGCTACCTTCATTGGTCTTGACAAGGTAAATATGAAGGATTTAAAGAACTTCAGTCAGGCGAAATATAATTTTTTAAGTCTTAACGACTTTAGTTATATTTTTTGTGAAATATTGTGCCTTCAGATGGCCTCCATATCTTGCTGCTCCTTCTCATTCATCTAAACTTCCTTTGCACAGATGAAAGTATGGGAGAAGAGCATGGCTTCCATTCGCACCCCAGAAGACAGCCCTCGTCTTTTTGACATGGTGCGAGTGAACGATGACAGTGTGCGACCAGCTTTCTACTTTGCCCTGAGGGACACGCTGGTGGCCCAAAACTTGGAGCAGGCCACAAGGATAGCCTACCAAAAAGACAAACGCTGGAGAGTGGTCACCCTGAAGGGAGAGATAATAGAGATGGCGGGTGGGTGATTTATCTTTTCTGTCTATCTTGCTCGCAATAAAAAATATATATACTTATGACCCTCTCAATTAGATCATTTGGTTAAATTTTTTAAAAAGCTTGAATAATTTTCCAATGTTTCACAGGAACCATGACTGGAGGAGGAAGAGTCATGAAGGGCAGAATGGGCTCTTCTATTGGCACTGAAGTCTCCCAGGTGGAGGTAAATTGTTTGAAGCTATAATGTTTAATACAACTTGTATTTTAATTGAACATAGCATACACATACATGATCTTTGCCTCTGCAACCAAATGGTCCACAGATACATCTGGACTATGAGAGCAGATGGTGCCTAAGCTTCTCAGTACTAGTTGCACAAGTATCAATAATAATGGGCACCACAAAATGCAATGTGAGAATTCAATAAACATTTAAAAGTGTGTGAAACTCTCTCTTGGTTTCGAACTAACTGGTCATTAAAGTGAAACATTATCTTTGAGTCCATTTTTAGTCACCAGACTACTGTATCTGTCGGACTGTCTGTTTAGTGTTTATTGCAAACCAAAACTTCAAGACAGGAGCTTGGAGTTCTTAGTTATTCACTCTGAAAGGTCTCCTTTCAGAGTGAATAACTATTCCTTAATCCACATGAGTGATGTGAACTTTTAAAATAATAATTCTTGCCATGAGATTTTACTTTATACACATTTCCCAGGAGTGATGGATAGTAGAAAACATAATCACAGCTAGGCATTTGTGTATAGGACATGATGATTTTCATTTGTTTTCTGCAGCTTGACCGCATGGAGAGCAAGCTAAATGAGAAAGTGTCGAAGCTGCAGGGATGCCAAGAGAGAAAGCTGCAGCTAGAAGAGAACATCCAGCGCCTGCGGCCACAGCTCCGGGACATGAAGAACACCTTGGAAAAATACACCAACAGCATGACTGTACATAATTTTCATTCATTCTGCTCCTCTCACACTCATTTGGCTGTGTTTTTGATCTAATTAATAACCCCTGCTATTAGTAAGCCATCAAATAGGACAGTTTTGACTGATTAAAACATTTTTTGTGTTTGCAAATCTGAATTATTTCTTTTTCTTTGCTTCTCTCAGAGTTTAGCTGACCAAGAGACTCACTTGAAACTTCAGATCAAGGAACTTGAAGCCAATGTGCTGGCAGCTGCCCCAGACAAGGCCAAACAGAAACAGATGGAAAAGAGCCTGGAGGCCTTCAAACAAGGTAATGTCCTGTAAACACTAAAGAGAAATACTGTTGTTAATCATTTAAATATGGTAATGTTCACTCTCTTGAGATGTTTAAAAAAATATATAATCACTTGGTAGTGTAATTTTGTTTTAAAAAAATCTTGTCACATTATTGCTCTTAATAACCAGATTAGCTTTTTTGTATACATGAATTTAATTCTTGAATCCTTCTAAATCTATTAATACAGATATCTTTGTCTTGTTTTTTGTTTTTCTCCTATATGCTGTTCCTTTTTGTTCAATCAGACTACGAGGCAGCATCCAGTAAGGCTGGGAAGGTGGAAAATGAGGTGAAAAGGCTCCACAATCTGATTGTAGACATCAACAGCCACAAGCTTAAAGCTCAGCAGGACAAGCTTGACAAGATCAACAAGGAGCTAGATGAGTGCTCCTCTACCATAACCAAAGCCCAAGTGGCCATAAAGACAGCTGGCCGGTGAGGAAATTATGCTTGTTTAAACTCATTTACATGTGCATCCACTGATCGTAGACGAGTGGCTACTGGTGAAATCACTGTGAAGCCTGTTATTTATAATTCTGACATGTGTATGAGTCTCTGCTCGTACATAACAGGTTAAATACCTAAATTATACAAAGAACATAAAAGTTATCTGTACCTGGTATCATGCCCCTCAGTAATATTACAATATGCAGGAATATTCTGAATTATCCATGCAGCTGGACAGATGGTTGATTCCATGAAAAGTCATTCAGTACCTCCCACCCAAGCCCCTCAAAATCAGGTGGTTTTATTTATTTATTTATTTTTTTTACAGAAACATTATTATAATAAATAGTGAAAATTTTCAGAGTTAGGAGTGTGCAGAATACACAGGAATGGGTTGAAATTTTGGCACTTTTTGAGCCTCTGTGACTTCATAAGTACCACAGATGGCCACATGACATTTTGGGGGCTGAAGGCTGCCACCAAAATTTTACCAAAATGCCGCCTGATGGACTATGAAAGTTACGCAGCGTAACTTTCATAGTATAAAAGTGTTTTTGTTTTGTTTTTTTGCATGGCTTCGTGGAAGTTTTTGTATTGAATCAGCTCCTTCTGAGAGACTGGGGAATGTTTTTTTTGTTTTTTTTTGTTTTTTTTCTCAGAGTAGTTTATTTTGTAATGAAAGAGCAGGTATCTCTCCCTTTTATCTAAAGAGGGGACACCCTATACTGTTTGTTTTTCCTTTGTTCTTTTTTTCTTACGACTATTCAATACTAATATCACATGTAAGTAGCATTGGGTTTCTGTCACTAAATTCCTGTCTCCTGTTGTTGTCATTGGTTTCTTTGAATTAATCAGTGTTGTGGCAGTGGTGAGTGTGTTGGGTGTCTAGTCTTTGGTGTCTGTGGTTGGAACATTAAGATTGATCATGTAGGCAGGACAGCCTGGCAGCGCGCTGTAGCAAAAACACACACTTGGTCTGTGTGTGATGTGGTTTGTCTGGCATGACAAGCTGTTGAGTCGATTACGAACAAAGTGGGAGCTTATGAACTGACACACGGAAGCAGGTCTGAAAGCCAAAAACATTTACTTAGACAAATGAACCTACCACCACAGTTACACACTTTGTGTATGAAAGAGATTTTAATCTTTTAGAAGCCGTTGTGACTGCAGTTTAAGTGAATCTGTGTTTGGGTAGCACTGCATCTAACCACAGTAGATTTTATTCTAAGATCCGAGCCAAGTTTCTAACCTTGAATTTCACTCTGTAATATGCAAAGTATGAGATTTGACTGTACAGACGCGCCATATTAATGTGAATGACGGCCTCAGAGTGCAGCAGTGCAGGGATTACTTTTGTTTTAACAAGTAGTATTTATGAGCTGTGTCAAATCACTTTTGTTCTTTTTTTTTTTTTTTAACCCTCACGGCACAAAAAGAATAGTCAGGTAGGACACCTGGGATATATATTTGCCTTTTAAAACGAGTTGTCAGACAAGTGTTTTGTCTGACAGTAGTTCATTACCAGACAATAACTAATACACTAGGGCTGCCACGATTTGTCGACTAGTCACGATTACGTCGACTATCAAAATCGTCGACGACTGATTTAATAGTCGACGCGTCGTTTGAAACTTTGTACGATCACAAAAGACGCAGGAATAAGTGGCAGGATTTAAGAGTGTAATAACGGACTGAAACAGAAGATGGCAGCATTGCATGTACAAGGATGTCAGCTACCGTTAAACCCCGAAGAAGAAGAAGAAGCAGCTGTGTCCCAGAATTCATAGCGCGGCCCAGCGCAGTTTCCAACAATGGCGGCAGCTAGTTAGTTTTAATGTTACTCTTATTATTCTTTCTGGGTCACAAAATAAACGTTTAACATATTTTCAGGCGAGAATGTAGCTGTGTAAACCTCAAATATCTGCTCAGTTTATCAGGACACCACATATTTTCAAAAGCGCTCCGACGTTTTCGGAGACATCTGTTACCCACTAGCTCGTTAGCGAGCCGGGGGCTAGGCTCACTAGCGCCGTGAGAACACCGGACTCCCCGCAAATCGTTTTCAAACCCACCGCCGTCTTTCGCTACTCAGGTTAAATATATATGAGTCACTTAGATAACTTAAAATGTTATTGTTTGGCTTTTTTTTTTTTAGTATTTTATTTGTTCCTGAGTAAATCAGTTTGTCTGAGATTAAAGTTATAGTTTTTACACAGCTGAATAAGCAGACAGCTGATTATCAGACGTGTGAGATGCTCCAGAATATACTCCAGTGTCCTGTTATATTTTAGATAGCAAGGAGTTTATTAAACTTCACCGAAACAATCTGCAAATTTCATTAAAATTTAATAAACTATCATCTTGTCTTTATTTTTAGTTAGCACAGACCTTAAACACTTAAAGCTGTAAGCTAATGATAGTTATATAAGAGCAGATGCTGCTGGTGCAATAAGCTGTAGTTTTACGTCTAATGGATGATGATCTGATTAGTCGACTAATCGCAAAAATAATCGGTGACTAGTCGACTATCAAAATAATCGTTTGTGGCAGCCCTATAATACACAATTTTTTTTTATTAAGTTTTTTTTAAATACTGTTGACGACAAACTGATAAGGAGAGAGATGATGTGGATAAAATGTTAAATTACTTTGGTTGTGTCAGTTTGTGTACTCAGTGGGGTGTTTTTTGTTTGTTTTTTGTGCTTCACGATTTATTTGATTTGTTTGATATTTATATGCACATACGTTCAGTTGTGTTTCAGGCTTTGAATTGTTCCCAGAATGGCGCTGACCTTTACTTCAGTTGTCTTAACGCATCCAGTGTAGACGGATGAAGCTGCTGCTATAACATTGCTCAATTTACAGCTGGCCTCCTGTGCAGGCAGGATGATGGCCTGGGTTAGAGTAAGATCCTTGTGTAGACAAATATATTAGCTCTTCAGCAGTCATTCTGTAATGTTTTTGATCCACTACTGATCATCAGCAGTAATCTTTCTAATATCATGTGTCTGTCACCAACTCTGACTGTTGCCGTTTCCTCTGTAGCAACCTGAAGAAGTTTGAGGAGAGTGTGGCTCGTGTGCAGCGTGAGCTGGAGGAGAATGAGAAGTCAATAGCTGAACTCACAGAACAGCTGAAGAAACTGGAAGACGAGGCTGGAGAGATCATGAAAGACTGTCAGGAGGCTGAGGTTGGAACTTTTCATCCACTTTGGTTGTTTTATATTTCTTCACAGGAGGAAAAAAAAGTTTTTGTTTTTTTTTTTGTTTGTTTTTTGCACTGATTTTTTTTTCTCAGAAGGATTTTACATTTTTAGCAAGTTGTTTTAAAACCTTGCTGTCCCACTTGCACTTTGTAAGAAAAAAAAATTAACGTGTGAAGGGCTGATGTTGTTTTTTTTTCTGTTTCTTCCAGGCTGCATTGCCAGATGTGCAGGAGCAGTATCAGGGGGTGCTGAAGGAGATAAAGGCGCTGCAGCAGCAGGAGCACGCTCTGCAGGAGGAGTCCCTAGGCGTCCGGCTCCGCATCGAGCAGATCGAGGCCACCATTACCGAACAAAATAACAAAATCAAACACTGGCAGAAAGAGGTGGGAGAGGAAAGGTGTTGCTGTGAATTGATGTACTACTATAGTTTTATTCTTGTAACAATAACATTAATGAAGATTTACTCAGCAAACTTAAAGCAAGGGACAAAAATAGTCCAGTGATATCAGACCCACTTTGTTTTATATTGATACTTTTTTTTTCATTTTCTAATTGTGAATGCTTTAATCATATCTGAGGCCCTTTGATTTGTATCTTTGCTTGCTCTACAGGATGATGGTGTAAAATAGTAAAAACTATTGTTTCTATTCCACAGGCCTCCAAGCTGTCCCTTCATACCATCGAGGACAAGCCAGCAGAGGAACTCCCTGTGCTCACTCCGGCTGAACTCGATGAAATCTCAGATCCCAACATCATTATCAACAAGATGATCACATTAGAGACCCAGTGTGCTCAGATGAAGCCCAACCTCGGGGCCATCGCAGAGTACAAGAAGAAGGTATGCACAGGCGTGACAGGCAGCCTGCTACCTAACAACTCGCTGTTGCTGAAACTCAGTGACTGTTGTTAATACTGCTGTTTTATTTTGTTTTTTCTGGATCTGTTGGCTCATCTAATGCTGGTTCAGCCAATGTGTGGAGCATGTTTAGTGGTACTCTCTTGGTCCATTTATAGCTTTATTTTAAGCAGCTCTGTTTAGAATTTATCAAAACGGAAATGAGCTCACAGCCTAATTTTAATTTCAATCTGCGTGTTCGTGTTCTCAGGAGGAGCTTTACTTGCAGCGTGTCGCCCAGCTTGATGAGATCACTACAGAGAGGGACAAATTCAAACGTGGCTACGAGGACCTGCGCAAACAGCGCCTCAATGAGTTCATGACTGGATTCAACATGATCACAAACAAGCTGAAGGAAAACTACCAGATGCTTACACTGGGTGGTGATGCAGAGCTGGAGCTCGTGGACAGTTTGGACCCCTTCTCTGAGGGCATCATGTTCAGGTAAAGCATGAGTGACTGTAGGTGATCACTGTGAGGTTCATCAGTGCAGAGATTTCATCGCTTGCTTTTGAATCAATTCAGTTTTTTCATTAATGTCGAGGACATCTGATAGAAAAACCAAACACTTGTTTACATCCCAACAATCCAAATAAACTAACAACCAAACTAAATCCTACCTGCTTCGAATTAAACAAATGTTCAGGCAGACTTATTGTAAAAATCTAAATTCTTTAACACAAAAAAAAGCTCTCAGACCTTTTGAGAGATCTAGTTTGTCTTTCACATTAGAGGGATAAAAATAATTTATTATTTGCCTTTTTCCAAATGCTGTTATCTTTTTGGCATTTAAAAGTCTGAGATTAATTCATTTCATTATAATTATGTTCCTCAGATTTTGTAGAACTGGCTTTATGATTTTTTTTTTTTTTCTTACGTCACTCTGACCTCTTCCTAAAATGTTCTGAACTTTCTGCCAAGCACAGTGAAACTGTTCTTTTAGTGTACGTCTGTTTTCTTCTATTATTAAAACTGATCCCAAATCTTCCTTTTAACATTTACGGGACTCAAATGAAGGATACTGTTGTTAAAAACAAGTAACAGTACTGAACAACACACATCACTAATGCCCTGACCTGCACATGGTCAGGTGTGATGTACTTTTACTCATGAAGTTTAAAATAGCACAGTTACAGCTGCACACAGCTGTTGGACTGTGTTAAGCAGCGTTTGCTGAAATGTGTGAGCTCGAGCACTGAGAGCAGGTTCAGGCTGTGCATGAAGGCAGATTAAAATATGGAGTGTGTTCAATTTCTGGAGATGAATGACATAGCGTCTTTCTAAGATCTCACACAGTCGAAACATGAGTATTTTTTTGTTTTGTTTTTTTTGGGTGATGATGCATTTGCTAGACAAACAAACTTTTTTTTTTTTTTTTAAAGTGTTCGTCCTCCCAAGAAAAGCTGGAAGAAGATCTTTAACCTGTCGGGAGGAGAAAAGACCCTCAGCTCCTTGGCTCTGGTGTTTGCGCTACACCACTATAAGCCCACACCACTCTATTTCATGGACGAGATTGATGCTGCCCTTGATTTCAAGAACGTCTCCATTGTGGCCTGTTACATTTATGTGAGTATGGAGCGGTTGATTCTGTTAATGCCTCAAACATTCACCCTTTTGAGTAGTAGTGCTACTTTAAAAAGCAGCAAGGTGGTGTAAAACTAAAGGAAATATATTTTTCTTTCAGGAGCAAACAAAGAACGCACAGTTCATCATCATTTCCCTGAGGAACAACATGTTCGAGATCGCTGATCGTCTCATCGGCATCTACAAAACTAACAACACCACCAAGAGTGTGGGAATCAACCCAAAGACCATCGTCTTTAAAGAGCACGACGCCATCACTGCCTAAACCCAAGAACCCTGTTTGCTCTTTTACTTTACCTTTCACACATCATGTAAATATTGTGTTCTTTATGATGAAATGCTGCTATTTTTTTTTTTTTTTTTTAAAGAAAGTTTTCTCATGTGCTGACAAATGTTTTGCATTTGTTACAGCAGCTGTCTGTGTAAAATCTGAGATGTACTATTAAAATTAAATCCTTTTTATATTAAATGTGTAGTTAAATGTCTTTACAGTGATACTGGAGTTTTGCTGGTTCAGCCAACGATGTAGGGAGTTTGATTATACCTTAGCAAGCTTTTCCCTTTACAACTTAAACTGCAGATATATTTGACACTACTGGCTCATTAAAGGGAGCTCACTTAGTAATCGTTCTCATTGCAGCACAAAATGTTTCATCTCACCTTTGGAAAAACTGAGCACGACACAAGTATTTAAATTTATTTTCAATACATGAGCTGAAGTTTATAAAAGTACAAACACTACAACAGGTGTGACTATATTAGTTCAGTCTGATTTCAGCAGCATATAAAATCCTGGTTTGTATCATGCCTGTGCAGAGTCTGCATCACTGCACAGATATCTGCTGGATACTCAGTAAAGAGCTGAACTGAGTAAAATAAAGTAACTTTTAAAAGTTGACTGTAAATCAGGGCAGCATTTTAGGGGCTCTTTGTTTTTCTTTTTTTTTTTAAGGTAAGCTCTGTCCTGGGAACGATGTATTGGTCCTGGTGGAATTACTGTAAAGCTATTAAGCGAGGCGAGCTGAAGGCATGATGGCTAAAGGCACAGTCAGGGAGGCGCTCGGCATCACTGCAACATGATCTGTGGTGGCTTTAACTCAGGTCCAATGAGTGTCTGCTTCCACTCACCAGGCTCTAAATTTCACATACTGCACCAGTCACTGTAAATCGCTCCGTGTGAGGGCTTCTACGTGTAGCCTGCTGCACTTGTGTCCCATGTATAGAAACTGCAGAAAAGCTACTGAAATGTCCCATAGCAAGACTGGACAGAGAATGACCGAACGGTTCAAGATGGATTAGTGTTTGATGTTCTGAACATTATTTAGAGTAACATGCGTCCAAAGAAGAGCAAAATCAATAACACAATAATAGAGGAAAAAGGATATAAAGCTACACAAAGTGCACCTACAGAAGGTTACAGGAAGCTTTTGAAATGTTTGTGCAGAACAATCACATTAGAGAAAACATACATACATACATACATGTAACCTTTTGAGTGTGGCTAAAGGTATACTTGTGGTTAAGGCATTTCTAATGAATCTTATTAATGTTTTTTGTTCAGTCTTTGCATCTATTGGCTGACTTTTTGTTATTGTTTAGAAGGACCTCAAGTTTTCCTGTTCATGAAAAAGGTCACTGTCCCAAACCCTCGCTGTGCAGACGTCAGCAAAATCTAATTCACCATTGTGGCTCTCGTTTTGTTAAACAAAACGGGAACGTAAAATCGCGAGTAGCAGCTGTTTACAAACTGTTTTAGGGTGGATTCTTTCCATCTCTACACTAACAGGGAAGTGAGACTTAAAAAAAAATCTAAACACATTTAAAGGTTTTCTGAACCTGCTTGGCCGTTCTTATCGAGACGTCAGAGTTTTAAATAAGGCAGCCAGGTGCTCAAACACCCTAACACCCACCGCAGAGAGCTGTGAACTCCATCTATCTACAGCCACCCCCGCCGCGGTATATGCCCTCCCCACTGTGTCCCACACGCAGGTGATGAGTTCGCTGCTCAGGCTGTGGACCAAGTGGCTGAGCCGAGACATGAGGGAGAAGCCGAGTGACGCCCCTCCGACCGGGTTCACCCACAGCACCGCCAACAGCAGCAGCAGCCCCAGCAGCACCACCGACGTAGTAGGTTGTAGCTCACCCCACACGTCCTGAACCCCTCTGCTGGAGCGACCCCCTCCAGCTTCACTCCCAGCACCGCCACATCTGGCACAGCAGCGCACCTTAGGAACAGGTGCCTCCTCCAAGCTCCCGATGGTCACGACAGGCCAGTGCTGCTGGAGGTACTCTGCTGCCCGCGGAGTGACGGACAGGGTCATCACAGAGGGCAGAGGGGTTTTAATGAACTCCTCCACCCGCTCTCTGAACAAATGCACCTTCTCCAAGAAGACCAGGGGCGAGTCTTCATCCTCTACTGACGAACCCAAGGACACCAGATCCAGCTGTTCTTCCTGCAGGAAACAGGACTGTTATTGGCTCAGGTTCATGCCACAGGAGCAAAAACAGAAAATAATATGATTGGAAAAAAAATGACTAAAAATAACAAACCTTTTCTGCTTCTGCTTTCCAGATTTATTTTAGATTAAATAATTCTGTCTGATGACTGGTTTTATAGTTCTGGTGTATGTACACACCTGTAGCTCCTTTACTTGGTGGATGAGAGGGTCATACGCGCGCGACACCTCAGCTCCAGCTTTATCTAGAGCGTCCAGGCAGGCTTGCCTCTTCCCGGCCAGCACCACCTCCAGTGTTTGAAAAAACTGGTTGACTTCCTGTCGGTCCTGCCTCACCACACCCTCACAGCAGGCCTTCTCCTGCTCCAGCTGTTCCCCCAGCTCACACACCTGGCAGAGGAGAGAAGATTCATTTACATGTAAACTAAACTTTAATAACTGGGGAACTTTTGAGTGTTGCAAAATTGAGAGTCATCTCCACCTGTGCCCATCTCTCCTCAGAGAGCCTTTTCAGAAGCTGTGACGGCGTCAGTTTTTCTCGGATAAAAGCTGCCTGCAGGTCGTCTACGGGATGGCCGTGGTGCTGCCCCACCGTCAGGCACAGCCCGCAGATTAGCTGCCGGTCCTGGATACAGTACATATTCAGAGGCTGCCTGTGGTGCTCCGGACAGGAAGGTGGTCGCGGCTCACTGTCCATCTGATACTGAGGACGGCACACAGGCAAAACAGATGTGAGACCAATGAAGACAAACAGAGAGAAAAGCTCTGACTGCATGTTACACTTCATCTCAGTCACTCTTTCCTACTTTCTCGACAATAGCCCGCAGAGACACGTTGGTGGGCAGAGCATCTACACCCGCAGGGGGCAGCTCCACCACACTGCGACAGTTGGGGCATTTTAGCGGCAGGCGGAGCGGACGCCAGATGGAGTAGTTAGTCGACACCTGGAGGAGGTTGTCCAGGCAGGTCTTGCAGAAAGTGTGTGAACAGGGCAGGACTCGTGGGTCGGAGAACAGAGAGTAGCACACTGAGCACGTCAGGTCCTCCTCTAGGTTGTCCATGATGGAGACTGGCGCTCAGGTGGAGGGGTGAGGGTTTGGGGAGAGGAAATCTGGCAGGATATAAAAACAGTTGTTGCACATGTTTAGAGAAATAAATGAAGTGTTAGTGAATATGGGGCTTAATTTAGACTTAAACTGAAATCTATTGTGAGGATCGAGTTATTAACCTACAAGGCTGGTGTGAAAAACCGAATAACTGGTTGGGCCTCCTTTACCAGCAAGAACTGGTGTGTCAGGTGTGGAGGAATTTCTGCCCACTTTTCTTTGCAGAATTATTGTAATTCAGCAACATTGGAGGGATTTTGAGAATGAATCGTTTGAAAATCGGAATCAGCTCAGGACTTTGACTAGGCCACTTCAAAGTCCTTATTTTTGCCTTTCTTTAGCCATTCAGAGGTGAAATTGCTGGTGTGATTTGGATCATTGTCCTGCTGCAGAACCCAAGTGCACTTCAGCTTGAGGTCACGAACAGATGTTGTTAATGTTGTTCTGGGTTCTTTTGTGACCTCTTGGATGAGTCGTTGATGAGGTCTCGGAGTAATTTTGGTAGGCCAGTCACTCCTGGGAAGCTTCACCGCTGTTCCGGGTTGTGGATAATGGCTCTCGTTGTGGTTTGCTGGAGTCCCAAAGCCCTAGAAATGGCTTTGTAACCTTTGACTCTAGACTGATATATGTCAGTGACTTTGTATCCCAGGTGTTTCTTTAGCTCTTGGCATGTGTTGCTTTTTGAGATCTTTTAGTCTGCTTCACTTCGTCATTCATGTTCAATTTTACGGGATTTCTTGATTCAACAAGTCTGCCTGTAATCAGGCCTGAGTGTGTTTAGTGAAACTGAATATAGCTTTCCAAACTATGTGGTTAATCACAGTTAATCCATGATTTAACAAGAGGGGCAATTCGGTTTTCACACAGGACCAGGCAGGTTTGGATAACCTTTCCTCTCTTAATCAATGAAATCATTATTTAAAAACTGCATTTTGCATTTACCTTTGTTATATTTGTCTAATATTAAAATGTGAAAATGTGTTTGATGATCTGAAAAATGCAAGTGTGACAAATATGCTCATCTCTAATCCTGTGCCTCGTAATGAAAATCTGAGGATATTCAGCTCTGCCACCTCCAAATGCTGTCTTTTTAATCACTGCCACTGTCTCCAAACCATCACAGCAGGTCTCACTACCATCTCATAAACTTTTCCTTTCATTCTCATTGCTATGATATCGTAACATCAACCAAACGCTCATCTCCACCTCTTTTGTACACTGTCTGTTACTTTAGATGGTTGATTCCAGGTATGTAAACTCATCCACCTTCACTGTTACACCTGTCTAGCTCTCATTCATACGCATGTTATATCTTGCGTTCTTCTTCTATCCAGAGAACACCTCCACCGAGGTTGTCTTACCTGCTCCATGCTCCCACTACAGATCACAATGTTGTCTGCAAACATCACAATCCACAGAGATCTGTCAGCCTGACCATCACCACTGCAAACAAGAAGGGGCTCAGAGCAGATCCTGGACATAATCCCACCTCCACTTTGAAGCCATCTGCCACTCCTACCACACACCTCACATACTTCTATGCCACTCCTGACCCCCTGATACAGTCCCACAGTTCTTCTCTTAGCGCCCATATTGATCCTTAGTTAGGCTATCATATTAAAAAGGCATTATTACCTCGCCTGATAGCTCAGCACTGATACTAACAGTCTCCCCTGCTAGCATTTCATAAGAATACCTATGAAAACACTCTGGTTAGGGACAATTCCTTTATTGGTGGGTCTAAAGGCAACCAGCCAAAACCTTTACCTGAAGATCTAGCTCAGAATGCATTTTCAGATCACTGAGAAGGGTTTGCCACACTGCTGCAGTGTCACTGGAGATGACACAGGTTAGTAAAACAGTCCTAACTACAGTCTTAGTGTTAAATAATTTATTGACATTTAAAAAAAAAAAAAAAGTTGAACATTATGTGTTAGAGTGCCTCAGATTACCTGATAAAGTAATCTGGGTGTATACTTATCCTATAAACACGTTCAAATCTAACCAATGTGAGAAAGAGCTGATCATTCACTGAAAAACATGAGAACAGCCAAAAAAGGGCTCAGCTCTTATTACCGGATCGGTTATATTGTAGTGTTCGTGTGCTCTCTCCTCCTGTTACAGCCAGGACCGCAGCGACAATAGGAGGCCCTCTGCCAGCACCCACCCAGTCCAACACACACACACACAGCGAGAGAGAGTTTGTTGTGAGGACACGCTGTTCATCTGTCCCCTACATAACCTGATCCATACACGGAGTCTGACTGGGGCCAATTTGGCGCCCAGATTCAAACAGGTGACCGATGTCCAGCTGCCCGCGGCGAATCGGCATCAAGCCAAACGTGGTCTCCTCCACGTATGGAAGTGTACATCCAAAAGCATTACTTTAAATCCCATCTACACCGAGGTGTAAAGTAGCGGCAGAGACTGCTACAGTTCAGTTTTCACTCATGCGTCATATTTTACATTCTTAGTGTGTGTGGAAAAAGTAGTAACACGTTAAAAACAGTGTACATTATTAAAATGTGCTCTTTACCCGAATGTTTTCAACTTTTTAACTGTGCTAGCCACACAGCAGTTGCGGTCACTACTTTAATAGCAGTTTTCCTCATCTGCTGATTCTAGTTTTGACGTAAAAAGAAGAAACCCCACCAACTTTAACAACTTAAGCACCACTTTTCGTGTAGAAATCTCCTGTTCAAAAGAAACAAAACAAAACCAAGACCAAACTCACCGTCAGCTGGGAGAAAGCGTCTGTCCAACAACAGAGCTTTCACTTCCTGTCAGCTCCTACGCGTGTTGCGTTCACGTGCACTCCCGCAAATCCTGTTAGCGATGAAAGAAAGAAAACGGGAAAAGGCGCTAGACTTCTAGAGCGCATGCTCGTATAGTAAAGACTGCGAGTAAAAAACCCCAAATAAATAATAACTATAAGCGGTAGCTATTTTTTTCGCAATTATGCATTTTTTTAAAACCCCTTTTCACGGTCATCCATTTTTCCGAAAGCACCCAGAGGCGCCGCTATTTCCGTACCACGCACGAGCAGAAGGTGCCTCTCTGGCCAATCAGGACTCGATTTTCCCCTAATTTGAAAAATTGTAACCGTTAGGAGAAGCGAAGACATTATCAGGGACACACAACAGATCACACACACACACACGCAGTCTCTCGATTTGGGTTTCACTATTTATTTTCTCGAAGACAACCTATCCTGTAGCCTATCTCCCCCGAAAAATGAGTTTGCTTTTGGGGGGGAAGCCACCTCATTCATTTATTTATTTTTTCTTTCCCAGTCGTAATTTTAAATTTGAAACCACGTTTGCTAACAAGGAATGCTGCAAAAAAAAAATACCCCTATGTTCAAACAGAAGGCTTATTTATGAGCACAATGTGTAATCATTACTACAGTGTTTGAAGTTAACACAAAAAAAAAAAAAAATTAAAGGGGTAGTACACCTAGCTGGCAGAAAGAGGAAAGGGGAGTAATGGGGCTAAAGGACTCAGGTACTAAAGTTACAGCAAACTTGTTCATGGGTTTATATATTATTCAGGAAAACCCACATACTCCAGTCTGATGTGTGGGACACCCTCTGACCTTGAGAAAAAAAAAAAAAGTGGGGGAGGTTAAACCACCTGAAATAAACTCAATTTCTCACTAAAAAGTATCCTTGGATTACTCTTGAAAGACAACAGATTGTGGTTGAGTGAGTGATGCATATTGAGATTTTGCTGGCAGGTCAAAACCTATAAAAACCCGCCAGCACACCTTCAGAAAGACGTCAGGCCTCACTTTGCAATACATGTGCAAAAACCATATAGATTATTTAGCAAATCAGACACTAGTGAGGGAAAAGGGGAAGGAGAAACATGTAACATTTAAGCACAGTTTTACTTAAAATGAAAATTACACTGTATCCACAGCCTAAGGAAACTAAAATACCCTAAAAAAATAACTGTGCTATAGTTTAGTACATGCAAAGGTTATGATTCACAATCCTACGTGAAATGGCCATTGTCCTCTTCTCCCTTGGTGACAATCAAAGCTATGGCAACAGTACTGCAAAGCAGTGATTTTGCTGTTAATTGAAGGGAAAAGGGGTGGGGGAAAATAAAGGAGTTACAAGGAGGAACAGGTCATTTGGTTGATTATAAAGTGAAGGTGTCAACAATTTCACAGCATCAAGCCCATATCTGGTGTGTAGGTTAGGGATGTGGTGTGAGGATGGAGTACGATGGTCATCAATCACCTTTACAGAAGCGATATGAAACTAAAAGCTGGAAAACAAAGTCATAAAAAAGGAAAAGAAAGAAAAAGAAAATACACTGGAGGCAAAAAAAAAAAAAAAAAAAAAAAAAAGCCCAAAAGCCACCAAATGCATCTTAATACAATGCACTGCTGCTCCACACCTGCCAATAACATTGTCCAGTGTCAATTAATACTAACTTAATAAATCAAAAACAAAATCCTGGTGACGACGATGGTTTTCTCATATCCACAGTTCCTTCTTTCAGGGATTTCGCAGATCAGCCTCTCAAAGGCAGAATTTCTTCCTGAAACCTTTGCGAACCTCATTGTTGCAATTTTCTTTTCTCTTCAGATGTTTTTGTATCTTTTTTTGTTGTTGTTGTTGGTTGTTTTTTCATTTTTCCTCATCTCTGCATGCGTTCTCACCCAGTCTCGCACACTCCCAGTTCACGCACGCAGCCAAGCACACACGACTCATCCGTCCACTCTCTCGCAACATGCGAACACGCGCAGCCGGACTCCTGGCCCCGCCCACCAGGGGGAGAGGACTGCGCCCCGCGTGGGGGGGCGTCTCGTTGGAGGAGATGAACCTGGCTCCTCAGCGCTGAGTCCAGACATTCGTACACAATGGGTCCATTCACACACATGTCTGATAGCGTGGCCGATTGGGGGAGGGGCACATTGAGGCTGGCGCCCTCTCTAGTCGGAGGACCGCAGAATTGTGATGGTTCGTTGTTCATCTCAGTTCATAATCATAGTTATAATCATTTCTGCATTTTGCTGTATTGTAATATTTCAAGATCACTTGATTTTCTTTTTTTTTTTTTAATGTCCTTGGTTCTCCCTGGGCAGACATGGAGTTTTTCTTATTTTCGTTTTTCTTGTCATTTGAAGTAGTTTTCCGAGGACGACAGCTCCAATAACACAAGTTATGTCGGCATGTCTCTCAACACATTCGATGTAGATGTTTTGCTTTTTTTTGCAACATGTAGCCACTCATTCTCACTCGCACCCACTCGCCATCTCAAACTTCATTTGGGCTGGTTCCCCTGGAATGCCAAATGAAATCCACATATTTTTCTTTCAGATAAGATGCAGCCATGGATCCCACGAGCCAAGCACAATGGATCAAATTTCTCACACTCGCTCTCTCTCGCCCTTTCTCTCCTAATTTTTTATATGTTGAACAGAGTGCTGCATCGTGAACAAAACTCCAGAATACCCCAGATGCCGTCTAGAACTGGAATCCCTCGGCTGGCACGTTGGCTGAGTTGAAGCCGTAAGTTCCGCCCTGGATGGCCTCCGGGACCAGGTTGGTGTCTTCATCGATCTGAAAGACAGACGAGTAAAAGGAGCATTAACACTGTCAGCAGACGAGGCGTTAGGGTCAAGACGATAGCCAGCCGCTGTTCCTGAGCCAGGGACCATCAGCAGCTTTCTAAAGAAAGTGGGTCTACGTAGCTCTACCTATTGAAGTTAACTTTGTGAATTCTGGTATGTGATTCTGGGTTTCTGGAAGTGGGCTGTCTTGCCAACTTGCTCCTCAGGGATATTAAAGTTTATCTACATCCTAAATAGAAGAACTGTCAATACAAACAATCACTTTGGCACTTCTCCTTGGATTAACCACCTTGCTTTGTGGTATGACAGCACCATGGTAACGACCTAAAGCTGACAGTGATTCAGACCGCTGACCCGAATCAAATTAGCAGTTTGGACAGCCACACTGGGCAGGATCCATTTTCAGACTTACACTATGATTTGTGGCTCAAAGTACAGTGGAAAGGGCGAAACTGGAGCCCCATTTGTGACAACTCAGAGCTAACCTGTTCATCTTCATTTGATCAGTGTGAAGACTTTTTTTTAAAATCACTTGAAAGCCTAAACAAAAAAAAAACAAAAACTGCAGATATCCTAAGTAACTTACATCATCAGATGAGAAGAACTGATCAATAATTTCGTATGCCAATTTGTAGATATCTTCATTTTCATGATTCTGCAGTTGCTCCACCTTTTCCAGACCTGTGAAACAAAAAACAATTACACATTAACACCTGATGTTAACAAGTTAAGACCAACAATTGTGATGGTAAAGGTGACACTGACCTCCGCATTCCTCAATGAGGTTAGCAATAGTTTCTGCCTCATCGTCAGCCATTTTTAGGATATTGCTGAGGCCATCGAGAACAACCTGCACAACCTGAGCGTCCTTCACTGTGAGCAGGTTGCAGAATGGAGGGATCACCTGCTTCTCGATCAGGTGTGCCACCTGAAGACGACACAGAGATGCACTATCAATAACTCACCGCGTTAAAAAAGGAAGAGCATTTTACACATCAATGAAAATGATTAAGCTTAAAGCAGCAAATATTATGAAGTCATTTCAGTTCTATGTTTACAGAACTTCCATACCACTGACTTCCCATTTCTTGTACACTTTTCATGTGTTTGGGAGAGGCTTACCTGATCTTTCCTCCCGCTTATTGTCAGGTTACTGATGGCCCAGGCTGCTTCTTTCTGAGTGCCAAAGTCACCCTAAAACATACATTCAATGTAAGCAACCCATCCATCACCCAGAAGCTCTCTGAAAGTAATTAAACAGGATCAATTTAAGATGGATACAAACCTTATCGAGCAGGTGAATGATCATGGGAACCAGCTTGGCGTCAATGACGGCCTGCACCTGTTGCTGGTTACCTGCTGTGATGTTGGACAGGAACCACACTGCCTCCTACAGGACAAAAGCATAAACACAAGAGTTAGTGATGATTTTCTCTCATGAGAATGATGTGCTGTGTCACAGAGATTCAGTGTATGTTTGATCACAAAGCAAGTGAGAGCTGGATCAGAACCCAGGGGTCGAAACAGAGTTTTGACCCCCGGCTGAGACACAGTGCAGTGGGCGGGGAGAGGGTGACTTTGAGGCTCTAATCATCGACCAGTCACAAAAAGGAGGCCTCTTTTTTTACGTAACTGGTCTCAGATGCACTCCGATATCAGCAGAGACGCTTGGTCTTCAGCACCCTTTCTCCACCAACCCATGTATCACACACGCGCGCGCACACACACACACACACTACTACCCCTTATCAAACCCCTAATCTATGCTACTAATTGAAGGTATAAAGTTGTTGGCGTCCTCTTCGGTTCTTCGTCTTTGTGGTTCTGCACCTTTTAAATTCCTGCTCTCAGCTATCTGCCCCATCTATTTCCTTTCACGCAGCACTCACTTGCACAACGTCTCTGTTTTCATCACTTCCAGATGACTGACAAAGTTTGTGTGTTTCTTACAAACAGTCGGAGAACGTTACCTTGTTGATTTTCTCCTTTGGGTGGGTGAGGAGCGCAGGGAAATGGCTGAGGGCGTCACAGTTGAGCACCACCTGGGTCTGTTCGTCTGTGCCGGTCACAATGTTCCCAACAGCCCTCAGGGCAGCGGTCTGCATGTGGAGAGGAAGCGTGTTTGATGATGACACATACAAAGAAGACTTCTTTCGTAATACTCAATATGCTTGTAGCACAAAGAAACTAAGACAAATCTCACTGGAGTTAAACAGTAAGAGCAGTTAAAAAGAAGAATTATCACCACATTTTTGCTTCACTTAGTACAATTATTAATGTTTCCAGTGTTGAGATAACAGAAGTAGTATTTTATGATTTTTACATTTTAGGTACTCTGGCTGGATCGTCCATATTGCTTGGTTGGTCAATATAATCCCACGCAACCCAAGCTGCCATTGGTGGTCTATAAAAAGTAGAGATGGACCGATCCAATATTACGTATCGGTCCGATACTGACGTAAATTACTGGATCGGATATCGGAGGGAAATAAAAAATGTAATCCGATCCATTAAATATCAAAAAAAGCACCTCAAAAAACTTGCGACATGGTGTAACTCAGCTCATAACCGTAGCACGTCGGAGCAGTGTGCTCACGTGATAGAGGGCTGTGTGTATTTGTAGCCTCACTAGCAATCCGGCATTTCATCTCCAAGGAAGTTATCCCAGAGAGAAGTAAAGCAGGTGTGCAAGTTCATCTCTGAATGTTTGTAAAGCATTCCCGCGTTAAGCTTAACAACCATATATGGAGCGACTGCCTCTCTCTCCCTCCCTCTCCTGCTGCTACTTCAATCATGAAACTGATCAATGATCAGCTGATCGGCTTTTCTGTCGCGAGTCTGTCTCTCTTGTTTGTTTTTGGCCCACTTTGCACCAGAAAGAGGAAACCAGCGGCTGAACAACAGCAGCACGTTTAAGCTTGATAAGCTGTTGTTAGAATTTATTTAATATTACTTTCTACACCAGGATCTTTTTCTACGTAGCTGACGGCTGGTAACTGTGCAGGGGCGGATCTAGCAAAGTTTAGCCAGGGGGGCCGATAGGGCATGAACAGGGAAAAGGGGGCACAAAGACATACTTTTCTTTCTTATTCTCATTTAAAATGTCTAGCTTTTAATAAATAATTATCTGAATCTTACACCCAAAGTTTTAATGTGATGTAAAATGTATAGAAGTCCATTACTGTATATAATAACTATTAAGTCTAATATACCCTAGTAAGCTATAGTACTTTTTCCTTTGGGGAGGTACCATCTGTGCAGTCTGCAGTTCTGTTGAAGAAAGATGTTGAATCTATTAAATTACTCTTGAAAAAGAATTGATTTCTGTGCATTTTTTTTCCCCACACTGCATCAAATTAAAGCTTATTACGTCGATTAAGCATCATGAGGTGGAGAGTGGGGGGTGGTTCCCTATTTTTTTTTTTCTTTCTTGCTATTAGTTAGGTTGCTTAATATTTCTGCTAAGTACTCTTTAAAATACCAGAATAGGGAGGATGGTGCAGGTTTAAGTTTATTAGATTGATCAGTGTTGCTGAACTATGAAATATTTTGGGTGCAGTGTATTTTTTTACATACAGGTATAACAGAATAGCTTTAGTGTTTGTTTTTTTACTTGAGTATGAACTTATACAAAAAGCAGCAGGATATTAAAAAAAAACAAAAAAAAAAACAGTTTTATTGATTAAAAAAACACTATATCGGATTCATATCGGTATCGGCAGATATCCAAATTTATGATATCGGTATCGGACATAAAACAGTGGCATCGTGCCATCTCTAATAACAAGCTATGCGTTTTGAAACCAACCCGAACCTAGATACTGCCAAATACTTTTAAAAGTGCAGGCTGTTTATGCTGTTTCAGAGTAACTGATAACATGTCAAAGATGTTTTGGGTTGTTGACAAGCAACAAAGCACATAGCTTTAATGCAGCATGCTAACCTATGTGGGTTAGTTTCTGCTAACTTCTTATTTAATGCTCAGAACTGACATCTTTTAGTGCGTTTGGTCAGCATCACTGTTTCAATGTCTCAGCGACACACAGACCAAGCAGGACTTAAAGCCTCCTCTCTCATGTAAACGAGAAATCACAACAGCAATAGTCTAACAGTTTGTTCTGGACATGAAGTCCAAAGTCTGTTCTTCTAGGATTACCAGTTAATGCAGGTCTATTTTCAGATGGATGAGTACTGGTTGGATCCCAATCTGTCATCATTTTAGATAACTTGGTAAGAGTGATTTAATGTATCACAAATCTTGTTTTTTAATCTTTGTTCATAAGTTATAACAACACTTAGAGTGGTTGTGTCAGGAAAAGCATCCGATGTAAAACTTGAGTGAATAAGGGAGCACTCGAAAGGAGCTTTAGAGGGAACACAGACAACTGAGTCGGATTTATTTAATGTAAACGTGATGTGAAAGTTTACTTCTCTGTGCAACTGTTTAATAACTTGAAGAGTGGGTAAAATTTCAGTCAACCAAGATATTTTTTGGTTGAATGCAGCGCTAATCTTCACATGATGTTGGTTAATTCTTCTGCATCAATGGGGTTTTTAAAAACAATACCCAATTTAGGTTTAATTAGACATAAAAACGCCCCCATGCCCTTTTCCCATACCTGAACTTTAACCTCCTGGTGACTGAGCAGAGGTACCAGATGTGGGACAATGCCGGAGTCAATAACCATTTGGATCTGCTCGTTCCCAGCATCTGTCAGGTAGGACAGAGCCCACACTGTGTCTACCAAGATCTGGAGGTAGCAAAGAAAGAAAAGATTCAAATGATTACATTTTGCTTTCTGTGTAAACTTGATTCGACAGGGATAATTTAGCTGGAACTGGGAAGCCAGTGTGCATCGTGGTTACGTAGGACAGTTCTGGGTACTTACACTGACGTCAGTGTGGTGGATCAGAACGCAGAGAGCTGGCAGTATCTGAGAAAGAAAATAAACTGTTACGAGGTGGATAAAATGAGAGTGAAAACACAAGTAAAGTTCCTGGCATGATTCAAGTTTGATCATAGCTGCAGCGTTGACGTAATTAACCACTATAATTTCTGACAACTCTTCTCTGAATCACCTGATTAAAACACATAACTAAAACAAAGCTGCTGTCCTTTGACTGGCCTCACCTAACCACAGGTTCACTGAATTCTGCACTGTGTGCCTTGCATCTAACACTTGAACAGGACATGAAGTCTCACAGATGCGGACTTAAATCAGTTTATCTGCCACAATCCATTGCTGACATACTGTCCCAACGTCCAACTTGATACTCCCTGATACATTTAGATGGATCAGACAGTTCAAATGTCTATACCTGGGGTGGGGAACTCCAGGGCTGCAAGTTTTAGATGTGTCCTTGATCCAACACAGCTGATTGTAATGGCTAAATTACCCCCTAAACATGTCTTGAGGTTCCCCAGAGGCCTGGTAATGAACTAATCATTTGGTTCAGGTGTGTTGACCCAGCGTGATATCTAAAACCTGCAGGACACCGGCCCTTGAGGCCTGGAGTTCCCCCAACCTGGTCTATATAAATGCTGGCTTCCCTTACACCTTAATATTTTCAACCCATTTTTCAGGACTTGTAACTGCACATACTGCAAACTGTATATAAAGGATGGACATAACCACTGTGACATCACCTGTATGTTATTGAAGTCTCGAGCTGCCTGCTATTTATCGCCCCCTTTTTGTCTCCAGTTTATGACCCATAACTTACTAAATGGTCATCATGTTTTTCTTCAACAAGACTTCAAACTATTGAAGGTGTTTTTAAACCCACAAGCAAAGCATTAACTGTGGTAACATCAAGGACATAGGTGAGGTTGCTTTTCTACATAAAGGTACAGCCAGCAAATAGAAACACAAATAAGTTAAGACGTCCATAAATGAAGCGGTCGATGGTTCAAGTTTATTTTGCACCGTCTCAATGTTAAAATTCAAAGACCCTCAAATGTTTTTTGCTCTTGGTATAAATGAGGGAATAAAAACGCAAAACCAAATGATGACAGTGCATTCCTACACCCCTAAGCACATGCACTCTCTCCACATACCTCCTGGATTGTCTCCATGGGTGGTGGAGGATCCTTGTGACGGCAAAGGTTGACCATGACCCAAGTGACATTGCGGAGGAAGGTTATGGGGATGGAGGGACTGATGAAGGAGAGCAAGGGCTTCACCACACCCAAGCTGATCACATAATCTCTGCACTGAGGGCCATCACCTGGAAAGAACACACAGATTTTAGGACAGAATGAGGATTAATTTCTAACGCAGTCCCGTTCATTCTGTTCATTGCAGCTCACCTATGATGTTTCCCAGAGCCCAGACGGCCTGTTCACACACATTCTGGTGAGGAGAGTGAAGCAGCCTCAAGAAGAGCGGCACAGCGTCTAAACAAAGGAAAACAGATTATAAAAAAATAAACAAATCACTGACTAAACAAAGAAATTTGTAAGATCTTAACTAAGAAAGCACTTTTAAACCTGATTAAGATGACTAAATGTTGCTGTTAAGACTGCATAATGCATCAATGATTGGGACTGTATGTACTGTAATGATAAGCACTGCCGTTTAATGTGATCAACCACAAACAGGTCATGACACCAAGAAACAAAGAACGTGGTTAAGAAGGCGGCTTTGATAAGGCCCGGGTCACACAGGCCATGAAACCAGTCAGGGGCTACACATTTTTCCTAGCGACTAATGGTTGTTAGGGCACCTCCAACCGATCTCAGGCCTAAGGAAAACAGCACAATTCCACTTTTACAAGTAGAATTAAACCAATATCACAAAGTTAATCTTTACAAATGCGGAATTACCCATTACAATCTGTGTTTTCCAAATTACTGAGGTCGCTAGTACTTATACTAGTATTTTATATTACAGAAATTTGCACAAGTCTTCACCTCGTCAAAAGTCTTTAACTGCAATAAAAATCTTGATTTCTCAAAAGTTAATTTTACCACCTTATTATCTCCCAGGCTAAATTTAGATTAAGAAAGACACATTACAGAGTAAAGCAAGATAAAGCTAAGAAAGAGAAGTGAAACTTACTAGACTGGACCACAGCTTGAGTCTGCTCTGAGGTCCCAGAGGCTATGTTGGTTAGAGCCCAGGCGGCCTCAAACTGGAGAGAGGGGCTGTGGAAAGGTGCAGAAGAGGCAATTATAGGAGTGAGCATAATTGTGTCAGTGTGTTTAACAGTAAGAGTACTAATGAACAGAAAGAATACTAATGAGCCGATTATGTTCCACCATTCCTGGAAAGTGAAAACTAAAATGTATTTGCACATCTGTGACGTTGTTTGGATGTAGGGTGCGCTAAAACACAAACTCAACGCTACATGCAGGCAAACAAGAGCTACAGCTGGCTTACTTGTCATCTCTGTCCAGGCAATGCACCAGGATAGGAAGGATCCCAGACTTAATCAGGTCATCTATGGGAGGATTACGGTCACTGGACAACAATTTTCTACAAAAACAAAGAGAAAACAAAAGACAATTACTCTCTCTCTCACACAACCACACACACAAAAAAAACCCACACACAAACACCAAGCTGAAGCGACTGAGCACAGAGAGAAACAGCTCAAGAATTTCAAGTATCTTGAGAATGCAAGTCAATCACAATATCAGTGACTCCAAGGAGACGTCACCCCAATTATCACCTAAAATAATCAACGTTATTTTGAAAGCTAACACGTGTACTCTTATCATGCATCTGGGTTGTTGTTGTTTTAAAGACAAAAGGGGGGGGGGGAGGTGCCGTTTTAATTTCTTTAATATTTTAAGAACACTGTTAATGCAAGCTGAATTAAACGCTTCACAGCTCTGACGTCTGTAACAGCACGTGGTGCTGTAGATTTGTAGCGAAACCGAAAAGCGGTATTGTGAAACAGAATGTGGCACCGTAATAATTTTATCTCGATATCTTATCTTGTTTTCATATTAGTTGAAAGTCAAAAACAAAACTGAAAACAAAATCGATGCATTTCCCGGCACGTCTAACATCGAGCAAACAAAAAATAAAAAGATTCCCAGCACGTGAATTTGTTTCAGCTACCTTATGCTGCATGACTGGGCTGCAGAGCCATTTACAATGTCCATTAATTAGACAGAGCTGGCTTATTCTTGAATCGCATCTGTCAAGCAAAGCTGGAAGAAAAAAAAACAAACAAAAACAAACTAAAAATGGCAAATGGCCTGTATTTGTATAGCGCTTTTCTAGTCCCTAAGGACCCCAAAGCGCTTTACACAACCAGTCTAGGGCTGCCACAAACGATTATTTTGATAGTCGACTAGTCACCGATTATTTTTGCGATTAGTCGACTAATCAGATCATCATCCATTAGACGTAAAACTACAGCTTATTGCACCAGCAGCATCTGCTCTTATATAACTATCATTAGCTTACAGCTTTAAGTGTTTAAGGTCTGTGCTAACTAAAAATAAAGACAAGATGATAGTTTATTAAATTTTAATGAAATTTGCAGATTGTTTCGGTGAAGTTTAATAAACTCCTTGCTATCTAAAATATAACAGGACACTGGAGTATATTCTGGAGCATCTCACACTTCTGATAATCAGCTGTCTGCTTGACGTTTATTCAGCTGTGTAAAAACTATAACTTTAATCTCAGACAAACTGATTTACTCAGGAACAAATAAAATACTAAAAAAAAAAGCCAAACAATAACATTTTAAGTTATCTAAGTGACTCATATATATTTAACCTGAGTAGCGAAAGACGGCGGTGGGTTTGAAAACGATTTGCGGGGAGTCCGGTGTTCTCACGGCGCTAGTGAGCCTAGCCCCCGGCTCGCTAACGAGCTAGTGGGTAACAGATGTCTCCGAAAACGTCGGAGCGCTTTTGAAAATATGTGGTGTCCTGATAAACTGAGCAGATATTTGAGGTTTACACAGCTACATTCTCGCCTGAAAATATGTTAAACGTTTATTTTGTGACCCAGAAAGAATAATAAGAGTAACATTAAAACTAACTAGCTGCCGCCATTGTTGGAAACTGCGCTGGGCCGCGCTATGAATTCTGGGACACAGCTGCTTCTTCTTCTTCTTCTTCGGGGTTTAACGGTAGCTGACATCCTTGTACATGCTGCCATCTTCTGTTTCAGTCCGTTATTACACTCTTAAATCCTGCCACTTATTCCTGCGTCTTTTGTGATCGTACAAAGTTTCAAACGACGCGTCGACTATTAAATCAGTCGTCGACGATTTTGATAGTCGACGTAATCGTGACTAGTCGACAAATCGTGGCAGCCCTAAACCAGTCATCCACCCATTCACACACTGGTGATGGCAAGCTACATTGTAGCCACAGCCACTCTGGGGCGCACTGACAGAGGCGAGGCTGCCGAACACTGGCGCCACCGGGCCCTCTGACCAACGGGTGAAGTGTCTTGCCCAAGGACACAACGACCGAGACTGTCCAAGCCGGGGCTCGAACCGGCAACCTTCCGATTACAAGGCAAACTCACAACTCTTGAGCCACGATCACCAAAAAACAACAAACACTTCGCCCCAGAAAACAAAACACTGAAGTTGTATTTTGCAAAGAACCAGCAATTTCAACCAGAAAGACCGCCAAGACAGAGCTCTGTCAGTCGGTGAAGTTCACTTATTGTGAAAACTCCACAAACAGTAGTAGGGGACAGCATTTTTCCCCCTAGATGTTGATGTGCAGTGGTTTCTATTTGCAACATGATGTAAAAGAAAGAATAGTTATCAGGGTCCGTCCTGAGGCAGGCCAAGTGTGTGTTTTTACCTGGCGGCCTGAACAGCGCTCAGCTGGACGCCCTGGTTATCACTGGTAGCATTCTAAAAAAAGAAAATACAAATGAATCACGCACAATACAACAATCAACATATTTATTTTATAGCAACAATGTGTGTTTTCCAAAATATTTTTAGTTAGAGGGAGTATATTATAAGACATTAAGCAGACTTTAAAGGACATTTGTTATTTGTAATTAATCATTCAAATAACAGGAAAGGAAATATAGCACTTACTTGTACTATTGCTTCAAGAGAGGTGTTTTGCTGAAGAAGAAGATTTCAGAAAGATTAGGACTCTGTTAAACACGTAAACCCAAAAGTACAAAAACATACAGGTTGTGTAACAGAAAAAGAAAACATTTTAAACCCAATGTGTAAAAAAACAAACAGCACTATTAAAGGCATGTAGTGAGTTATCAGAAGGACAGCGAGCAGACATCTGTTAGCTTCTTGTTTTTATATGTGAAAACTGTTAGACAGGAAAGAGTCTAAAGCACCAGCTGACACAGCGAGAGGAGGCTGGGGGATTGAGAAATGCCGTCAGGAGTCTCGCTTGAACCAGTCTGGTGTTACGGTGTAACAGTCAGCAAGCTGGACGTGCAGGCCGTCATTCACCATGACAAAATGCCAATTGGCACCCTCACCCTACATGAAGTTCAGAGTCAAACGTAGGCCCTGAGTGGCTGAACTTATTGGAAGATACCTCTGATTAATTTATGCAGCACGAGTGGAAACCAGAAAAAAAAATCCTAGCATCTCTGAGTGAAGCAGATTTATGATGTTGTATTTACATTCGATGTCTGGGCAGATGATTAAAGAGGCAACTCCAACCTAGAGATATTAAAAATACTTGAGACAAGAATAATGAAAGGAACAGCTGAGGGAAAGAGGATTCAGTCGTAAGGTCCAAACTACTTATTCTGCAGAAGCTAACAAAAAGCATCCTTAAGGAAACAATTAAATAAACCTTAAAACCACTATCACTGGTGTGATGAGTAGTTAAAGCAGACTTTCACAAAGGCCAGTGTAATGTTTTGCAGTGAGTCAGAGCAGCATGTCACTGTTGATCTACTGCTAAGCAGCTCACTCCGAGTTAGCTTTCTCAACACTATGAGGTCGTCAGAGTGATTGCAATTTTGAACTGCTGAGTGGCCATTTTAACCCAGCAATGCCACCAAATCCAGACATGATGGATCCATTTTGTGTGACACCGTTAGCACAAAACATGAAGCGTGAGCCAACACTGCCTATACAACAAGATGGTTACTGAGACAATTGCAGATAGTTTCAAGCTTCTCAGGGTGTAAGACGGAGTCCCCAATCTCAGTCCACATGGGCTGGTGTCCCTGCAGGTTTTAGATGTGTCCTCGATCCATCACAGCTGACTTAAATGGATAAATTACCTTCTCAACATGTCTTGAAGTTCTCCAGAGGCCTGGCAATGAACTAATCATGTGATTCAGGTGTGTTGACCCAGGGTGAGATCTTAAACCTGCAGGGACACCGGCCCTCGTGGACTGGGGTTGGGGACCCCTGATGTAAGGTTTAAAACTGATGATCCAACTTCTTGCACATCCAGAAAAGCACCTTGTGACATATGTTAAGAAAAATATGTTGTTGAAAATAAAGTACACCTTGAAATGCCCGATGTCTTCTGTGTTTAATCAGATTTCAGGGCTGTCCAATGAGAGAAAAGACCCAAGGCCCACTGATGAGAGCAGCAAAAATTTAAGCGAGAGCAATATTCTTGTTATCAGCTGACCCTTTACATTTAAGGAAGGTGGCTTTGTTGGTCACCTTTGTCTCAGAGCTCCTTTGTTGTGTGGAAGTAACATTATTAAAACACAGCCATAGAGACTGAAGTGGGCTGATGACATTTCTTTAAATCAACCATGAAATGTCCAGATAGGCCCTCTCTGCCTCCTTGTCATCACTCCAGAAAGTGATGAGTATTTTGAACTTAAAAACATTATAGCTAAATACAAACAGCTAGTGTATCACCCAACAAAAACACTGTACCACTTGAAATGGGTCAGTGGAGTTTTTTTTCTCCTCCTCTTACCTCATGTAGTGTATTTTCGTTGTTTTTTTCCTATCAGCCTACCTTCTGACATGTCTGCCCAATGTGATGTTTGTGTAAAGTTGGTCAGAAGGTTCCTTTGTGAGTGCGCATGCGCCATTAGCGTGCTGCCTGCTGTAACCCCTAATTTCCCTCGGGATGAATAAAGTATTCTGATTCTGATTACAGAGTAAAAGGATGTAGGTCATTTAATAGGCTCCAATACCATGATATTTTACTTCACTGATTAACTTGACTGTGCATGCATTTACACATTGTTTAAATTGACCCCAACCCCTACCCTGAAGATTAAAAAGCATATGATGTCAGGTCTGAGACACTTGGGGAAAAATGATTTGGGGCAGCTGAAACAGTACTACATATATTTTTATGTTGCCTTTTCTTACCTAGAATACATTTTAGGAAACAGAATAGGTGTTCACTGCACAGTTAACATAATAAAAATAAAATAAAAATGTGGCATTACTGTTTAGTAAAAAGCAAACTAAATATCTGAAAATAAGGTATGTTGAACACATTCTACCGAGTGAGTATCTTCCTTCGGGAAGAACCCATCAACAAGCAGACAGCTAGACAAACTGCATGTTTTTTCACACTAATGCCACACCGAGCTGACGTAAAGCACGGAGAGCCAATGAGGCAGCATCACATGAACAAGATGTCAGCAGGTTCTAAACCTCTGGAGTGTTTCATCACTGTGATGACCTGCATGTGCAAAAACCCCTTGAACAAACAGTCATGACAACCTTCCTCCCAGACTGTCATTCCCACTGCTTGGACAACACCCCACCTTTTAAAAAAACAAACAAACAAACAAACAAACAAACAAACAAAAACGCACAAAAACTAAAAAAGATGTTTACCTGACTTCCCAATGACAGGAGACTTGAGTGGGAAACTAAAAAAAAACAAAACAAAAAACAAACAAACATACCGATCTGAAATCTCCATCAACATCAGAGTCCTCACAGATGTCCTCATGGGGAACATTTCTCCTCTTCAGAAGATGCTCATCTCTTTTGTTCTGTAGAAATAATACTTCATATAAGCTCAAACAGAATTTCATCATAAATAAATTAGAAATTTAGCATACATGCTATGTCACACAGATTTGCAGATAAAAGAGCAGACCATAACATAATGTACCTTAAAGTTAGTGTTTGAAATTGGTGGAAAATATATTTAAAAAATACAAATGTGATTACCTTTCTGAGTTCCACCACTACTTCAGTCCTCTGTCTTCTCATAGTCTGTGAGGAAAGATGGCACGGGAAGATTATACAGAAGGAGAGCTTTAATAAGCCTATACTGTCTTCTATCAATTCAAATCATACAAACTACAAATGAGTGACTGACCTAATATTACTTAGCTTTAAGACCCTAACAACACAGATAATTCTTCTATTCTTTGACAAAGACAATATTTTATTAATGATCTTCCCTTTAAGGAACAAACACGATGAGGTACACTTAACCAACATTTTATCATCATATGAAAACACTGCAGTTCTGCAAAAGGTAATTAATATTTGTGATGCTGTGTTGTACTGCTTTATGATCAAACCTGCACTACTGTATTAATATTCATGGACTGCATAATTTGTAAGAAATGCACGGTAGTCTTACTCACTGTTTATGGAGAAAAGCTAAAAGAGGAACGTTTTGTTGAATAGTACATTGGTTATAATGTTTATTTTCGGTCCTCTGATGGCCAAGACTTGGGAGAGCAGTTTAAATATTTCTTCATAGTAAAGTAATGACTAAGAGCTGGACGGGTTTTATTTAAAATAAAATCTTCATAAAGAGACATTTTAAAGTAGGATTGTTGAATCTAACGACAGTAGCCGTCCTACGCGGAAGAGAAAATAAGTTGTGGTTGCTGCTCGCGAAATCGTGTGTTCTTCAATAACAAACCTGCACCGTGCTTTTGTAACTGAAGTTTTCAGCAGGTTGTGAAGCGAGAAGCTCGTGTCCGGAGGCCTACCGCGCCACAGACTTGTCAAACAGGATGTATGAGTATATCCTGATTATACATCTTAACTAAGCCCGCCTGAAAACAATATCAGCCGGGTAACATTACTGACACTCTGACCCGACTCCAACTCCCCTGGTAACTTATCGATCCGACGTTAGCTAACGTGTAGCTTTGATCTGCAGCTCATGTAATCATGTTATCTTAGCTATGCGCGCTGTTTTCACGGAACGTGTAACGTTAGCATTAACGAAATACAAGAATGCAAACAAACAGAAAATCAACTCCAAGCTTTGATTAAAACACTCAGGCGACCGGCCAGTAAAGAAGCTAACTGGTTTCCGCCATTGTTTTTGATTATAAAGACGGGGGATGGGTGGAACTGCAGCCAGCAGTACCACCATCAAACCCCAATCACCAAGCTAGCATAGGCTAGCTAACTGCAGTATCAAAATAACGATAAAATGCCGCCATGTTGTCTTAGCAATAAATTATATAGTTCTAAAGAACAGCTCGAAAGCCATGTGTGTGAACTTTTCGACGAGACGGTGACTAACACGCCGAGCTAAATCTATCTGTGGGGTGATAGTCTTCAGTTGAACTAGCATGTACCCCGTGGGCCTGGCTAGCAGCGGGCTAGCAGATGAACTCAGGCTAGCGTTTCTGACGCGTTTTATAGCCAAAGCGGCCCATGGGTTAACGAAACCAGTGAGACCCGACAGGGAGTCGTCCGGCCCCGGCCAAATATTTAAAATAAGCTTTATGTAAAGACCCTGGCCGGGGCTCTGGGTACAAAGTTCCCATCGGTAGAAATTAGAAACGACGTCACAGGGAAGCGGAGCAGCGAAGCTGGAGGCAAACAGAGCGGCGGACGCTGTGGAAAAGAGAGATCCTCGACACCAATCGGCACAACTTTTACCTCCAAATCACGGCCTTTATTCTTGAAATTCTTCAGCCGCTGGTTGTCCAGTTTCTCGTTGTCAGCCATGTTATCGCTTCTGGTTACGTTAAATACAGATGAACTCGTGGATTTAGCTGTGAGCTACCCCTTTTCTGGTTCCCTTTTCTCAGCCTTTCGTTAGCGGACTATTTTTCGCAGCTCAGTCCGCGGTGCATACTGGGAATGCCGGTGGTGGAGGGCAGCCTCGATCTGGCGTAGCGGAAGGGTGGGGAATTCCCCGACACGCTCATTGGTGGAGGGCTCACTACAAGTTACTTAATCATTATATCTAATTTATATTTATATATATGCACCGTCAGAGGTACGAACTGCACACAGTGTTAGCGCCAACTGATAAAAAAAATAGTAAGTGAGTAAGTATAATTTTATTTATATAGCACATTTCTAGATAAAAAAAAAAAATCACAAAGTGCTTCACAAGGTATAAAACAAAAACAGACAAAGGTTAACAAAATGCAATTCTAAAAAGACGTGTTTTTAGTTGTTAAAATAAATGAATAAAAACAAATTTTATTGTCGCAAACGAAATTAAATAAATTGAAATAAACATATAAAAAGGCCCTAAGACGATTATGTTAAAATATGTCACTGACAAATACCCTATTTAAAAATAAACACTAAATAATAATGTATATTGAATAGTAAAACTTAGGTCCGATAAAGAGTCCAAATCCAGCCACTGGAGGGCTTTAAAAATTGTGAAGGAGGGCAAACATTTTTCACTTTTAACGTAATTTTCATAACTTTTACAGCTTTTTCTACTATTGAAGACCTCCTCGAGGCCAATTATACTATGCCAAAGTAACTGAGTAATAGATCAGCTTTTTTTACTATATGTATTAAAGAAATGTTGATGAATGAATGGATGGATACACATTTACAAAGACGTAATTTTTAAATTACAAAATACTCTGGAAACGAGATATCAGAACTTTTCTCATAATTTTACACATTAATTTGTTACAATTTAAGCCCAAAGTGTCGTGCTGACAGATTTTTCTGTTACTACAGCAGCACTTCTTTGTTATGTAGAAAACCTGAGACGTGTTACTGAAATTGTAGTTGCTTTTCTTATAATTAAGGTCTCAGGGGATTAAATATGTTAATCTTACATTAAACTTAAAGTTAAAGGGGAGTTTCTCCTGTCTGTACTGTGAAAAAGTATTTGGCACACTTACATGTTTCAGATCGTCCATTTTCTTCTGCTTAACTGGTATAGGGTCATGAATTCAGGGTTATGAGAGGCAGGGTACACACTGGACAGAGAAACACTCACATTAACACCTACAGTCAGTTTAAAATCACCAACCCTACATGCATGGCTTTGGACTGTGGGTGGAAGCCACAGGCAGGATTCAAACCCACGACCTTCTTGCTGTAAAGTAATACCCATGTTTCAGATCATCAAACAATTTTAATATTAGTTAAACATAACCTGAGTAAATACAAAATGCAGTTTTAAAATGATGATTTATTTTATTGAGGAATGCCACCTTTGGCACCAAGAACTGCACTCAAGTGTTTGTGATAACTGGCAGTGAGTGTGGAGGAATTTTGGCCCCCACTTCTTTGCAGAATTGTTTTAATTCAACCACATTTGACCACTTTGACTATAAATGGCGTGTTTAGGGTCACGCACAAGCACCTCAAACTGAATAAAGTCTGGACTTTATCATTCAAAGCCCAAACCACAAAATAATTGCCAGAAAATTGAGATTGTTTTTGAAAATGAAACGTTTATTGAAACTTCTGACAACTAAAAAAAGTCTAAATTTTAATATTAATTTGTATAAATGTCTTTTAATTTGTAATTTTTTAAATGTTGTTTTTTGTTTATTTTGTTTGTTTGTTTGTTTGTTTTCTTGCTTAAAAATGTGTTGTGCAATTTATTTGACCTTTTCAGGGGGGAAATGCCATACTGATGTTGAAGAATCCTCAAAAACTCCCAAAAAACATGAATCAAATATTATAGAAGAGGCTTTAGAGGGTTAAATACTGTCACTTGGTCTGGATAAGTGTGGTCAAATCAGGCCCACAGGCCGACTGGAGCCATGATAAAGATCAGGAATAACTCCAGAAGTTAAGACAAGCACTGAAAAGCCAGCTCAACGGTAGGAATAAGATCCAAGCTATCAGTCCTTCAACACCCAGCTCTGACCCAGGACAGAGATGTCACTGATGTCAAGACATAAAAACTCACAGAGATCTCCACCCAAAGTCCAGCACCCTGAGGCTCTATGAGCAACCGAGAGAGGGAGGGCGAGGATTAGTCCATGAGGTAACACGGAGCATCTGTTTGCCTTTGACGTGTAAACTAGGAGGAGGAAGCTTTGGAGGATTTCATTTCAATCATTTCAATTATTTTTACATTCCCTGAATGCAACAAGTTTGAACAAATTACAATTAACAAAAAAACTTGTTGTGAACACATCCTGAAAGGCAAAACCAAGGAGGCTATTCCTGCTGTCATTGGCTACCCTAACATGCTCATTTTGCAGTACTGCAGTACCACTTTTCCACAAACCTGCCTGATTCAAATACTTTTATTTAATTAGAAAAAAATACAGGACAAATGAAAATACACAATTCAAACCTTAGATATACAGTAGATATGATTTGTATTCACATTTGTGTCCCTGAAGATAATCTACCACTAACTCTGAATATTGTAATATTGTGACAATAACAATAACACAAATAACAGATTAAAAGATAAACAAGTTAAGTGCACAGCTGAGGCGAGAAAACTTGCACAACCACCAACCGCTATCAGCTTTTTTACGTATTATCAGGCTAAATATTTGCCTATGACAGCTTGAGACTGTTTTCCCATAATCTGCTAATCCAAGATTTTTCACAGAATACTAGTGGTCTGCAGTCACAGTCTGAGGACACTCTGCCCTCAGTGTGATACACATTCTTATCTCTGACTATTGCACTCTGTCTGTGACTCAGGCCGTTCAGTGATGTGTTGCAGAGGCAGGCAGGGGGAAATCCTGCACGGCGCATGAATAAAACTAAAGAAAGTCTTCATCCATCAGCTGCCGCAGAGCAAGGATTGTTTCATAGCCGTGACACTGAAGCCTTTAGACCTCATCTTCACCTTAATGTCCTCTTGAGTCCGTTTCAGTGGGGTCTTCATGAGATACACTATCCTCCTGAAACCTTCCTCGAGTCCCATCCCAGTTGTGGCCGAGCACGGCTGGATGTACCAGGCCCTGCCTTCGCACACTTTTCTCAAATGAAGTTTCAGGCAAAGCTCCTCTGGGCTCAGAGCTCCGGGTAGGTCCTGTTTGTTGGCGAGGACCAAGAGAGGAACCTCCCTGAGACTCTCGTACCTCAGAATCTGGTAAGCAGAGAACACAGTGAGGGCCGGCACTGCAAACTTTTTAGAAAAGCCTGAGTTTTGTGCTTGCTTCCAGGTTTACTATAACTATATGGTTTACAACACATTAAAATTAAAAATAGAAGAATATCTTGGCATTTATTATGCATTTATCAACAATTAGAAGGTTTTTTGTGAAGACTTTAAACTGATAATCCTAATGACCTCTTAATACCTTTAACATATGAACACATTAAAAACCACCCTCCTACAACTACATTATAATGCGTGATAGATAATTTATTAAAGATATAAACAGGAACACAAAATAAAGCACCTGTAAGATTAATTTGCATGTTTTATTGTTTTGTCCACAAAAACAATGCCTTCAAATGACCTCATCAGAAGTTTAAATACAGTGCCTTGAAGTTTCTTGAGTTGCTAGATTCGAAACTAGTTGCAGTGCCACAAATCCCTGCTCATAAATACCCTACATGCTTTCAACATTTCCCCTTTCGAAGGCAGTTTTGGAAACAGATTTGTAGCATCAAAGCCTGCACAGTGAAGGTACATGCTCAACAATAAAATATTCGTTGGTTTATTTACCCGATGGAGTTCCTTGCGGGCCTCGTCCAACCGTTTCAGGTCCCTGCTATCCACCACAAACACCACTCCAGCTGTGTCGGTATAGTGATGCCTCCAGTGGGGCCTCATCTTTTTCTGGCCCCCGACGTCCCACACAATCAGTGCCGGGCTGCTCCTGTCCGTCTCCAGTGTCTCCACATTGAAACCCACAGTGGGCACTGTCACCACACTCTCGTTGTACTTCAGCTTGTAAAGCAGCGTGGTCTTTCCTGATCCATCCAGGCCCAGCATCAGGACTTGTGCTTGTTTCTGATACTTGGATCCGTGAATACCCATGTCCTAAGAATGCAGTCCGTGTCTGTGGAGCTTTCTCTCTTTGTGCAACTGTGTAAACTACGCTGAGTGCACTTAGTGTGTCTGCTGTCTTATGAAGAACGAGTAATCCCTCCCCTCTGTTGTGTCCAGATTCCTTCTGGCCTTGCGTAGCTTTCAGTAAAGCTATTTATATGTGAACTGACGGTGCAGCTGAGTGGGGCAGCATGCAGTTCTCTGGTTACCAAAGCACAGTCAGTGGAGTCACATCACACCTGCCCCGGATCATCATACACACCAGCAGCAAGGAAGTCCATGTTTGGCACAACGGGGAAGATTGTGTTACCTCCTGGCTGGCTGGTCACTGCTGGCCTCATACCAGTGACATCACAGCTAAAGTTTGATAGCCGTAGCAGATGGGCAAATTCTGTCTAACGTGTTTGGTCAAAGTGCAGCTTCCAGAAGCCTCTGAGCCAATCTCAAAATGTAACATTAATCTCAAATACATTTGCATCTAATTAAACAGAGTCCTGTTTTTATTAGTGAATACAAAAAGGATTAACTACACAATTTACTTGTCATATTTAATTACCAGTGATTCTGGATACTTATTATTGGATCTCCTGACTGCATTTTAGGTTTCATGTCACTGTTTGTTGCAGCTCTTTACAGACCTTTTATCTGGCTGTCAGGTTTAATTGGTGTAATCAACTGTGGACTTGTTTATAACGTCAGCAGCAGAATGAACTGACCCGCGCTAACAAAACCACAAATGGCAACTTATGTTAATTAACATCTTCAGATATCCTCCAGCAGGTGGAATAAACAGACTCAAATCTAAAACTTTGAAAAGTCAGAGATCATCAGTTGATTTTGCCACAGCTTCTTTTTAAATAATGAAAATAAGGCACAAAATAGAATTTGATCACATTTTAGTATGATGAGTGTTGATAGTACACCTCATTTATTTGAAATTCATCCAGGGACCCAGACTTTCTTGTCATTTTTTAAAGTGGCCTTCAGCAACAGTTCTCCAGGTTTTCTGAAGATCTTCCAAAGAGATCTTAAAAAAAAAAAAAAAAAAAATCTGAGGAAACAGGACAAGCGGAGGGCAAAAGAAGTGGCAGGTCTAATAAAAACTGTAGCAGATGAACAGTATCTGTCCTTAAGAAACAGAAAAAAAATAAGCAAAGACCTGAAACAGGAACTGAGAGAATCATCTGATCTGTAAGTCGATCCAGCTACGCTTCACTGAAGCCTCACCAGATATGGTCTGCATTTAACCCGGTGCTGCTGTTTCTCATTTATTTTTACAAAGAAATAAGAGGTGGTTCAAGACTTTTGCACAGTACTGTAACCTACATCTGTACAGAATACATTAAAATAAAAAACTCCACACACAATAATGATGCGATCTTTTATCGTTTTAATCTTACCTTTGTGATTTACATCTTAAAATTTCTGAATTTTCTCTTTTTTACAGTTTATGAAATCCAACAAAAACAAGTACAAATGCCACACAAACATCCCGTAACATACGTTAGAGGAAAAATGTGAACTGAAAAAAGCACAGACAGTTTCATTGGGTATATATCTCTGAAGTGAAACAGCTCAGGTAACAGGCGCCCCGCTGCGTTAAACATTGGAGGAGTGATACACGAGGACAGTATGTACATTCATCTTACAATTTGTCTCTCGGAGACATGTTTTCATCATTGCTTTTCCACATTTGATTTAAGGAGGGATGACGCTGAGGTCGTGCACTGTGCGCCGTGTGGTCGACTGCATTACATCAAAAAACCGAGAAGTCGTGTTGGCAGCGGACTCGATAACAGGATATGAACAGCTAGAAAATAAGGCAACGATAACTGATCTCATTCAAAGGCTCGTTAAGATTAAGTTCAGAGTAAATCAAAAGCGATGCGATTCAGATCCACGACTTTTGCCTTAGTGAGATGAGACGCTGTGAAAAGATGAAAACATAACTGTATGCTGTCGGTTTAAGTTCATCAGGTAGATTGTAATAAATGATGATGTAACAAAAGTCACATAAAGGAAGGGGATGTCAATATCTGTGAAATAAGTCTTTTAAAGGGTGTAATATAAAATCCTACATAACATAATGCTTAAAACTGCCATTTATTATTATGATAGAACCGTTTACCTTCTTCATACCTCTCCAGGTTAGCGGTCAGCTATTATATGAGATAACACATTAACCTTTTTGAATTAAAACTTAGCAGTTAGTCATAATGAGATGTTACTTTGTTGTTACTCCAAACATTTAATTACACTTTTACAAGCTACAATATTATCCAACAGTTATTACATTATTAGTAGTTACACATCCTGATGAGTTGGGCCAGAAAAAAGCAGGAGAGGTCAAACGTGAGGGTGAAACGCATCGGTGGAACAGAAACTCTTAGCGATCGTTTTAATTAAAGACACATTAGAAAACGGGGCAACTCAAGCCAAAACATGAAGGTTTCCCCACATCCAGCAAGTGTGATGTAACAAAGTGGTAAGTGCTATTGCTGTACAGTATGAGCAGTAACGTGTTTTCATTTGTGTTGGTCGTGTAGAAAACCCGCCACCGTGCTGAACAACAGATTTCTTAATCGATAAACACAGACAAGGTGGAAGAAAGAATTTGGAGGTCACAGACAGTGAGGGAAAGACATAGTTTGGAAATTACTGGAAACATCATGCTGTCATTTAAAAGGGACATTACAATGGGGCAACGAATCAGATGTTAGTGTCAGACATGTGTGCAAGTTCATCACAAAGAGACATCAATGACTGTCACCTCTCTCACACACACACACACACACACACACACACACACACACACACACACACACACACACACACACACACACACACACACACACACGCAGGATCATAGCCGCACCCACAGCTGCACAAAGCTTAATCAGATTATTTGCATAACAGTGATCCAGCTCGCTTTACGGTGCCTCAGAGATATGGCTAAGACTAAATGAAGGACATTTTTATTGGGTCACTTTTATCGCAAAGTAAAGCAGGCGAGGGGGGCATGACGGGGTGGGGGTCGGATGCACTGAGGGACAAACTGCTGTAAATATGTGTGATAGAAATAGTTCTCGCTCAAAAAGCGCTTATTTCATCTTAAGTATATTCTTATTTATATTCAGACACAAAATAGATACTGTGCGCAGAAGACGTGCGGTCTACTTTTCGCTGGCCTTGCCTTTGAACTTGACCACCATGACGGTGATGTTGTCAGGGCAACCGCGGTAGAAGGACTGAAGGACGATGCTCTTGGCGCCAAAGTGCGGCTCGTCCAGTCGTTCCCTGATGAAGCGAACCGCCTCCTCGTTGCTGAAGGTGTCCCACAGGCCGTCCGACGCCAGGATCATGAACTCGGGCTGCAGCTTGTTCAGGTCAAAGGACATGACGTCGGGATCGGGAATGACCACGTTGAGGTTTTTCAGAGGGTAATCGCCCAGAGAGCGGGACATGGCCAGGATGCCCTGGACGCGCCACGAGCCATTGAAACTGATGAAACCGCCTGAGGATGCGTGGGTAGGATATTAGAAAAAATGTAAGAAACCAGGATAATAAGACAGAAATTACAAAAACAAAGGTGGGAGGAGACACACGTGTATAGCTGTATAGCTACTTAACCATTAAAATGTAAAATATTCTGACAGATTAAATGACAGGATGTTTCATCAACTAAGAAATGACATCAAAACGCAAACATGGCTCTTTGCCACTGACCCAGTGCAGCACTGTTTTTGTTAGAAACATTTAAATTCATTTCACATCCTGCATGTACAGCTGTGAGTCCACTATGGCTTCCACAGATATGCAGACAGGGAATTATACTGGAAATTACTGGATACTAGGCCATGAAGACTTCCGAATTTGCAGTGAGCAAGGCCATATGCAGGATGTTAAAAAGTACTGAGGTTAAAAGTTCAGGCCATGGCTATAAAAAAATCTAATTATGTGTAACTCTGACTAATAAAAAAGGTCCAAAATTCCCGCAAAAATTCCCAGAAAAAGCAGAGGACTTGGTCTCTCTGTCCTCGCTTTAGCAGCCACTGATTCTTCAGCTTCTGTGAGGTATTAAAAGTTAAGCTTGTAAATGCATCTTCAGGCATTTGTCGTTATATTTGTATTCAAATAGCCCATGAATTGTGTTTTTTCCCCATTAATTTCAGTATTTTAGCATCATTGCTGCTGACAGCATGTTACACTAACCCTCAGGAGGCACCAAACTCACTGTGGACCATTTATGGATAATTCAGCCGCTAAATGAGCTTGTTTGGCTCATGAAGCTTTATTACATCTTTTCTTTTTGTTGTTGATGTTATAATAGAAAAAATTCGCCCGTTTTTTTCTTCTCTAGTCTCAGTCTTTTATCTTTTTTGTCTCTTGGTGCAGTCTCCGTCCTTTTTTTGTTAATAAAAATGTAAAAATCCCAGCAAGGTTTAAGTTTATGATTAAATACAAATTGGTTATCATTTCCCAGCACAATATAAAGGAATGAGGACAAGTTCAAGACTTTTCCACAGAACAGCACAGACTGTTAAGAATATACCTAATTAATATTATTATAAAGCTTTAATATAAATGTAAACATATTTTATTATTAGTGTGCAAATTTTAGGGGAAAAGGCCTCTGATTTACTGTGTTTTGTATTTTTTTAAATAAATTAGTCTTAAATCTTAAATGTGAATTTGCTGTTCGGTACTTGATTTATTATTGAGGAGTTAAAAATATTTTTATTTCTATGTTTTTATTTAAAAGTGACAGTGCAGTTTGACGTAGTTCCAGTGCAGAGCATTAAACAGTTTACAGTTTATAATTGTTGCTAATTTCCTGCCCTTGTCCCTTGTTGGGCTTTTACATCGACAATGCACAGGCAAGGTTTACAGCATTCACATAAATTTACTTTTCTATTATCAGACCATAAATTTACTCAGCCAGATGCTCCATAATGCAAAGAGATCATCAGCTCTCCTCAGGAGAGTGCTGGCGTTTTAAGGCTGGTGTTGGAGTAAAGGCTCTTCAGAAGAGATCAGTACAACAGTCATTCTGCACATCACAGTTTATGATTGAAGCTTTGGGTGCACTTCTCACTAAAGGCTGCTAAAAAACTGTATGAAATTTCTCCACTGAAAACATGCTTCTCTTATCAGTCAACAAAATCCTTCATCTTCAGTACCAAATTGGACCACTAGATGGCGATAGTGGGCTATCCTTCTGCCGATCACACTGACTAATCTGGAAATTTGCCATCAAACTCTCCTCACGCAGAGAGTATGCAGATTGGGTTGGAGGGAGAATTGCGCCTACGATTACACCTTAAACACTGAACACCGTCTGGCTGGTTTTGATAACATGCTGCTTTAGAAGCAGATAGTGTTATCAGTCAGTAGGTTTCGATGTCAGCCTGAGACTGAGATGTATGAGGGGGGAGGACTGTGCAATGGCTTTTAGCTTTGATCATAAGAAGACTCATTTCATGCTTTCATAGCAACAATGTGAGTTTGGATGCTCCCTCAAGTTTTAACTGAAGTCTTTTCTGTTGCTCTGAATATAATGAGAACTGCGTATGGGTCTGGATCGCAGCCCATTTTCTCACCGGCCTTCTTGATCCTCTTACGCTCCTTGAGCTGGTAAGGTTTGTGGTCGTGCGATAGAGGAATGGCATTGCCGTCTTTATCGCAAAGAACTCCGCGTGAGTCTCCAACATTAGCCACTGTCAGCTCCTTATCAGACAGCAGGGCCACCAGACATGTAGTTCCTGAAACAGAGGAGGGGAAGGGTAGAGGAGAAGCAAGGAGATGATAATCACGGTAGCTGGACATGAATTTCATAGCAGTCCATCAAACAGCTGCTGAGATATTTCTGTCTTTACCAGAGTGATGGAAAAACAGCATTCATGTGGTTCAAAAATACCATGCTGTTATTAATCAGTGTTTATTAAAAACAATGTGACAGCTGATAAATTTATGTCAGCTCATTATATCCCCAATTCTTAAACCTTAGTATGTGTGATTGAAAACTTGATCCAGTGACAGACACACAATGTTTTACAGTACAGTATAAAAACACAGCGCTCTTCCAAGACACGCACGTCCGTCCTGAAGCCACGTGCAAACAATTCAAACGCTCTTTGACGCAACTTCTCTTTCTTCCACTCTTTTTCTCCTTCCTCTCTTTGTTTAGCTTCCCAGCCAGGCAGAACAGTGTATGTACTCAGGATCTGAGGCCTATTGTATGAGATCCAAAGTCCTGTAGAGAAAGAACAGATCTGCCTGTTTGGCCATCTGCTCACACCGAGCGAAGACAAAAGTGGACAGAGAGAGAGGGACACAGGAAAGAGGGAAAAGAAAGTTCTGGACCACCCGGACAGCGAGAGAGGGGGTAGAGTCAAGTCACAGTCAGGATTTTAGGGTAGAAAAATGCCAAAGGAGACAAAAAAGGGCTAAAAACTAAGCAGGTTTAAATGCCACTACAAGTATGTGGATGACCTACTAACATTTCAAACTTTTCTTTTAAGTTTCACATATTTGTGCCGATGCTGACTGAAAATGTATGTTTCAGCTGTTTCTCATTGAACCCAATGGAATAAATCTCTTCTCCATGAAGGCTTCTTCCATCAGTTTGCAGTTATTCTGTCCCAGACCTGACGCAGTCGCTTGGTGAGCAGTGAAACGGTAAAGAAAAGGCTGCAGTGCATGATGCAGATGAAATAAAACAAGTGTGAGATGGGCATAGAGCTGGAGGACAGAGACAATTCCTCAGCAGGACAGTGATTTTATTATTCCCCTTTGAGGAAAGATTTGGGGTGAAACTAGAGGCGGAAAGTAACTAGTCTGAAGTGAAGTGAAGTGAAAATTGATGCCGCTTAATTGTAAATCTCACAGACCTTGTGAAAAATCTATTTCTATTAGTTTCACCACGTTATGCATCCCTACTCCTTGTGCCTATAGCTGTCACTGCACTGTGCCATGCTGTCCAGCTAATTATCCTTATCTAGTTCCCATGGTGATAGAGATAATGGACTGAGGTGCCTTCCTAGCACACCCTTCCCCAATTAGCCCAGCCTCTCAGTGCACACATTCAGCATTCCCTATTAAAATGGCACCATGGCCCATATGCACCCTGTGCTCATGCTAATTATGGGCTTAGCTTGGCCAGGCACACCTTCAACACTCCAATACCATTAACATCTTAACCCCAGTTAGTCTCTCACTTCAATTTGCAACACTGCACTAATTCACTCTTTCAGTTAGCAAACTCTGACGGGCTCTATTTATGCTCTCAAATACATCTGGAGAGTTCAGTCTAAGTGTATCCACAGCACCCGAATGGATTTATGCACTTAGCCAACCTGCTTGGCATTTAGGTGAAAAATGTGGGGTCAGGACTGCCACCATCGCGCTCGCCCTACCTCGCGGTCTTCTTCAAAGCCTTTCTAAAAACACTACCTGCCCATTAGCACATCCACAGTAATTTTATCCCTTAAGAGCTGCCATCCTGCCTTACTTCCTTGGACTTGAACTGTTAACATTTAGAGCAGTATATTATTTTTAGAATGTGGATCATTTCGACCTGCTTTATAAAGTCAGAGCAACACTCTGGATTTGCATATCACGCCTCTCAGACCGTCTCAGGTTTTTATTTTCATTCCATTCATTTTTTTTCACCCCTAAATAACTACAGCAGCTTCCTCGGGGTCAGTCCCAGCCTTTCTGGAGCCCTGTGTAAGATTTAGCTTTGGCTTTAGTGTGCAAAGCCGAACCAACCTATCATTTCTCCACTCTCTCGTTCTTGGCAAAATAGGAGAGTAGCAGAAGATTTGATTTAACTGGGCTATGACCATATCTATTCTAGTTAGTCTAGTTCAGGGAGTTTGGTTGTCAAAGTCAAACCTTAATCTGCTTTAACGTTCCTCCCCTAAAGCTGGAATGCATGCTTAATATAAACAGCACAAACAGAGGTATTCAATTCACTTCAATGTTATTTACATAGCTCCAAATCAAAACAGCATTCGCCTCAAGCCGCTTTATTTTGTAAGGTAAAAACCTTGCAAAAACACAGTGAAAATCCCCATGATCGAGCAAGCACTTTGGCGACAGTGGGAAGGAAAAACACCCTCTCAACAGGAAGAAGTTGAGGGTAAGGGGAGGAAAATGCTCTCCTTTCTTGGTCAAAACCCAGTGGCCACCTTACCCTCCACGCAATTTATCTGCCCAAACTTCAGTTTCGCGTCCAGCAGAAATGAGTAGAAGCCAGCAAAGCCTTCTCTCTAATGCTGCACTCATTAATTGATCTTTATACAACTTGTGTAGTAGACCTCGAGACCTGAATGTTGGTAGAGTTAACCTTTAATATAATTAATCTTCCAGTTTCTTTTCCCTTCCCACAAACAAGAGGGTGCAGAAAAAATAAAAAGCTTAATGCCCCGAGGCCTTACAGACCTTAACAAGTCTTTTAGAAATAACATCAATCTTGCAAAGACTTAAAACCTGAATTCTAAGGTGAGAGCGAATTCCTCACACACACAAACACACACACACGCACGCACGCACGCACGCACGCACAACAAGCTTACAATCTTTTTTCAATCTATCCAAAGGTTATACAGTCCTGCAGTGGGCAGCAGCTACTTTAAAAAGTCTCCATGGTGAGTTCAGGACAACGGAGGTGCAACTGTGACGTATGTCTGACGTTGGAGCCCATCAAACGTGTTCGATACTAGCTTTCTTCAGTGTTAAGCTGATGTTACAGCTTTTCCTACCATTCAGTCTGTTTTTAAATACTTACAAACTGATCAGTCATAATCTATTCCTCCCTTTGACCACAACAGAAAGAGGAATGCTTGAGGTCTGCTCCTAAATTACATCACGTATTACTGGAGGATTCCTCTGAATCTGCTGTAAAGAGACTGGAAGCATGAAGAGAGGGCTTATATGATGGCATGCTCTGAGGCTCATTTGCAAAAAGTTGACTTTTTAAAATGAAGGGATGGTATTCTACCTCAGCTTCAACACTGCCAGTTGAAAAAAGCCACTAATTTTATCAGGCCTTTCAGAGCCCTTAGGGCCCTCTCTTAAGTTATCTAGAGAGAATTGTTCTGACTTCGATGTTGGTAACATCTGAATATCTAATACCCTATAAATAATCCATTCACATAAGGATTTTTGTTTGTTTTTCCTCTTTATACAGATATATAATGCTGTGACTGGTTGTGACAAAGTGGAGTAGCAGTTGCAATGCTCTCCATTTTTTTCCCGGGTTTGTTGTGTAAGCGTTTTGTTGCCGGCAAATCAAACATTCTGCAAATTAAGGCAAATACTCAGTCACGTTTCTTTATATTTTATTATGTTACAGATTAAGTCATTTGTTCATACTTACTTTGTTTTTCTTTTCAGTCTTCATGAAATTAAATTCACTGTAAATAAATTGCTCACTTCCCTACCACCTTCCTTGGCGTTCGAGTCTGACTACTTCACACTGGGCAATTATTCAATAAAAGATATTGTTGGCCAAAAAAAGCTGATGTCACAGCAACCAGTGTAAACTACTTTTCTCTAGCCTGAACATTTATAAAACCTTATACTGGAAAAAGGTTTTAATCTTTGCTGTGTCCTATTCTCACTTTATTTACCTAATCCCAGAAATAATGTTCTCCATGCTTTAAACACTACAGACTGATGAGCAGCCACCAAATATCCATCAGTTTCAGGTCACAGGGTAGGCATTGATGACATTGATGACATGCTCGAAAGCGCCTTCACAGTGATTAGTTGGGATCATAACACCCTGCTGGCCTTCATAGTTACTGGCACCAAAATTCAAACTGTTTCTTCTTCTGCCCCATAAACAAAGTGGCTGCAGAGTTTGAAACAAACTGCTGCAAGCTGACTTTGTTTGAACAAACATTTAGTTAAAGTGCGTTTTAAAGTAACAACAGCCATCAGTCATACTTAGTCAGCTGTAACTGTTTCTGTTTAAGTAGCAGCACAGACACAGTCAGGAGGCTGAGTTTTGTCCGATTATGATCAAAAATAATTTATAAGAGCCGACATTTTCGAACAACTTCAACAACCACTCTAGCTGTAGTATTAGGTGGTAGCAGACCGAGTTCATGGTCAGATTTTGATCATGACACCGTAGCTCAAATGATCTTTTCAAACCATTCCACTTTGATCAACTGAGTAAATTTGAGCAAATTACTGCATTTAAGCCTGGGTGGTCTCTATCGATGGTGATGTGTAGTTAGATTTCTGGGGAGGTGCACGTCAGGTTACGGCCTAGGTTTGACAACCTTAAATATGACACGCTTATTTGACTTTTTGTTATTGCAAATAAATACATTTAATTAAAAAACTTTCAGAATGATCTAATGAAAAAGCAACTGACCTCACTTTATATATGTAACTGGCATTATTATGAAAAAGAAAAGAAAAAAAGGACTGGATCTGCCACAGTTTACACAGCCTCGTTCCACACGCACTGTAGGTTTAAAAAAACTGCACCGAACACATTTGGTATAAACAAATATTTGCCTGAAGGGGAATATGTGGCACACAGAACATACTAAAATTAAATGATTAATGGCAATAAAGAAACACAAAAACATACGCATGAGAGCAAAAACACAACGAGTAGTGCCTCACTAAGTGGAGCTTCATTCTTGAGAGATTTGAAGATGAAAATGAATAAAGACCGGTGACCTCCGGGAACCCTTACAGTGTCTCTTAGAGGTCAGAAACCGGAGAGGATGTGAACAAAATGATGCCGTGTAGGGTGAGGTTGGTACATGAATGTTTAATTTCTGCTGTGCAAAAAAGTTAATTTGTTTTTGTTATACATATTTTCATCTTCCTGGAGACAGACTATGGTGCACGTAATATTTCTGCACAAATTTAAATCTTACATTCCCAACCTAAATAGTTGTTTAATAGAATAGACAGACGCCTTTTTTTTTTTTTTTAAGATGACATGGCTAACGGGTCAGCGTGGCCTCTGCTGACTGCAGATTATTGGACGAAAGCAAAACAGTCCATTTTTCTGTTGTTGCATGCAGACATGTCACCCAGCCACATAAAGATTGGTACAAGCAGAATACCATACAGCATTAAGGAGACTGTTTCCATAATAGACTCTAAGCTCCTGGGCACTGCATCAAAGTCCCATCTTCCTTATCTTTCTTTGAGGCGCTTGTGTTCGCTGATAAACAACACAGGGATGAATGAACAGGGGGATAAATCTGATACGCTGTTGTCCTGGGGACGGGGAGCTGAATTGAGAGTGTGTATCTCTATTCTGCCTCACTCCCTCCCCTGCTAGCTCAATTTAGGCCCCCCGATTACTACAGAAAGCAGGGAGCTGCGCGCCCTAAACGATGCGATTGTGGAATCAGATACAAGGACAAGAATGCACAATTACCTGATCAGCAGATTCCCCCGAGACACCTGCAAGAAAGCCACAACAAATGCCACAGCAAATTCAATCCCTGAACTAGACAACACAGGAGCCCATTTATTGTAATGGAGATTGCAAGTTTATCTAGAAGCATCATGTCAGTCTGTCTCGCTGTGCTGTCCAAAAAGAAGGATGGGGCATAAGAAAAAGATACGAGCAGATGGATGTGTGGAAAGTATCTTTAAAACTCAATGCAACAGGTCCACTTAAGAACAGAAGAAGGCAGCGGGATCAGGAGAGGAGATTTACTTTTGGCCCCTTTTGGGAGTGACAGATCAGAAAGCCGATGATTATCTCCAGATGGAGAGGCAGCAAAGGAGGTGGAGGATAAAGCATCGAAGAGCAGGTGACTTCAGCTGCAAAACCAAACCTTCGAGAAGGAAGGATCAGCTGAAAGACTGAAAGACTGAAAGCTCCAACTCTGTTTTTAATTGACCTCGTTAACATCCTTTGTCACATGTCAAGCATTCACAGAAGGATGTGAGGCTTTCTCAGGGGCTCTTTCATACCCGTGACCGCCTCGCCACCTTAGATGTGATTCGCATGTCACTGTTGATGCAGGTTTTCATTTAGCCTCTATGCTTTCTCTTTACCCTCATGTCATCGGTTGAATGAGAGAATTCCCATGTGCTATAACTAATTTTTCACAGATTTGACCTTCATTCCTGCTCGTTACAGAAAGAGTAAACTCGCCATAAAATAAAGGATTATATTTCATATTCCACAGCATGTCTAGGGCTTACAGTTAACATGCATGTTACACAGGTGTGGGTGCCGGAGGTGTTGAAATGATGAAAAATTCACCTGTTTACATCACAGAAGGTTGGCGAGTATGGAGTGTGTGTATTAGCTACGCACGCATTAATTGCTTTGTCTGCTCGGCCTTGATTACCGTTTAAATGGATTTTGCTTTAATTGCGGAAACAAAAGCAGGTAATTCAGCTGCATCTGGAAGGCAGATCTGTCTGAATCAGCATTGCAGCAGGCGGCGGTGAAACTGTATGTAGTCACCGCATCGCTAAAATAACCGAAGACCTGAGAACACGGCAACATGATGATCACCACCCCCAAAAATGTGCAGAAAAACAAAACCCCCCCAAAACCCACTTCAAAAGAGCACGTCTCAAGTGACAGCTGACCTCACAGGTCTATTACAAGTGAGAGGCTCGGCCCTTGAACTGTGATGCATGTTTACAATTATTAATGAAGGCCACGTGCTTTTTTTTTTCTTCTTGCCCCATGTGAGTTCTTTACAGCTGCTTTCAGTAACTTTGCAATTAACTGCACTTGAAGAAAATCGTCCATACAAACAAAACTTTGCAGTTACAACTCTGAAGACAGATTCTGTAAATAAAGACCTACTCGAGACTCCTTCCTCCTGCATTTACTCTCTCACCTTCACTTTAACCGGGGCACTGGAAGGAAAACTGACCTTCCCACAGAAATGCTGAATTGTTGAGGTTGCAGAAAGTCACTGCAGTGAGACCAGGAAATAATCTTACGATCCATATTTAAACTCTCTTGACTTTGTGTTCAATAATCCAATAAAGGCAGCACAGAAGGAAGACTTGCTATGAAACTCAAACAAAATCACTCATGTTCATGAATATGTCCACATCGTTCTCCTCCTTCTCCTCCTCTTTCCTGAGGTTGTTTAGCTGCACTTAGATTGGACTTTGCCATCGACCCTTTGTGTGTCTTTCTGTTTTGTATTTGTTGTTCTCGTTTTATTCTGCCTGTGGTTCTGAGCTTCCATTTCCCTATACTGTATAGCTTTAACCAATAAATAAAAAAAACAAAAGAAAACACACTTCCAACACATGAATCCACTCCTCTGAGCCTTTTCCTACCTCTTTCTATCCATCTCTCTCTCTTGCATTACCACTCTCTCCTTGCATGCCTCCCGAGATAATTACTACAAGCCTTGTGAAGATCAACTTGTATTTAAACAGCTGAATAAGCAAGGCCTTGGGGTGCTGACAGTCACTATTCAACAACCGTCAAATGAAATAGTGGAGAAGAAAATAATTTGTGTGCAGCATTACAGGGGACACTGCAGCAAAACACCTTTTGCTTCCATCTTGCGCTATCTGTATGCTCTTTAGTTTTGTGGTTGCACGTGTAGGCGGAAATACTGTATGCGTGTATTTTGATAGTTGCTAGCTACCGAACAAATGTAGCATCTAAACAACAACAACAAAAAAGGGCAGAAAGTTGGCATATTTGCAGAACGTATCATGTGTGAAGTTACGTGAACGGGCAAATACGCACCTGCTTCGTTGTAAGCGGCAGAGAGCTTTTCCAGTATTTCTCTGTCCAGCGTCAGTATCTGCTGCTCCAGGATGGAGGGGTAGGAGAGGCTTATCCTCTCCCTTTTTTCATCTTTCTCCTTGTCTTTTTCCCTGTCTCGCTCTTTCTCCCGTTCATAGGTCAGTAGCTGCTGGCGCAGAGCCTCTGGTAGGTGGGTCTTAGCAAACTCAGCAGCAGCCTGATAATGGAGAGCAGAGGGAGACAAGTAGAATTAGATGACTGCAGATAAAAAAAAAAAAATTTGGTGCTAGAAGAGAATAAATTCTGACATGTTGATGAGGGTGCTTTTCTTTTAATTGGTTATGTTTAAGCAGAAGCATAGGATGCGTAGGTCTCCATTTTCAAATGCATGGAATACTTAAAGGTTATAATGAGCAGAGGTGATTTATCATTTTTCAGCACTAAAGGCAGCTTCTCAGTTCTGAGGATATATATACACTTAAGGTTTAGGAAAATCAAACAAGCAACCAGCCACACAATAAATCCTGCCCAAAATGGTGACTTTAATTTATTTGCATATACATTTTCCATGTAATTTTGTTACATGCGTTACAATGTAATCATTGTAACAAATCAAATTTACTAGACTGGTATACATTCAGTTTATTTTAAGCACATTTTCCTCACTGATGAATTATTTGAATAAATAAATCTTTGACTTTGTATATTTTAGTTGCACTTTGCACAAAATTATGGCTTCGTGTTTATTGAGGGTAGAGAATCCTTTTTTTTCTGAGTGCCATAACTTCTTCTGTGTATTCAGTTTAGGTTGGCCAATAAATCTAACATATGCATTTGTTTGCATGAACTCAGAACCCAGGAACAAGAAGCAGAGTTATTCACAGTTGGGGGATCAGACAAGGTGGAGAAACGCTAGCATACCTCAGTGGAAAATATCCCAAAACTGCCAACTGGCACATCTAACACTCACAGATTAGCATCTTTTATTTGTTAAATCCTTACAAAACCCAGAATGTAAAAACAAGATGTTGAGGCCATGTAGAGTGATACATGGTGGAACTATTTTTTGCCAGCAGCTCCCCAGAGTTTAGTCATCATGTTAAGATTTAAAGCTGCCTTACCAGCAATAAAGTAAATACCGTAATTGTCGGGCTATAAGCCGCTACTTTTTGCACAAGCTTTGAACCCTGCGGCTTTTAGTCAGGTGCGGCTTTTCTATGGATTGTCCATGATTTTTGTCATATCGTAAGACGATTTGTTTTATTTGTTCCGCTATTGTACGGCACTACGTTGCCTGGCGGAAGGGCATGTGATCGGACACACATCGGGGTTCAAGAGTAGTATGTTGGTCACATGTCCATCCGCCAGGCAACATAGTGCCGTACAAGTAGCGCAAAAAACAAACTTCAAAGTAGCGCTACACGTTCAGCGGGAGGCGTGGATGACAAGCGGCCATAAACTTGCGAAAAGCAAGTTGTGCTCAACTCCACCGGTGGATTCTGACAGCGTGGAAAAGTGTGAAAACATCCATGATCACCAACGGATTTCAAAGGGCTGGACTGCTGCATGATGGAGAGGAGGACACCGCCACGGCCCTTCTGAGGGTGTTCGACTCTGACACTGACAACGATGATTTCTTTGGTTTTGAAAGTGACAACGAAGGAAAGGAGCTGAGAGTGGATGACGAAGCCATCCTGAACCTGTTCATATCCGACACTGGGGAAGATGGTGGGAATGACTGACTTTTCTTCTTGTTAAAGCCGTGTCACTGCACCTGAGCCTAAAAGGTAGTCCGAATCTATTTTTCTGGTGTGCTGTAGGTTACTGTTATGTACTACATTTGTTACTCATTTATGAAGCACAGTACATGTTTCGTACTTGTAATTACCGCTACTTGTACATATACCTAAAAAGTTATGCAAATATGTACCCATAACTTGTTTTTCAAAATATTAATAAAAGTGATGTCTCCAAACAGCCATCTCTTTCCTGACAATTCCCTTTGTGCATATTCTCTTACATATGATAAGTCAACATTGAAACACCTGCGGCTTTTGGTCAGGTGCGGCTAATGTATGTACAAAACAGGATTTTCCCCTGATTTTAGCTTGTGCGGCTAATATACAGGTGCGCTTTGTAGTCCGGGAAATACGGTAAGCTGATTTCCCAACATGTTCCAAAAACTTTTCCTATTTTGGAGACAGAATTGCAAGTGCAGTAAGTACAGATACGTACACGGTGACTTTGGCAGGCTGGACTAGCAGTAACCCGCTTGTTCTTTCGGTTTTGCTGAAGCAGATAAATCACAGATAAACAGAGATAAAGAAAGAAAAGTGCACCGCCAATCAAGTGTACACAGGCTAATGCTGTGGGATTGAGCTGAGCTAGAGAAACTTTATCCTCACCACTATCTATTTTACTCTAAGGACATCAACAGATTCTGTACAGATTCCCATCGCAGGTCCAGAGCAAATAATGCCTGCCTCCTCAGGCCCGGGCTTCAGAGAAAGCAGGCCAAGCCAAGGTCATGAGGTACAAATGTCAGATAATATACTGCTAACTTGCTTCTGGTCTGCATGATCCCAGATTCATAAAGCTCATATTTCATGTGGTTTCCCCTCCTAACACTTGCAGTGATTGAAGAGCAGTCAATTAAGAAAACAGAACGAGGGAAAAGGATTGCAATTTCCAGGCATTGGATATAATGATTAGAGGTCGTATGACAGAGAAGCTCAGATGAACCTGATGTCTCGAGTGCTCATACACTGTCCCCATTTAGCTCTCTCTTCTATCCATACCTCCCTCTCTTTCACTCTCCATCTATATCTCATTCTGCTCTGGGAAATTGCTTTCAAGGACTTAGATAACACTGCCTCCTCTGCTTTTTCTCCACACATGAAAACAATTCTTCCACTCCTCTCTTGTTATATCTTGTCAGCATAGTTGAAGCTTTGCTCTGCAAGCTCTGTCAATCCACCCCTATCTTCTCCAATGAAACCAAAACACTGTTATTCATGTGTGGATGTGCATGAATCTGTCTTTCATTTTCCATTTCCCACAGTCACTTTGCTCTACTCCCAAAGTGAGGTTCATTCCAAAATCACCATGAATCTTTTCTGAGAACAATCCCTGATGACATATTCTCATCCCGTGGCTAGCATGAAGGGGGTAGGAGTCACAAACCGAGTTCAAAGGTCAAACATAGAACAGGAAGTCTTTTGTCAGCTTGGGTTACGCTAAGTCAATTAGTGTGCAGTTTAATTGTTTGTCTGCCAGTCCTTAACAAAGCACTGGGGCCACAAACCGTTTCTCCAGCTACATTCCTTTTAACTATTTAACTGCATGTGCACATGCACCAGTCAGTGCGTGCAGGGAAGCCAAGACTTGATTATCTGATCCACAATGGCACATCTGATGCCAGCTTAGTGGATAAAGGGAGAAAAGGTTGGATGGGTGTAGAGCAGGGTGAGGATAGAGACTACTGGAACAGAATAAAAAAGACAAGAATCAAGAATAACAAAACACAAGGGAACAAAATTAAGAATGAGAACAGCAAACAGCATAAGAGCACAGAAGGAATGCAGGGAGGGCTAAAAAAAAAAATAAGAGGGTGGAGCCAGAATAAATGAAGTAAACAGAGCTGGCTATCTGAGGTTGTTTTCATAGCTGGGAGAGACAGAGAGAGAGAGAGAGAGAGAGAGAGAGAGAGAGAGAGAGAGAGAGAGAGAGAGAGAGAGAGAGAGAGGGCAAGAACTAAAAGTGGGAGGTGATGAAGATGAGTTCATGAAAAAGTGAATGAACAAGTGGTATAAAGGCCTGTTTCAGATAGAAAACACTCATGATCAGTAAAATTATAATTTTTAATTGTGCATTATTTAAAGCTATGTGACTCATGTCGCTGAACTGCTAAATCTTTTGGCATGTGTGCACTGAGATGTGTTTCCTTGTGTATTTTCCTTGATCCTACAGCTAAATGAACTGATTGATGTGCATTTTTGCTGAAAATGGCTCTGAATGGAGAGTGAGCTGCCTTGGGCAGCATTTACTTTTAAGGGAACAGTATTGTACTTTGTATATATTCATGTTGTTTTATTTGTTCTATTTAAACACACTTTAAGGAGTTTGAGATTAAAATTATATTTGTTGCAATCCCCTTTTACCTTTCTTAAAGCAGGAATTCATTAAAGATCGATCAGATGATGATGCTCATGTTGAGAGATGACCAGAAATCTCAACTGAATTGCTTCCTCTGAGAAATACCACCTGAGCATTCGCATTTCCATCGTGTGCAGGGCCTGTTCGTGCTCGGCGGTGGCTGGCCAACACTCCGATCCATACAGGGCAACTGGGCGGATTACAGTCTTGTAAATCTTCACCTTGAGATGGTCTGGCATTCGACCCTTCCTCGCACGTCTGGAAGGATATCCCCATCGCCACCGATCATCGATCCCAAGTACTTGAATTGGTCGGGCTTCTTCAGGTTGTCGTGTTAATGGTGCCATCAGTTTGGGGGCCAGCTTCCATGTACTCTGTCTTCTTGATGTTGAGTCTCAAACCATGATCGGCCAGGCGCGTCTTCCATTGTTGTGTGTGCTGTTGCAGCTCACTTCTAGATTGATCCACTAGGAATACGTCGTCAGCATATAAGAGTGACCATGGGTGAGGTTGTTGGAGATCAGCGGTCACGGTGTCCATGCATAGTATAAACAGAAGAGGCAAAAGTGCCGAGCCTTGGTGTACACCTACATTGATAGTGAAGGGTAGCACCCTCACAGGGCACCTGACGACGCTGGTGATGTTTGTGTATAATAGTTTGATCCAGTTGACATAAGCTTCTGGGCTCCATGAGAACGTAGGGCATGCCAAATAAGATCGTGTGGTACTCTGTCGAACGCCTTCTCCAGGTCAAGGAAGGCCATGTGGACTGTCGATTTCTTCTCCCGGTGTTTCTCCACAAGCAGCCTTGCAGCATGAATGGCGTCAGTAGTGCCAGACCCCTTGACAAAACCGCACTGGTTTGCCGTGATGGTGGAGATTTGCCTTAGGCGGGCATCCAGGATCCGCTCAAAGATCTTCATAGCATGGCACAGGAGGCGTATTGGGTGGTAGTTGGTGCAGTCAGCCACGTTGCCTTTGGCTTTCCAGATTGGGACTGTGATTCTGGTGCTCCAGGCCGTTGGGGGTTTGCCTTCCTGGGTGATAGCATTGAATAGTGTGTTGAGGGCAGCGCGCCCCGCAAACCAAGGAGCTTCCAGGCTTCAGCAGGGATATTGTCTGGGCCAGGTGCTTTCCCATTCTTCATTTTCTTTATGGCATCTTTGACCTCTGCTGGTGTATTCGGTGGTTCTGGGCCATGGACGGGTGCGGCGCTGAGGATTGGGGGGTGTGGAAATTCTTGGTTGCTCGCTCCAGCGATTGAGGATGGCGGGCGGGTCGTGCAGGACTTGCTGATTCGAATCTTTAATAATGGATTGGATTTATATAGCGCTTTTCAAGGCACCCAAAGCGCTTTACAATGCCACTATTCATTCACACACTGGTGGAGGCAAGCTACGGTTGTAGCCACAGCTGCCCTGGGGCAGACCGACAGAAGCGAGGCTGCCATATTGCGCCATCGGCCCCTCTGGCCAACACCAGTAGGCAAGTAGGGTAAAGTGTCTTTTTGACGTGTTACACCTGACGATGGCCTGTGTGGAGCGATGCCAGCTGTTGACCAGACGATAAATTTTGTTCGCTCCTCCAGGGGTAGCAAGGTCGTGGTACAGCTGGTCGTAATGCGCCGCCTTTGCCACCGCTTTCTTCGCTTTCACCTTCAGGATCTTGTGCCGTTTGTAGTCCTTGTCGTGTCTGGACTGGTGCCACTTTTTCAGCGCGGACTTCTTCTCTTTCATGGAAATTTGGACTTCTGGGTTCCACCACCATATTTGCTTGTCAATAAAGCGCTTTCCTGGCTTGCTCTTCCCCAGGACGCTGGTTGCTGCTTCTCGGATTTGGTCGGCTATATTGTTCCAGGTGGCCTCCACTGGCTGGTTTGGGTCAATGTCAAGAGCGGTTGCACCCAGCGCCACCGCGAGGTTCCGCTTGCATTTGGGCGCACGCCACCACTTGGTGTTGGTTCTCACCTGTCGCCGTTGGCCAACGTCGAGCCTGAGGTCTATGACGAGGAGCCAATGTTGGGTCCTCGTCAGTCAAAGTTGCTAAAAATGTTTTCGCCTGATAATGAACTTCAGTATTTGATAAATAAAACAGTCTCTGAATGAAAGTATTGATTTGTTAATAAATGGGTCCAGATAGAATTTTTGCACTGCTAAAAATGATCATTATAACTGTGAGTCCCGACATCAGTCATGGTGGTGCAGAGCATCACACACGGCTCTCCTTCTGCTTTGTGCATCAAGAGAGCACAAAGCTATACGTCTATACACAAACACACCTTCATGTGTCAGCAGGGCCACCTACACACTGCGCATCATCCACCCTGTTACCCAAACACTCCCTGCTGACTGCAACAGTGAGCCTCTCCGATGCACAGTCCACCAGAAATAGTCAGACCTTCCATCCATTATATCACGAGGCTGCCCAAAAATGAGGGAAGTCATCAGAGTTTTCCTGTAGAATCACCCTGAGGGAGACTCATAACCCAAGAAGAGAAATCTTTTTCTGACAGATCAAGTAGGCAGATGGAGAGAAGAAGAAGAAGAAAGGGGATGAAGGGGGAGAGGCTGAGGAGCAGTGTGAGAACCATTCATTAGCATCACTCAAGCACATCATTAAAGAGAGGGGAGAGAAAGAGAGCAAGGAAGAGGGGGAGCATGGGAGACTCCAGCTTTAATACGGAACCTGTGATAAGTGACAGAAAACCATCAAAGTGGTATAATAAAAGCAAAAGCAGCGGGAACTAAAAAAAGTCTGGAAAAAGGGATCCAGAATATTTTCCTTTGTTGTTTTTATTTCCAATTTGAATCTTTTTAAATTACAGTCATAAAACATGTCATAGAGGAGATAACGACAGTGATCAAAGGTCCAATCTGACTATAGTAAGCAATGACTATATAATGTTCATCAATCTAGTTCTATGGACACTGCAAAGGATATAACTTATGTTTAGCGTAAATCAATGAATAATTCAAAGGATTTAATTAAAGGGAGAAAGGAGGGCTTGTTGCTGAGTGGGACCGTGTGTGTCCACTGCAGAGGTGTAGCATGTTTCTCCTCAGAATGACATTGCGGAGCTCAGTCGGTCCACAGGGTCTAGAAGAGCATGAAGGTCTAATTTCATGACTGCACACCAGAGCTTTGTATGTGCTGAAGGTTTGCCAAGTATACTGTAGGATGCGAGTGTGTGTTAGTTTGGTATGACATTGTCTCTGTAACAAAAAAAGAAGCTCTTTTGTACTTGCACAGAGTCATCATTTGAAAAGTTGAAACAGGAAAACAATTTCACTGCAAGATTCATTTAGGAGCTTTTTGGAGCTCAGTCAAGACAAAGTTCCTAAGTGCTCTGATAAACTCCCGTGTGATACAAGCAGAAGCTGTTAAATGGACTTTGTGGTTTGCTATTTATAAGCCTGTTTTTCTGCACTTTAATGCACTAACGTTAAGGCTTTATGCTCAGACGTGAGCTTAGATGTGTTTGGCAAGACTAAAATTAAATAAAACTAAATCATACACTTGAATCTACTCATAGGCTATTTATTAAAGATGTACACAGCCATCGTGACATTACCCACTGGCTCATAAAGTCTAGTTTGGAAGCTTCGAGCTCAGCCTTTAGGCATGTGGGCATCTTGGTGTTTCAACGCCAGATGTCATCAAAAAGAGGTGGATCAGGCTGAGAAACCAAAGAGGACTCTTATGAAGGTCATGGTATGCTCATTCTAAAAGAAAACCCCAGTTTATCCTCATTTTTAGCTCTTCTGGAGGTGAGCATGACACTAGTGAATAAAATCATAAACTTACGAGGAAAGAGTTAAGGGAGTCAAGAGCTGCTTTTTCAAAGATTTCTATACAATCAGACTTCTTTTTGCAACCACACGAGTCACCCTGTGGTTCCACATTGACTTCAAGTTTTAGACCCTGAAGCTACCTTCATCTTCTCTATACAGCAGGCATGTCAAAATCATTTTACACTGTGGGGCACATGCAGCCCACTTTGATCTTGAGTGGGCCAGCCAAGTGAAACTCCTCTTTCCACTCCATCAGTGTAAAGAAGTTTAACTACACTTAATCCCTGAGACATCTTTGTATTAGAAAAAGAAGTGCAATTTCAACAGCTCTCAGTTTTTTCGCCAAACTGGTGGAAATGTTGGGCTTAAATTGTAAGACTTAAATGTGTAATATTTCAACAACAATACCTAGGGCTGCCCTTTAATTTAAAAAAAAAAGAAAGAGAATATGAATATGTCCCTTTGTTTGTTTGTTTGTTTTTTAAACTGTGAACCCGCAAAAATCCCCCCATAAATTTCTATAGTAGATAGTGAGAAAAGGAAGGTTTCTGTTTCTGTCATTTAATTGTTTATCTTTTACTTTGGTATAATATGAAAGGCCATGTGGGACGTCTTTATTAGCAGGAAAAGGTGTAAAACTTAAAAAAGTGCAAAATTTATGCCTTCCCTCACATTTCCCATAGCTGTCCTGTGATCCAGATTGGAGTCTTTGCTGGGCCGATTTTGGCCCCTGGGCTTTATGTTTGACACCCGTGATATACAGTCAATGTTTCTACTGCTCAGTAGCTTTCTAACTTTAATCACATCACATTTTTTCTTCTATCAGAACATCTATTGATTCACCTCACTTATCTACACTGGATCCATTTGACTTGTTTTACCATAACAGCCATCTGCTGAATCCCATGAGATGTGATTGTTGAAATAATCATTATCCTGTAACAGCTTTTTCTACCGCAGCTGTGATATTAATCTAGAAAGAAAGGAGTCGTAAGTAAGGGCAGGGAATCTATTGAAAAGCTATCGTAAACCTGAGTATTACAACTCAATAACTTGCTTCCTGTGCGGTGTGAGCCTGGGGCCAGACTGGAAGTGTTTGTGTGGCCTTGAAAACACACCCTTGTGCCCAACACACAGACTTTTGCCCAGACCAAAAAATCTGAAACCATTCCACTCTTCCAGCCGTTAAATCTCTCCCAAAACCACAACAAACATCCTGAGCACAGATGGACTCAGGGAGGCTGAGGGTGGGGCGATGGCACTGTGAGCCACAAATCCCCTTTAGGGACCTACAAAGCTCATACAGTTCTGCACATTGTGACAACTTGAGCTAAAGAAATATTTAAAAATAAACCACTCAGAGCAACTTTCATATTCAAATACCAGCCATGTCGCAGAGGGTATACGTAAGGGCCAACAGAGAGCCGACAGCGTAAAGAGGACAGAAATCTGCAGTGAATGAGGATTTCAGAGGGAAAAGGCAGCGCTATAAAAATGGATGAGGACTGGAAAGTTGAATAGAAGTCCATTAAAAGTGGCAGGAAATGCTTCACTGCCTTCAGCATTCACAGAGAGAAAAACACATCGCCATGAAATACTGCCTCTTGGCTAAACACAGTTAGCCTCATCTCTTTTCTATTTCTGACTGTGACTGAATAAGAGGGGCAACATTAGTAAGATAGGAACATCTGGTAACCGCAGTCACAGCTGCCAAAGTCTCGGATTGGCGGGACATCCCACCTCGCCAGTCATCTGACAGCACGTCCCCTCAAATGTTTGGCAGCACACAAATACGTGGACAACAGACAGCAGGTTGTTGGCCCGTTCTGTCTCCAATAAAGATTTTACTGCAAAGGTGACCGTCCTGCGAATCCAAATCTACCACCATAAACACACACAGGCACACAGTTGCACACTTATAACCAGCCATCACACTGCAGAGGGAGATCTTGCTCATAAAGTGAAATCTCATGGAAGTGATTCGCATTTAGCGAGTAAACAGACTCGGAGTCATCAGTCTGCCTTTCCGGTCTCTGCTCGCAACACACACATCTCAGAGTAAGATCTCATCGTGTGTCCTTCCTGTGACAGCCAAGTCCATTAAAGGAGATGAAGACACATATAAAACCTAAAGAGTCTATTAGAAGCAAGCAGCCTAGTTGATCCATCACTTCATATAGCCTCACCTGGTAATAAGACAACCGTGTTAGTGTCTATGATCTTGATACAGACTCAACAGTGGTCTCATGTTTGGTTTATATAAAAGAAGGCTTGCACGCATTTTCAAAACTCTGTACTTGCAAGAAAGGATTCACAAAACTGCTGAAGTATGCTTGCATTTCAACTGCTTGTGTTACAGCCTGACTGATACTGGATATGTGCTGATGATACTGATTAATATTTGAGAGTTAAAGAGGACCTATTATGTCCACTTAACCTCCATATTTTTATTCTCTCATCCAGAGTGGCTTTGAATTATTTAGCGTTCAGAATTATCCTTATTTATCTTACACTGGGCAGTCCCTCAGTTTATACTCTGACACAACCTGATTAAACTCTCCCTGTAGGACAGTCTTCCGATTGGCTCCCTCTTGCAAACAGAACGTTTTAAAAGAAGTCGGAGCTATGCAATTGAGATGACTATATTGAAGATACATTATTTTGCCTTCCCATTCTTAATTCATGGGGTTTAACATGATGTCAGCCCACCTTTTACAGCTGTAACAGTTTCAACACTGGGAAGTCTTCCCTCAAGGTTTAAGAGTCTGTTTATGGGAATTTTTGACCATTCTTTGTGAGGTCAAACATGATGTTGGATAAGAAGGGCTGGCTCACAGTGTCTGCTCTAATTCATCCCAAAGGTGTTCTGGGGGTTGATGTCAGGACTCATGCAAGTCAAGCCAGTCAAGTTCTTTACACCAAACTCGATCATCCACATCAATGTGGACCTTGCTTTGTGCGCTGGTGTGCAGTCATGTTGGAACAGGAAGGGGCCACACCCAAACTGTGTCACAAAGTTAGGAGCGTGAAATAGCCCAAAATGGCTGAAGCATTAAGAGTTCCTTTCACTGGAACTAAGGGGCCGGACCCAGCTCCTGAAACACAACCCCACACCATAATCCCTTATCTACCAAACGCTCCACATGTCACAACAAGTGTCAGACATGTCTCCTGGCAACTGCCAAACCCAGACTCCTCAATCAGATTACCAGACAGACAAGCTTGATTTGTGACCTTCAGAGTACAGTGGTGCCGTGCTTTACACCACTGCATCTGACGCATTGCATTGTGCTTGACGATGTAAGACTTTGATGCAGCTGCTTGGCCTTGGAAACCCATTCCACGAAGCTCTCTAAGCACTGTTCTTGATCTAATTTGAAGGTCACACGAAGTTTGGATGTTTGAAGTGATTGACTCTGCAGAAGGTTGGCGTCCTCTGCGCATCATGCACCTCAGTATCCACAGATCGTGCTCTGAGATTCATACCACTTCATAGCTGACTTGTTGTCATTCATGTTGGTCTTGATCAGTGGATATTCGGTTGGTTTGTTTGGTTAGTGGACATAGAAGCACTATGTAAAAACAGAATCACTACAAGGAGGCACGATATGATGGCTGGCAGTGTTACGCTGACAAGTTAAATTGCGTGTTTTCAGTTAATCTCTACCACTTTCTCATTCTTGCTGACTACGCAATAAAACAATGTTTGGCTTAGTTTGGTTTTGTAAATTCTATAAATGAATGGTAAACAAAAGTTATTTTGATTGACTGGTAACACGAATAAAGGCAAGTAAATCAAACGATCAGTTGACGAGGGTTGGTCCTTGGGATCTCTGAAGCCTGCTGAGAACCTTTTGTTGTGTGTCAAGTTCTACATCTCTTGTCTCATTGTCTGCCAGCTCTCCTCTCCCCATACACTACTCCACTGCTGTGGCTTAAAAAAAAAAAAATCAATGACTTCACCACAAAGCAAAAACATGACATTTCACAAGAAAATTACAACCTTGCTGTGACATGACCACTTAAGAGACCCACAAACTCTTCTCAAAGGTGTCACTGTTCTGCAGGTCCTGTTATGTCAATCAACAAACATCGCATGCTTTGCTTTTAGGCAGGAGGACCATTCAAGAACAATACTTGGTCTAAATGACATCTTTGGCTTCTCTAAGCTCAAATGATATGTTACTCATCAACAGAGAGAAAGTCAGCCAATAATATCTGGCACATTGGGTCTGCTTTTAAGTGCGAGTAACATTGTTTTCCTCCCACATTCAACAGCAAGAAAAGTGCAGCTACTTAAATAGCAAATGACAGGAGATCACGGGGAATATTAAGCGAATGGTGCAGAGGCGCTGATGCCCACATCTCCAACATGGCTGTAAATAACATTTTAGACTTTCATCTTGCTGCTCTCTTTGACATACGTACAACACACGTTACACACTGCACGAACACACAAACAGCTGCCATAGTGTGAAAGTGGCACTCATGAAAAGTAACACTGCAGCCCTGTAATTTCTTGAGTTATTAGCAACATGAATCTGAGTGCTAAGCAGCAGCGTGAAAGCGTAGCCCGTTAGCTTATGTGCACCATAGTGCAGGTGCCAATATTCATGCCTGCATGTCAATGACAGATAGAAACAGCCTTTGGCCTAGGGCCTCCAGATGCCACAAACCTGTCTTTCAAAACAGAGAGAGGTGGCAATTAAAATGATTCCAACTGGCATAAAATCAGAATGGGCCACAAACACAACGATGAGGATGTGAGAGTGATGCAAAAAAAAAAAAGAAAAAAGAAATAAAGAGATGAGAGAAAGAGAACAGAGGTGAAAATCCATTTTAGACGAGCGTTCAGGTGAGGAAAAATGAGCCGAGTGAGAGACAGAGAAAGAATAAGTGTAGAGAATCACTTACAGTTTGGATGTGTTGCCACATTTCTTGCAGGTGTGGGACTGATTAAACAAAACCACACACATAACACTTTCAAGCCTAATTGATAGGCTTTTTCTCACACAGCTGGCTTTGCACAGAATAAAATGTTCCTTTTCTTAACTTTCAACAGAAGCAAATAACCCAAAGAAGCCGTGACTGACCACAAATAGCACTGAAGTTGGGTTTTAGAAGTGCAGGAAACAGGAATTCTAGGTTGGGAGCCCATTTTCTAAAATGAAAGGAAGATGTTTTCAGCAAAGCAACCCTTTAGTCATGATTATAGGTATATGTGTTAGAATAGGTATTACTGTAAGAAAGTGGTACTTTTGTGTTGTGCCTGCACCACTGACAGCACTTTGAATACTTTCTCATCCTCCACCTTCAGTAAGTCTATTATTACCAAGAGCCAGCAACAACCACATGCAATCCCACGCTTTTACTACTGCTGCAAGAAAACAAATGATGATTCTGAATAAATATCGCACAGTCCTACGACACAACTGAGCAGGGAAGACTTCCCACAGGCCTCTTCTTCCAAGTCTCTGTAGGAAAGTACACTCTGATCGGATTAGCTAAAAAGAGTGAACGGGGGTGGGGGGTGGGTTAGAAATAAATGAGAGCTGTGTCACCAAGCTGCAGAGTCAACATGTCCACTGTGCGGGTGAATTTCTTTCTTTTAGGCAAGCAAAATGCCTTATTGATTACTTAGTGCAATCACAGACAATATGCACCGTGAATGGCAGTCCTGTCTATCATATAATACAGCTGCATTCAGACATAGTGGTGACTGTGTTTTCTGATGGGTAGTGGCCCATTTAGAGCTCAAGTGCATTAATTATTCAGCTTATTATTTAGTCAACTGTCATTCAGCACATGACATGATAGGATCACGCAACTGCTGCAGATTTGTCAGCTTTACATGCTTGATGCCAATCTCCTGTTCCACCACATTGAACTTAACCTTGTTTTCCTGTTCTTAGCTGACAGGAGTGGCACGCAATGTGGTCTTCTGCTGCTGTGGTCCATCTGCTAAAGGTTCGATGTGTTGTGCATTCATAGATGCTCTTCTGCATACTGTCGTTATAACAAGCGGTTATTTGAGTTACCGTTGCCTATCAGCTCTAAGCAACCTGGTCGGCTTCTGATTTCTGAAATTAACATTTTCACCTCACATGTTATTTTCATTTTCAGACCATTCTCTGTTAACTCCAGAGACCAGCCCACCTGGCATCAACAACCATGCCCCAAAGTTACTTAAATTACCTTTTTTACCCCATTCTGATACTCAGTTTGGACTTCATCAGGTTGCATGCCTACATGCCTAAATACTAGGGATGGGTATCGTTTAGGTTTTATCCGATACCGGTGCCAAATTGGTACTTTTGAAACGGTGCAGGTGCTTAAACGGTGCTCGAACCGGTGCTTAAAGAATGGAGAACACAAAATTGGTCCAAAAACCTCTCATGTTCAGCTGGTTCACCAGGCCATCAGACTGCTGAACACGTCATAGACACCTCAGCTTCACTACTGGAACTTTAACATTATGCACTCCATACTGTACAGTAATGCCACTGTTTTGCACATGTCTCAACTCTGTATATTTTATATATTTTATTTATTGTTTACTCTATTTAATTTGTAAAATATGTGTACACACACACACACACACACACAGGAAAATATTTACTATACACATCCAGAAATGCATATACTATTATATATTGTACATATATTTATTAGTTTCAGATGTAGCCATTCTTGTATTTTGCTTGTTTACATTATTGTATTTTGCACAACTCTGTTGCTTGTGAAGCTCGCACACAAGAATTTCACTCACATGTGCTGTACCAATGTACCTGCACATGTGATGTGACAATAAAAGTGATTTGATTTGATTTGGTTTTTGTAAAAAGATAACAATGTTAGCCTTTTCTGCAGCTATAGGGCATATATGGTATCACTCTTGGCTGGAAGCAGTGCTTAATCAATGGAAAAAAACACAAACTTTGTCCAAAAACCGCTCATGTTCAGCTGTTTCCCTCTTTTTCTTTGGTCATTTTAGCCTTTTTGGCCAGGGTGAAGGGAGTAGCTGCCATCAAACAAGAAGACAGCCGCATGTAGATATGATGATGTTTGCTAGTTCACCTTACATGCATTAATTTAATAACGTGGTTAGCCTACTCAACGTAAATTACTCACGCAGAGAAGAACGGCTGCTGCTGCTGCCATCATCATCCGTCATCATTTCTGCTACACTGGCAGGGCTAGGGGCCAGGACTCTCCTCTTCGTGTTTTTAGGTATGTTGCTAACTCCGGGTCCGATAACAGGCACCACACCGCAGTAGATGCGCTCGGTGTGAGGTCTCGCAGCAAGCTATCAAATACAGCGCATTTCTTGGTTTTTGGAGAAAAAAAACCGCTATGCGTCGCTAGGTGTTTCATCGGATTTGAGGAGTTACCTGCTTTGACAGTATCAGCTTAAAGCACTTGTTGCAGGCTGCTGAGTTTGCATCTTTTGCTGTGAAGTACAGCCAGACTTTTGACTGCTTCGCCTTGGGCATTTTTAATCTGTAGCTCTGCATAAAAGAACATACGTACCTGGCCCCGCCTACTATCCTCGGAAACGTAAAATGATTGGCTAGAAGTGTATCACAGCTCAGGAAAAAAAAGCACCGAAATAAAGCACCGAAATGTGCGCTGCTTTTCGGTCTGGTTACTACCGTTTATGTCAGAACCGGTGCCATCATGGCACCGGACACCGGTACCCATCCCTACTAAATACATTGAGTTGCTGCCAATGTGACTGGCTCATCAGAAAACTGTGTTAATGAGCAGTTGAGTAGACATCTCATGTTAAAAAAGGTGAACAAATAGTTTTTAAATCTAGACATTTTTAAAGTGGCAAAAATAATCTCAACATCCCTCAACAGTGCAAATAAGCACAGCTTATAAAGATTTATTGTTTTTTTTCCTTTCAAATAATATTCGAAACACATAGGGTGATTAATGAGGGCTAACAAAAGAAACCATTTTGGTTGGGACTCTTTGGGGTTTTGTGCACACACAAACAAGTAATTAAAAAATGTCAGAGTAACCCATAATATTATATTATAGCCATTTGTTACTTCTAATGATGCAAAAACCATAGGTCCAACAGTTTTGTTTCCCGCTTATCATGCAGTAATATGTCAGCAAGTGGACTAAATTATTGCAAATTTGCAGTTTTTCCTTAAACGAACAGATGTAAGCCAAGAACGATGACTGTTTCCGTTCAGGACCCAGGGGATTTGGGTAAGCACTTCTCAGATATCCATCAGCTCACAGATGCCCTTGTGCTGAGGACGAAGGCAGCACTATTAAAACTTTGTAAGATGTATTTGTATAATAAAAAAAAGGCCCATACAGACCACTCAAGGCTGCAGAAGAGAGAAGAGAAAAGAAGAGAAGAGCTTGGTGTCTTCATAGGCCTGTCTTTTAGCATCTATTAGAATTGCATTTGTCCTTCAGAGCCCCACACCTAGCTTTGTTCTATTTTTATGCAAACACACACCTCTGCGTGACTTCTTTGTGTTGAGTATCCGGTTGTTCAGGGATGACACGACGAATCCTACTTCCGGGTCTAAAGTAGTCTGCGTTTAATATGGCTTTTGTGTTGTTAACATGTTTAATGTTATGTATTTTCTTCTATTTGATCTCAAAAAGCTCCTAAAACAGTCAGTGATCACTGTTGACCTCCCTCGGCTTTTATTACCGCTAATCATTTATTTAAGCTCAGTTTTTAAAACCTTAGGATGTAACTACAGCCCAGCCCATGCAGCAGTATATGAATGACTAACCTCGTATTATGGATGGATTATCTCAGTTGTTCTCCTGGCTGAAGTTTGGTCCTTTTACAGCATCCTGCCATGTGATTACATTTGTTCCTGACCACCGAGAAAACTCACGTTAACTTTTATCGAGTGGAAAAAAAGTTAGCTTGTTTATATTATGTTAACATAGATGTGTCGCTAGCGGTCACGTAGCACATCATTATATACCAGCTAGCCAAACTTCAGTAACCCTACAAACGTCACTGCTGTTTAGTTTTCTGTCTTCATTTATGTTGGAAGTGATAACAGAGCTGTACGTTTTAATTTGTTTCCAAAACCCCGCAGTCAGGACATGCTATATTGTATTTAGATAGAAGCTAGCGAGCTAACTCCCTGCTAACTTCTAACTCCGTTAAATGTCATAAATTCTGTTTTCATGGATGCCTGGATGTTAAACTCAATTGTTACACCTGGTAGAGCAGAACGCTGATCATTTTATTAAAGATGAAAGACTTTAGACAGTTTTTCAACTCTCAGTAACGCCATAGTGATCATATGGACCTGCAGCGGAGTTTAGGCCCAGACATGGCTAGTGACGTCAGACTGAACAACCGGATACTGCTGATTTACTTTCCTTTGATTTGTGGAAAAAGGGGGGGGGAAGCACTGAGCAAAAGTCTCAAGCCACTCTTCATTTGTTTTGCTGGGAAAATAGAAAATGATTTCCATTCATGTGCAAGCATACGTGAAACATGTAAACAAGGCAAAATAGTTCACATTATTAACCACTGAAAGTCAATATTTTGTATGACCCCCTTTATTTTATCTAACAACACCTGAACTTACATAGGCAAGCTTTCTTGTAATTTTTTAAGGAATAGTCCTTTCCAGACAGTATTCCATGGTGAAACAAAATCTGATGGTAGTTTTCTGCGTTCATAATTTCATTAATTTTGACAAGATCCCCAACACCACCGGTGGAATTACGGTCAACACTGCTTTATTGTGTTTTTGAAGTGTGTCTAACACTGGTGACAACTCCTCAAACGTAGCAGAGGGAATCTTTCTTTTTGAAGGACGGCTTCTTCTGCCTTTCACCACAGACGGTCCGTTTATATTTTCATCAAGAGTCTTTTTTTGTGCTGCTGAAGATGTAAAGTCAATGTTATGGCCAACCTCTGGCTGTATCTTGGTTGTGTTCCCCGGTCAACTCCAAAGCCTCCACTGTGCTTTATAGATGTCTGTAGACTCTCACTGTTGTACCTCTCTCGTGGCATCCTCTGTATATACTGACAACAATTTTAATGAAAATTTAGAATAGATGACTCTATAAAACCTTCCTTCAGAATGGCTTCCTGACAGCCACCCTTCCACTGAGACCATTTTGGATGAAGCTTCAGTGAGCAGTAGATGGATCCAGATGCATCTCTCAGGTCATGTGTTTTTGATGGATTTTTCCACCTATTTCTTAAGGATATGAGTTTCAGATACTATTAATCTGCTTTAAATTGTTTTAGGGAATTTTTTTGTTTTTTATTTTTTAGACCTGTCACTTCTTTTCTCCTCCAGTTGTCCAATTTTCTCACTTTAAGGACACATTGCACACCATGCTGGGATTTGCCCAGTTTCTGGCTAATAGCCCTTCTAGAATCACCTTGTTAGTGCAAAAATATTATTTTATGCCTGTCACACTTTGGCATTTTTTTTCATGGATTCACCTAAAGAAATGTGAATAAATGACATGTTTTTACAAAAGGTTAGTAACAAAGTGCCTAAAGCCACAATTTAAAATTCGTTCTTTGTTCAATTGTCTCCAATATAGCGAATAAAGACATTCCTCTGAAAATGATCAGCTACGATAGCTGAATCTGAAAAGACCTTTAGAAAGCTTGGAGAACTGCTACTCAAGACTGATTTAAAAATGACAAGAAAGTCTGGCTTTGACAGGTGATTCAAGACTTTTGCACCATACTGCACGACTCAGTAGCAATGTTCTTCACACGCAGAAACCTTGTATTCCCATGCGTCTTTTTCATTTGCTTTGTGATTCGTTTCAGTCTTTTTAGTGCTCACAGGATTAAGAAGAAAAGGTTTGCACAGACAACCAAGTTCCCTGCCAATAAACCTTTCTTCAGGGGCCGTTGTAGCATCTTCCTTTGGGTTAAGAGGTCCAAGTGTACTGGGTATTAGAGGTGATTATCACCACCTATTATCTTGACCAATAACATTTTGCAAAAGGTTACAAACTCCAGAGGCCAGGCCAGAGAGAGTTATTCTCTCTCATGGAAACCACTGCGCCTTGTTTGCAGTGCAGGATTTTCTTCCATTGCTCATCTATGTTATAATTGACCACTTCTGCAAAATGTTCACCGAGCACCTGAATGAGAAGCTGCCAAGGTCACCATTATTTCCTCCCAGGGCTGCTTTAGCTAACTCGAGCAAAGAGTTGTTCTGTTCTGTTGCTGGCGGCAAGAGGAAACACTGCTGTCTTCACACACTCCCAGTATCTGTGGGACGCATAACATTTACTTTTTGTCCAACTTTACAATTAGCCTTGATCGTACGCCCACATACCAGAGCAATGTCAAAACTGTAATGCTGAGAAACAGAAACAGTGAAACTGACACTGATTTAAAAGCAGTCCCAGTGCTTTAAAAAAAAAAAAAAAAAAAAAAAAGTATCCCATCAGTTAAGGTCACAACTCTCACTTAACCGTCTGGGGATATGAATCTAATTCTTTTTCAACCACTCCGGTTTTACTTTTCTGCTTTTGGTCATCATCTTGATGTACTGCCCATCCTCTCTAAAGGATTAGGTCATGGACTGCGGCCGTATAACACAACTTGATGCAATTTTTAATTCATTGCAGTCTGGGGACAATAAAACAGCCCCACATAGTTCAATCCACCAGGCTCCATAGCTGTGAATACTGTCATTTTTAATCCCATCCAAGTTAAACTTGGCAACTTTTGCTTGCCCAAAAGAGGAGGTTTAATTTGAACTCCTCTAGATTAGCTGAACTCAGATGTTGGTTTATTGTTGTTTTTGGTTACCATTTACAAATACTGACTGTCTTCATGTGAGGCTTTTGGGAACATCGGTAAACTGAAGCCACATCACCTAAAGTTTAAACACTGCAGTGAAATTTGGACATAGAAGGACTGCAGCAGTCTCTCAAACGCTTCTTTGTGCTGTACACATTGTTGTGATCACAGCATCGGTTCATACAAATTCATCTTTGTATAGAATAGCATACTTTGGCAGTAACCAAACACCTAATGTCTTCATTTACAGGCAATGGGGTATTGTCTGGGCCATTATCTTTACCACTGGAGTCCAAGCAGCTTATCAATGAAATAATTAGCACACCTAGATTAGCACACATTTTAAGCCTGGATTTTGGATGATTACTCAGTGTGTGTTACAGGCATGACAAAGTAGCCCATATGGAAAAGATATATATAAATCTTATAAAGTTTGTATCTGTCTTGTGTGAAACTTGTATGAAAAGCATATAAGAGTGAAAACAGATATAAGATCCCTTGAAAAATTATATAATGAAACTTGTATGTTTTGGATACTTACTAAAACAATGTATGAAAGTAATGCGAAAGTGGCCACTTTCATGAGTAAATCATGTAAGCCTTATATGATTTACTCATGAAAGTGGCCACTTTCATGAGTAATCACATATAAGTTTTTACTATTTCTTTTCCGTATGGGAGGTGTTATTAGTCTGATCAGATTGTCGCTGTAAGTAAAAATCAGGCCACATTGTTTTGTAATCAGTGCTGAAACCGTGGCACTTAAAAATACAAATGACTGAAAATAAAAAGGAGATTAATTCATTTTTTTTGGTTTTACCGTCCTGCTTCAAGTGTGAAAAGTACGTTTATGCCAATTTCTCTTGGCTGAATGATTATTAAAAACTCGTGTTATGCTTCAGGAAGGGAACTAGTTTCATAGCAGATTTTATTTGCCGAGCTCCAGAGAGACGCCTGGCAAATATAATACAAGAAGCTGATTTTTAAGAGCGAGTGGTAAAATAACCTGTAATTTTTGTGATGAAATAAAACATGATTTGATGACTGCAACTGCAGTTTTTTCTCTCTCTCTGTCGGTGAATTATGTGCATGATATGAATTTAAAATCATCCAGAAGTCCGTGGTCTGAGTTATTGAATTAAACAGGTATGTCATTACAGCCTTCAGTATAAACGGTTGGTTGCAGTATTTTCCTCACTGTTCTGCAGTGGGATTGGGCCCTGATGTAAATATAGTGTTTGCAGATTTCACACTAATTTTGTACATTTCACTCCCCATCTGTTGGAGTTGCATTAGAAAGTCTTGCTGTTGTTTTAATATAATGTGCTGCTAATGTAGATATAGGCATGTACTATTTTTTCACTCTAACAAAGCAGATATGAATTCCTCATTTAAATCAGCCTAGTCATCTGACTGAAACAAAGCAAGATGCTCTCTAACAGTGGAGTTTCCCCCATCCTTCCTCTTCCATTTGGAACAAGCAGCACAATGTAATGTAGTGACAGAGGCTAAGATGTGAAGACAGCAGCAAAAAGTTTTAAAAAACAAGAGTGAGTGTTATTCTTCCTCTGTGAATGTGGGGCACAAAAAGCCTAGAGGAGAAGAGCTAAGTAAATGTCAGCTACGCCTTTTTTCCCCTCTCTCTCTCTGACGCACACACATGCACACGTCTATCACAATCTCACACCCTACCAATAGCTCATGTACTCCTGGGCTTATAATATACCACTGTGCCCACTCACACGCACACACATGCACAGACACACACTCACAGACACACACACTTGGCATGTGTTCTTATTTGTATCCCTGCTATCTGGAGCCTGTGTTCTCTGGCAGACACTGATATATCAATTGCATAAATATTCATACACTAGTCAGAGTGGCAAGCTTCATCAGCCTCCTCTCTTTGTGCAAGTGTGATTGCACACGAACACACAGACACACGAACACACACTCGTCGTGCACTATGGTGAAGCATTCCTAAACAATACCAACCTTGCACATGCACCCGTACAGTGAGCGAACACTGAACCCCACAGCGGGGTCTTTCATCACAAGCTAATGAACCACGTCAAGTCTGTCACCTCATGTGCTCACACACACACACACACACACACACACGTTCATGTCTTATAAGATGTGTGTCTCTTTCTTCCTGTGATTGAAGCCACTTATCAATCATTTCCTGGTTGATTAATTGGTGGAGCGGCTCTACTGGCGAATTAATCACATCTGTGTGAGAGACTTTGTTTGATTAGCGTCACTGAGGAGACTGAAACCAGGACATTAGGTGGAACCCAGTATGAGCTAAAGCCTAAATTATTTACAAGACTATAGCTGTAGTCACGTTTCTCCATAAAGACTTATTCGACTTTTAGTTGGATGCTGATGCGACTTCATTAGAATGGGATAAGAACAACACCCCCTTATTTTGTGGATAGGATTCATTAAGGTGCTGCTGTTAGACAGACCATTCAAGATCTTTGTCAGTGTGCGTTTGTCATCTCCACTCACTAACTTTCTTCCCTACATCTTCATGGCTCATTGCTCCCAAGCTTAATCTCTTTCTCTCTCACACACACACACACACACACGCACGCACGCACGCAGATATATTACCACCATCTCGTCTGATCGGAAATATCAATTTGCATTTATCTAAAATTCACAACCAGCACGATGCACATTTATACACGTTACCATGTAACTCACGCTCAGGGAGACCTTGTCCTTGTTCTTTTCAGTCTCACTTTCTCCTGCTTAGATTGAATGGATGATTATGCACGTGGCCGCCATAAAGTGAAACCTGAAGTTAAAACTCTTGAGTTACTCCTCTACAACCCCCCCCCCCCACCCCCACGTTGATACATGCTCTGCTTTTATCAGACCACAAAGTGATGGAGTACAAAGCCAGCCCCATCACATTACCAGAGGAGCAAACACAATGATTTAGAGATGAAAAAAGCAAATGTGAGATAAAAGAATTTCCTGTGTTAATATACCAAAGTGTTTATTGTTTACAGAAAATCACCATGTTATCAAAGGACAATGCTTTCACTGGGGACCTGAGGGAAACGTGATAAAAGGAAGGAAGGAAGAAGCTGTTAGAGTACACACACACACACACACACACACACAGACACACACAGACACAGACACAGACACACACACACACACACACACACACACACACACACAAACCAACTGTTCCTCCATCTCCTCTTTAAATTTATGTTGCTTCATCCAGCCAAAGATGAATGCCATCTATAAATCCAACCATGCATCTAATATTTAACTGCGCTTTAACAACCTACAACTACACTATCATACAGATTTTCACACTGAACTGCAAATGTCAAATGTTTATTGGTCATTCTACAATAAGGTTTAAGTGCAGAACTGATGCATGAACTCTTATCTGAGTGGAAATTATTTACATTTCTACTGTTGGGAAATTTTTTAAGAGCACATAATCCACTTACCCCCACAAACATCTGCGGAAATACTTAAAAAAAAAATCTGTTTACACCCTGTTAGCCACAGAGTTCACATCAGAATCAGAATACTTTATTAATCCCAGAGAGAAAACTGTTTTGTTATAGAAAAGAAGGCACTCAAAGTGCAATGTTACACTCAAATAAAATATTAAAAAGTTAAAACAATACTATGTTCAAATGAAAACAGTCTAGGCATCATTAAATGCATGGAAAGTGGAATATCACCAGAAGATTGGAAATATGTTAGTGTTGAGGCTCACACTCAGACTGACGATATGCCCCAGACTAATACACCAATAATCACGTAAATCAGGTTAAATCGCTATAATAAAATATGCCAGCATATGCACGAAATGCACAGAGAATAAGGGAACGGGGACAAGTTCAGAGAAATGCATCTCTAAAGAAATTCCACTCGATCCAAAGTTGCCTCTAATTAGTTTATAGCAAGTAGGACATAAATATAATAGCAGTCTCTGGTTTAGTTTCTTCTTTGGCATGTATTTTGAAACGATGAAAAGAGTTTTTGTGCACACTGTCTGTTTTATGTCAAAAATAAACAGAAAGAAAGGTTGCTTTAACATTTCATTCCTGGTTTATTTGTTTGGTAGTAGTATAAACACTAAATGCAGATTTATGAATTGTGGGGAAAGCAAATCAATAATAAAAGAAGCTTTAATAGAAGAAATCGGGCAGTAATTGGCCTTTTTCCATCAGTCTCCAAACAATTCTATGCTGATTTAATGCTGCACACAGCGTGAGCCAGCAAACAGGGCAATGGAGGGAGTTTGTTATCACAGAATCTAGTCAAAATAACACCACTATGCAAAATACGACTCCAGTAAAATTAGAACAAGCTCATTTCAGCAGCCATGTGGAGAATTTAGATCATGGAAAGGAACAAACTGATATGATTGTCCAACGTCTGTGACCCAGGTGCTAAAGTGAGTTTTCTGATGTTCTTGTATGAATGGTATGTGTTTGGTTGGCTGACTGAGATGTATTGTGAAAGGGCTCTGTGGAAATTATAAAGCTAAACTCTTCATGAAAGTTAAAAACCTAAATAGTGCCTTATATTGTGCTTTATCTGCTGATGTGGTTCTCCTATCCGAACGATCTTATTCTGTGGCTGCTTCTTCCACTTCTGCTGCCTACGGTGTGCAGCAGGGTTCAGTTTTGGGGCCTATATTGTTTCTGTTCCACCTGTTTCTTCTTCAGTTCATTTTTAGTGCATCTACTGTATTTTAAGATGTTTCTAAGCTACACATCCTCTGTGGGTGCTTAGAATCTATTAAAAAGTTGGATAGCACACCATTTTCTCCAAATTAATGACAAAAACAGAAACCCTTCTTTGGTCCCCAAACAGATTTATGCCTAGTGTAATGACACTCTAGGTCCTTTTGCAATTGTTGCCAAGTCTTCCACGAGGAACATTGGAGGTGACTATTTTTACCTTGGATGTTCATATTAAATCTCTGCTACATTCTTGTTTTTACTCACTTGAACTCACTTGGTCTGAAATGAAGATTGTTGTTAATGCCTTCATTTCATTGTATTCTGATTACTGTAATTCTCTGTTCACTTGTCTTAACAGAATCTCCTTGTAATGTTTGCGGGTTCCCAGATAGTTTTCTACATGTCCACATGTCACACAGATGTTGTACTGTTGTATTGGCTCCCCATGAACTTCACCGTCCTGTGTAAGATTCTGGTTTTGACATTTAGAGCACCTCATGGACAAGCACCAGCATACATCAATGGACTTTTACATCAACATTATCCCCAGCAAGACCCTGAGATCATGTAAGGCAGAGAACTAAAAATGACAGAGCTTTTGCAACAGTGCCCACCTGAACCTTATTTTTTTTAAGTGTTTTTTGAATAGATTTTTACTTTTACAGTTGTGCAAAATAATATTAATTGTGTCAGACCCTTTTGGATTTTTATATTAATGTAAAATGAAGTTAAACCTATTTTCAAATTGTATAATCAGGATTTTAAAAAAAACTATAAAAAAATTCATTAACAGATGATTTGACCCACTGATTCAGCTCTAAACATAACATCTCTGACATTCAGTGATTATTGAAATGCAGGTTGAGTTGTTGAAGTCGTTTTCATTCTGAAAGACTTTTGTCACCACAAGGCACACTGCAGCACGCTCCAAATGCCAAGTGCTGCTTCCGCCATCCTGAGTCAACAGCTTCCTGGACTCCATTCATCCCTTCCTGTGTCCATCCATTCATGACTGCTCTCATCTCCATACAGCTGGCTTTTTTGGCACAACAACTCTTTCAATTAAACAACAATGCAGAAAACAACCCAACAGTGGGTCCGTGGTGCAAACTAACTATTTCCATATTTCATGTGCACCTAATTTTCATGCACATACGGCACACTGAGAACCAGCAGGCAGTAGGCTTATAATTGGGGCACCCATAAATAAGATAGAGAGCAACACCTGGATTTCTGCTGATTTGTTTTGCAGGAGATGCATGTGTAAATAAACTGGTGGCATTTCATTTTAATAACGCTGTACTCTGCTGGTGTCATCTCGCCTTCTTTCACCTTTAAATAACTTCTTCGCACTCTAATTCCAGAGATTCGGTCTGCTTTTCCTTCTCAACTTTCTCTAGATTCAGAATATTTTAAATGTGGCAGATGCAAGAAACTGTCTCTCTCCTCTATCTCAGTCTGACTAGTGACAGAAAGAAAAAAGCCACTGAAGACAGCATCGTCCTACACCAGTGTAGGTATACAGTGCTCTGAGTACGATGTTGCCCCTAATTGATTTCTTATTTGTTTTTTTGTTCATATTTGTCACACTTATGTTACAAATCAAATAAGCTTAATATCTGACAAAGGTAATGGGTATAAATACAAAATGTTTTTAAATGACAATTTCATTTATTAAGGGAAAAAAAAAGTTAGCCAAACCTACTTGGCCCTGTGTAAAAAAGTAATTGCCCCCCTCATTAAATATCAAATTACCCGTGATTTACCACATTTTATTGAAAGATGAGTTCAATTTCACTAGCCACACCCGAGCCGAGAGGAGATTAGTGCCACACCGACTGCATAAAGTGTTTTGCTGCCAAGAGTGGAACAACCAGTTATTATGTTTAAGGGGTAATTACCTCTTCTCATGGGGGCCAGGTAGGCTTTTGATAGATTTGCTCCTTTAAAATGAAATAAAACATTGATAAACATATATATTTTTTAAATATTAAAATGTGTTTGCTCATCTGAAACATGTACATGTGACAAATATACTCACAGTTAAAAGTTATCAAACAACACCAGTCCTAACCTCTGTCCTGTTCATAATTCAGTGCAATGCCAAGCATTTGACTTTCCTTTACAAAAGTCCAAAGAATTGCTTCCAAGTGCCTCCTCAGCTCTGCGCTCACATTCATTAGAAAGAAAAAACAAAAACAGTGATCAATGCGATGCCTGTGTGTGTGTGTGTGTGTGTGTGTGTGTGTGTGTGTCAAAAACAAAACTGGACTAGCTGATAAACATACCGATGTTCATATAGAAAAAAAGAAAAAGAAAAAAAAAATCAATACTCATCTACTCCATCTGCTGCAACTCTCACAAAGCTTGCTGATGGAAATAAAAGCCTTTATGCGCGTGGTTGTATGCATCACATTGTGAGGAATGTAGACCCCTATTAATCTGAACACTGACTAAATTCAGTGGACTTTGAATCTGAGGATTGTTTTGCGCATAATGAGACACGACTACACTGTAAAGTTAAGAATACGGGACCAATAAAGCGGAAAGGAACTTAGAGAGATACATAAACTGAAGAGAAGTGCCCACTTTTGTGAGTCATGCCAAATACGAGGAGGGAGACGCAGGTAGATTGTGCATCATATTAGTCTGAATGACAGTCTTGTGGGGCATCCCCTCCCACATACTGGCACAGGATATTCTTGCTGAGAGGAACAAATGCCGGGGGAGAACCAAAAGTCTGATTCAGGATCAGTGTGTCATTCAACACTAGTGTTCTTCAATCTGGAGAAAAAAACCAAGACTGAATCTGTTACAGTCTGGAAGCAACAAAACTAATTTCTCCCTGACTCAGTGACCCACCGATGCTAATGTTTTCCCTTTATTTGTAGCTTAAACATGACTTATTCCCTCAGGTCACACTGATTTAAGAGGTAAACAGTTTAATGACAGATGAAGGGGTTGTGACGATGACACATGCAGCTCCACGATGGCTCAAAACTTCAGCATAGCCAAGTTCCCGTCCAAAATAATGAGGACAAGATGCGTAGCCAAACTCTGAACTCGGTGCCCAATTTCCAAAACAATCCTAAATGTTGCCCATTACAGCTCAAAAACTATACTGTTGCCATTTGGACCAGCCATGTTCAATAAGCTCTGCGTGGAAAGCGTCCAAAATATCTGCTTATGGCCCAGCTGATAAATTAACTTGATGCTCATAAGCTTGCCTCATGGGGAATAATTCTGGATGAACAAGCTTCTAATCATTTTTGTTAATTTTTGGTTTGCAACCTTTTGACTTTTTGCGTATTTGTTGTCATGCCTGGAGAAAGAGAGAGCTGTGGGCGTAGTGACAAAGCCAGCAGGCGCTGGGCCACCGGGCTTCGAGGTAGCCCAGTTTCCACAGCAGGTGCAGAACCATCATGGAGCAGACCCACACCGCTTTGGCCTGCTCACCATTTCCAGCCTTAGACACCGCTGCACCCCCATGGGACTGCCTGCTAAGAATAGAAGCCACCATGAGCCTCTGTCCTTCTCCATGTGTCGGTGTGTGTAGACATGCATATCCTTCAGGCTGCTCATGCTGCACATACTACAAATTGCAGAAAGACATGCTTAAAACAACTGTGACATCACCTGAGCCTTACTGAAACAGTGACTGGACTGAAACGATGACCCAGAAAAAAAAAAGACACATTACACATCTCAGTGATTCTAAGCAGTGTTTTAAAAGTCTTATGTCACTCTCAGGCTTCCCAAGCTTGCTTGCATGGAGTTTGACAAGCAGGAGGAACATGGAAGCAGTTAGTGTCCAATGTATTTGGAGTATGGCAATGGCATTTTTTTAAAAAGCACATTTCATGACATGTAAACTCAATGTACTCAACATAGAAGATCAAAACATAAAAAACATGTGCAGGTTTACAGTGCCTTAAGGCAGAATGAGGGAAAAAGTCTGGGTGTCTGACCAGATGTGGCACCATGTTTAGTCTTTTATTGTTAGGGTTAGGAACACAGATGTGGCTCTTTCACAAGTTCAACAACAAATAAAATACGCTTGTAAGACTTCGTGGCTTGATGCTTCATGCTTTCTTGACACAAATTTGGAAGTACCTCGTGCCTTCAGACAGTCTCTTCTCTGAGGCTTTCGTGGTGTTGCGCTAACATTTCAGGGATATTAATAGTGATGTGAACAAAATAAAAGAAAGACAGAAAGTGCAGAGGGAAAGGTTACATCTGTTGTTTGACTATCCATGGAGCACCTCACGCTGATGCTTTTTACTTCTTGAGAATTACAGTGGTGAGTGACGGAAGCGGAGCTTTTTCCAGCTCTTGAACACAAGTCTGTAGTTTCCATAAAGCGACCAGCAGCAATTATCCTACTTGTTCACATGAGTCAGGACTCCCTTGTATGGTGATATCAGCTCATGCTAATTGGTGTTCAGGAACAGGCATATGTACCACTGGCTTGCAGTCACTCAAGCCCAAATGCCAAAAGTCTTTCTGACAGCATACATGTACCTAAGAGGTCTCAAAGGAGCAGAATTTGTCAGCATGCCATGTGCAGTCTGTCAGTCTCTAAAAGCCAAGAGGAGACTCTGAAAAGACAGGATGCGTAGCGCTGTGCTGTCTTTGGAAACACTATAATTTACATTGTGTGTATGTGTGTGCGCATGCACGTGTTGCAAGTAAGGTGGACTCCCCTCAAGACTAGAGGAAGCAGACTCTTTAATATTTCAGAGCAGTGATAAATAAGTCAGACAGACTGCAGACAGATAAGGTGACTCTGTGGGCTGGGGCGAGGGGGTGCAGGGAGGATGATGAGGAGGGGGACAGAGGTATAAAAGCAAAGGGAAGGGGGGAAATAGATATAGCAAGGTGGCGAGAGATACACCAGGTAATAGAGCAAAAAATGAGAAGACAGGTGGAATAGCAATGGGGAAAACACAAAAGAAAAACGAGACATCACTGGCAAAAAAACAGAAGAAGAGGGGAATATCTGCTTTAAAACCTACTTTAAACATTTCAGCATACAGCGAGTATGTAATAGACAATCACACCTAAAATAGTTCAACAGATCAATCAAGTCTGTGATGCAGACGAAGAAACCCTGTCCTTCACTGTTCCCAATTCCTCCCTCACACACAACCTCCAGCTGCACCTCCAGCACGAAGCTGGAGACACTCGGGGCGAATGACAGACTTTGATTTCTGTTTCTGCGGACAAAAGGGATCACGAGGGGATCCAAAAGTGAGAAGAGATGAGTAGGTGAGGCGGAAGGAAGGGGGGGAGTGGATGCAGCGATGGAAGGGAGGGGACGAGAGGGAGAGAAAACAGAGACAGTTACTGTAGGGAAAGGTCAACAGAGGCACAGAGCAAGTGTGAGAGAGGAGATGAAAAACAGGCCGAAAGAGGTGGAAAAGTACGGCATGCTTTCTTGAGGGGGAGGAACTGCCCCATGGTGCCGTGGCCTTCGGTCTGGCAGACTTATGATCAAAAGATGATAAAGCTCCACTGGCACTTCAGCCTTGTAACTTGCTATGTTTAGCTTCTGTCAGCTCTTTGCTTCAGACAGATTCCTTAAGTCTGTGAACCTACATAGTGCAAACAGGAGTTTTGCTGCCGTCCTGGAAAATCTTTAGGCTCCGAGCAAGGCACTGCCTTTCAGCCCATCCGGTTTTATCCTCATCTCCTTTGAAAGAAATAGTTTCTTGCCCGCCTTTTCTCCACCTCCAAACAGCAGCTTTAAGCTCCCTCTTCCACTATCTTCACTTATACTTCTGTAAGCCAGGAGCATTTTTATTTGTCTGTCAGTCCCTCTCATCTCCGCAACTCTCTCCCTCTCTTTCTGTCCTCCTTCTCTCTCCTTCCCTAAATAAAGGCACATTTCAACCAAGCCATTATTTTCCCCTTTTTTCTCTCACCCTCAATAAAGCATCTCTCCCCTTCTGAGCAGCATTAGTATAGCTACCAGCTCTGCTTCTGGATAAACTCATTAAATCAACTCAGGAAGAAGGCAACATACATATTTCTCTGGGTAAGATGAAGGTACTGGACGGTTAAGCAGATACAGGGTTAGAGAAATCTAAAAAAAAAAGGCCCCCCAGAAAGGAAAAAGATAGCTTAATTGAACAATTAAACACATACAAATGATCAGGATGTGGATGATGTAAAAAAAAAGAATAAGAATCCACAGAGAGAATTTAATCCCACTATCCCCAGTGGGATTATGGTAAATCTAACCTGCCCTGCTGTCTCTTCTGCTCCTTATAGCCTCAGCTCAGAGTTGAAGAGTGCAGGGATCCTGTGAGCCTTGAGGTGTTAGCATTATCCCTATAAGGTTCCTCTGCACCACAGTAATCAATTACTATTCCTGCTTATCTGCCTCTAAAACTACCCATCCATCCAAAGCCATCACCAGCCCATGATCCAGAGCACAGGGAAGGAAAGATCCTTTAATCGACACACAGGATGTGATGTGTTTGAATAGCATTCTGCAAAACTTTTTAGGCAAACTACTAAAATGAGACTTAAAAGACCATAAATAGTATGTTAAATAAAAAAGGATTTGAAGTTATATTTTGCATAACAGATTTGCTCTCGGTCAATCATCAGAGTGAGGCAGCAGTACATGATTGTTCCAAGGATTTCAGAAAACTGGCCACAGAATGAATCTGAGAGTGATCAGACGCCTCTCTGATTGTGTCACATAAATCAAGGGCAAGAAAACTAAACTTTCCAACAACAGTGAAATGTTTGTCCTGTTTGGCAGTGTACCAGTGGATGTGGCAGTATGCAGTCATCACATTGCCACAGTTTAATTTATATTATTCCAATAACTATTTTGGGGCCAATGACTCGCCAAAACCACACTAAAAATCAGAAAGACACAAACACTCTGGATCAAGGTCCTTCACTGTGAAGATCTGTTGTTTTTAAATCTGAATGATTACTTGGGTGGTAAAATAAACGAAGCAATATCAAAACCTTTGAACATTTGTAACCCTTTCATTTTTCCATTTGGGTACATTGGCTGAAGTGTACGCCTTCACACTTTTTAATATTCATTGTTTTCAAACTTGTAGCTTTACTTATTAAGTCTGCGTCATCAATCAACATGTTATCCATTTGAAAGCTGTATGTTGCAATTTCAGGGCAGCACAGTAGTTAGCACTGCTGGATCCCACAGTGGGTTTGAATCCACCTCTTGGCCTGGGTCTTTCTGCGTGGAGTTTGCGTGTTCTCCCCATGTCCCCATGGCTTCCCCACAGTCCAAAGGCATGCAGTTAGCAGGGTTAGGTTAACTGGTGATAATAAATTGGCTGCAGGTGTGAATGTGAGCGCAAATGGTTGTCTGTCTTTCTGTGTTAGCCCTGCTACCAACTGGTGACCTGTCCAGGGTGTACACTGCCTCTTGAACTACGGCAACTGGAATAGGCTCCAGTTGCCGTAGTTGCCCCTGCGACCCTGAACAGGAAAAGAGGAAGAAAGTAATAGATGGATGTTTTCAGTTCCACATTAGTATTAAATGCTGGTACATACTGAGATGTAAAGCAATGATAGTTTTAAACAAGAAAAAAGCCATGACATTTTTTATAACAGAAAGCACTTAGTGCTGTTATAAAAAATGAAGCTAATTTAGGTCACTAGGGTTAGAGGATATCACCAACCTGTTTCAGACTCTCTGAATGAGACCAACAACACCTCATGAGGCTTCATATATGCACTCAGTAGCTCACACTTCCACAGACAGGCTACGTGCAGGCCTTGCTCTAAACTTGCAGTGCCCTTCAGTCCCTGCTGGCATGCTTTAAGATTACACAAACAAAGGTCAGACCAATAAAGATTGGAATTAACTCGCAATCCTATTGGAAGATTACGTTTATTTATTGCAGTTACTCTAATGAACATGTACACGTTTCCCCAGTCTGTTTACAAAAAAGCCTCAATCTGCTTCTTTACCCTTCTACACCGTCTTCATTTTTCCCTTCCAATTATATCTTCAACCTCATCTGTTTGCTCTTTAGAATAAACAACTTCATCTAAAGATTGCAGAGCAGATTGTTCACCCAAAAGCCTTACTAGTTTTAGATTAGTGCCTCCTTTTCTTTTTTTTCTTTTTTTTTAACAGGAAACTCATTGAGGAGCGTTGTGCAGGGGGAATGAGGGGAAAAAAATCCTACGATCATGAATCTCAAAGGGCCATAATCAAGATTTCATGGCAGAGATCCAGCAAGACCCTGATATACAAACATAGATCGTCTGCCTGGGAATGAATGGACATCACACACACACACAAATGTGTGCATAACGTCCCTCTGCCTCCCAATTTTAATCACAAGCACAAGTTAATGACATTCTGTGGAGTCTGGTCTTTTTTATCATATCCCATGAGCTTTTCTTATAGCATAAATTAAAGACAACCTGGCTCAGGATTGGTTCACCGCCGGGTTTATTCCAAGGTTTGTAGCTCACCGTTCTTCCCCTGAATAGAAACCATGTGTAATAATCAAGCATTCATATCAGCTGCATTCCTTTTGTCTGGGTAGATCCAGTATGTGTGCAGCACATGTGTTTGGCAGACCGTCTGCAGCATGCTAACTTTAAATATACACACACCGACAGAAAAAGAAAAAAACAATTCAAATTGAGATAGGGGAGAAATCTCATTTTATAAATAAAAAAACCAAACCATTCAGTCTTTTATGGGCAACAAGGATTAAGTGGTTAACTCTGTGTTGCCTCACAGCAACAAGGCTGGGGCCTTTCTGTGTGGAGTTTGCATGTTCTCCCTGTGGGTTTCTTCCAGGTAAGCTAATTTCATCCCAGGTAAATTGGTGGATGTGAGAGTGTGCGGTGGCCTGTCGCCCTATTTCACCCAAATGGGTAGATCCAGCCTTCCTGCAACCCTGAGCTGGTTAAGAAAATTGCTTAATGGTTTGACAGTTTGTTATGAGTGACCTTGGAAGCTTAAAAATTATCTAAGTTGGCTCACTCCACATCTGGGCATTTATACTGATAAGAGGCAGTGGCACACATCCAGCAGGCCTGTTTTCTTTTTAGGAGGATGCACCTGCCCTACCCGCAGGTCCAATTGGAGGAAGAGCCACAACTGTGAGCTATACAAATATCATGGCTCAGGCTCTTTGCGCACACAATCACACCAATGTTGCTAACTCTGAACAGCTGCAGCTCGCTACCTCCTCTTAGCCAACATTCTTCTCCCGCCATCCTTCACTGCCAGCGAGCAGGCAAAATCCAACTGACTCGTCTATTTTCCCAATCACACGCAGACAAACAAACAATTGAGTAGCTGGCGCTCGCATACAGGGTTAGGCTTCTGGAGCTGGATTCAAATTGTAGACAATGCTGTGTGAGCATTTTTTCACTTCAGCGCTTTATATAACAGCCATCCACATGAACGCAGCCCCTCTCAAAAACAAAATGCAGCAGCCGGGTTCCAACCATGTGATTAGATTTAGAGACTGTTAATCACCTAGAAACACACATAAGACAGTCTAATAGCATTTTCTTTTGAGTGCTGCTGTAGGTGACCATTGTGCATTCAGAGCAAGATTTGTAGCTTTGCTATGTTTGAAACTGGATTTTAAAGCTATACTTTGAATGCATCTTTTGGTATTTAAAACTAGGGGAAAGCATCACATAGGGTAGCATTCTTGCTCACCATGAGCGTGGAAAGCAGCTGGCATGGCAGCGGGAGGGACAGGTTGACATGGCCTTGAAGACGAAGAGCTTGTGCGGCTTTCACTCACTGCCAACCCCCCTCGGAGACAGGAGGAGTCGGAAAGAGGGGATTGAAAGGGTGATAAAGGGAAAACAGGGTGACAGACGGGTGGTTGGGGGGGGGCTGTCACCAAAACACAACAGCTCTATTACCAAACCCACCATATAGCAACATCACAGCTCAGACTAGCCCTGCCCGATTAAGAGTGGGTGGGGGACAAAGAAAAGGCGAGCATCGCAAAGCTAAAACTTTGCAAATGACTCTCAAGTTGAGACCTCCTCTAAGAAGCACCACACGCACAGCGTGATGTCATGTGACGTGTTCGTGTGAAAGGTGACCTTGTGGCCTCTTTCTGCTTGGAGGAAGCTGTATATTTAGTTGGTGGGGTTTAGCTGAAGTGTTTGACAGCAAGGGTGTTAAATTATTGAGTAGTCAGTGCCAGCAGGGAAGGATGGCACACTGAGGCTGAAGAAGGTCCTCTTATCTGGTGCTACATGCTGTTGGCAAACACATACACATACGCACAGTCCTGACACACAAGTACACACACCCATCAAACCTGAGAAATATATTTTTTAATATTTTACTAAATGCTCTTATCTTTTAAAGAGAGTGGAAGGGTTTAAGGCTATGCAGAGGCAAAGAAAATGTTAGTACAATTGAAAGACTGTACTAACATTTATTTCATGTAAAATGATGACAGAGGACAAGAGGAGATTACAGATGTTTACTCCAGGGCCAAACATTTAGGCTAGCTGACAGGCAGCAGCCTCATTCATTCATTTATTTGCTGCGTTTCACTCCTTGAATCCACTCCTCAGTCGCTCCCTGACAGTCTTGTCACCACAAATAAGGCGAACCTGACTACCCGGGACAAATTACCAAAAGGTCAGAAGACTTTTCGGCAGAACTCTCTGGCTGTCTGTTCTCTCCACTGCTGCACAAGTATTTTCCGAGAGAGCATGACCTCCCTGTACTCTCCACTTTCTGCTTCACTTGAATTCAAGGAGGGGCTGAAATGTTGCGTGTCAGCTTTCATCACAAGTGACAGAACTGGGTACAACAGGGTAAGAGTAATAATGAGCAGTCATACTGATTAGAATTAGATCCATTTCTCTCTTTTAAAAAAAAAAAAAAAGTTTAATAAAAGCAGTTTATGATGCAGTTTAAGAGCTGCTGCTAATGCTTTAGCCTCATCGGACTTCCAGAAAAGACTACAGCAGCACCACTGCACTCTGAATCCAATTATTTCCAATGGCTTGCACTGGGCTACGATGGTCTGTCAGTGCACTGATCAAAGGGCTAGTTGAACTTTGACCACTGCGCGCTGTGACTAATACCCAAGCGGTCAATAGAAACAAGGCTTCCAGTTGGACGTCAATAGACCAAAGTGGAGAAAAGCTGATATTGTGTGCCTGAATTCCCTGAATTAAACTGCACTGGTTTGCTTTATTTTTTAAACCCTGTTAGTAAAGTCCCATCTTGGAAAGATGTTTTAAAGATGTCAGGTTGCTTGTTGATGGTAGGCAATCTTTTTATTTAGAGACAACTTAAGCTTGTTTGTATGTAGCTCAGTAGCTCTATAGTTTAAAGTTTTCTTAAAAGCTAAAAAAACTGAGTGTTTGATGTGACAACACTGTTCAGACTTCTTCGCTTATGGAGGAGTGGTTATAAAACAACAAACCTTCAAGTTAAATTTCATTTTGGAGAGACTACAAAATCGCAGCGAGCCAAATCTACCGTGTAGGGCGGGTGGTGATCAAAGACTATACTCATGTGGCCAAAACAGCATAAAATTTTAGGACATTACAGAAGAGCTTTGCACCATCTTACCATCTGGAGTGAATTCTCAGTGCACAACTCCATGACTGATTTGACGTTTAAAAGAGATTAGCATTTCCTTCTCGGCATAACCTAGCTGTCATCAGCTGTCATGGTCATTGATTTGAAGGTCTGTTAATTTGACACTAAAGGTTTCCCTTTCTGAACAAGTTTGAGGTCTACAAGTCGGCTACAAGCAGTCCGAGGAGACGACCTTCGAGGAGAGAACAGCCAAATTTAAATACAGTATGGTTTTTGGTTTTTTTTATGTGCAAAGTAACAGAATTTTATCATTGCAACTTGTATTTAGAAGACGAGCATGAGGGTTTTTCAAATGTTTCCCTGTTTTGCTCAGCTCTGGCTTCCCCAGCGTACCGAACCCAGGAGCAAGCACAGCAAATTGTATCTGAAATCCACATGACTCTCAATAGTGTGTTCCAGCATGCAAACAGCACAGTGGGCAATGGGCTGGCTGGCAGAACCGGTGCACCACATGAGACAAACTTATATCTGAAGTCTGCAATGACTGATTTATTGTCAGCGTTGGCACTATTTTCACACACTAGTTTCCATTTACTCTTGCTTTAGAGCTGTTTTGGGCAAAATCCTGAAGAAAATGCTGCTTTCCTTAGCTGCTAGACATCAGCTGTACTGTCCAGTTAGGGCTTTTTTTGTTTGCCCAAAAGCACCACTGATGAGAGCAGTGTAAGTGAACCAAAAAGTTGAACTATTAAAAGCTCAGAAGAGCAGAGGTGAATAAAACACTTGTGCAATTCCTTTAACATAATAATACTTAATATAGCTGATTACAACCTTTTGATTGTTTGCATTCAGCATTATTCATGTGACACTGGAGCATGCTTAGTGTGTTATATAAACTTTCTGAGTGTACTTGATGTGAAGCAGGCGGTTCTTCTTAATAGGTTTTTGGTGAATTTGAGCTTCTTGCTCAAGTCTTCTCTCTCTCTAACATCAAACTGCCCCTCTCTCCAACTGCGTCCTCTGCAAGCTTGCAACACACACATTAATATTCATACGCCCAGGCACATGTTGGTGTCCTTGGTCTTGCTACTCCTTCTCGCTCTCTCTATTTGCTCTCTCTCTCTCTAATCCTGTAAAGCCAACAGTGCAATTAGTCACATGCCGAGTCTTCTTTCATCTCTCCAGTGAGAGTGAGCTCAGGAGAAATTCAAACGGCTCGGTATCTACCCTTCTGGGGTAAAACACAAACATGTACATAGCCGCATTAAAATACCTCAAATTCAAACAACAGCTTGTCTGACTATAACGTGTCCTTGGGGTTTAAAAGGTGAACCATCATCGATCCCTTTTAAAAGTCTTGTCTTCTTTGCAACTCAAGGAACTGCACTAAACTTGAAAGCAAGTTTAGCCTTAAACTGAAGCAAAGGTAAACTCAGGACAAGCTAAGACTGAAAGGAGTCCTCTAAAAATGATTTCGACGTTATTTGTGCTTCTTTGCTCTGAACTCGCCGCAGTCACCTCCTTCACAGTTAGGAGCCGTATCTATCACAACCCACTCACAAACTCCACTGATCGAAACAGCATGAGAGAGCGAGCTGTGATGGAAATCCACAGAACAAAAACTTAAAAGGATAGGGAAACAGACGGCAAGAGAAAGCCCCCGCATTCAGGTTAAACAGGCTTATAGTTAATGTCTTCTCTATGCTCTACAGTTAAGGTAATTTTGCACTGCCTGAAGCCACAACCTGAGAGTGAGACGGGGAGGAGTGAAGTATGGCTCACTCTCTACATCCTGGTAAAGGAACAAATGGCTCATGTTGCCATTAAATGGACAGAGAGCCCAGGGTTATCACTTTCATGCAGGTTATTCCCACGTGTCAGCTAAAAATCAATCTCCATTTAACTGATAAATCTCCTCACTGAGCCAGTATCTAATATGACTTGGACAGCTGAAGGTATGCTCACATTAAACACCGATTTTTAACACTTTGGAAATTGAATTTGCATTGTGTGTGTGTGTGTGTGTGTGTGTGTGTGTGTGTGTGTGTGTGTGTGTGTGTGTGTGTGTGATAATGAAAGAAAAAAGGAGATTTCCAGATGTTATCAATCGCTCACTGATAATTTATTTATCTGGTAGTAAACTGATTGGTTCCAGTGAATTGGCAGAACATCAACAGAGTCAAACGAATGAAGACATCCATCTTCTGTTGCTACCTTCTATCCTCCAACCGGCTGAAAACGAACCGCAGTACAGGCTGGCCATCTGAATTCATCTTAATTTGGCATATGATGTGCTTTTCAGAAGAATGCACAGATAGCAACATTAAAGAAACGGCTCACGCTCTAAACTTAATTTATCATGAAGTGAGAAAAAGCACAAAGGAAGACTTGGAGGTTCTGTAACTGGGAAAAAGATGGCAGACAAAGAACGGCAGTGAGCTTGTCAACATCCTGAAAGAGTAATCAGAGCGATGATGATGTGAACCGCCACTTTGACTCAGAACTTTTAGAATAAAAATCAGAGCAAAAACAGGAAGTAAACACTGCCTTGAGTGGAAGTTATCAGCTTTATATTCGGGCAGCCATATGCACAAGTAATCATGTTATCACGGGTGGGCAGACCTTTTATTGTATCAAATCATGCACTCATTCACTACTTGCATTCAGGCAATTCTATGAAAGTCTTGTATTGTGAGCTCTTTGGCTAAACACAAAAACTATTGGACACTTGGACAGCGCAGTTTGGTAATATAAAAACAAATTTTGCAGCCATTTACATTTGGATGCACCAATCTTCTTCCCCTCACCTGTCTATGTTTTTATGGTTTTCTTTCTATTCCATGCTTGGGTAATGACCATCAGTTGTACGCTACTTCTTGTGAGGCCTTGTACCATACTTTGCGTCTACTGAAACGGCCTAAGTAATTCACTACACAGATCCAGTCATGTGAAAAGTAAAGTTTCTCACCGGACTCCTGAGAGAAACAAAGTACATCCATACTGCAGCCAGGTAAACTGCACCTCTAGAAAAGTGGAAGGTTTGGTAAGCTTGCTGTTCTGGAGCATTTAGTTTACGGTTAAAACTAAGCTACAATCTTCCCAGGAATGGGCATCCCCAAAAACTCAGACCGTGCAATGTTCAGAGGGCATGTTTAAAGTTCATGACAGCAGAATCAGAAAAAGACTGAACAAGTGTGGCTTGTTTGGACAGCTTCTCTAAAAAGAACATGGCACCCTGGCATAGGTTTACAAAGCTGCATCTGATTAAACCACAAGATACTGTATCTGGAGCAACATCCTTTGGACAGCTGAGACCAACTTGGAGACGTTTGCTGTAATGCAGAATGTCTGATTTGGAGAAAACCAAACACAGCATGTGAGCACAAACACCTCATACCAGCTGTCAAGCATGGTAGTAGAGGAGCTACGATTGCCACCTTGCAGTCACCAAGTCTGAACATGAACTCCTCTGTATACTAAAGTATTCTAGAGTTTCTCGTGAGACCATATTTCTCACAGATAAAGGTTGTGCTAGCACGACAATTATCCCAAGCACACCAGCAAATCTGCAACAGAATATTTGAAAAAGAAAAGAATAAAAATGTTGCAATGAGCCAGTAAAAAAGTCCAGACCTCAACCTGACTGAAATGTTGTGGTGGGGCTTTAAGAGAGCTGCGTATAAACAAATGCCTACAAACCTCAATGAACTGAAGCAATCCTGCAAATAAGACTGGGGAAAAAAAATCCTCCACAATGATGTGAGACACTGATAAAGTCATGCAAAAAACAACTGTTTCAAGTTAATGCTGCTAAATAGTGGTTCTGTGAGCTAATCACGAGGTATAGATAAGAAGCAGTTTCTCCACAGGACTCTATCATGTCAGGTGAAAACCATTTTACATGACTGTAAATAAAGAGCAATTATGGATGCAGCTTTTTAATTCAGTTTGACTTTTTGGAGAACAGCTATGCAAGCTGTTTGAAGCTTACTGTCTGCCTTTTCCAGCTACATCACTAAAAGCAGGAATGAGAAAGATACCAATCTTGTACTGATCAATTTCTTGGCAAGAAAGCATCTGTTTGCCTGTCAATAATAGGATACAGTAATTACAAGAGCGTTTAGTGCCTGCCCTCACTCACAGCACCGGTACATGCATTAACAATAACGGATTGCAGGAAGAAATTGAAAGCTTTGTGAAGCCAAGATGATGAATCAATATTATAAATACTAACCAGAGCTGGTATGCAGGTAAACTGTCAGCTGTTCTGATAAATCCTTCAATGTCCTTTTTCTTTAAAAAGACAGACATCACACACACATGTAGCCTCTTAGTAATGGGCATTGGCTGCTTTTCTTTATGTTATGGAATTATCACGTTTTTTACCTGACTTGGACATCAACACAGGCCACTTTTTTTTTAATTTCCTGTAATTAAATAGTTATCAGTTAACATTAATCAATTATATAACATAACCACTGGTGGCAGCCTTTATTGTAGTTTAAACTACAATTTCCTCCTCTGAGTTGATTGTATTTCTCTATTTTAGCATGCTCACACCCCAGTGAAAGTGGACTTTACATTTTTGTCCATTATGGGATTTGTAAACATCCAAGAAGGGCTAAAGTCTTGGATGCTAAAAAGATGCTGGCACAAGTCCGACATTGCTTTAATGACTGTGTATATGTGGCCTGGATGAGCAGAGTGTGTGCGCATACGTGCGTGTGTAAAGAAATTGAAGCATTTGACACCTCACTAACAAGCCAGCTGAGACAGCCACACAGCAAATTCAAAAGTGTTAAATTTTTTGGTGTTAATAGTCTCCTTGCAAAGGTAGAGTTAATTTTACTCTAAGTAGAGTCACATTCTTTTAATGTAACTCTGAGGTGTAAAATGATAGTAGTTAAAATCGAGTGTTAAAAATGAGTGTTTCTCTGTCAAATCTGGAGGTGTTAAAATGGAAACATTAACTCTTGACCTCTTAACTCTGAACTCCTAGAGGGGCTATGACGCCAACAGAGTAAATTCACAGACTCCGCCCCCAGCACGGCTCCAATCGAAGCTGAAGTGAAGCCGTTTCAGAACATTTTGCTCTACATATTTGAGTTGTTTGCCATGCTTGGTAAGTCATTTTTTCAAAGATTGTTTCAATTATTATTATGAGCTTTTACTTCTGTGGCTCTTTGGAGTTGAGACAAAGCTGTGTGAAAGGCATTAGCCATGTTGCTCGCTGATAGCATAATATTCTGTTTTAGCTAGCTGAAAGGTATTGTTTGTGGGCAAATACCACAGCCTTGAAAAAAAGCTTGCATGTGAATTTTCAGTCAAACTTTTGGTCAAATACACCTAAAACAATGTCTAGAATGTGAAATGTTGGTATAATGGTGCTACTTGAAGCCTGAAAACGATCGCCCATAAAAAAACAAAAACGAGCAAACAGCAGTAGCTGACGTCCTGACTGGGTTCTACGTTAGCATTTAGATCCCTCCAGAGTTTTGTGCACACGGTTTAGGTAAAAATTAAAAAGGTTAAGGTTTTACATTTAGTTCAGTATTACCTGTTGCCTGTGTCCTTGTCTTTTGGGAAAATACTTTACACAAGTAATGGCTCAAAGAGGATTCCTTTTTTTTTTTTACTGTGCTGCAATTGTTTACTGGATTATTTGTGCCGTTAATTAGCGTCAACTAATTTTTATTCGATCTCCGCACAGGATATGCTTGTGAAGATGGAATATGAGGGAGAGCAGAAGTGCGTTGCAGTTCCACAAAGTGATGAATGAAGGACATGCATATTGTATTGAAGAAATAAGTGATGAGAATGCTGTTATTTGCATTTACCATGTCAGACCTTTTGATAAACAAATTTCTAATGAAAGTGAGAACATGTATACTGTTACATCTTTCAGAAAATGTTTTGAAATTGTGGTGCACAGTTCAGAATAAATGTTTTTCAAAAACCATTGCATCTTTTTAGTAAATGTTTATTTCCAAAAGAAATTTCTAGAAGTTCAGAACAGTAAAATTCCCGCTTTTTAGAATGAATTAGAAGATAACTCTTACGTAGTTAAACTAAAATACTCTTTGAGAGTTAATATATAAACTCTTAACACCAAGTGTTAAATTATCAACTCCAGACAGATTTGGTGTTTAACACTAAATCAGAGTTAACGTACCAACTCTCCAAAAAGAGTTAAATTAACACTCTCTGGTGTGGACCCATATAGACACTTTAATAGTGTTGAAATCAAATCCGACAGTGTTAATTTGGACATGCTGGATTTGCTGTGCAGTATCCTGACGCTGCCTTGGGCCACACAGCATCACTCCGCTTAATGCCCTCTGGCTAAATAAATAAGTATAAATATAAAAATATCTACATCCACCAAAGAGAGGAAGTTTTTTATGTTTATTTATTTATTTATTTTCCGAAGGCTGCTGACTGGAAACCATTTTCCACACTTCAAAAGAGGGCGTGGGAATAAACCGATGCCCATGGACATGCAACGATAAAGCAGACTCTCACATCCAAAGGCAAATCCTAAGCATCTCTTCTCGCTCTTCCCACTCGCCACCGATGCTCTCCCACCCGTTTTCTCTCTTTTTTTCCCTTGGCAGATCAACAAACATATCTCCTACTTATTTTTCTTAAACACATGTATGGTGAGCTGTGGCAGCGCTAACAGGTTAGGCCACTGATCGCTAAAAATGAACTCCACAGAGGAGGGAAGGAAGCCATGAGGGGAAACCCAATCCAATGACCACTTTTGGTCAAAAAGCTGCAGCATCCAGCGTTGCGGCCTAAAATTTAATTTCCCCTAGTAGAAAAGCCACCTCGATGCCTTTAGCTGCCTATTTTTAGTATGTTATCATTTAGCCTCAATCAGAGTACAGCAGTCAACCTCAGGAGTGAAGATTGTTGCAGTGAGACAATAAAAAAATTTTAAAAAAGCACTGAGCTCCACCAGAAGTGGCTCATCAGAATGAAGAGAAGAGAAGAGAAGAGAAGAGAAGAGTCTATTGGAGTTTATGTTTCTTCTTCTTCTTTCTATTTGGTGGCTCTGTTGCATCAGCACTGTCAGCTGAGGGCACAGTCGAAGCCTCAGAAAACAATGCCCGAGCAGAGGCATGCTTCGACTTCATAATAAATCAGTGTTTTCATGTTCCCGCCTGACTGTGGCATCATGTCAAATGCTCTTTGTCCCTTTAACTGACAGCACTTTTTAAGGGTCTCATTGTGAGCTGCTTTGTCAGGCTGTTGCCTCGATGCCCTGACATTAATTAGCACCAAGGAAGCAGAAAGCAAAGGAGAACGGCTGTAACCAGCGGACTAGTGATCGATGTCATCTGTGTTTTTCCTCACAGTATGGGGCCCCGGATAGAATCTGAAAAAAATCTGAGTTTATCCTTCTCCTTCCAGCTATAATTGTGTTAGACTATGGGGGATGCATCCCTGCTTTGGACAAACAAACCCAAGAGAGATTGTTTTTGGAGAGGAATAAGCTGGAAATAAAGAGCATGCGTTCTAAAAGAAGACTCTCTCACAGGGAGGGTGAGTGTGTTTGCAGGGCTGTAACGAGACAACCCAGAAGCCCCAGTGTCGCTGTGCCTCTGTGTGTGTGTGTGTGTGTGTGTGTGTGTGTGTGTGTGTGTCACTTGGTTTGTCCTAATTAAAGTCATAACTTGCACCCATCAATGACACGGGACGTCAAAGTGAATCCTGCCTAATTACTCGACCTCGAGTCCCTGTCTTAAAGAGTCTCCGTGTTAACACATTCAAGACATTCATTAGTTCAGTTTCTCCTTCCCCCGAATTGCATAATCCTGAATTAGTTTGTGTTTTATTCAATTACCACAGAGACAAAAAAAATACACAGGGTTCAAACTGAGGAAGGAAAATATCCCCTTCATCACTACACATTAACTCTATGTAACTTAATACACTGTAATAAATGATTTATGGGGTGGACTACATCGCTTTATCCGTTAGAAGTTATTTTAGGTGTATAGAAAGTAGATTTTTATCCCTCATATTTATACTTTATTTAAAAGTACAACGAGGACAGCTTCGGTTGAAATACAGAATAAGATCTCTGCTTTATTTAGTCTCATTCGTGCTTTTAATAAAGAAATAAAAGCAGGTCTAAGAAAAGGACCAGACATAACTCATTCAAACCCACACTTTAGCCCCCCTGGAAATCACTTTAATGTCCCCCTGGGTGCCCTACTCACCTCTCCTCCGTGGCCATCAAAAACCCCAAAGATTGACGGGTGACTCTTGTTGACGATGTCGGTGAGCACCTCGAACCTGTCCTCCATGTGATCTCGCCGGCCTTGGATGGAGTACACGGCCACGTTGTTACTCTTGAACTCCCAGGTCTTGGAGAACTCCGCGTCCAGGACGTCCAGCCCACCGAAGCGCTCGTTCTGCATCATCTCCGCCACTTTCCCCTTGACCATCTTGACCGCATCTCGGCTGGACTTGACGATGGTCTTCACTTCGTCCGTGTGGAAGAAGTAACTCCACAGAGCCAGGCTGATGCACAGCAAGAACAAGGTCTCCGGTCTGAGCAGAAAATAACGCATGATCCGACCTAATAGAGACAGCAGGGTCATTGTATCCTCTATCATTTATTTATTCACGCGCAGGAAATCGCGGCAGGTTGTGTGTCGCTCGCCCCCCCGCCGCAGATTTCACTCCATCGTCGCTGTTTTTGTTGTTGATGATGTTACCGTGTTTGGTTTGGTTAGCGGCGAAACATACACATTTAACCGAGCTACTCACGCCGGGAAACATTCAGGTTGTACTGGACCAACGAGTGACACTTCACTGGGACGTATCAGCGACCGAGGGGAGATAAAGAAGGAGAAGCGCGGTGCACCGGCTGGTTCCCTCTAGCATTCAGCCCAGCAGTGAGCCACCACCAACGGCTGTCCGCTGACCATCTGCCGCGGTCCGAGAACACGGACACTCCAGGCGGGAAACAGCAGCTTCTCCCCTCCGTTTGGACTTGAGGTTAAGCCAGTGTGTTGGCTAGAGTAAAGTTGTGGGCAGAGCCTGTCCCTCCCCGGCCAGCCCTGCTACTGTTTCCAGTCCTGAAATAGCAGCCTGTGCTGAAACCCTCACATTCCCAGCTGCCACACTGGCTGCGAAGCCCCCGCTGCTGCTTTCCTAAACGGCCGTGCTGCTTTCACGTGCAGCTCGTAAAGTTCGCCTTCAAAATTGTAGGAAATAATTGCATTTAAAATATCAACACTTACCCACAGACAACGCATAGTGATACCGTTTAAATAAGGGACCCGACCCCCCCCCCCCAAAACAAACAAACAAACAAACAAACAAATAAAATAAAATAAAATAAAAACCTATTCAACTGCAGCTGGTTACGTCTGAAAACAAGGTGATTAGGCGATGCAAAGAAATGTAATCTACAGCCGTTTAGATAAATAATTTAGATACATTTAGATAAATAAATAAATTAGTTAATTAATGTAATCACTTGAAAGAAAAGAACAGTTGTGTTGTGGCTAAAACTTAATAAGTTGTCGCATTCACTGGCTTAAAATTCAGTAGAGAAACCAATAAGAAAACTGCAGACTGTTTACAAAAATTAAATTATTGCAGCATTATGTTATTTCATCCAAATGTTATAAATTCTACTGCTCAATTATATATCAGCCATGCCTAAAATCTCACCAGGGGTTAAGCAAGACACCAAGAGAGAAACCGCACGGGAGATTTACGACAGAACTCGAAGGCGTCCAAGGACCAGTCATACCACAGGTGAGTCTGAAGACCTCCGTGAATCAATAATTTTAAACACATGCTAACACGCAGCATTTCATTATAAAATTAAATCAGATAAATAACCTTTCATTAGGCCCAGTGTGTTTGTGGCAAGGTAGAATTGTCATGTTATAGGACAAAAGGGGAGTTCCTGTATTAATGTCAGAAGTTCTTCTCAGCCCCCCCCCCCCCCCCCCCCCACCACCACCACCACCACTAAAAAACAAACAAACAAACAAACAAACCCAAACAAACTGAGAAAACTTGTAAAATTATTGTTTTTAGAACTATAATATCAGTCGCACCAGGAGGGAAATGTGAGATCAACACGTCCTCAGTTTAGCCCCTCTATTTGTTAACGTACAATAAAATGGCAAACGAATGAATCAAAAAAAAAGATGTTAGCAGGAGTTTTGGTGGAAAGTTTAAATGACTCTGTTTTTACCATATTTACTAAAGAAAAACAAAGAGAAAGGGCACAAAAGTTAAAGTTTATCAACTGAGCTTTGATGTATTGTTATAAATATAAATAGCTTCGCTATGCTATGCATGCCTGTTTACCTACTAAATTAGATTTTCTAATTTTAATTCAGTCAATTAAATGTTAAACTCCTCTTCACAACAATACATTAAAATGATCTTTAACTAATTGCCTAAAACGCTTCTGGTAATAATCTTATACTTTTACTTTACCTTTTAAGATATATGATTATATATACCACCATCAGCGTTTCAGATTATCTAATACAAGATTTAAATTGGAAAAACAAGTAATAATTTCTTATCTATTTGGTATTTAAGTGGCATTTTTATTTGATTTAAATTTTTATGAGGAAATGTATTCAGGCAAACAAAGACAGTCCCGGGGTCCTTGAGTCCTGCCTGACGCCATCGAGCCTCTCTCGGTCCTCTGTGGGTAAAACGTGGGGCTACCTCGTTTACTGTGTGCTGTTGATTTCTCATCAAAATAAGATCAGTAAGTTTTGTCAACACTCGGTCGCTTTAGCTGTAGTTACTGAATACTTTCAGTCGACTCTGTGTGTTTGTTTCTCCGCGAAAACTTTTGAGAATCACTCAGAAGAGTTAGCAGTTTAGCCTCCAGTGCTAACACACTGTATCAAGAGCATCAGCCAGGCTAGCAGTGCTAACTGTACTTAGGGCAGCTTTAGCGTTGTTTAGATATCTGTATCTCCGTTTCTAAATGAACGCTTGGAAACGAAATAAGCCTGTCTGGGTTAACGTTTATTAACCCTTTCTTTTCCCAGTCGCCTGTGTTGTGCTTCAGCGTTGACAGGGCCACTTTACATCTGTCATGTTTGTGTCCTCAGAGATAACTGGACCACCTGAGACCCACTCAGCTTGGCAAGGATGGAGTACATGCAGGCTCCTGCCTCAAGCAGCCAGGGGAACATGTAAGTGCAGCCCTTTAGCACTGTGTGAGTTTTAACAGCAAAGCTCGTTCTCCAGACTGTGGATAGCATCTCTGCCTCTAACTGGCGACCGTGGCTCAGGGGGTTGGGAATCGCATCTGTAACCGGAAGGTCGCCGGTTCGATCCCTGGGCTCTCTGTCCTGGTCGTTGTGTCCTTGGGCAAGACACTTTACCCTACTTGCCTACTGGTGTTGGCCAGAGGGGCCGATGGCGCGATATGGCAGCCTCGCTTCTGTCAGTCTGCCCCAGGGCAGCTGTGGCTACAACTGTAGCTTGCCTCCACCAGTGTGTGAATGTGAGAGTGAATGAATAGTGGCATTGTAAAGCGCTTTGGGTGCCTTGAAAAGCGCTATATAAATCCAATCCATTATTAACTATAAAGCCTATATTTCCTTTAATGGTGGTATTAAACTACCAATAGGAGGCAAGGACACAGGATATATTGACCGATATTTGGCTTGCTATCTATCAGCAAGCAGAATAATCAACTACATAGCAGCAGCAGCCTGAGTCATAAAGTTTTCTGCTCGACCATGGTAACATTTCAATGTAAATATCTTTAAAAACTATTAAAGATAAAAGCTTGACATTTTCCTTGGCGTCCCATACCATAAAAGTGAACCAGAATCTGTGATTTGGGGATAAAGAAATATGCAATTCTTAAACAAAGTTATTTTCTCACTTATAATTTGAGTGCCATATGGAAACTACAGGATTTTGTTCTATTCAGGTTAGACATCTAATGATATTATTCTTTATGTAGTACAACTTGTAATATTTACTCAATCAGCAGGAAATGGAATGAAAAATTTTTTTTGTTTCTTTCAAGTGTCCATTACTCAAGTGGATTTGGCCCCCCATCATATGCAAAGTGTATACATTCAGGGTGGTTTGAAATGTTGGGCTTCCAGCATTTTTGAGCCCTCATAACATTGTAATGTTATAACATAAGTACAGTCGATAGACACATGAAAAATTTAGGGCTGGACACATGTAAGCTCTGTTTTAAAACTGCAAGCAAATCAACCAAAATATTTGTATATTATATTTGTATATATTTGTATATTTGTTTTAGTAATCAACTTTGAGCAGCAGTATAGTCATGGCTTCAATAGCAAAACTGCACCAGTGGTCATGTTTGTAATGTAACGTAATGGGAAGAAGCACTGGTACTCTGGATGTTTGATCTGCTTTGTTATAATTCACTGGAAAAAAGAATCAAAAAGTGCATTTTTGGTTAACTTTCAGGGGTAATATCACTACATGGCATAGGCGGCTGGTCAGTTGTAGCATAAGAAATTTCCTTTCTTTTCTTTTTTTCTTAAACCAACATTTTTAAATCAGGCTTATCGCTTATACATAATTTCTTCCGTTAGTTATTGTACCAAAAAAAAAAAATAGATTCTGATGGAGTCATGTGGGGGACAATGATTGGGTTTTTTGTTTGTTTGTTTTTTCATTAAATCATCCATAAAGCACAACTGCAGTAAAATAAAATATACCATCTTTTCAGTGGGTGTGTTGCTGATTTGGACCAAAAGTTCCTAATTAAGAGCCCTGTTGACAAACTTGGTTCAAATCCTTTTCCACCGATCCAGTGCTATTAGCCAATCTTGAACCAGTTCTACATGTTTTAACCAAATAAAACTGGTTACCAGTGCCATAAAGCTGACACCAGTAGGACACCACAGAATTTCTGGTATCAGTAACTACCGTAATTGTCGGGCTATAAGCCGCTACTTTTTGCACCAGCTTTGAACCCTGCGGCTTTTAGTCAGGTGCGGCTTTTCTATGGATTGTCCATGATTTTTGTCATATCGTAAGACGATTTGTTTTGTTTGTTCCGCTGTTGTACGGCACTACGTTGCCTGGTGGAAGGGCATGTGATCAGACACACAGTATCGGGGATCAAGAGTGGTATGTTGATCACATGTCCATCCGCCAAGCAACATAGTGCCGTACAAGTAGCGCGAAAAACAAACTTCAAAGTAGCGCTACGCGTTCAGCGGGAGGCGTGGATGACGAGCGGCGATAAACTTGCGAAAAGCAAGTTATGCTCAACTCCACCGGTGGATTCTGACAGCGTGGAAAAGTGTGAAAACATCCACGATCACCAACGGATTTCAAAGGGCTGGACTGTTGCATGGAGAGGAGGACACCGCCACGGCCCTTCTGAGGGTGTTCGACTCTGACACTGACAACGAGGATTTCTTTGGTTTTGAAAGTGACAACGAAGGAAAGAAGCTGAGAGTGGATGACGAAGCCACCCTGAGCCTGTTCGTTTCCGACACTGGAGAAGAGGAGTTTGGTGGTTTTAGTGTGCAGGAAGATGGTGGTGAATGACTGACTTTTCTTCTTGTTAAAGCCGTGTCACTTCATATACCTAAAAAGTTATGCAAATATGTACCCATAACTTGTTTTTCAAAATATTAATAAAAGGGGTGTGTCTCCAAACAGCCATCTCTTTCCTGACAATTCCCTTTGTGCATATTCTCTTACATATGATAAGTCAATATTGAAACACCTGCGGCTTTTGGTCAGGTGCGGCTAATGTATGTACAAAACAGGATTTTCCCCTGATTTTAGCTTGTGCGGCTAATATTCAGGTGCGCTTTGTAGTCCGGGAAATACGGTATGTGAGGGGTTACCAAAAGAAATTCCCTAATGATTAGCAGCCCACAGATTCTGATAACTATGTTATATCTTGTTCTCATGTAAATTACTTCTGCTCTTAAAGCTTCAGAACACTTGGATCTCAAACCTGTCAAAAAGTGGGAAAGTTTTCAGAAGATAGCATTTCTCTGCCCCGACACATCACTAGTGGAATACAGATCATGGAGCAGTCTTTGTTAAGACTTAAAATTGAAATAATTAATATTTTATTTATTAGTCAAATAATAGGCTTGATCTGAATACATGTCCCTAGGCGGTAAAGGGGCTGCAGCTGTCTTCAGTCCAATATAACAACTAGCAGTAGCTTTTGATTTTAAATTGATTATGGCGCACTGTAAGTGTAGTTTTGCCAGAACCACTGAGATGAATTATGTCATCAAGTAAAGTGAACGTCGTGACTGTTTATTTTCAGAAAATGCTCAGGTGATGAGAAAAATATGGGAAAAACGCGACAACATAAGCTGCGACCTGCTTTGTAAAATCTCCCATTGTATTGTACTGTACATGCTGTCTTTAGTGAAGAGGCTGAAACCTATTATATAAATATATATCATCAACAAAAGGGTCTGAAACAACCCATCATTTATATGTGTTTCATTGACTTTGGCGTCTCTCCCCTCCAGCCTCTGCTGTACCTGTGGTGTCCCCATTGCTCCTAACCCAGCCAACATGTGTGTGGCCTGCCTGCGCACTCAGGTCGACATCTCAGAGGGAATCCCCAAGCAAGTCACAGTGCATTTCTGCAAGCAGTGTGAACGGTGCGTTTCATGCATTTAATAACAAACACATAACAGTATTTGTTTTGTACACTGCAGTGCACCCATTATATCACTGTTTCTCTTTAGAAGGCATTTACAGGTGAAATGTAGCAGTCAGAACGGTGTGTTTTTATTTAAATGCATTTCCTCTTTTACGCAGGTACTTGCAGCCTCCAGCGACCTGGGTACAGTGTGCTCTGGAGTCCAGGGAGCTGCTTGCTCTTTGCTTGAAAAAACTAAAGAGCTCCATGTCTAAAGTAAGCCTCTTTCTTACTCAGTGTCACTAAAGACGAATAGCATATTTCTACATAAGTGAAAAATTTCTAGAATAAATTAAATATAAGGGGGTGTCCAGTGCCAGTTTGTAACATTAGATTCACAAGCTGCTTGTTTCAGTCCTGCCTTTTTATTGAGCACATTTTCTTTTTGTTGTGTTTTTGGGTTGTGTGAGGAGAGGGACCATCTTAGACATATGCAAGCTAAGAATTCATATCCTTAAGTATATATTACATTTTTAATGACAGTAAAGTTTAATCAAAACCTTAATGCTGTCCTCTTAAAACCCTTCTAGTTTAATGTTCTGTGCAGGTACTCTGTGATACATTATTACATTACAGCATCCTTCCCATCTATCTCTTTTTTTATTATGATGTGCACCACGTTCACTATTGTACTTCTCAATACTCAGACAGTGCTCGCAGATCTAAAACATCTCTCTTCACAGGTGCGACTTATCGATGCTGGATTCCTGTGGACAGAGCCGCACTCCAAAAGGATTAAGATGAAACTGACCATCCAGAAAGAGGTTAGAAAACAAGGGGACGTTTCTATGTGTGGGAAAATTCTATTTGTAATTAACAATATGAGATGAGCAAGGTGCTTTTTGTCCAGAACGTTTAAAACAAAATCTTTTAATTTTTTTTTATAATCTTAAGAATATTCATAAAAGTGGTGACAAGTTGTAGGACGTGCATCCACTACAAAGTGACCCTGAGGTTGTTTTATCAGAAGAACAAGCGATCTGTCTGTTCTTCAGAGAGTTAAGTGAGAGTAGCGAGCCTCGCCATTGGCTGTCATCGCATCTCCTTGACCTTTAGTGAGAACCTGAGCCTTGTGTTTTTTTTTGTTTTGTGCAGTTGGAGGGTCTTTATAATTCTGCCAGCAGTTCTCCCTGTTCACATAAAAATTCAAGCATAACAATTCAAATATGCTCTCCCTGAACAGCTTGTTTAATGAATTTCAGCCACAAGTTTTTGTCATCGTTTCCTATGGAGTTGGAGCATATGGTGTGACTTGTTGTTGTCTTCTCCAGGTGATGAATGGCGCCATCCTACAACAGGTATTTGTGGTCGAGTTTGTCATCCAGTCCCAGATGTGTGACGACTGCCACCGTGTGGAGGCCAAAGACTTCTGGAAGGCCGTCGTTCAAGTTCGTCAGAAGGTGACCTGTGGTCTTACACTCTAATAAGTACAAACTATTTTCCCATTCTGGCTGTTTTCAAGCTTTTTAAAAGCACTTTTAAATAAACCATGAACCATTTTATCAGTTATTGAAGTGGATGGTGAATGGTTATATTTTAGCACATTTGTAAAATTGGTTGTCATAGTAAAGGGTTAAAAAGTAAAGCTTGTGGTCAAAGCTGAAAAATGTGTGCAAAGCCTCTTTTTCCACTAGCACTGACTCGACTTTAGACGTCAAATTTCATTCAGAAGAGTAATGTTTACTTTTTACGGTTTTTTTGGGTCATTGACTGTTTCTCTTAGCGCTGTTAGTGTATCATATAAACATACAAACATACCTCTCTGAGTCCTTGTTGGGAAATACAACTCAAGACACTCTGTACTGACGTACTGAACTTTACTGCTGCAGAGACAGTAGACTAGCAGTTCAGTGATTAATAGTTATGTTACTGTGAAGCTAAGCTATGTTATTATATAACTCAGCCACTTCATAATAAAAGCCAGTCACTGAAAAAGCTTTTGCTCTGTAGCTGCATGACAGAAAAGGCTCAGCAGATCGTAGATGCATGAAATAAACAGCTTGCTCAGACGTGGAAAAAACCCAGCTGTATTGAATGCCATTAAGTTGAGTGTTCGCAGGCAAATGCAAAGCTACTTATCGAGGTTTGTGCTGTTTAAAGGGATGAGTATGAGTTTCTCTGTGATGAAGATTTCTCTTTTGTCCATCAGACTGTACACAAAAAGACTTTCTACTATTTGGAGCAACTGATCCTGAAGCATAAACTCCACCAGAATGCCCTCAACATTAAAGAAATACATGGTAGGTCAATGATCTATGATTATGTGCACAACGCTGTGTACGCCAATAGAATTCTATAATAATGTTCCAGGTTCCTAAGAATGAGAGAGAAGCTGATAAACACAAACGATAAATGAATTTATCTTTCAAAATATTTATTTATCTTTTCATCATCTCTGTCTGCTCCTCTTCTTCATCTGCCACCTCCACCGCTGTTCTCTCCTCCCTCATCTCCACCTCATCCTCTTCCTCCTCAGCTGAAGCCGCGTCTCCAGAAGTCAGAGTTCTTACCTGAGAGAATGTGCATTAAAAATGCTGCTTTATTCCCAGTTTATATTGTCAGCAGATTAAATGTGCAGACCTCCCATTTCTAACAATAAGCAGTGTTGGGGAGTAACAGAATACATGTACCGCCGTTACGTATTTAGAATACAAAATATGAGTAACTGTATTCCGTTACAGTTACCGTTTAAAAAGGTGGTATTCAGAATACAGTTACTTTGTTGAAATAAATGGATTACACTGCGGTACTTTCCTGTTTCATTTTGTCGCGGGTCAGGACTGTTTGGGTTTTGTTTGACAGCTACGTTCTGTTGTTCCAGGCGGCAGCGTTACGGTTGCCATGGTTACAGGGCGACGCTCTCTCTCTCTCTCTGCGACTGTGTGTTTCCTGGGTGAGAGAGCGCCTTTTCGTTGTTGTTGTTGTGCTAAGCTAACAGGCAGAATGCTACAAGCATAGCTCTAAAGAATGTAGCATCATGGGCAGTGTAGTCCGTGTTGCAGGGAGAATGGACTGCCATACACGTTATGTGTCTGTGAGCGCTAGGAGGGAGAAAAAGGGGAGTGGAAAGGTACGAGTTGTCGTCGAGGAAAAACGGGAGCTGGAAGCATGTAAATATAATAATAACCACTGCAGCCAAGAAGAGAGCCTGACGAGCCCAGTTGTAAGTAAGCTATTAAGACTCGACTGTACACCGTGTTCGTGTTTTCCTCCTAAAACAATAAGTTCCGTTGGAGCAGCCTTTCAACGCCTCTCTCTGTCTGTCGCAAGAAAAGTTGACCCACACAACAAAGTAAAGCTAGTTTTCGGCTACGAGCCGACAGGGACCCCGCCGTATTAGTCAGAGGTCCCTTTACTACAGTTCGGAGTCGCGGACGTTCAGTAATAGTAATAAATCACACAGCAATAGTACATTCACGTTGTTGTAAAAAGCACGATAATATATTAAGTAATCCAAAGTATTCAGAATACGTTACTCTCATTGAGTAACGTAACGGAATACGTTACAGAATACATTTTGGGGCATGTATTCTGTATTCTGTAATGGAATACATTTTAAAAGTAACCTTCCCAACACTGACAATAAGCTGGCTGTAACTGCAGCAGCTGGTTAAAAGATAATGTTATGGACGCTAACCTTAGGTTTGAGTGTCCTAAAAATCTCACTTTCCCTATGATAAACAGTTGATTTATATTCTTGCATCTTATGAAAGTTTATACTCCAATTGCCTGAGTCTGACGGCATTAGATCTACTTCAGTAACAGCGGCTAACACCAACAAAAACGGCTGCTCTTACTGACAGAAATGTTCGGGATAGCCGCAGCATAAGTCAGCGTCACTGTCATCAGTCAGAAATGAGCTTCGCTGGCTCGGTCAACTCGTATCAGACTCCTTCGACGACGTTCTACAGCGTCCTCAAGAGTACATAGACACGGACGCTTCACATCAGGCATGTTGACAGCTGACATAAACAGTGGACTGAGAGCCTAGATTTACTACTGATGAATGAGGGGAAAAAACTGAAAATATTACAAATATTTAATTGACACTTGTTTCTTTTTAATGTGCACATATTGTTTAAATATATTAAAGTGTTGTGTGTGCAATAATGTGTTTATACACAGGCAGTAGTGGAAACCTGCCAGCCTGCCGCGGCTGGTATGGGGTGCCGAGGGTTAAAGGGGAAATGCCTCGTCTCTGCTGTGGGGACTTTTACCCAAATTACACTGCAAAGTGGGAAACTTGCCCTAGTTGTCACCAGCGGAACTAATGTGGGTTAGAGCGAAGGAGAGCATAATGATGTGTCGAGTGTTAATTACCTCTTCCCGTACCAGACAACCAGTCATGCATGCATATCACTGGCACCAATAACTCCATGCAGCTGTCCTCGCGTGGGCCTCTCAGGGGCACACGTTGTACATCTAATCAGTGCGCTCTAATCAGAGCGGGCGTTCCTTACCAGCTGCCTGCAGAGCAAGCTTGTTTCTTACCCTACTTATGGATGCTAAGTGCTACTTCATACATACTTATATGCACAGAGGCTCACATGCTGTGCATTGAGTGACATCGCAGCAGCAGTCCTCTGTATTCTTGGATGGGACTGTTAAGCAGAGTTTTGGCCCGATGGGGTTGTTTAAATCATCTCCATGTCTCGGCAGGACTTGAAAGCTTTAAGAAGGTTACATGTGGCTGCCATATTTTTCTTTCTTCTTCATCTGCTCTGTGGTATGTGCCGTTTTCATGCATATGTTCTTTGGCGTGGGGATGACCTGCGAAGCACGCCTGTGATAAATATATCTGTGAAGTGTATTTGATGGTATTGCTTTTTCTCGCAGAGGGCATTGATTTCTACTACGGCTCCAAGCAGCACGCTCAGAAGATGGTGGACTTCTTGCAGTGCACCGTGCCCTGCAGGTAAACATTGCTTGCCTTTGAAAACACACAGCACGACCTTCACAGCGTTCAGTGATGGCGTCTGTCAGGGTTCAGTTTGTATGTGGAAGTGGAGATGATTAGCTAGCAGGTGTTAGCGAAATCTAGCCTGTCGGTAATACATCTGAATCGGAAGAGAATGTAACCCCTTAAAAAGAAAGGGAATATATTAAAGTTTTTAATTAATTTGAAACCGTGTGCAAGTGTTGTGTCTGCATGGCAGAAACTGTTTATATAATCATGATCTACACAGGATGTTTCCTTTCCATGTGTGCACAACATCTCAGTGCTTTTAGGCCCTTTTGTTGTACCATTTGTCCGACTGACACTTAACAAGCTTTCATGTGTTGGTGAATGTTTTAATATTACTAATAAAAATTAATACTTTCTTTTTAACTTTAAAGGTCAAAGGCATCTCAGCGCCTCATCTCTCACGACATCCACTCAAACACATACAACTACAAGAGCACCTTCTCCATGGAGATCGTACCGGTCTGCAAGGTATCCAGCAAACAGTTGCGTTTATATTTGGAACTCATTTTAGTTGAATCTAGGTTTTATCCCATGATTCATTGTTAGCAGTGAGACCCACCCGACTGTCCTCGTCACTCCTATGGCCTACACATTATACATATTTCTGTTAGTTTATAAAAAAGGTTGAATTTGTGTTTAACGGTGACAGGTTAGATTAAACTGGAAAGCAATGACATTAAGATGAAGGTGGGGATTAACTGATCCCTGTCAGGTGTCATTTTCAGTAGTTGATTAGCTGCCCAGTGCAGTTGAATGCTTTAATATCATGACATATACTGGGTTTGTTAACACCTCATATTTCAGTACTAGGGGCTCCATGGAGGGACACTTGTTTTCTTAAATGAAAATAAAATATTTTTTATTTTTATTTTTTGAGCAAACAAGCTGTTCAGCACAAGTTCAAAGCCTTTTTACCCCACGTGACCTCAGTTTGACCCCCGGTTTTCTGGTTGCCAGGACAACGTCGTGTGCCTTTCACCTCGGCTGGCGCAGAGCCTGGGGAACATGGGTCAAGTCTGCGTGTGCATCCGTGTCACCAGCACCATCCATCTGATCGACCCCCGCACCCTGCAGAGTGAGTACGGAGGAGTTTTGACACGTTTAGCTGACAGCACGGCTCACGCTGTCTGCAGCTCACCTGGTTAGTTGTAGAAGCATTTCTCACATATTTGTGTTGGCTTGCAGTCAGCAGAGATGTAGTTTAAGTCGGGGATAAGTGCAGCAAATAATTGTTGTCCTTTTAAAAAGAAAAAAAAAATTGTAATAAAACCTAACAGCAAGTAGCTTTTGAGCTCGAACCTGCTGGCCGGCCTTTCTTGTGTGGAGTTTAGATGTTGTAGCTGTGTCTGTGTGGCTGCTTTTTGTGTGCTCTGGCCTCCTGTGACAGTCCTATAACACGCATAACACACGTGACTCTATCCACCCTGCTCATCTCCTTGAATTGGACAAACGGTGTATTTAACTTGTAATTTCATTTTTGTTATTATTATTATTTTTTGTTTGTTTAAAGTGCCCATGCCTATTTTGAATTCCTATGAATGATCTCATAGTAAACACAATTAGTAGTGGCCTTTTAGTGTTAAGCTGCAGATATTCAACAGAAAATTGTCCAGTAATTTATTTGTAATTAACAGTAGCAGTTTTGTGTTATGAGACGTTTAGCAGGACATTTTACGTTTACATTTTATAAACCGTTTGACAGCTGATGGCTCAAAAATAATGGACATTTTAATTAACAGTGGAATTCATTCACTAGATTTAAATGTCTTCTGATTTCTTTAAGTCTGTTACCAATGGTTATTAGCATTGTTGGAAAAGAAGCTGTTGATTTTAGCACTTAATACATTTGCTCAGAAACTGAAATTGTGTAATTACATAAGAAGCCGATCATCACAGTCGACTAGCTGAATGTTTAAATATTCATCTGAGTAGTTTCTCATTGTATGACTTTGTTAAACCAGTTGTTGCCTCTGTGCACTCGGTTTAGCCTCTTTCAGTATCTGCACTTTTAGAAACATTACCACAGGTTGCTTATTTTTCACTCTTGTATTGTTCATAACACCAGAAGTATTTCCTGCATTACAGAGAATCGCTGCTTGGTCGACACCCTTCTAAACCGCACTAGACTGACCCCAGTTTGGTGACCACATGTTCCACGCAGTCATTTTACTCGGCTGCTTCTCTCTTCTCCAGTCACAGCACGAGATTAGACGTGCTCCCAGAGAGCAAAACATATTTCAGATTGCATTATTTATTCTATCAAAGCCAAGTTATCTGATTTAGGGGGACTTATTACCAATACAAGCACGGAGACAATTAGTGATGGGTTGCTTCCTCTGCATGTGGCGTAATCGCTCATTTTGTGAGAGGCTGGATGGTCCTCCACATCTTGAAGCAGCACACACGTTTTTAATTACTCTTCAAAGAGCAGGCTATATTTGGAGCAGAAAGTTTTTTAGCTGGTTGAAAAGCACAAACAGCCTCAAGGCTGTCGAGCAGATTCAGCGGCACAAGGCAATTAACTCATGTATCAGAAGTATCTGTTTCTGTTTTTCTGCTTGTACAGTTTGGTTGCAGTATAGACAGGAAGACAATCTTCCTGTCTAGTTTGTTTACAGTACGAACAGAAAGAAAAAGCACTTATGGATAAATCAGACTTGGAATATTTTTAATACTCTGCTTAGAAAAATGAAAGGAAGATTTAGAAAACACACGCTGAATATCTATACTGATATAGGCTGGGTAATTTGTTAGGATTGAAACGCTCAACTTGCCACATCTTTTCACGGAAAAGAAATTAATCTACAGACAGTGGGCTGAATTCAAATACAGCCCAAAAATCAAAGTGAAAAGGACTAGTCCATTTTACTGAAATTTCATTACAGCAAATCCAAATGGTGCTCAGTAGTTTGTATGGCCTCCTTGTGCTTGATGATGGATGGTGTCCTTGGGGATCTCCTCCCACATTTGGACCAGGGCATCACTGAGCTCCTGGGCGGTCTCAGGTGCAACCTGTCAGAAGGACTGAAACATATGTCCCAGTGGTGTTCTGTTCGATTTATGTCAGGCGAGCATGGGGGGGGGGCAGGCAGTGATATCAGTTCCTTGCATGAGCTGGTTTCAAACTGTCATCACATGTGGCCGGCCATTGTCGAGCACCAGGAGGTGCCCAGGAACCCTGCAGCAGGGTTTGACAGGTTCAAGGATTTCTTCCCAGTTTGGCAGTCAGGTTGCTTCTGCCTCACCTGTAGAGGTCTGTTCACCACTCGATGGATGTGTCGTGCCTCGGACCTACCTGTGTAACTCTGTAGGGTCCAAATTTTTCTTTATATTGGGTCAAAATCCCAGAACTTTAACTGACTTGATGCTATACTCAGATTTAAAAGTGTTATTTTCATATTTTTTGAGTAGTGTATGTATTTTTTCCAGAAAAAAATATTTAAATATCCGGAAAGTTAAGTGTGTGGGGTTTTTTTTGTTTTTTGTTTTTTTTAAATTAATTACTCTAAATAATCAAAAGTATCTTTCTAGTTGCCGAGGTGGACGGGAACACATACTGGCGAAACCCCTTCAACGGTCTCTTCAACCCAAGCCAGCTGGAGGAGTTCATAGTCATGGACACTGACATCATCAGAGACCAGAAGCTGGGTGCTGGAGCTGGCATGAGGTCCAACAAAGTAAGGGCGCGTGTGTGTTGGTGCAGAACAGATTGCATTATGGGGGAACATTGCTCTTCCCTTAGAAGTAAAATCAATAGCAAACCATTACATTATCCCTGAACCTGTATGTTGGATTCGAGCCAAATCGACACAAACAGTCAGGAGTGTTTCTTTTGAGGCGAGTGCGGTGTGTAGTTTCCCGTCGCTCTTTTGAGTGTGTGTGTGTGTGTGAGTGTGTGTGTGTGTGTGTGTGTGTGTGTGTGTGTGTGTGAGTGTTGCATTATTATTGATGCACCTGAGTGAGCAAACTTGGACGAAAGAACAGGAGTAATGTTGTTTGATTGCTTTAAACATTTTGGATTTTCCCTTCCCTCTTTGTGTTTGTGTGTATACAGCACACCCTGGCTGAGGTGTGGGTTCAGAAAACATCAGAGATGAATACCAGTCAGCAGTACCACTGCCGTACATTCCTGGGCCACCTTCTCAATATTGGAGACCTGGTGCTGGGGTACGTACGCAGAACAGACGGATAACAATGAATAAATAAGAGTAATAATAAATAATGAAATAATGGTCAGTGGTTAATTTTCTTCTTATCTTGTAGGTTTGACTTTGCCAATTCCAACATCAATGATGAGTACCTTAATAAGATGAACCCTCACCATGTTCCTGATGTGGTAAGTGTCACCTGCACTCAGCGACACGATTTGTTGACTTGATTAACACTGACCTCTAGTGGCAAACTAAAACCCTGCATGGAGTTCTGAACGTTCATCCCTTCGTTAAATCGCATGGGAACAAAAATGCTGTGTGTTGTTGAATTTGAGCATTTGTACATTCAAAGGTGCTGATCAAGAAGAGCTACGACCGCAGCAGGAGGGTGAAGCGCAGGAACTGGAAACTGCAGGAGATGGCCAGAGACCGTGAAGGCATGGACACAGATGATGAGAGGTAAGACTGCTCAGCTCATTGAGATGAATGATGTATGGCTTACAAGCATTTACCTCTAAGCTGTCTTGGGAATGTTTTGTTTTTTTTGTTTTTAGGCTAAGATTAAGGACTTAAAAGTTTAAAAAGCACTTTTGTTTGGGACTATGTTCAGATGTTTGTACAGTGGTTTGGTTTTTTTTGGGGTTTTTTGTATTCCTGTCGTCCTCCCTTCAGTCCCAGCTGATTGTGGCTCCCCTCCCTGACCCTGGTTCTGCCAGAGATTTTCCTTCCCACTGTCGCTTAGTGCTCCCACATAGGGGTCATCTAATTGTTGGAGTTTTCCTTCCATTATTGTAGGGTCAACCTGAAGTTGTATAGTTTTCACTTGGAAAAAAAAAAATCAGGTTTATTGGTGTGAATGATTTGTTTCAACCAGTATAGCGCTGTAGCTCACTGATGTGTGTTTTTGGACGACAGTGGAGGCGTAACAGATGAATGAGCTGCTTCAGACTCAGATACACAGAAAATACTTCTTAAAATGATTCATTATTAGTTTTAAGCTTTTCATACAATTTCTAAACATATTGACAGACACAGTTGCCAAGTGGAACTGCAGAGCTGTTAATATAGTTGAGGACACGCGCTTTACATAACTGTGGTTCCTCGTGCCTCCCCAAGAGTGACAGAGAGGGAGTGGATAAATATTTACAGTTTTTTTGCTAACATGAATGTTCAATAAACATGTTAAATGTGTATATTTTCCCTTTTTTCTTGAGTCCGTTTGCTCACGCAAAATGAAATGTGAATGAAAATTAATCCACAGTAACCCTGTGACGAATCAGATTAAACATTTTAATTGTTTGACAAGCACTAATATATATTATATATTTTTGTATGCTTACCTATTAGTATATAGTTTCATTTTTTTTACGGTAAGTTGTATTTCACAGGAGAGATCCTGTGTTAAAAGATTGAAGAACACTCTTCAAATTCTCTTTGAATTTAAGCATTTAACATTCTTTGTTTATTCTGCATTTACTTCATTATATTCCATAAATGTCTGTTACAAGCTTAAATATAAAGTTGAAAAATGTAATTGCAACCAGGCTATTGATCAAGTAATTGTAATTAATCACGATTAATTACAGAAAAATTTTTTTAATCTTTTGACAGGACTAAATATTATGAATTAATAGTCAGGTGAATAAAAAAATATCTAATCAAAAAGTGGGGGTCGGGGGTGCTCCTCATGAAGTATTAAAAAATTAGCATAAATTTGAAACGCCTTGGAAATATCCCTTAAAAAAGAGCCGTCAGAGGGCACAACTCTCCCAGAGGTAAAAGGCTATGCTAAAACTTTTATGTTTTATGATGTCAAGTCACGCTGGCGTCTGCCTGTTATGGTCTCATTGTGACATCGAAGGGCGTTGTGTAGAAAACATAAAAAGTGTCTCTTACAGCTCGCTCCCTGTGATATGATGTATTACTCAATATGGTTTCTTGACATTTCTTTCCCCCCAAGGTCAACTTTACTTTGGAGCTAGCAATGAAGGTCAAATGCTTAGCCAACCTAGGTACTCGTGTCCTGGAAGGCCCAGTATATTATTGTGAAGTTTTAGATGATCCATAAAAATTGTGCCTAATATAACGTTTTAAGCTGTTTTTTCAACTTTAACATTTTCTATGACCTCGACCCAATTTTTCACCAAAATGAAGTCGGCTTGAGCTATCAACGCACAAAATGTGAAAATTACATGTTAAAAACTGGTTGATAGACCGCTAACAATCAGAACTGATTACTTACTCCCTCCCTTTGAGGTGAGATTAAATAACCAAAGGGTCTTATTATCGTTTTAAGATTAAAGCCGTTACTTCCAGCACGCACATCTCTGGTGTAGACCACATAGGAAAAACACTTCGATACCTGAAACGAGGACTCAAGGGAGTTACCGTAAATGTCGGGCTATAAGCCGCTACTTTTTGCACAAGCTTTGAACCCTGCGGCTTTTAGTCAGGTGCGGCTTTTCTATGGATTTTCCATGATTTTTGTGATATCGTAAGACGATTTGTTTTGTTTGTTCCGCTGTTGTACGGCACTACGTTGCCTGGCGGAAGGATCGGGGTTCAAGAGTGGTATGTTAGTCACATGTCCGTCCGCCAGGCAACGTAGTGCCGTACGAAGTAGCGCGAAAAACAAACTTCAAAGTAGCGCTACGCATTCAGCGGGAGGCGTGGATGACGAGCGGCGATAAACTTGCGAAAAGCAAGTTATGCCCAACTCCACCGGTGGATTCTGACAGCGTGGAAAAGTGCGAAAACATCCACGATCACCAACGGATTTTGAAGGGCTGGACTGCTGCATAATGGAGAGGAGGACACCGCCACGGCCCTTCTGAGGGTGTTCGACTCTGACACTGACAACGAGGATTTCTTTGGTTTTGAAAGTGACAACGAAGGAGAGAAGTTGAGAGTGGATGACGAAGCCATCCTGAACCTGTTTGTATCCGACACTGGAGAAGAGGACTTTGGTGGTTTTAGAGCGCAGGAAGAAGAGAAAGATGGTGAATGACTGACTTTTCTTCTTGTTAAAGCCGTGTCACTGCACCTGAGCCTAAAAGGTAGTCCGAATCTATTTTTCTGGTGTGCTGTAGGTTATTGTTATGTACTACATGTGCAAATATGTACCCATAACTTGTTTTTCAAAATATTAATAAAAGGGGTGTGTCTCCAAACAGCCATCTCTTTCCTGACAATTCCCTTTGTGCATATTCTCTTACATATGATAAGTCAACATTGAAACACCTGCGGCTTTTAGTCAGGTGCGGCTAATGTATGTACAAAACAGGGTTTTCCCCTGATTTTAGCTTGTGCGGCTAATATACAGGTGCGCTTTGTAGTCCGGGAAATACAGTAATAGTTGTTTAGTGTACTAAGAGCGCAGAGTGTCATGTGGTTTGTCTTTTGTTATCTGTAAAGTAACCAGACTGGTTTTGCTCTCAACTTACTTTTCTGTCTTCAGGCAATATCAGGACTTCCTGGAGGACCTGGAGGAAGATGAGGCACTGAGGAAGAACGTCAATATCTTCAGAGGTGAGCAGCTGATGACCGCAGCACAGACTTACTCCCGCAGCAGCATCACGAGAGAGATTTCATAGCCTTTGTTTAGGTTTCTATTGTCAGGTTACGGCTCATTTACCGTCAACGGCTGCTTGAGGTTCTGATGGAAGTTGTGTCACACGTTCATTACAGATGATGCATGAGACACTTAATGAGCAGATGCTGATTTTTCAATTTCAGATGCGTCAAAGATCCCGGTGGAGAGCGACACTGATGATGACGGAGCACCACGCGTTTCCCTGGCGGAGATGCTGGAGGAGTTGAGTCTAACGGACGCCACAGGAGGAGAGGGTGCCGACATGATGACGGACTAACCAGTTGGCGTTCTGACATTGTGACGCCGACAGCCGATTTATCAAATAAAGGCCCGTTTACAATACAACGGTGCAATTGCACACCGGATTTAGAACTGTCTGCAAATTGGGGACTGTTTCAAACACGGACAGATGATATGTTGGTGCAAACAAATCCAGTGGTGTACTGGTTTATGATGGTTAAAACGTACCAACTGTGAGTCATAATGGCACTCAGTCATATGAAACATGATAATTTATCTCCATGGTCTCAGTGGATTTTATCCAAACTGGGTCTTCAGATCACATTTCCTGTCTTTATATGATCCTCTTTGTCATATCAGAATAATATGAAAATGAAGCAGTTACAGCTGCTTTATCGAAATAAATCCTTACCCACACATTTTCTGCTGGTTTAGAGGCTCATGTTGTGAAGTGCTTTGCTTTATTTATCCACCAGAGGGAGCTTTGTGCTAGGAAGATATGGGAAGTAACTCATTTAAAGGAGGCTGGCAGCAAGCTGAGCAAAGTCTGTTAATGGTGTAATTTGGCTACTGTGGGCAAAATGCAAATGCTGTCCAGCTGCAACACCTTCAGCCAGCGAGCGTACAGTCTCTGTGAGGCGAGCTGATTTAAAAACGAAAGTGTAAAAATGGGCATTCTTCCCCTCTCTGTTTGAAGCCTGTCGCACCAGCATGTGCTTTAAATGCAATACATTTAAGTCAGCACTTATTTGTGCCTTCACAGTTCATTCAAATCATGCTCTCAAGTCTATGCTTAACCCATTGTGCCACTAATGGCACATTTATGACAAGCTCCTAGCTCCAGCTTACTGAAAAGGTGCAAAAATGTAAAGATCCAAACAAATTTTGGATTCCACTGCACATTAAAGCCGACTCTTTTACCAGAAATGCTCCTCAGAACAATTTTTCTCACATGAACACTTAAGGCTTTTGGACCAGTAAAATTCAAGACTTTAACATTTTTGGATTATGTTGCTTGATATTCTGATAATATGCAGGATAATATAGCAATGTATTATGATAAATGTCAGGCTTGTGGGATTTCGAATGTAAATATATAAACACGGTGACAACATCCTAAATCAGTTGTTTAGAAGCAATAAATGAAGTAGAACAATAAAAACTTGGAATGTATTTAACAGGGGGGTTAATTAACTCTATTAAATCTGATTTCTTTTTTTGTATGTGAATGCATTAAAGCAAACCATACTGGAACTGTGGTTAAACATGCCACCATGTTTGCTGGAACAGTTCAGCCCGCCACTAGCCAGCTTTATGTAATATAAAACAGAGGAATGTGTGTATCACAGGGTGTGTTAGTTTCACATTTTGACTCAGGGAGGGGAGGGGGCAGCCCTTGTTTTTCACAAACCTGAGCAGGTTGTTAACGGTAATCAGATCTACTTGGGAAAACGAATGAAGCGAATCCCCCTTGCTCTTTCTCTCTCTTTTGTGTGTTGGCCTAATTCACCTGTAGTTTCCCTGTTTACAGACTACAAAGTCCCTAAAGGCTTAAGACTGTGGATGTCCGATTTGAATGATGATTTCCCCAGTGCTTGTCGCAGGCAGCAGCAGCAGTCGGTGGTTTCACTGCAGCTCCTTTACAAACATGTGTCCGGTGTGAAGAAGCGCCTTCGTGAGCTGTGCCTGACATTTCAGACCAGTATCCATCGTCCTGACGCTAACTGCGGGCTTGACGGTGCATCTATGCGTCACCGGTGCGCTACCCGTGTTTACACATCAATAATGCAGTATAAGAAGTGAGCTGGTCAGCAAAGCTCACAGTTAGGAGATAAGATTTCTCAGCTGTATGTGTGCTTACAGAAAGACACCCGCTCTGTGTGTATATGAGAGAGAGAGTTTCTTCCACAGGCGTGTCTGAGCTCCCTTGGTTGTCCCACAGCTGTATGCAGGCTATGAATCCATAGACTGAAATGATCAAGTCCAGAAGGAGATGTGAGGACTCCTGATTTGTTTTCAAAACACTTTGGAGAATGTTTAAGGCTGCATTCCCAGACATCCCAGAAACACTCAGTGTGAGTTGCAAAATATAATTAAAGAGGCATTAGGTGTTGTAGCCTGTTATTACTTCATCTAGTATTATCACGGAGAAGGGGATGGAGAGGAGGAGGAGGCTGCTTTGGAAATGCTTTGTGAGCTGCATTCAGCTGAACGCGCTTCTTGCCGTTCTGTGTATGATATCTTGTCGCTTTAATAATTTGGTTTCCTCTAATGAAATGCAAACTACAGCATGCCGGAGTTGCGGTACACCAGTGTGGTCTCTGCTTGTTTTTCCGTTTTCCATCCTCCTCCTGCTGCTCCTGCTGCTGCTGCTGGTGCTTGATTGCTCGCTGCTGTCTACGTCAGAGGTGGCGCAGTGTCGGGCTGCAGCAGCATGGTGGGACAGAGGCGATGCGACACCGACTGAACAAAGTTTAAAGATGCCGCACAAAGCAGCAGCACACCACACATGGCTGGGATAGAGGTCCGGCCCTCTCCCCCGTGCCTCTTATGCAAGGACTGTTTTCTTTTTCTCTGCATAAACAAACACCGGCCTATGCATCGCATCTCTCGGACACTCCACCTGCGTGATCTGCGAGCCAGGTGAGTCGCGAGTCTAAGCACGGGTAGTGGGTGTGGTGTCATGTGTGTACCACATATAGGCTGGTGGTGAACTGGTGAAGCAGCTTTTTGGTTTACACAAAGCAGCGGAGCAGCAGCAGCGGCAGGGGGACTCCTCTGGTCTCATAATCGCAGTATAACGAAGGAATCTCACGTCGGCTGCCGAGGTGAGTGACGGCACAGGCTGAAGAGCTAATAAGCGCACACGCCTTCTAATATATAGTCCATACACATGTATTAAAATCTAAATTCAGTAATCATTGCTGTGGGTTGATAACTAACTCTAGTTTCACTTGTTTATGTCATTTGGGCACAATTTATAACTTTTGCGCAAATTCTTGCAGGTTTCTGGGTCAAACTTGGCATTTTAAGCAAGGCACCATCCTAACACTAATGAAAAAAAGAAAGGTAACTATCACAGGAAACTACCTCGTGGAGGCTTCAGGACAACAGTCCTATTAGACCCCTTTTTGTAACAAGGAAAGTTAATTTGATTGCACACGGTTGATGATAGCGGGTCTGTACTGGGAAGGAAACGTTGTTTTTCATATTCTAATAAATTGCACGACATTTAGAAGAGTGCACCTGTAACGCACCTGCTGGCCCCGCCCTCTACCTGTCTAGAAGGATCTATCACTGCCTGCCACCGCTTCAGCGTATATCATTTATCATATTTGATAAGACGTAGTCTGATAACATCACGGTCTTGGTTTTAAATCTAAAACGTTATTTTTGTCCATAAATTCAGCTCGTTGGTCTGTGATGCGGCTTCTACTTTATGCTTCTTATTATTTCATAATTGTCAAAGATAGATGCAGTAGATAAATGTAAAGTATAAAAAATGTGTAGCTGTGTAACAGTAAAAATTGCACCACCAATGTTATTTCCAGCTTATGAGTACTTACGACACTTTCTGTTGAGCCTTGTATTTTTTTTCTTCTACTACTACTTCTGCAGAATGAACTTCAAGAACTTGAGGGAGTACCTGGCTTGGTTATACTACCAATACCTGCTCATCACCGGCATCTATGTCCTGGAGCCGTGGGAAAAATCCATCTTCAACTCCATCCTCTTCTCTGCCATCGCCATGGTCGTCTACACCTCATACGTCTTTGTACCCATCCACGTGCGCCTGGCGCTGGAGTTTTTCTTAGGCATCTTTGGCGGCCAGCCGGAGAGCACCATGGCACTCATGACCTAAAAGAAACAAAACAAAACATGAAGGTAAAGAGACAGAAAATGTGTGGATGAGCATGAATCTGTCATCATATTTTCTTATAACTCACCTCCTTAGATCCTAGAGCACCTTGAGCCCTCCTTTTACAACAAGCTCGCCCTAAACCAGGCAATCAGCCACCTCTGCGAATCACGACTGAAAACATGAAGATCTTAATGGAACGATGTGGAAATCAGAGCCTTACTATCTTCTTTACATCCCAAACCCTCCAGCCTTACCCCATGGTATTAGACAGGCAGCAGAACAGTGCTTTCACACATGTCCTGTGGGATGTCTTATGATATGTTGTTTGTCCTTATTGATTTTTTGTTTGTTTTTGTTTTTTTGTTGTGTTTATCACCATATGTCCTGTGTGAGTGCATACCACATATGTGTTTTGCATGATAGGGTCATATATGGGCAGTCGATTTGCATGCTCATCTCACTATGAAATACTACTAGACTTGCTTCTTTTTTATTGCCTTTTAAGCTCCAGACTCACTATTTACAAAAAAGCAGACCGATCATTTTATAGCGTCTGAATCCAGTCTGTAAAATTTATGTCTGGCATTCTGAATTTACAGCTCACTACAGAGCAAGCTGTCACGTTTCAAGTGTTACACAGTGAGAGGCGACTACGTGAGTTCGAGATGATTTTAGACACAGCCCAAATTTCCTTCAGAGCCGTGGAAGGCATTATATGTCAGGCTCTGTGGGACTTAATGCAACAGGTAAACTAAACTTGCAATGCAACATCAGTGACGTTTCCTTTTTAAGTGTGTGTATGTTCGTTTATCTGATGTATCTGTGATGCCATGTTATCTCGTGCACTCACTCTGGGTGGTTAATCTGTAGTTTTGCATCAGAACCGCTATCACTGGGTTTTGTTTTTTTGTTTTGGTGTTTGTTTGTTTTTAGTTGCCTTTATGAGCTGCAATACTGACTGGCAGGGCACATTACACATTTCACGTAGATGTCATTTAGCTGATCTTAACAGAGAGGACTGATAAAAAGCCCAACCTATGCAATGAGTCTTAAAACGTTCGTGTTAAGACTCTGTTAAACAGATTTTCCCAGTCAGTGTGAGTAATATTAAGCCAAAATAACAGAAGAGATACGTGCCGAGCCCTGCTTTATCTCTAGTTTATTAACTGTTGGCATTTCTGGTAGGTGTACTCAGCTCTGAGCTTGAGCAAATATTGATACAACACACCTTTGTGTTGTAGGCTTGGCTTTGGTAATTACGTAACTCTACTTCACAAACCCCTGAAATCAAAAAAGAACTGTTTGATGTTTCATACAGAATGCAAAGATACTGTAGGCAAATTAACCCAAATGAAAAACAATGACATGGCTGACCAAAGTCTTCCTTATCTATAGTTGATCTATAGATAGAAAGTGAGTTTTAGTGTGTCTGGTAGCTGCGATGAGCATTGTGCGTTGGATCATTTTTAGCTATTTGTGCTTTGGGTGAGGGGCTCACTGGTTATAGTTCAAGCATAAGTAACAATGAGTTAATTTTATTTATATGGATTTATATATTTATATACACTGGTAAATGCTTGGCTGGTTACAATGTCAATTACCAAATGTTTGTGATTATTTATATCTGTGTTCTCCTGTGGCCATACTTTTGTTATTTGCTCTGTTTCTCTACCTTAAAGTGCTTTTTATATTGTTGTATCATTTCATTTCACTTTGGATAAACATTTGCTGAAGTCTCAGACGTTTCCAGCTCAGACAATGACGCGTTCTCTGAAAAATCTTTTTTTTTTTTTCCCACTGTGCACAAAATGAATGTTTTATTTATACATGATGGTGACACATCGCTCCAGTAATCAGAAAATAAAAATGCATCTGAAGATTCTTGGACAACTCTTCTCATTCTGTGTGGTTATTTATACATACTTATAGTTTTAAATGCAATTTAAATATTGTGGTCAGAAATTTATGTATATTCATCAGCATGATTATCACTGTAATTTTGGGCTCATAATGAATTCTTCGGACAGTTATCTTTCCGGAATAAAATGATTGTATAGCACACATACACATACAAGCTCAAATATACATATACTCACATATAAATCTTTTACTAAGTGGCGCTGAAGCTTCTATAATGTCTTTCAACTTGACAAAGCCGAGGCTTAATAACTTCTCCTTAGTGAAGGTAGGAAATTTTTAGGATGTTCAGAAATGCTCTAGGAACCACTTAGGCTCAAACCAGCGTTCACTAAAACCTGGAAAACCAGCATCTCTGTCCACAGTGAACTGAGTTTTACACCGCTGAGGACCGAGAGGGTGACAACCAAGAAAGAAACCCCTGCTCCAAAATGAAAACCATTTATTTTGTGTTTTATTTATTTATTCGTAAATATTTATTTATTTATATCTAAATGAATAAAACATCATAAAGTTCTATAGAACTTTGCAGCTGCCCACATGGAAAAGCCAGAAGCCATCTGAAGCAAACGTCGATGTTCCGACGGGACAGCTATTGAGCTATTTGTCCACAATGACTGGGTATGTTTGGAGGAGTAAAGAACTCTGTACCAGCTGTGAAGCATGGTGGTGGTAGCATCATGCTCTGGGATTGTTTTGCTGCCAGTGGTACTGGTACCATACTTGCCAACCTTGACACCTCAGAGTTAGGGAGACATTCAAAAAAAAGGGGGGGGGGGGGGTTACATATACATAGACATATACAAAGATCTTGAATTTTACAGTGAGTTAAATGTCACAGTTATTGCTGTCCCTGAGCCGGGCTGTCCAAATTCAGAGGCTGCATCCATCTGAGGACCAGGCCTTTGTGGTCTAAGTGGGCCGGGTCCTCCAAAAGCCGGGTAGGCAGCCAAACCGATTTACTCAGGAACAAATAAAACACTGAAAAAAGTAAAACTATAAAATTTTTAAGTTATCTAAGTGACTTATATATCATGTTTAACCTGAGTAGCGAAAGACCGTGGGGGTTTGAAAACGATGTGTTGGGAGTTCGCTGTTCTCGTCGGCTCAGATATTTTATGTTTACACAGCTACATTCTCACCTGAAAATATGCTAAAAGTTTATTTTGCGACCCAGAAAGAGTAATAAGACTGATATCGAAACTAAGTAGCTGCCACCATTGTTGGAAACTGGAATTGGCTGGGCAATGCTATGAATTCTGGGATATGGTTTTTCATTTTTGTTGTCCAGGTGGAAAATCAGGAGACATTCAGGAGAATGGTGGCTCCAGGAGATTTTCGGGAGGGGCACTGAAATTTGTGATTCTCCCGGAAAATCGGGAGGGTTTGCATGTATGACTGGTACGTTGCACAAAGTGATGGAACATGAAGAAGGAGGACTACCTCAAAGCTTCGCCTCAGAGCCACATGAAGATGTTTGAAACTTGGATGCAGTTGGGTGCTCCAAGAGGACAATAAGCCAAAACACATCAAAGAGCTCCACAGCACTCTCTTTTCATATATAATTCAAAATACCTTTTCTCATGCAATGGTGAAACGCCAACGTGTTTCAGCACACAAGCCTTCATCAGGGAGTGAAGCAGAAGGCAGGAACCAACTGAACAGTGAAAAACTCCACCAACCAATTAAAGACAAGAGAAGAAATAGACCACACTATCATATCAACCTCAGATAACATCCATCTTCAAAGGCAATTAAGTTTAAAGAAGTTTATAAAAATAAAAGAAATAAAACTGATATAAGCGAGGATATCTAGTGAGCTGTACTTTAAAAATCCATAACTGATTTTATATAGTGCAGGCTAACATTGAGTTTCTGGAATGATCTTCCCAAATCACCATCCTCATCAAGTGTGAGTTTGTCCGTATGTATTTGAGCCTGTGTGTAGTAGAAAAAATACAAAATATATTCAAACTTGGACACGCATTTCTTGTTTTTAAAGGTCTTTAAAGATATACGCTGTACAATCAACAGTCGACCCTGTAAAAGTTCAAAGAAAACATTAAAGGCCACAAAAGTACCACAACATTTTTTTATGATGAGTCAGAATGAACTCCTGGCCACAACTGTATTTATTCACACAGCTTCACGTCAGTGGATCAGAGCAGTTACTTAGGAAAATTAAACAAGGAAAAGAAAAGCCTACAGGAAGAACATTTTGGACCCAACAGACTGTACCACATAAAACAAATTCAAACAATAACAGGCAAAGCCACCAAACTTGTTCTCTCTCTAAGGAGCAGGAATGAATGCCCTGGGCCATCCTTCAGATACTATATCCTGTGCATTCCTCCAAAGCTCTAGTAACATCAAGCCTGCCACATTCACCATATTTGGGGCATTCTTGTGGAAGAATGTGAGATGAATGGGGCTGAATACAAATATCACTGCACATTTCATCTGGAGAGCGGATGTAGGTTCTGGCAATTGTTTTGGTTATCAGTTAAGCAAGACCTCGAGAGTCTGCCAAGGTTTATGTGTTATAACCAAACACCTCCACCTTGTTCTGTTGTTTTTTTCCCCCAGGATGTTGGAACAAAATAGCTGCAACCCCATCAGCTGTTAACCTACAAACCCAACTCAAAACCGTTTTCACCCTTTGTCCCCTGCCCTTGGTGCTTTCTTTTCTCTTCTCTCCTATGGAAAAATAAGGCCAAGCACTAAACACTGTTATGCCACCCTGTGAGGTAAGTTTAGCTTCTGCCTCGGGGTCTTTGGAGACGTGTCCTCTGTTTACACTACCCTTGTTAATTTGAGTCCCATGGAGGACAAGGTTAGTGGTTATCTCCATAATGACAAGGTGTAAACAAAGCTTTCTGTAGACTCAAGCTTTTTTTCTCAAAGCTCTCTGAAAGCTGATGTATTGTTTCCGTCGTGTGTGCACGTGGCCTGTGAGTGTGACATTCACTCACAGGCCACGTGAAAAATGAGAACTCCTAGCGACTGCTGAATGCAAAGACTGAGATGAGCATAAAAGTGAGAATAACACATGCATACATGCCAGTGCTGCCACCACCAACAGCACCAGCAGCAGCAGCAGCAGGTTTCAGTTAACAAGGAAACCCCAGAAAGTATTCAAATATCAATATTACTTCCAACATGTGATACCACCTTGTACACTGAGTCGCACATGCACCCATTGAGACAGCCTCCATTAGGTGCGTGCCATCACAACAAATGTCTCCAAGGATATAATCTAAGACAGCTCTTTGGTCACAGCCTGTGACAGACATTGATGAAATACACAAAATACACACAATGTACTGCTTTGCATGACCTTTGAATGACATCTGTTACACTTTATGTTAGTCAGAAAGAGAACATGCACATTTTTCCTCCAATAAAAATGCCTTTGTATTCATTAGGAACAGAAACATAGTAACAAGCTGCATACCTCGGCATATGTAACCTATGGGTTACTTTCCAGTGCAGCTATTTGAATAGACAATGCAAACAGTTGTATTTCATTTGTTTGTCTTCCTGTGCAAAAAATAAGGACTTCTCCTTAAAGGATGGCAAATTGTTCCTTCAGTTTGTTACCATATATTCTTTAATGTAGGTCTTAAAGGTAAACAAGAACTTTGGAACCGCTTGTTCGTTAGCAATTAAATTTATCGCACCATTATCATCCGCTTCATTCTGTAGCTTTAATTTTAATCATGTGAAATCATTCACAGTCGTCCTTGTCTGTAACCGTTTGTTTGTCAGTCAGCAAAATTCAAAAGCCACCAAGCTGAATTTCAGGAAACTTGGTGGAAAGGAATTGGGATCACTTTGAGAGTGCCCAACAGATCGAACTTTTTTCCGGTTAACTCTCGAAGACTAAGCCTTGTGATTTACTGTGAAAACATTTTATAAAGTCACTTGAGTCAACATGTGCCGCCTACTATCAAAGAGGAAACAAGACAATAACCTGCGGTTATAATGTATTTTAGTGACATTCACTGAGATTGTTTTGAGGGAATATTGTTTGCTCAGTTGGGTGTGTGTGTCTGGGTTTGTGTGTGTTGTCTCTACATTTATTGTTCTGTAGGGTTTTAGGTGGAGTCCTGGGTAAACATGCTCTGTGTAACTGGACCTTCTCTTGTAGCCTAATCATTCAGCTGTAATATCCAGGGCAGAAAAAAATAACGTGTTTTTTTGTTGATGTTGTTCATAAAAATTAATTTGCCCATAAAAACAAAATCCTGAAACACTGTTATTTACCTTGCCAGCTTCTACACTCTCACTCCTCTCTTTTCTTTTTTAAAGACCTCATTTTTAATTTAATTAGTTTTTTTTTAAAACACATTAGTGGTAAAATATTCATTCACAAAACAACATGCATGAATGAGATGAGCCAGATTACGACAAGCAAAAACATCGCCTATCACTCACAATAAAACCCGGTACAATGTGCTGGAACAAGCCCGATCCATGAAGGCCGACTGCCAACCCACTGGACCCGGATCTGCTGTCATGGTCTGGGTATCAGACCCTGTACTTAGGGTCAGACCACTTTCGGCTGCATGACAGACCTGCCAAACAGGACGGTGCTTTTAACGTTGTGGCTATAATTCGAGGACCTAAACTCGACATACAGGTGAAGTTAATATCTTGTTTAAACGAACACCCTTTAAACCTCTAGGCCTGTCGGTGCAATTTTACAAGCTTAGTGCTGTCATTTAAAGACCCTGGACAATTATTACATGTGCGTCATGGCACAGCTCTCAGCCCTGCATGTGGGCTATTAATAATCAGTTGATATGAACCTAGGAGTGGCTGCTGGCCTGATAGTAAAGAAACGAAACAAGAAAAGAACAGTCCAGCAAGGCGTTAAACTTTGGCCAAACTTCCAAATGGTCAAAGGGCTTACACTACAACTACTATTATGTTGTTCTAAGTTTGAAAGAAAACAGTAGTGTGTGCTCCTAATATCCTAATCGCTAGGGCATAATCTCACCTAAAATATTTATTTTGGATTTATGACACGCATGTGCGTGTTTGTGTTTGATAAGGTGCACTTTATGCCCCGTAAAGACAAAAGGAAAAGGACTGCCACCAAGTGGTCATATAGGAAACAACTGTCTCCTTAATGTAATATAGATGCTGAAAAATTAGACTGTCTGTGCAGTAAAATCATCACAAAGCTCTGAGTCTGAGTCTGGCACACAAAGCAGTCGAGTACATGCGATTAATATGCAGTATCTGGTCCTGATGGTGAATTTCAGAGTAGGCTGCTTGGAGTTCATGGAAACATGGAAATTCATCAACGTGTGCAAGCCACTGTGGAGGAATATTTGACAGGGAACCAAGAATCTGAGACCCAGAGGCGAGGGAGTGAGACAGAAGTTCGCAGTTTGTTTTTTCTTGGTTAATCCCACACCTGTGTGCTCTCTGCAGGGTCAAAGGAGCTTGCAAAGAAAAGCGTCTGGACTTCTTTAAGTTGCTTGAAGACGTTTCACCTCTTATCCGAGAAGCTTCTTCAGTTCTAAGGTCAAATGGTGGAGAGTCCCAGATATAAACCTAGTGGGAGTTTCCCCCCACAGAGGGACAAAAGGACCCCCTGATGATCCTCTAATCGCCTGAGCCAAGGTGTGAAACTGGGTGTGGGTCCCAATCAGTCAGAGTTTCGGGTGTGTTCATTGTGAAACCTGGCCCCACCTTATCATGCGAATTCCTGAGGTCAGATGGCTCAGGATGTGAGTGGGCGTTAAGGCGTCTGGGAAGGGATCTCAAAACTAGATTATAGATGGCAGAGAGTTGGTGTCGTAAACCCCCGCCTCTGTTCAAAGATGGTCGCTCACAGTGGACATAGATGGCTTCTTTCACTCCTCTTTCAAACCATCTGTCCTCTCTGTCCAAAATGTGAACATTGGCATCCTCGAAAGAGTGACCTTTGTCCTTAAGATGCAGATGGACTGCTGAGTCTTGTCCTGTGGAGGTGGCTCTTCTGTGTTGTGCCATGCGCTTGTGAAGTGGCTGTTTGGTCTCTCCAATGTAGAGGTCTGGGCATTCCTCGCTGCACTGTACAGCATACACCACATTGTTAAGTTTGTGTTTTGGCGTTTTGTCTTTCGGGTGAACCAGTTTCTGTCTGAGCGTGTTGCTGGGTCTGAAATACACTGGGATGCCGTGCTTGGAGAAAACTCTCCTGAGTTTCTCTGATACGCCGGCTACATACATACTCTCTGCAGGGTTGTGGAGTCTGTTAGTTTAGCTAAAACAAATCTGAGGAAAGTTTGCAAGTTAGGACGACAATAGAGTGCCGTGGAAATGAAGCCAAGACTGCTTCTTATTTTACCTCACTTTTTAAGGGTGTCTTCTGAAGTAGGGACATATTAAGGCAGCGAGTGTAGAGGGAATGATTTTGTGGTGGTGGTGGTTCTGAGGATTCAAAAAGGGGAGATTAAGGAGCACACGCTTTCAAGATTTCCATAAATGCACACATCCAACAACCTTTCCCTGCTTTGTCTAGTCAACAGCCTACCTGAGCCAGCTGGCCAAGAGTCAGTTGACCGCACATTATGTTTACTGCATGAATGAAGAAGGCGCATAAAGCTTTGCACAGTGCTTTACTGCCCTCTTTGGTTAAAAGTTCTGTGTCAGACGAACCTCTGCTGGTTGCACCTGTAACCAAATTCCCCTAAATGCCTGCAGAAGTTTGGTATTTACTGCGCAGGCAAGTGAAAACAAAAACCTCTGTCAGTAGTACGGCATTTTGTGAAACACCTTCATTTGACACAAAGAGATTGATGAGACAAGCAAAAAGTACTATTTTCAGAACACAAGAGTTTTTCAGTGTCAGAATCATTTTGTTGTCTTCTGATAGCCAAGACTCTGGAAACAATTAAAGAAAGAAAGAAAGAAAGAAAGAAAGAAAGAAAGAAAGAAAGAAAGAAAGAAAGAAAGAAAGAAAGAAAGAAAGAAAAGATTAAATTATAGTTAAATATAAAATTCACAACATAAAGACTGAAAATGGTCTGAAAATCTAGTAATCCTCCAAAGGTTTATGGGCAGGTGAATGCAGAACTGAAGTCCCTTCATCCGGTCTTCCGATCTCTGTGAAGCTGTCGGGCTTTAAGTGTTTTTGTTGCCATTCACCGGAGGAATGTAGATTGTTTTTCTGTGCAGTCAGCTGTAGCTTAGGTACGCCTGTTCAACTGCTTGTTGGCTAAAATATCTAATCAGCCAATCACATGGCAGCAGAGAAAATGTTGTGTGGAAATGCCTCGTTGATTTCACAGGTCAGAGAAGGAAAGTCAGCTTACTTTAAGCTGATAGGAAAGCAACAGTAACTCAAATAACCACTAATTACAACAAATGTATATAGAAGAGCCTCTCTGAATGACAACATCTCACATCTTAAAGCAGCAGCAGAAGACCCCACCAGGTGCCACTTCTGTCAGCTAATAACAGGAAACTGAGGCTCCAATTCACACAAGCTCTCCAAAATTGGAAGACAGAAGATTAGAAAAGGGTTGTCTGCTCTGAATCTCAATTTTGGGTCAGAAAACAGCAACATGAAAGAACGGGTCCGTTCAGTCCTTTATCAACGTTTTTAGCTGCTGCTGGTGTGTGTGTGTGTGTGTGTGGGGGGGGGGGGGGGGGTATTGTTATTGTCTTGGCACACTTTGGGACCCAAAGTTCCAACTGAGCATCTTGTTGTATTGTTGCTGATTACATCCATCCCTTTATGATGACAGTGTATACACGGACAGCTGTTTCCACCATGTCCCAAAACTCAAATCACTTCAAACTGGTTTCTTGAACACAACAATGAAATCACTGCAATCAAATGGCCTGCGCAGTCACCAGATCTCGATCCAGTAGAGCACCTTTGAGATGTGTTGGGACAGGAGATTCACATCACGGATGTGCAGCAACTCTGCGATGCTGTCGTGCCACTCTCAGAGGAATGTTTCAGGGATCTTGATGAATCTGTGTCACAAATTAAGACATTTAAGAAAACACAAAAGTGTCCAATCTGGTGCTTGAAAGCTGTAACTAATAAAGTGTCTAGTTAGTGTACAACGGACATTTTAAAAGTACTAATAATATTTGGACACCCATTTCTCAAAATGTACTTTAGGTTGCAACTCTTTAAATGAATCCCACAAACTCATTTTAAATAGTAAACATCTGAAAAACAACCTTATTTAACTCTTAACAGTAATTCACTACCAACCCCAAATTATGTAATTTTTTATCACCTCCCATCTCTTGCATAAATAAAACATCAGCGTTCATCAAAACATATGAAATATCTGTAAAAACCAGCAGATTGAAAGAAATGTAGCTTTCACCACAAACTGCTGTGATGAAGGCTATCGTGTTTCCACAACCACCGTCTAATGCATTAGAAACCGAACATTAGAGGGGCTTGTCAGGGAAAGTGTGGCAGGAGAAAGTGTTTAATTGTGCTCTGGCCATATGAGCTGTGTCTTCACTGCCAGTATACCTCCTGCCAAGGTCATTAGCTGCTAATTCTGCAGGGTCTAGATTGCCTTCGATAAGAACAAAAAAAAATAAAAATTTATGGCATTGATTGTACCCGTGAGCATGCCGGGGTCAGAGCGGCTGATTGCTAAACAGGTCTCTGTCTCTCCAAACTTATTTCACACATTCACTGCAGCTTGACCGCCTCTTTTACATGAATAGAGTTAATGTAAGGCAATACTCCTCCGTCCATTCAGGTCATCTTTGGTGCTCTCTCTGCTCTGCTGCACCGGTGTGAGTAAGTTAACTCTTTGTGATCCCTTTCTCCATAGTGTATGTGGATGGCGGATAAGGGCATGGACGGAAGATGGAGGCTGTTAAAAGAACCAGCAGGTGAGCAGCGTCTGGGTCCTCTGTGACCAGCTGGGCGCTGTAAAATGACCGCCGCTGTTGTGTGTGGTCTGAATAGAGCTGAGAGACGATGTTGTTGAGGTCAGGCAAGGAGAACCCCAGAGGAACTCCTCTCTCTCGCAGGAATCAACTGCGTATCTTACACTCCATCTACTTGCCTTTTATAGAAGGGCCGGTTGGGCCATTACCTGAGCTGCTGGGAAAGATGGAGATGAAGAGCATGTAAATGTAGGTCAAGACATGGAAAAAGGTTTACGTAATAAGATTAAATGGTTTAAATACACCCAATCGTCTAATTTTTAATAGCGTGCTCTTCATCCCTCAATCCTGCCATCAGTGCTCTCCATTTCCCAAATTTCATTTCCCGTCTTTCCTGCTCACTCACAGCCGGTCATGGATCTCTCTGAGGACGTGAGGTCTTCAGCAACTGAGGCATGTCCGCTTCTCAAACATTCATTGTCAATGGCAAGTCGAGAGTTTCGACTGCACAGCTACCAGAAAATCACTTTTCTACAAAAACCTGATGCTCTCTTGTTACACCACAAGAATGAATCATTGTCCAGCTGCACAGTTTGAATCATAGTTAACAAATGTCTCCGTCAGCTGACCTGAGGGTTCATGTGCTAAAAAAGTCAGTCCCAGTGATCGGGCAAGCATTGCAAGTGCATCGATTTAAGGAGATAAGCTGGTTCTTTTGACAAACAGCTCAGGTTTAGCTGCTGCTGAGTGATTATGAGTGCTCGTTAAAAGCTAAAGCTTTCCCCTGGATGTTCACCAAGTACGGTTAGATTGTAAATACTGAGCTCTCTGTGCTACGTGCCAGTTTTCAGATCTAGTGTTAAGCCAGTTTAATTAATTGTCGCAGATTTTTTGCCACAGGTCAAAGTACAAGATCATGCAAGAAAATATACTTGCAGCTTTGTGCATACAAAGTGTCACACATGCATACATGCAGTGCAGTCTCCAAAAGTGGCCGCTCTAAAAGCCAGTGTCAGAGATTCCTCCTTGCTTGGCTTTGTCCCATTAAGAGCCTGGGTAGTAGGTGGGCTGCTTGGAGGAATGCCTCCCATATCAGGTGAACTACTGCCCCACGGCCTTTGCTCCTTGCTAGCTAGCAGCGAGAGAGTGCTCCCGGCGGATGATGTATCCCGTGTCACAAAAGCACCTTTCTACACAACAGGGGTACAGAGAATAGGCCACAGCACAGTGGTTCTCCTTGGGTTGGCTCCAGCCCACCATAGTGAGATTTCAGACCTCCCCCTATGCTTCCAGCAAAACCCCCTCATTGGAGGAGATGGCCCTTTACTCACGCCTGGCAGAGATATCAGAGGGACCTGAAGCTCCTGGTGCAGCCTCCAAGACACTGCTAGAGAGGATAAATGACCATAACACTTATGCATAACTGGGTAAGTGCTTATAACTTGGTTGAACAAATATACTCAGAAGCTTTTAAGTCACCTAGTTTAAACTAGTGAGAGTACAAGTTTATTTGATATTTTTGCTTGTGTGTAGATTACTGAAATTGATAGTGTGATTCCAGCTTTGTTCAAACAAATCTGAAATAACTGACTAACTAACAGAAACCAGTATTGACTGAATATCAGACTGCAGCAATAAATAAATAAATAAAAAGTAGAGCTAACCTGTGACTGGCATTTTAGGAAAAGTTAAAATACAGAAAAGGAAAGAGGAAAACATAAACATGGAATAGATGCATGGAAACAATAGAAATTTGAGAGGTACAGTCTGTTCCACGTTTGTGAGTGAAGTGCTAGCATGTGCTTTTTTTAAACTTCTTATTTGTTTAAAGTTTAATTATATGGAAGATTAAACAAAGTCTGACAAATATCAGAATAACGTCTCGATGCACTCTCAGATCCCCGACAACCATGAGGATTATTTCCTGCCAGTCGACTCTTGTGGCTGTAGTTGCGGTTGCTCTCATTGTGGTGTACTACACTGAAGCTAAGACTACTCCGAAGCCAAAGTACCAGTACACCAAGAAACCCGTCCCTCAGATCACGGTCCACAGCCTTGTAACCACCAGCGTGCCCAAGACTCTTAAAATAGTCCCAACTGCAAATCCTGTGAAGCCCCATCCCCCGCCCAACCCAGTGAGGACCACCAACCCAAGTCATGTCTTTCCACAGCACTACCCTGACGGCACCGGGCCACCTGGTGTTGGTCCTGAGAACTACACTCTGGATTACAACGAGTGTTACTTTAACTTTTGTGAATGCTGCCCACCGGAGAGAGGGCCCAGGGGCCTGAAAGGAGAAAGAGGCCTGACAGGTATAGACTCACTGATATGTTTTAATGTTATTAATTATTGTTTGGTTTGTTTGGCTTCAGATTTTCCACTCACACTTATTTTATTCAGGGGCACCTGGAGAAAAAGGCCTTACAGGAGCAGCTGGTTTACCTGGGCCACCTGGCATCAGTGGTCCTATTGGCTTAAAGGGAGAAAAAGGTACACACTTAAAAATTACTTATTAAAATGATATATTGTATTATGTTATTTACTCACTGGCTACTTTATTATTTAGGTATGTAGACATAGTCAAGACACCTGCTGAAGTTCAAACTGAGCATCAGAATGGGGACAAAAGGATTAAGTGACTAAGCATGGTGTACTTATTAGTGCCACATGTGTGAGAGTAACCCAAATAACCACTTGTAACAACCAAGGTATTCAGAAGAGCTTCTCTGAATTCACAACACATCAAACCTCGAAGTAAATGTTCCACAGCAGCAGAAGACCATACTGGTAATTTGGGTTGGATCTCCTTTTGCCTTCAGAACTGTCTTTATTCTTCATGTCATACATTCAACAATGTGCTTGAAACATTTCTCAGAGATTTTGGTCCATGTTGACAAGACAGCATCACACAGTTACTGCAGATTTCTTGAACATGACTGAATGTCAGGTTCTAGAAAGCAGTTTGGGATGATTTGAGTTTTGTGACATGATTTGTAATCCTGCTGAAAGCAGTCAGGAGAGAATAGGGATGGACGTGATCAGCAACAACACTCAGGTAGGTTTCGGTGTTTAAACGTTGCTCATTTGGTACTAAGGAGACTTTAGTATGCCAAGAAACTATCCCCCGCACCATCACATCAACCTGAACCATTGATACAAGGCAGGACAGAGTCGTGCTGTTATGTTTTATGTTGTTTGTGCCAAATTCTGATCTTCTAAAACAGCTCGTTTCGAAACTTGTGACTCATCAGACCAGGCAACATTTTTTTAACTTTCTGTTGACCAATTTTGGAAATCCTATTCAAATTGTAGTTTCCTGTTTTTAGCTGCCAGTAGTGGCACTTGTGTAATCTCCTGCTTAAAGGTTTGATGTGTTCAGAGATGCTCTTGTGCATATCTTTTTTGTAAGGAGTGTAGTGGCTATATTAATTTGTTAGAGTTCTCTTTCTCTTATATTTAAAATAACCACACTGCTGACGGACAAGCGACAGTTTTTACGCGTTGGTTGGTTTGCAACGACGAGTAAAACCATCGTGTGGCTCAGCCGTTTAGTTTATTTTCCACATAAACCTTTTACAATAAAGCACAAGATCCTGTTGACATTTTTCAAAATAAACTGAAATAATAACAATATACATTATTTTCAAACATCAAATTTTAGAATGTGCATGAAGCAAGTTACCTCAAATAAGAACATGAAGTAACTATAAATGGCGCTTACAAGGAGTGATTATTTAGGTACTGTTACTGTGAGTTACTGTTGCCTTCCATCCACTCAGCTTGGTCATTATCCTCTAACCACTGACAAGACTTTTTCACATAGAAAACTTCTGCTCACTGGAAATTTTCTCTTTTTTTTTTCTCTGTAAATCTTAGAGATTTTGTGGGGAAATCCCAGCAGATCTGCAGATACTCTGACCAGCTTGTCTGGCAATAACGACCATGTTCAAAGTCCCTTAAATCACTTTTTCCCCCATTCTGATGCTCAGCTTGAACTTCAGCAGCTATTCTTGAGCACATCTACATTCCCAAATGCATTAGGATGCTGTCACATGATTGGCTGATTACATATCTGTGTTAACAGGCATTCAGGCATACCTAATGAAGTGGTTGATTTATCTATATATTGTCTTTCCTCATCTAAGAGAATTTCTTTTAAAATAAATTTATATTTTAAATATAATTAATATATTTGTATTTCGCAAATTTTCTAGGGGACAAAGGTGACAGAGGAAACAGTGGGCCAAGTGGGCCACTAGGCATTCCAGGAAAACCAGGACCAAAAGGTATAAAAATCTCATGGCTATATTTTTCATTGTTACCTGACTTCATTTATTTTTACACAGTTTTCCTTACCTTACAGGTGATGTTGGCTACAAAGGGGAAAAGGGTGAAGTAGGACTGGAAGGTCTCAAAGGAGAAAAAGGGCAGAAAGGAGAACCTGGCAAGAATGGGACTGCTGGTGAGAAAGGAGAACCTGGAAAAGAGGGGCCAGCTGGGCCTCCAGGAGTGGCTACAGTACATGGACCAAAAGGAGATAAGGGGGATAGAGGGGAGTGTGCCTCATATGGAGAGAAAGGACACAAAGGTGAACCAGGTGAACCTGGAGCTCCTGGAATCCCAGGAGCGATGGGAATTCCAGGACAGAATGGCAAGCATGGCTCCCCAGGCCCTATAGGTGTCCGAGGGGATCCGGGAGCTCCTGGACCACAAGGAGAACCAGGGGTGAGGGGGCTAGAAGGACCACAAGGTATAAGAGGGATTCCAGGACCGAGAGGGGAAAGAGGTTACCCTGGGATGAGAGGTGAGCGGGGTTTTCGTGGATTCAAAGGTGCTAAGGGTTCTGGATCAGGGGTTCCCCAGAAACACTCTGCCTTCAGCGTAGGTATCTCTCCGAGAAAGTCTTTCCCTCCTTCAGGCTTCCCGATCCGCTTCGACAAAGTCTTCTACAATGAAGAGAACCACTTCAACATAACTTCCAACAGCTTTACATGTGTCTACCCTGGAGTTTATGTCTTCTCCTTCCACATCACCGTGCGCAATCAGCCGCTGCGAGCCACGCTGGTGGTGAACGGGTCACGGAGAGTGAGGACACGGGATTCTCTGTACGGTCAAGACATCGACCAGGCCTCCACTCTGGTGGTGCTGCGGTTGGCTGCAGGCGATCAGGTGTGGATGGAGACGCTCAGAGACTGGAATGGAGCGTATGCCAGCAGTGAGGACGACAGCATCTTCTCTGGATTTCTGCTTTACTCAGACAAGCCGTGATGCACACTTTGTGTTTACTATCACAAAGTCTGAATACTGGTGGTGCTAGTGTACATGCTGGTCTGCACGTCTTCTATTATTGCCTAGCCTCTTCTTAAGAAGGGATAGTACTCGCCACACAATAATGCTGCTGCAGAGTAGTGCTCCAAAGTTTTGATTGACACCACCCTAATTAAATATAATGGTTAAATACAGTCCAATTCACAAAACACAGTGAGTAAAGCATCCCAAGAAATACCCCTGAGGTAATTATTGGAAGATGGCGTTCACAAGTAGTAAAAGATCATAAACTAATCTCCTGTTATCCAGACAGAAGAAACTAAGTTTTTTTTAAAATGATAAAAGTGTAAAAGTTCAATATTTAGCATAAAAAATGTATAATTTATCCAACATTTTTGTGCACATGCAGTGCCTCCTTATGTTAAAGCATCCTAATTAAAAGTAGCAGCAGTAAGTGAGAGATCGTGCAGAAGTTTATTATTCAGCTACCAACGCAAAAGATAAAGCACAAAAATATGATCAGTGCTGTTTATCTATTTGTCAGCAAGATTACTGTGTTCCTCTACTGATTCCTTCAGTTAACCTTCAAGTCAATGCCCTGACCCAGTGTCACCCTTGCCTCATTTGCATGAAACAAAAAAAAAAGCTCCTTCGTTTTGGGTCCTACTTTTTTCTCACGATTTAACTGCTGCTTCCTTTTTAGTTGTTTTCACCCATAATGACCTAAGCTGTGTGAACATGTATGCAAAAAGCGATCAATAGAAAAGACAAATGTGTTCAAAATAGTCACCACTGATAGCTGCATCATTAATCTTAATGTAAACCTGTCAAAATATGACTGCACCCCTGTGTCTTATTAAACCAGTGATTGTAATATATAAGAAGTCCTGCTCAAATATGGAGCAGTAAAAAGAAATTGTGTTCACAGAAAATAAAATCCAGCAGTACATAACATTTTGTGAAATGCTTTATTTGACTTTAACATGTATGTGTTAGATATTTCCAACAATTCTGGTACAGCGCTTGATGTTTGTTAACTGGAGATATCAGAATTTCAGGTGCAGGACCTCATATATGAGATTTCTAGTTGTACAAAGTACAAATACAAAAGATGAAAAATTGCACAGTTAAATACAGAAGTGTGACAATGACCCAGCGTGATTAGTAGAGAGATTGTGTGTAATGTATGCTAAGTTATCAAAGAGAATCTGCAGAGTCCCCAGACATGTCACCGGATTCCTCAAATGGATTTGCCTGATCTTGAGTTGTAGCTGAGTCAAAATCCTGGTCTGTAGTCAGCAAACTGGTTGGGACTGCTTGTGAAGTCAGTGGAGGCGCTTGTGATGGTGTGCTCTTTACTGGAGTGAACTGGATCGGCTGGTGAGAGGAGAGGTTAGGGGAGGTTGGTAATGAAGCAGCAGCAGGTTGGAAGTCATCTGTGGCTGAAGCAAGGCGAAATACTGGCCTTTGTCCAGGATGAAGAGGTGGCATCTTCTCAGGTTCTGTTGGGTCAGAGATGAGATGGCCTCTGAGGCTGTGCAACTTTTACACACAAAGTATCACATTTTTAGCAATCCATTAGGAACTTTGGGGCTTATCGGTGTAGAACAAATGCTGGGGTAAATTAAAATTTAAATACCTCTTATTTGTCCAAAGTTTTTGGGTTCACTGGACTTCGAGAGGCCCAACTGAGGCACCCTGGCCTTGCAGCTGTACAGCCCTGGAGTCTGTTTCACTACATTATAGTTGTCAGAGGTTGCAGGTCCCAGTCGCCTGTTATTTTTGTAGAAATAGAAGTCTATCGGAGGGGCAGGAGCAGGGGCGTTGTACTGCACATGGCAAATGAGCTTCATCCTCTTTAGCTGAGTATCATAGTTGGGGATGATCTCCAAAATTGGCTGTGACAGAACCTCTGTGACAGAAGACATTGATTTAATTTAAGAAAAAAAAAAGTGGTAGGTCATGAGGCTAAGAATATTTATGTTCAATTGTACTAACAGGAATAACTTAACATTGTGGGAAATATGGGCTTTCTTGCTCAGCATTAAAGGAGAAGGTCTATACACACCAAGTTTAGCACTAGGTGAAAAAATGGATCACTTATAAGAACACTATCTAGATTAGCACATCTCTCAAAGCATGCTGTCATTCCTTTAACTACACCACACCTAAGATAAGAACACACAATTCTGTGTAATCTCACCTAAGATCTGTACATGAGCACCAGCAGAAATGACAGAGTGTGTTTGTCTCCTCACATCCCAGGAAGCCCTGCAAGAATATACTCCTAGGTCCTCAAGGCTCAAGTTGGTCAGATAGAAATCTGGCTTGTGACCGTTTTGTCTCATTACTTCAACGCCATCTTTGTACAAAATAATCTCTTCAAGTCGGGGGTTCCCTCTGACACGACATGTCACCTCCAATGTGCTCCCGACAAGTTGAGGATGTCGTGGGACTTGCAGAATCGCCCAGCCACCTACGGAAACACCACAGAGTTACCTCTGAATAACTTCCAATCTTACATTAGTAAAGCAATGGGAGAAATTCACTAATTTCCTAACATTTAATGTAACAACATCTAACAATAATGCGTAATGCTACAATGCAAGAAGGGGAGGTTAAGGTACTCTATAATACAGCCTGCACCCCTGATATACTGTCTAGTTATAACATAAGGTGGGGAAAAGATACCACATAAGTACAAAAAACCCCAAACAAAACAAGTCCTTGTTGTACCAAATTGACATTTTAAGTAGAATTATAGAAGATTTATATGTTAAACCCTAGAAAGTCACAGTATAAGTTGCAGGCTGTATTAAGAAGTGCTGCCATCACTCACAGCATGTCTTAGATGAGCTGCACAGAAAACCTAAAGTTGAAAAGAAGCTTATAGATGTTCAATGCTCCAGTGTTAGGATTACACAGGAAGAAAGAAGCCTAACGTGCAAAGCAATTTTATTTCTTTCATGCAGACAAACAGATCTTACCGTCCACCTTGAGCTCCACAGGGACACTTTGCTGGGTGCGAATCTTTCCCACCTTCGTGTTTCTTATTCCTTGGCAGTAGTATTTCCCGCTCTCTTGAACTTTGGAATTCCAGAGTTTTAATTCCCCCCCAGTCTGTGAGAGCTCCTCAGAGCCCCTGAACCACAGGTAGGTCCAGTTAGACCTGTGCACATCAGGAATACTGCATCTCAAGTGTGCTCTCTCCCCCGAGAAGATCCTTGAATGTCCTGACACCAACTCGATGTTGGCTCTGAAAGACGTCTCAGTGGGAACTGCAGAAAAAAAGAAGAATACGTTTAAAGGATCTATTTTGGTAATGAGTGTAAATCCTGAGATCACTTCTAAAATAATATCTGTGCAAATTGAAAGTATATTTGTAAAGAATATTTGGTCCATACCATGAGACACTACAATCTGTGAGAGTGCTGAAAAAACTGAAAGAGAAAATAATCAAGTTTAAATGACAGTTACATCAGGTCAGTATGTAAAAGTACATTTTCATTAAATGAGCTGAAGAAAACTCACCAAAGAGAGAGATGAGCTTGTCCATTTTGGAGACTCTTCAAGAAACAGAAACCGATCGAGTATTTATTCATTTTCACTAAAAGGAGAAGTGAAAATGCTTCTTCCCCCCCTCGGGGTGCGCCATATCAGGACATCCTTCTTACCAAAAAGATTTCTACCCTAGGCTAAAATTAATTTCATGGTAAACCACATCTTGTGGCAAATTGTCTTTTATGCTGTGAAGGCATTTTTTTGACATGGTCACATCACAGGAAGAATAATTACAAGTAAATGGGAACTGACCATTTTTAACACAGGAAACATTTCTATCCTGATAGCAGGGATCTCTTCCTTCATCAAGAGACCACAAGGAGTCACTGAATCGCTTGATGAGAATGAAAACCATGTGGATCGTGTTTTATTTCCCCCACAGTCACCTGTTATCTGACCCCCCTGTGGGAGGTTTTGGACTGATGTGTTGCACAGTCCTCCCCAACAACACTATTTTTCTTCATCTGTTTAATGTGGAAACTTGATATTTTCTAGAATTAGCAAACACAGTTGTTCTGTTTATTTGTTATTGTAAAATGAAGGTGTTTGTTTTATATGTTTCTATGATAGATTCACATTTCATTTAGTTCATATATTTGTTGGAAAGGGTTAAAAATGGATTGGATAAAACAAAAGTGTAGCTAGCATTGATTAAAAACGTGTCTAAAATATGTGATTACAAAAGAAGGGTTTGTTAAAAGTGTTATAAAGTGTAAAGTGCTGTAAAGTTTGTTTGAGGTAGAGTTTGTGATGGTCACGTGACCAGAGTTTAGCTGAGAGCACATCCATGGCATTGTGGGTCAGAACTAGCATGGATACAGAGCTACAGCCACAACAGTAATGTTATTGTGCATGTGGTCTAAGAAGCGCACATGGTAATGGTTTTCATGTACAGTATATTGTATATATCATGTTGTATAAATGTTTTATATTGGCGATAAGAGGATATTTTCAGTAATATCCGTTATGTTGCATTTTTCCTGTTCCGCTAGCTCGAGACTGTTTATTGACACTAACATGAGAGACTTTAATGGGTTTCAGAGATATTTACGTTGTAAACTGTGTTTTCTGTAGTTTTCACGGTGTCTGAAGAAAATGAGAAAGAAAGAGAGAGAAATAATCTTCCGAAGACGTCAATATCAATCAATCAATCTTTATTTATAAAGCACTTTTCATACAAAAAAAAAAGTAGCACAAAGTGCTTTACATGGTTAAAAGCAGCCCACTCCACCCCACCCTCCAACTCACTCCCCACACTCTCATTAACATAAACAATGTGAATACACACATACCCCCCCCCCCCCACACACACACACACACACACACACACGCGCACACTTAAAGAGTGGGGAGGCCAATCCATGACTGACAGTGTCCCATTGTGTGTGTGTGTTGTTTAAATCCAGGTATGCTTTCATTGAACCGCAGTGTGAATATATTCAGCTGCCAATCAGTCATTTTCCAGATAGTGGCCATGGCAGAGCCTCCACCGTGTTTTTCAGATGGCTGTAGACACTTACTCTTCGGCAGAAGAGCATCTGTGACCACATCAAACCTCGAAGCAGATGGTCTGTGGCAGCAGAAGACCACACCAGGTACCACTTAGTTAAAAACAGGAGACCGAGGCTGCAGTTCACATGGGTTTAACTTAGATTGAGCCTAAAGCAGTTTATCTACATTAAGATATAAGATATATAAATAAATGGAATGACACTCCATGTTTTTATAAAATTCACTGCCAAAAATACCACAACCTCATTGCACACGTTTAAAATAAGCTTTTGTTGAGCTGTACTCACAAAATGTAAAATATTATTTGTTGCATTATTCTTTCGAGCTCATTTGAACCCTTTTAGTGAAAATTAATCACTGGGGGTTTTTCACAGGAAGGGTGTGTTTTCTTGTTCTCTTTTTCTTTTCTCTGATTTTTCCTTCAGTCAAGAGGTCTTGAGCAATAGTTCTTGAGGCTTTCTTGGCTTCTCTTTTGTTTTTCTTGTTTTTTAGTCGACTCCTTATACCTGACAATATTCATGGGAATGTGTTTTTTTTGTTTTTTTTGTCTTTATTTGTTACAGACAATATAACTAAGGACCATTTTTAAATTGTATCTTCAGGCATTTTTTTATTAGCAGCCTGTCACAGAAACATATTTTGTGGTTCAATCAGTGAAAATATTGGAAAAATATTTAAGATAAAACAGTTTGAAAGCCACTAAATACTAGTTTAGCACCAAAAAGGTGATTGAAACCTCAGCAGGGTATGAAGTGTGTCCTTACAAATTTAAGTAAATTGGACAAATGTAGAGCAAAAGAAGAAGTGAGAGGCCTAAAATGCTATCAACAGCAGATCACCAGCCACGTCATGAAAAACACATCCTTAAGATATGCTGCCAAGAAGCCACCCTTAAAGTGTTCCCCTACTGGATACCATACAGAACAGTAGACACAGCTAAAATTCTGGGTTAATTCCACTTCATTCCTGACTTGCAAAATCGTGACAATCACAGTCATGTGAAACATAAAAGGAACCACAACAGTCCATCTGACTTTTCTATTTTTATTAATCACGCACCCATAGATGCAAATATACTAATACTGCCCCAATAAGTTACATTTAAATAAAAGACATATTCTGTTCATTTCTCCCATGTCACACAACAACAAACCTATAAGGTAAAAAAGATGCAGTTTAACATGTTTTTTAAAAACCTGATAAATGGCTTCTGCATACATTCGAGCAGCATTCAATGTTTTTTTTAATCTCCTGTAAATATTACAGGATTATCGTCTCCGACTTCATCCAGAAGGAGGATTAACCAACACTGTATAGAAAAATTAAATCACTTCTGTACATTCAGCTTGTGACTGGAGGTCAGCCATGAAAAAAAGGAGTATTTCTACAGGTGTAACTGGAGGATTTCTCGACATAAATGGAATATGCAACACACAGCACAGATTACAAACAACCACTGGGAGTCCCCCACTACCTCACTAACTTCACCCTACCCATTACTTTGTTAGATACAACTTGGGAATTAAGGGCCTACATACCCCGGAGACATACACTTAAAATAAATCCTCATCTGATAGTTCCATCCGGATATTGTCTGTTTTATCCTCTCTGTACATAAAAGGGCGAACAATAGCTGAGGTACAGAAGATGCCACAGTGGGTGACAAGCAGATGTGTTTCAGAAAAACTTTGAATGGAGCCGCTCTGTTTCCACTGCACAGCTGGATTGAGGATATCAGCAAGTCTAAAACTTTAACAGGTCCAGACTGTAACAGTGACAGACCCCTAACTGAGTGTTGCTGGCCTCCAGGAATCTACCTTGTGATTCCTGTGGTTCAAAATTATCTGAAATTTTAGTAAACACTCTTATTTGCTTTCTGGTGCAGAGTCAGGAGCATTCATACCACTCTGGCAGCTGCAGCCAGCCTAGCCGTATCCACAGGTGACAGAAAGCTTCTACGCTTTGGTTTTTCTGCATACTAATTTACAACAAAACATTTAGCAGTTTTACATTTATTGTTCAGAGACGAGAGTGGCATTAAGCTTCTCATCTTACTCTCTCCAAGAAAGCAAATAAATGCACAACCCAAAAATAACAAACTTGTCAAACTCAGCAGTGTTCAAAGAGGTCAAGAATGAAAGCTTTTCATGTGCATTTCTATAATCAGAGCTATCGCCATCTGGTGGCTTTCTGATAGAATGCAGGTTTTTACTCAAAATATTTTTATAGAACAATTGTGGATACAGTTAACAAAAAAGAAAGGAAAAGAAAAACAAAGGGAAACGCGTCACCCTCGGCAGAGGTGGGTAGTAACGAGTTACATTTACTCCGTTACATTTACTTGAGTAAGTTTTTGAAAAAAATGTACTTTTAAAGTACCTTTTTTGCACGATACTTTTTACTTTTACTTGAGTACATTTGTGAAGAAGAAACGGTACTTTTACTCCACTACATTTGCAAAATTTGACTCGTTACTGTTTAAAAAATAATTAGTTTAACACATTACATAACATGCCACCAGTGGAGTTTCCGGTAACTTTTTTACCAATCAGATGTGGCCACGCAGTCACATGACCAGTTTGAAACTGTGGCGGGCAGAGAGACCCAAGCGTTTCAAAGTAGCGGACACACGGAAAGAAGAAACATTAAAAACATGGCAGAGCCTTCCCTCCCCATCTTCAGCTGCCTCCCTCTTCCCGCTCCACCACAACCACCCACACATGCAGGACCTTGGAGTAGGGGTATGTCACCAGGGTGCAGGGGAGGCTACCCCCCCTCTGTCCCCTTCTGGCTGCCTCTGCCTCAATTCTATCCCACAACTTAGACATTCACATTACTCACACTCTCATAACACATACATATAGGATCTTGGGGGTGGGCACGATACACGGAATCCAAACTACCATCAGGCTGTACACCTCGCCCCTGGCGTCGTTGCCCACCTCTCAATTTTAAATACACGTAGACATTGAGGGCTAGCAGGAGGGACTATGCGTTTACCTCCTGCTCTCTGGCAGATAGCTCCAAGCCCTCCTGGGTTTTAAATGCACCTTAGAACACACATGCATCAACACTACATATGAGCGGGCGGAGGGAGGTTTAGAGTCTTCACACACCCCCGTTCTCTGCTGCCTGCTGGAGCGGGGGGGCTAGGAGGAGTTGGCCGTCCGACTGCGGTCTGGAGTGTGGGGCCTCCCTGCTGCTGCGGAGTCGGGGCGGTCTGCCTCCCCCCACCGCAGGGAAAAGGGTAACACCACCTGGGTCTGGGTGCAGTTCCCCCCCTCCAGGGGCAAGGATACCTAGACCCGGGGCTTAGAGTACGCTTGGGGAGTGTGATCGTGTGTACAGCGTCTCTTTATGTCTGTCTCCACGTTGGTTGAGTGTGGAGTAAGTGCATATGAGAGCATGAGGGTGGGAATGGATGTTTGTATCTGTGTGTGCCTGTATGTATGTGTCTATATGTCAGGTTGGGTGTCAGACGCCACCTCTCTGGGGACATCTCAGGCCCTCCAAGGTTTGGAGGCCTATCTCCCCCCACCACTCCCCCTGCCAGTGGCGGACTCCCTCAGACATCGGTGCGTTGGTTGTTCTTTGTGTCTGGGGATGGGCGTCCAGGTACACACCGGCTCACTCCTTGGCGGCCGTTTATCGGGGCCTGGAGCCTGGGGCTCGGTCGGGCCACTTCGGAGGTGGGGTGCCCCCGGCCTCTCGGCCTGGGGCTCGGTCACTCAGGCGCGGCTGCCCCTCTGTTGGTCTTCCTTGGTCTCTTGTGTTCTGGGGGCCTCTGGATGTCTGGAGTGTTGATCTCCTCCATACCTGCTTCATGCCCTGGAGGACGGGGCTGTGGCCCCCCCACACCCTCTAGCAGATCATTACATGAAGGAACCTTTTAAAAAACACAAGCGCGTCCATGCTCACAGGTGTACACACGGGTGATCACACCCACAAACTACACCCTTTTTGGCTCCTACCTCAAAGCACACTGTGTTCTGTTGATCTTATGTGCTGCACAATAATGTTTAATATTTAGTATTTACTGTCATATTCCCATATATCATTGTGATGTTGTTTATTCTGTTACTCTTGTTCTCTTCTGCTTGTTTTCTTTTTTCTTTCTCAGCAGGTGATCGAGGTGATTGATATATGCATTTTTTTTTCTTTTTCTTTTTTTTTCTGCCCGTTCTTTTGGTTTTTGTTTTTTGCCCTTCTCCCCGTCCCTCTTCTCAGCTTGTTTCTCTTTCCCTCTTTCTTTCTCTCCTTCTTTCCCCCAGTCAAGTCTGTCCCGTATTCAGTAAGTGAAAATAAAATAAACAATAAGAGGTGAATCAAATGGACCATTACTGCAAGGCTGGGATGGTCAATTTGGTAAAGTAAATCCGTTGGGCATCTTTCTTTGCCTTTAGACAACAATTCTGATGGCAAAAGAGCCAAACGGGACAGGCAAAAGAAAAAAAAACAAAACAAAAAAAAAAAAACATGGCAGAGCCAGTCATCTACGCTAGAGCGGGGCGGATCTAGAGAAATTTTCTTAGGGTGGCATGAGGGTGGCAAAGGAATCAAATGGGGTGGCAAAATCAAAGCCTTTTTTTTTTCCAAACACATATGCAGGTGGTTATATATGGTTAGAATAATTCAAATGCAGTAAGTATACACGTTTTTCATATAAATATAGTCTAGAATTTAATTATTCTCTGTAGTCCACATAATTAAACACTTTAGTTACATAAAACATGTGAGTTTTGATTGTATGTACTGTATAGCCTGTATAATAAATAAATATGTAGCCCAACAAGTATAAAATCCAGAAAGCTACACAACATGGGGCGGTTCATTTACAAACACAAGTCTAACTTAAGTTTCACACTGTTTTTTGTTAGAAAACAATCACATTGTTAGATACTTAAATTACACAATATGTCAGAAATCTGCACTGTCATGAACAAAAATGTAAACCTAATTTTTCATGATTTGTTGGATCAACCCACAGAGGTCTGTAATACAACAGCCGTTTTTGACTCCTTTTGAGTTTATGTTTGTATTTCACCCTCAAATTGTTTCATTTTATTTTTTCCCCCTTGCCTTGTTTGGTGTCATTCTTTTCAGCTCAACTGAATTTAGTTGTTTTTTTCACTGACATACTGCATTAGTATTACTGATCTGAAATCACACAAAGAACTTAAAATCCTAGTAGTATTTTTTTTCTGTAAAAAAAAAACAGTAAATGTTTATAACTTGAAATGCAAATATAAATTGTACATTTTGTAAACATATACAACTATTTATCTAAAAATGCAGCCAATACACCTGCTGTTTTTTTTCTTCATTTTGTACAACCATTTAAAAATATTACTAAAACTAAAATGAGAGAACAATCAGGTTTCGCAATAAGATGCCCCACAAATGATGTGTGCCAGTAAAAAAAAAACTTTGTCCACCAAAAGACAGAACAGCGCAGGGATAAACCTGCAGGCCTGACAACAGGTGTATCACTCCGCTGGTTTTCTACTTAGTGACAGTGTTTACACTGCAATGTGCCTTTGTGACATTCATTAGTGCCCTCACTGACACACAAAACAAAACGACTACACAACAGAACAACTACACAAGACAACACAACACACTAAGTAAACACTCCACACTAAACGTCACAAATCTCCCACATCTAAAAACTCTCTCTCTCACTCGCTCGCTCTGTCTCGCTGCCGTTACCGTCACTCCTAAAACTTTTCCCTCTTCCTAAACAACCAAATCCCACGTGTTGACTGTTTTTTTTAATTGGTCGACATGGTGCATTCGTCCACCGATAGGAAAGAGGTGGCTCAGGAGAACTCAGCCATCAGTTTGCTGTGACAGCTGGAGGCTCAGCTAAGCCCGCCCAGCATCCTGCTCCATCAGCTGAATCCATACAGCCATCACCTGTCTCCACTGGGAGCTCCAGAGAGCCCTCACAGCCACCTGGGTTTCCCACATCAGCTGGAGTCGTAGCCCAGCATGTCCTGCATCCTGTCACGCTACCACCTACAAAACCACCTGCAGCTGCTACGCCACCAGCTCAACTGCCTGCATCTGCCATGCCGTCATCTGCTCAACCGGCCGTGGCATCCACACCGTCGCCTGCAGCTCTTCCATCTGAATACACCATCACCGTCTGCCATTTCTACGCCCATGCCTGGTCCTGCCACACCTGGTTCCACCTCGCCTGGTCCCGCCATGCCTCAGGCTGAGGTCAATGCGTTGTTTGGACTAGCCACTGTCAGGCCTGCCCCTGCCAAGCCACGTCCAGTGTGCCAAGCCGCCCGAGGGTCATCGCCTGTGCCCGCTTTGCCATCGCCACTTTCCCCATGGTCGGTCTCCGGACCTGCTTTGCCACAGTTGCTGCCGCTGGCCCCGCAGTTGGCCTCTCGAACTGTTTCATTATAAACACTGTCGGTCGGTCAGTTGACTGGACGTAGTTGCGGTTGCTCTCATTGTGGTGTACTACACTGAAGCTAAGTCTACTCCGAAGCCAAAGTACCAGTACACCAAGAAACCCGGCCCTCAGATCACGGTCCACAGAGGCCTGACAGATTTTCCACTCACACTTATTTTACACAGAGCCATTTGGAGAAAAAGGCCATGCAGGAAGAACTGGTTTACCTGGGCCACCTTGCATCAGTGGGCTATGGGCTTCATCTATGGGCTTAAAGGGAGAAAATGGTATGCACTTTAAAATGACTTTATAAGAATCAGAATCAGAATCAGAATACTTTATTGATCCCTGGGGGAAATTATTTTTGTTACAGTGCTCCATTTTAAACCAACATTAAGACAAGACAGACAATACGCTAACTAAGAATAGTACAATATATACATATATATACATACATACATACATAAGTCACTCATAGATAAATAGTTGGAAAAGAAACATGTGTAGCTGTAGCAGCAAACAGTGTGTTAAGTGGATGCGTTGTACAGGGAGATGGCCACAGGCAGGAATGATTTCCTGTGTCGTTCAGTGGTGCTTTTCGGTAATCTCAGTCTCTCACTGAACGTGCTCCTGTGACTGACCAACATGTCATGGAGTGGGTGGGAGGTGTTATCCAACATTGTCTTTATCTTGGACAGCATCCGCCTCTCCGACACCACCTTGAGGGAGTCCAGCTCCATCCCCACAACATTGCTGGCCTTACGGATCAGTTTATTAAGTCTGTTGGCATCTGCGACCCTCAGCCTAAGAAAGGAATATTTTATTATGCTATTTACTCATTGGCCACTTTATTATTTAGGTATGCAAACATAGTCAAGACAACCTGCTGAACTTCAAGCTGAGCATCAGAATGGGGAAAAAACGATTTAAGTGACTTTAAGCATGGCATGATTATTAGTGCCACATGTGCGAAATAACCACTTGTAACAACCAAGGTACGCAGAAGAGTTTCTCTGAGTTCACAACACATCAAACCTCGAAGCAGATGGTCTACAACAGCAGAAGACTATACTGGTAATCTGGGTTGGATCTCCTTTTGCATTCAGAATTGTCCTTATTCTTCATGTCATTGATTCAACAAGGTGCTGGAAACATTTCTCAGATATTTTGGTCCATGTTGACAAGACAGCCACAGACAGACACACAGTTGCTGCAGATTTCTTGAAAAGTACTTAATGTCAGGTTCTAGAAACCAGTTTGGGATGATTTGACTTTTGTGACATTATACATACATACATATATACATACGTATGTACGGACGGACGGACAGACGGTTTTTACACACCGGTTCTTTAGAAACAATGACAGTAAAACCTAGGGATGGACCGAGCCGATATACAGTATCGATATCGGTCTGACCCTGACCTAAATTACTAGATCGTATATCGGGGAGAAAAAAAAAAGTAATCCGATCCATTAAATATCACAAAAGCACCTCAAAAAACTTGAGACATGGAGTAACCCATGTAGTGACCTTAGCACGTCGGAGCATTATGCGTCATCTGATAAAGCGGCTGTTGAGTGCGAGACCTGTCAGCGGTCTGGAGTTCACACTGAAAGCATTTGGAGCCTCGCCACATGCTGCCAAACCAGGTGTTGTGCCAAGGTAGTTATCCCAGACAAAATTTGTCCCCCTCTGCCCACAACAGAGTGAACAGCAGTGGGCTGAGCACACATCCCTGAGGGGCTCCAGTGCTCAGTGTGGTGGTGTTGGAGGTGCTGTTACTGATCCGGACTGTCTGAGGTCTCTCTGTCAGAAAGTCCAGGATCCAGTTGCAGAGGGAGGTGTTCAGGCGCAGCAGGCCTAGTTTTCCAATCAGGTGCTGAGGAATGATTGTGGATGGAGACGCTCAGAGACTGGAATGGAGCGTATGCCAACAGTGAGGACGACAGCATCTTCTCTGGATTTCTGCTTTACTCAGACAAGCCGTGATGCACACTTTGTGTTTACTATCACAAAGTCTGAATACTGGTGGTGCTAGTGTACATGCTGGTCTGCACGTCTTCTATTATTGCCTAGCCTCTTCTTAAGAAGGGATAGTACTCGCCACACAATAATGCTGCTGCAGATTAGCGCTCCAAAGTTTTGATTGACACCACCCTAATTAAATATAATGGTTAAATACAGTCCAATTTTTTTTAAGATAGTGAGTAAAGCATCCCAAGAAATACCACTGAGTTAATTATTGGAAGATGGCATTCACAAGTAGTGAATAAATGAATCTCCTGTTATCCAGACAGAAGAAACTACGTTTTTTTTAAAATGATAAAAGTGTAAAAGTTCAATATTTAGCATAAAAAATGTATAATTTATCCAACATTTTTGTGCACATGCAGTGCCTCCTTATGTTAAAGCATCCTAATTAAAAGTAGCAGCAGTAAGTGAGAGATCGTGCAGAAGTTTATTATTCAGCTACCAACGCAAAAGATAAAGCACAAAAATATGATCAGTGCTGTTTATCTATTTGTCAGCAAGATTACTGTGTTCCTCTACTGATTCCTTCAGTTAACCTTCAAGTCAATGCCCTGACCCAGTGTCACCCTTGCCTCATTTGCATGAAATGAAAAAGCTCCTTCGTTTTGGGTCCTACTTTTTTCTCACGATTTAACTGCTGCTTCCTTTTTAGTTGTTTTCACCTATAATGACCTAAGTTGTGTGAACATGCATGCAAAAAGTGTTAAATAGAAAAGAGAAATGTGTTCAAAATAGTCATCACCGACAGCTGCATCTTAATGTAAATCTGTCAAAATATGACTGCACCCCTGTGTCTTATGAAACCAGTGATTGTAATATATAAGAAGTTCTGCTCAAATATGGAGCAGTAAAAAGAAATTGTGTTCACAGAAAATAAAATCCAGCAGTACATAACATTTTTTAAAATGCTTTATTTGATTTTAACATGTATGTGTTAGATATCTCCAACAATTCTGGTACAGCGCTTGATGTTTGTTAACTGGAAATAATTCAAAAAGATAAAAATTGCACAGTTCAGTACAGAACTGTGACAATGACGCAGCGTGATTAGTATAGGGGTTTGGTTTGTAATGTATGCTACGTTGTCACAGAGAGGCTGTGTGGCACCCTGAGTATTTTAAGTGTTAAAAAAGTCTCAGAATTTGATGAACTTCTTTTAATGTGCCCCCCCAATCACTTTTTTTTTTTTTTGCTTTTGTTGTGACAATAGTTGACATCATAACACAGAGTGAAAAGCTCATTTCCTCCCACCTGATTTGATGCTAAGGCGATATTTAGTTCCGCCAGTAGGTGGCAGTGGCGGATCACACAAATGCGTGACTGACAAAGTAATCCCTTATAAAAGTAGTAATCAGTTACCATCAGTACACAACTGCTGTTTTGCTGCGTTTCAGGTGAGAGCGGTAGACGAGCAGTATATACATTTATGTAAAATTGATACTTATTTAAAGTAACGTGACCAAATAAGGGGGTTAATTCAGGTTATCCTTGGGTAACGCTAGTAACGTGGGTGCGCTAGCTAAATGATGTTTCTCTCCTGCATTAGCCTGTAACTGTGTTGTTTCATCAGAAATATGATAGAAAACAATTAGCTGGTTTCAGTGAAAGTTATAAGAAATGTTTTGGTAAACCAGCCAGTACATCTTATGTTGTGGATGTTTACTGGTGACTGGTTTACTGGTTTATTGTCAATTAGTTACTATGTTTATGTCCCCAGACATGTTACCAGGTTCCTCCAATCAATTTGCCTGATCTTGAGTTGTAGCTGAGTTAAAATCCTGGTCTGTAGTCAGCAAAGTGGTTGGGACTGCTTGTGAAGTCAGTGGAGGCGCTTGTGATGGTGTGCTCTTTTCTGGAGTGAACTGAATCGGCTGGTGAGAGGAGAGGTTAGGGGAGGTTGGTAATGAAGCAGCAGCAGGTGGGAAGTCATCTGTGGCTGAAGCAAGGCGAAATACTGGCCTTTGTCCAGGATGAAGAGGTGGCATCTTCTCAGGTTCTGTTGGGTCAGAGATGAGATGGCCTCTGAGGCTGTGCAACTGTTAGACACAAAGTATCACATTTTTAGCAATCCATTAGGAACTTTGGGGCTTATCGGTGTAGAACAAATGCTGGGGTAAATTAAAATTTAAATACCTCTTATTTGTCCAAAGTTTTTGGGTTCACTGGACTTCGAGAGGCCCAACTGAGGCACCCTGGCCTTGCAGCTGTACAGCCCTGGAGTCTGTTTCACTACATTATAGTTGTCAGAGGTTGCAGGTCCCAGTCGCCTGTTATTTTTGTAGAAATAGAAGTCTATCGGAGGGGCAGGAGCAGGGGCGTTGTACTGCACATGGCAAATGAGCTTCATCCTCTTTAGCTGAGTATCATAGTTGGGGATGATCTTCAAAATTGGCTGTGACAGAACCTCTGTGACAGAAGACATTGATTTAATTTAAGGAAAAAAAAAAAGTGGTAGGTCATGAGGCTAAGAATATTTATGTTCAATTGTACTAACAGGAATAACTTAACATTGTGGGAAATATGGGCTTTCTTGCTCAGCATTAAAGGAGAAGGTCTATACACACAGGTTTAGCACTAGGTGTAAAAATGGATCACTTATAAGAACACTATCTAGATTAGCACATCTCTCAAAGCATGCTGTCATTCCTTTAACTACACCACACCTAAGATAAGAACACACAATTCTGTGTAATCTCACCTAAGATCTGTACATGAGCACCAGCAGAAATGACAGAGTGTGTTTGTCCCATCACATCCCAGGAAGCCCTGCAAGAATATACTCCTACGTCCTCAAGGCTCAAGTTGGTCAGATAGAAATCTGGCTCGTGACCGTTTTGTCTCATTACTTCAACGCCATCTTTGTACAAAATAATGTCTTCAAGTCGGGGGTTCCCTCTGACACGACATGTCACCTCCAATGTGCTCCCGACAAGTTGAGGATGTCGTGGGACTTGCAGAATCGCCCAGCCACCTACGGAAACACCACAGAGTTACCTCTGAATAACTTCCAATCTTACATTAGTAAAGCAATGGGAGAAATTCACTAATTTCCTAACATTTAATGTAACAACATCTAACAATAATGCGTAATGCTACAATGCAAGAAGGGGAGGTTAAGGTACTCTATAATACAGCCTGCACCCCTGATATACTGTCTAGTTATAACATAAGGTGGGGAAAAGATACCACATAAGTACAAAAAACCCCAAACAAAACAAGTCCTTGTTGTACCAAATTGACATTTTAAGTAGAATTATAGAAGATTTATATGTTAAACCCTAGAAAGTCACAGTATAAGTTGCAGGCTGTATTAAGAAGTGCTGCCATCACTCACAGCATGTCTTAGATGAGCTGCACAGAAAACCTAAAGTTGAAAAGAAGCTTATAGATGTTCAATGCTCCAGTGTTAGGATTACACAGGAAGAAAGAAGCCTAACGTGCAAAGCAATTTTATTTCTTTCATGCAGACAAACAGATCTTACCGTCCACCTTGAGCTCCACAGGGACACTTTGCTGGGTGCGAATCTTTCCCACCTTCGTGTTTCTTATTCCTTGGCAGTAGTATTTCCCGCTCTCTTGAACTTTGGTATTCAACAGATTTAATTCCTGCCCAGTCTGTGAGAGCTCCTCAGAGCCCCTGAACCACAGGTAGGTCCAGTTAGACCTGTGCACATCAGGAATACTGCATCTCAAGTGTGCTCTCTCCCCCGAGAAGATCCTTGAATGTCCTGACACCAACTCGATGTTGGCTCTGAAAGACGTCTCAGTGGGAACTGCAGAAAAAAAGAAGAATACGTTTAAAGGATCTATTTTGGTAATGAGTGTAAATCCTGAGATCACTTCTAAAATAATATCTGTGCAAATTGAAAGTATATTTGTAAAGAATATTTGGTCCATACCATGAGACACTACAATCTGTGAGAGTGCTGAAAAAACTGAAAGAGAAAATAATCAAGTTTAAATGACAGTTACATCAGGTCAGTATGTAAAAGTACATTTTCATTAAATGAGCTGAAGAAAACTCACCAAAGAGAGAGATGAGCTTGTCCATTTTGGAGACTCTTCAAGAAACAGAAACCGATCGAGTATTTATTCATTTTCACTAAAAGGAGAAGTGAAAATGCTTCTTCCCCCCCTCGGGGTGTAACACATGAGGACTTCATCTTTTCCAAACAATTTTCTACCGTAGGCTAAAATTAGTTTCATGGTAAACCACATCATGTGGCAAATTAAAGAACTTCCCTCCTGTATCTGACCCCTGTTAAATAGCTCTGATATGTTGCACAGTTCTCCCCAACAACACTTTTTTTCTTCTTCTGATTAATGTGGAAAGTTGATATTTTCCAGATTTAGCAAACACAGTTGTTCTGTTTATTTGTTGTATCAAGCCAATTGAAATAATGCAAATTTTACACTTTATTATTGTAGTACTGATGCAGTAGTCTGCTATGAGCTTTTTTCTCTTACAGCACTGTGTAAAAGCCATGAGTCACCCCTCGTGCCTTTATATTTTGCCAGGAAAATGGGAAATAGGTCCAGCAATTTATTGAAATGTGGAAATGTACACGGTAATACAGCACATGAGGCAAAAATAAAATTTGTACAATTCTAACAAGCTTGACAGTTAATATTTGTTATGACCTTTATTCTTTAACACAGTCAAAACTGTCTGAAGCAGTTTTCTTTTAATTTCTTTAAGTAGTCTTGAGGAATAGTTCTCCAGGCTTCTGGAAGGACACTATCGTCAAAGACTGATAGTGTCACATTGTGTGTGGTTTCTTTTTTTTTCTTTTTTTTTTAAAAATCCAGGTATGGTCTTACTGAATTGGCAGCGTGACAATATTAAGCTGCTGCCAATCAGTTATTTTCCAGATAGTGGCCATGACGGAGCCTCCAACATGTTTTTTTTTTTAGATGCATGTAGCCACTCACTGTTGTATCCTCCTACATTCTTTTAAATATATTTTTGGGGGCTTTTTCTGGCATTATAGATAGTGCAGTGAAGAGTGAAAAAAAACATTTACCATTGCATTTTCCAAGTTACTAATCTGCTGGGATTTTCCCAGCACAACCATCTCTAGAGTTTACCGAGGTTAGTTTAAAAAAAAAAAAAAAAAAGAAGAGTTCATATCAGGGCAGTTCTCCAAGTAAAAATGCTTTGCTGATTTCAGAGGTCAGAGGAATGCTTTGAACTGATAGAAAGGCAACAGTAACTCAAATAACCACTCTTTACAACCAAGTCATGCAGAAGAGCATCTGTGACCAAAAACCTCGAAGCAGATGGTCTATAGCAGCAGAAGACCACACCTACATTATTGATAAGTGTATAATTAATAGAATGAAACTCCATCAGGTTTTTATACAATCCACTGATTCACTGCACTGTTGAGCTGTACTCCCGAACTGTGAAATATTATTTGTTGTATTATTCTTTCTAGCTCATTTGAACCCTTCCAGTGAAAATGAACCGCAGAGCTTTTCACTGGAAGGGTGTGTTTTCTTGTTCTTTTTCTTTTCTTTGGTTTTTTTCTTTGAGCCAAGAGGTCTTAAGCAACAGTTCTCGAGGCTTTCTAGGTTTCGCTTTTGGTTTCTAGTCCACTCCTTACACCTGACCATGTTCACGGGAATGTGGTTTTTTTCTTTTTGTGTTACAGACAACATAACTAAGGACCATTTTTAAATTGTATCTTTAGGCATTTTGTTATTAAACCTCAGTAGGGCATGGAGTGTGTTTTTACAAATTTAAGGAAATTGGACAAGTGCACGGTGAAAGCAGAAGAGGCCTAAAACGCTATCAACAGCAGATTACCAGCCACGTCATGAAAAACACATCCTTAAGATATGCTGCCAAGAAGCCACCCTTAAAGTATCCCCCCCCCCCCCCTTTCCCAGATATCATACAGAACAGTAGACACAGCTAAAATTCTGGGTTCATTTTTCCTGATTTTGCATGTCAGGAACTTCATTCCTGACATGCAAAATCTTGACCATCACAGTCATGTGAAAAAAATTAAAAGGAACCACAACAGTCCATTTTACTTTTCTATTTTTATTAACCACACACCCATAGATGCAAATATACCAATACTGCCCCAATAAGTTACATTTAAATAAAAGACAGTATTCTGTTCATTTCTCCCATGTCACACAACAACAAACCTATAAGGTAACAAAGACGCGGTTTAAAATGTTTTGAAATACCTGATAAATGGCTTCTGCATACAGTGCAATAAGAATTTATTCAAGCTGTTAGTTTATGTCTGCATTAAGAGCTTTTTCTCAAAGTGAATTTTGACAGCAGCCGCACACTGACTGCACTGTTGCAAATTCTCAACAACAACAACAAAAATTAAACCTGGTTGGAAAGGGAAACTTTAGCTCGCGAGAAAAGAAAAATGTGCCTCACATAATTCAAACAAACTTTCCTAAAAAGCTTCCTCCACTTCAAGACTGAGAAATTTAAAAAAAGACAGTTGAACTAAATCTGTGCAACAAAGACGCTTTTAACTACTATACTATCAACTAATCTGCGCAATGACCTTCATTATTGAATGAAGTGCTTTAAAAGCAAACAAAAGTGCCATAAAATAAATTAAACTGGTTTTCTAAATTCTCCATGAGCCTCTGGAGTGATTCTGCCTCATTCTTACAGGGAAACGGCATCGTGCTGGTTTTTGTGCCCAATTCATTCACCTTCTTTCAGCAGACCTGCTCATAATGCTCTCTTAAGACGTCAACGACCCGATCATTAAAATGTATACATCTTCAAGCAAAGTTTTTTTGTTTTTTTTTAATCTACTGTAAATATTACAGGATTATCATCTCCTACTGCATCCAGAGGGAGGATTAACCAACACCGTATAGAAAAATAAAATCACTTCTGTACATTCAGCTTGTGACTAGAATGAGGTCAGCCATGGAAAAAAAAAAGTATTTCTACAGGTGTAACTGGAGGATTTGTCAACATTACTAGAACATGCAACACACACACACAGTTTCTCAACTCACGCACACACTTCTTTTTTCTGGCTATTTCTGTGAAGGGTTGTGAAACGCACACTAAACACAGCACACATTACAAACATGAGCTGGAGTTTCAGAGTTTTAAAGAGCGGCAAGTTGGTTATTGCATCATTGGGAGTTCCCTACCACCTCGTTTACCCCCACCCCGCCCATCTAAAGTGTTATGTAAAGTGTAATGAAAATTATTGTTTGTTAGATACAACTTGGGAATTAAGGGCCAACATAGCCCGGAGACATACGCTTAAAATAAATCCTCATCTGATAGTTTGAGAGTTATTATACATGTTTAAATATCGTCCATTTTACCCTCTCTGTACATAAAGGGTGAAGAATAGCTGAGGTACTGAAGATGCCACAGTGGGTGACAAGCGGATGTGTTTCGGAAGAACTTGGAATGGAGTCACTCTCTTTCCACTGCTCAGCTGGATTGAGGATATCAGCAAGTCTAACACTTTAACAGGAGCAGACTGTAACAGTAACAGACCCCTGACTGAGTGTTGCTGGACTCCAGGACTCCACCTAGTGGTGCCTGGTGTTCAAAATAATCTCAAACTTTAGTAAATGCTCTTATTTGCTTCCTGGTGGAGAGTCAGGAGCATTCATACCACTCTGACAGCTGCAACCAGCCTAGCCGTGTCCACAGGTGACAGAAATCCACCACCAATGAACTGCTGATCTGTACGAAAGCTTCTACGCTTTGGTTTTTCTACAAACTAATTTACAACAAAATATTTCGCAGTGTTCAAACACGAGAGTGGCATCAAGCTTCTCATCTTACTCTCTCCAAGAAAGCAAATAAACGCACAACCCAAAAATAACAAACTTTTTTTTTTCCATTTGAAAGTGACATTGCTATAAGGTCTAGCTTCATGGCTTCTACAAGAAAAGGGTGGATGGAGCAAAGATTCTGGGAGTGTTGACTGGGATCTGTATCAGACAGCTGGAGGGAAAAGGGTCAGGGTGGAGTAAAGCTTTATATCAACCAGCAAACACTTGTGGCTGCAGTGGTGGTGGCAGGAGCTCATTCTCAACATTATCAGAGTCGATTGCTGATGAAGCTGCTGCAGCCCCACTCGCTGTGGGTGCAGGGGGGTTTTGCATGTCGGGTGGAAAACTCTCCAGAACGCTCTGCACTTTCTGCTCCACTTCATCGGTCCAGTCAATGAGGTCACTCTCCAGCTGGCGAGCCTTCTCGATGACGCGCTCCTGCCTTTCCCCGAGCCCCGTCAGCAGATCCAGCCTTTTGTGGACCTGACTGAGAGCGCTGTTGCTGGAGGAGGAGGCGGCTCCGGAAGTGAGTGGCCAGTTTGGGGACGCCTGGCCCGACATGTAAAGCTCAAACTCCTCAGAGCTCAGGTTCAGAGACTGGCCATCCAACTTCTCAATGAAGGCCACTGCGCAGCACTGGGAAGACAGGAAGTAAGAGTGATTTAAAAAAAGAAAAAGAAATCTCAACCATGGATGTCATCCGTGGTTTAAATGTCACTAGTCGGTAACAGACTTACTAGTCCTTTAATCTGATTGTTAAAATTTTAATTGATGCCCAATGGTGTTAAATGATTGTGTCCTAAGTCATAAATCTATTAATGCAGGCCTTAGAATGCAGTATTAGAATGACATTTCGATACAAGCGGTGGAAATTAGCCTTTTTCGAAAGGTGGATGTGCTCTGCCTTAGTGATGGGGTGTGGAGATCAATCAATCACGAGGAGTTCAGAGTATACCGCTGCTCCTCCACATCATAAGGAGATGGCTAAGGCTGTCGTCTCCTGGACAAGGTGTTCTGACATGTCCTATCGGAGAAGGTCCCAGCGACCCAAAACACGCTGGAGAGATTACATCTATTGGCTCACCTGGGAAAGGCTCGATGTTTCCCAGATAAGCTGGAGGAGGTGGCGAGAGGGAACTTGGAGCTTGTTTTTTGTTAAATTTTAGCTTTTATTCAAGTGGCTGTTGTGAATTTTAGAACAGCATGCGTCATTCATAATGCACGACACAATCTTGATAATGCACAATGCGAGGTGAAGCACAGACGCACAAGCGGTATATTAATTTTTCCATTAAGCAGTTCTCAAATTTAACTTACTGAGGGATTCTTAGTTTTACTAGTTGGTTAGCCTGATTTTTTCCCCTCATTTAGTCGAGTAAGAAATTGGTTGCCAGGAATTGGCAACCAATTTCAGAGCTGCTACAGACAAACACCGATAAGCCACATAAATGCACTTGTTGTACTAATTTCCTCACCAGATTGGTGAAATAGTAGCCGTCCTCTCCAGTCATGAGTCTGCTGGGGTTGCAGAAACGGGTGATGTATTGGATGTTGGAGTGCAGTCGCGGTGGGTTTGCTTTCAGCACGATGTAGATCAGTGTGGGGAGGAAGTCGTCTGCAGACGCAGCCTCTTTCTTGCTGACTTTGATGGCATTGAAGATGTGCTTGCTGCAACGAGTAATGCATCCCAGCTTGTTCTTGGGAACGCGCTTCGAATCCATTTCAATCACGTCTGAAACAAGAGAAGACAAACAGAGCATTAATCTGAAAGTTTTGTCCTAGCAGCACTATAAGGAAGGTTTCTACCAGCGTACTACAAGCTCAGCATCCTGCAGGTCCTAAGCATCAGTAGCATCTTTGGACAAAAGCTACAAGCATTAGGTTAGATGATGTATCGTATCAGCCCTCTGTTCAAGTTTATTTTTAACACATGCAAAAGTAGTCTGAAAAAAAAATTACACAGAAGTAAAAATTAAAAGAATAAATAATATTATTTTCTGACTTATGTCCACCACTCAACGTAGTTTAACACTCTGGAGTCTAGTGTATAACTGACCATTTCAGACTACTTTTGATTTCACCTTTATATTTCAAATGTATAAACTGTTTATCTTTCCTTGTTTGGTATCATTCTTTTCAGCACAACTTCACAGTTATTTTCTCTTTTCGATTTACTGTGTTAACACAACTGAACTAAAAATCACAAAAAACAAATCAATCAATAAATAAAAATAAAATACATTTTTAAAAAGTAGGAAATAGTTACATACATAAATAGTTACGATAATTACAAACTTGGGTGTCCACATCGCCCACCCTCCCAGCAGGGTGACGACAATACCCCATCAGCCTTTTATAGCTAAGGGATAAAAAGCATGGCATAAATTATTTATCTCTGTCCACACTTAAGAAACAAGCTGAAACTGAGACTCAGCAAAGCTTTGTCTTGCTTCTACATCATCTTAAATCAGTCGTGTGATCTGGACGCAACGGTGTGTCAGACTACTTCAGAGGGTTAACACACAAGTTCCTTTCTCTTCCCGCTGTAAGTGGAAAATAAAAGTACTGTCCTTCTTCTAATGTGTGCACAGCACTGCTCCTAACCCTCTATCCCCGACTGCATAATCAGCCAGGTGTCACAATGTTCCTGTGAGAGCGCGAGATGTCCTGTTTTGTTCTTAAACAAAACCGAGTATGAGACAAACCTGTGATGGCTTTGACTACGCTGTCAGAAACCTCAGGGATCTCCTCATCTACAGGAACACACAGCATCTCAATGGTGACCCAGTGCAGGGCTCTGTAATAAATCATTCAGTACTTCAGTCCCAGAGTAGTATGCAATATGCTGTGTTTTTACCTGCAGCAGTATTTCCTTGTTATTATCAAAAAATACATTTATTTAAAACAAAAAAAAAAAAAACGTCTTTTAAGTGTTGTGACGACTTTTGTCTGCGAACCTGATCCTCTTCTGAATTGCCAGGTCTTTCTTCTCATCATCAGTTGTTTCTGGACAGAAGGCTTCCTTGTAGAGACGAGTCATTATGTACTTTTCGACTTCATCCATAATACACTCTACTTCATCAGACGAACCTACAAAAAGAAGCCCAGAGAATAGAGATATTAAATCAAAATCATACCCAGTAATACTGTTAATATTTTTCATTTAAAGCAGATTTTTGTTGGGTGTAAGAGTGACGCAGCACCTTTGAACTGGGTCTGGAGGCGCTCTGAAAGGTTCTGGTAGAAGTCCTGCACGCACTCTGACAGCTCATCAGCTCCGATGTCCTGAATTAGGAATAAGAAATAATATAAATTCAGCCTTGATATAACTGGAGTGTAAAACTTTGATAGTCTTGAAGATATTACCTGCAGAAAACACAAGGGCATATTAAATGGATACATTCATAATATATCTGATCAACATTTACTAGCAGTTCTGCTTGAACTTCAAACTACTTGCCACGGGAGCGTGACTGTTTTATCTGCTGCTCCCATCATCGCTGCTGCCATTTCACTTCAGTTTGAATCAACTCTCAAGATTCTCACAAAAGACCTTCAATTTTTTTTCTAACCTGTATTTCATTTAGATTCACTTTTTTGTATTTTCTATTTAATCGAGCTCATTCTTCATACCAATCTGAGCTTCTTTGATTTAGAACATTGTATTTGTTTTTCATGTTTTACCTGCTGTAACGCAGGGATTTCCCAACTTTTGGGTTTAAAAAAAAGTAAATCTTTCCTTACAACACCAAAATACTGCCTTTATCATTTGATTTGAAGCCAATTTGAAGTGGTTAACTATAACTGCTACACCAGTGTTGTGTGAATTTGAGTATGAAAATGAAATGAAAACTGAATTTTCACAAACAGTTTTGAGTTATTTGAGTCTTGTATATCTAATCAAAACCCACCCGCTTGTAGACCATGGTCTCAGTGAAGGCCCGACACTGTTTGAAGATCTCCCTGCCAGACTTCAGAGGCTTAAGAAAATCAATAAACTCTCGTGTCGCGATATCACTGTCCACAGATGACTTTCGGCTTGTGGATGAGCTGGGGCTCGGGCTGGACTGCGGGTCAAAAGGTGCAGCATCTGCAGAATGATAATTTATTGTCACTTTAATCAGTTACAGATACTTCAAGCATGTATTCTTAATAGCTCAAAACCACATACAGCAGCTAGTGCTGTACCAGAAAAAGAACACATTTATCCAACCAGATTGTATTTAGGTTAAACTAAACAGGTCTCTTCAACAAGGCAAAGATCACCACACACAAATCTGTGCGTGTAGTGATTTTCCAGCTAAACGGGTAAATTGTAAAGCATTAAGGCAAAGAAATACTTTTACTGAAACAAACTCATTTTCAATATATCCTCATTTTCTCAACAGCATTGTAAACTTTTAACACTATAAAGACACAAAATATAGATTAAAACTATAATAGCACTTCATAATGCAGCTCAGTAACAACATGGTAATACTGTGGTATCAATTTATTACAGAAACTAGAAAGTGCTTCCAGATTAAAAAAAACAAAACATGCATCTTGATGTTTGGTTTTATAAGCTTCTACTTTCATTATTAGAGAAAATGCACATCCACTAATTAAAGGATTAAATATAATTTTTACATTATTACCTTCAAGAACTTTAAAGTAATCTTGAAGGTGGCTTATAACAGCATAATATGAAAACATCTGCCAAATTTACCTCATTATTATCAGCCTACTTCAGTAATTAAATTAACTATATTAACATTTTAATCCAAACACTGCACATGTTTTTCAGATATTTTAATCAGATTTTGTGGCAACTCTTGAAAGAGGAGAAGCTGAAATAGTTGTTATTGTATTTACAACCAAAGTTTTACTTTATGATTTTGCCTCAATATAATGCTTGGCAGTATATTTTCATGCATATATAACATATTATTGACTGTTAAAGAGTGCTGAAGCGAGTATTGAGAGGGAAACTCTATTAACTGAATAGCTTTATACTTGCTGAGGGAATATTCTTCTCACTGAAGTTTCTAAACATTTTCCACTAAATTTAACATAAAGAAAACCATTAATACTTTAACATTAACTCTCTTCAACAGGGCAGACATCATAACGCACAAACCGCTGTGACAAATAATGACACATTTACAAAATTACACTGTCAAACCACATGCTGGGTAATGCTAGCATGCCACGTAGCACAACAGCTGGGAGGAGCAGCATTACTACGTGAAAGAACAGTAAAGACAAATGTGGAATGAAGAAACGAGACCAGAGTCGCAGCAAAATAACTTGTGACCGATGGAGGAGCTTTGTCTGCTGTTTGGAAATTTCTTCTTTTTCTCCTGTTTTTTTTTCTTTTCTTTTTTTCTTAATTCCTCAGCTTTAAAAATGACTCCTTTTACTTAATTTCTGATCATGCTGCTCTCTGTGAGTGGGGCAGCTAATTAATGCTAACCAACCAGATGTTTAAGAATACAGTGACAACAAAAACATGGATTGCATAAAATCAAAGGACTCCTGTTAAGGATTGATTCTTAGTCTCTGTGCTAAATATTTTATTTTTGTAGCAGATATTAAATGTAGAATATTTATCCTTTTTTGGATTTATTTTATCTTATCGGGATGTTATTACTGAGCTGCAACATAAAGCCCTACCAGAGTTTCTAGCAGCTGCCTGTTTGCTACAGTACGTACCTTTTTTTGGTGGTGTTTTTGTGGACGGAATAAAAAACTTTGTGACCGTGTTGACTTTGCTGGACTTTTCTTTAGTCTTTCTCTCCTCAAACTTGCTAAAAGGTGTAATGGAAGGCTGTGATTGGGTCTTCTGTTGTCGACTTGCATAGGCTTCCTCTTCCTCTCTCTGCAACCTGTGAGGAAAAAAATTAAAAAGAATAGTAGAACTGTAATACTGCGCAGCTGGACAGCCTACTGTAAGAGGAAGCTGAGTACATCTAGCGGTAAGAGAACAGAACAGCTTCTAACAAATTTGTTTGTCTGAGTAGTCTCACATAGGAGACAAGAAGGTAAACAAACCTTTCAGCGAGTGCCCAGTCCTCCTGAATCTGTTTTTGCTTTTCTCGCTGATTTTCTTCTCGCCAGCACTTTGAGCACAGGCCTTGCCAAGCAGTGTTGCCATAAAAACCACATCCTTTTTTGCATAGCAGCTCTGATTGGTCCAGATGGATCCCACGCCGCTGGCTCATCATTCTTTAAAAGGAAGGACTACTGAGTGGAGACAGAAGTGATAAAACTTTAAAAAGTTGAACAGCCACTGTGCTTTGCTGAATCTAAATATACTACAAATACATTCTTTTATACACAAAGGCTGAGAACGTCATTCAGTCGTTGCAGCTGGACTTAAACTCCTTTATATTTATTTTTACTACTGTGAAACTTACTGTAGTATACGTTTTACTTATAATTATTAGTGAAGACGAGCTTTAATTTGAGTCAACTGCACAAACACATAACACTCCAAGAGGCCTGCAAAGCTTTAAGGCTACTCTATTTCAAAGCAGCTCTGTATATGCTAATGTTCTTCCCTTCATTTCATAATCGTTGTGTTTTGTTGATAATACATTACTCCTATTAGTAATGCTGAGAGGCGAATTTCTGCTTAACAAGCCGCGACAGCTTCATTATACGCCTTAAATGTGTACTAAGGATTCAAACCGACTTTTATTTTGGTCAGAAACTAATAATTCTTCTGACATTAAAGTTTGCCGACTGCTGGGTTGTACTAAAGGAATGCCCCCAGCTATGAGCTAAGCTGTGATTAGCACGCTAATAGTCGGTGTAGGACTCTGAAGCTTACCCTTTCCAAACACCGCTGTCTCTTAGCGACAAATGTTTCCTGGAGTTTCTAACAGACCCTTTTAGCCTATGTTACGGTCCAGAATGACAATTCAATAAGCTAATCTATAGCCAGCAATGTAACCAGTGATAACACAAGCTAATTACTGAGCTATCATAGATCGCTAAGACTGCAAGCCAGGTCAACGTTACGTTACTACGTACATTTCGTGTCAACGTACGCAAAGCTTTCTTGTAACGCTATCTTCAGTTGCTCTCCAGTCTCCTCTTGGTGAATATTTACATTAGCCTAACAGCTAGCTTCGCCCCAAACCCATTTTCTAGCTGTTATTTCTTCTTCTCCGCTTTTTAAAAAAACATAGTATACAAATAACTTTAAACAGCTTAGCGCCACCTAGAGTAAACATTCAAGAAGTTTACCTCCGTATGAAGGAAAATAAAATAAAAAAGAAATAAAAAAATAAAAATAAATAAATAAAATAAAATAAAATAGTAAAGCATTTGAAATAATTTAAAATAACAGCAGCAATACTATAGGCCTACCTAAAAAGCACACAAAGGTATTTGCATTAGTATATGTCTGTTGTGTGTTATTTATTCAATATTCTTGACTTGTGAAAACAATATTGATTCATAATTTCTTAATCTTCATGCCAGAGGGAGAGCAGACAGTCGTGTGAATAGGTTTAGTCCTTTATGACTGCAGTGATTAGTACTAATACTACAGAGTAAGAAGGTCCTGGGTTCAAATCCAATTTGCATGTTCTTCCTGTGACTTTGAGGGTTCTCTCTGAGTGCTAGTCTTTTCAGAAATATTTATCAGTTGAGGCTGTTTTTATAATTCTGTGAACTACCACAATGGGTTTAAAATAAAGGATGCTAGCTTTCTAAATTTTAAGTACAACAGGTCAGTAACAGTTCCTTTGGTTTGTGCATGTCAATTACCTTTCCTTGTTTAGAGTGCCTTCAAGTAGCTTGCATGTGCTCGGGCTTGTTGTTTGAAAGCTGTATAATTTGTTGGTCTGTTTAAGAATGAGTCAGCAAAGCAATACTCCTACTTCAGCCTCAGAGTGGCTTCATTGGTATTGAGTTATTTCAGGAAAAGAAAAATCACTGAGTGAATAAAATGGTTAACAGCCTCCAGCAAGCATGAAAAAGGGCTTTCACCTCATTTCTATTCTCGCAAAGAGAAAAAATTGTCTGTGGCGATGTTGTGATTTGTGTTTCTGAATCTACTGGACAACTGCAGAACAAGATTTTCCCCCAGATTCTTCTGAACTTCTTCCCCTTGCTGTCTCCCCATATAATTATATTCCATAGGGGATGCATGCATCATAAACTCAGAAGATCTTTAGGCCATACTTGTTTGGCATGCATTGTAGAAACTTGCACCTCCCTGTGAACGGCACAAGCTGTTCATCTAAAATGACACAATCACTGGTGATCAATCGCCCTCTGAATGTTGAGTGCTGTTTGTTATTTCTTACAGTGTAAAATAATCTTCTTAAAGGATGACATATAATATATAATCCTTACAGTCACAGTTGATAAGAATCAGTTTCCCATGAAACTTAATAGGAAATAAATTCCTTAAGACTTCAGGCCTTAAGACCAAAAATATTTGTAAAGAATTTGTAAATATCTGTAAAGAATCACAGAATTTAAATCAGGCAGAGATCTGAACTCTGGGAAACCAAAGCACCGTGTTTCTTTTCTTTCACTGCTGTATATTTGCTGTTTTCTGACCCAATTTCAGCCAGGATTTAGATGTCAGACAGGTGGTCTCACATTGGACGCTATACTACTATGGTATGTACAGCAGTTTGCATCAGTCTAGTGACTAGAAGGTGTCCAGGTCATGTGGCTGTAAAACAAGTACAAATATCAGCTGTGCTCTGCGTGGAGACATTTCTTTTTAAAATGACTGTATTTCATTCACTGAAAGTGTTTTGTATTTCATCTGAAGCCTCTACAGAAACAATTTGAATGAAAGACAAACACTTTTCTCAAAATGTAGACATGTTCCACTAGATGGCGCCAAAGTGACTCAAATTACTTGACGTTGGGACATACGGAGCCAATTGTTTCTTTATTATAATCCCCTTACAGTTAATTTAATCATTTCCATCCTTTTAAAAAATGTTTTTACGTCCCCCCCCCCCCCCCTTCCCCCGAAAAAAGCTCTTAAACGTTGACAGTCTGTTAAAAAACTGTTTATTTCTCGGGGTTTTATTCTTGAAGACTTTGACAAGTGCTACTATCAAAACAAGTGATGCAACAAACCGCACGTCTCTCTGTCAAAGCATCAGGGGGGAGCAAAGGTCCTTTTATGGAGCTCGAGGTGACCAGTGGAAAAAAAGATGTCAGAATTTTGAAAACATTAGCAGCCGTTTCTCGCCTGGTTTCGCTTTCAGTAGCTTTCAGTAGCTTTCAGTAGCTTTGTGGTTGAAATGTGCTGTTGTGGGAAAGGTGGCGAGTCCCTACTAGTGTGGGGACTCCCGTGGGTGTTGTAACCAGGCAACAGAGACGATGCCTGCCAGCTGTAAACAGAAAGGTTCGGTGCTTATGCAGCATCTGCCTGGAATTACCCCCTGATGCATATTCAGGAGAGGCAAAGTGACAAAACAAGGTCTGAAAGTGAGGCACAAAGTGCCATATTCGGTATTTTTTCCTTTTTTGGTAGGCTGTCACACAGGAGCATCCGTCACATTCAGCTTCACTCACTTTAAGCTAAACCAGACAATGAAGTTATGGATGTTTGACCATAAAACTCCGCATCACCAGCTGGATCTGGATCAAACTCACGGCCAGTCCTTGATTAATTAAATTGGTGTGACCAGTATTTCCTTCACATACGTGGGGCAGCATGGTGCATCATCCGTGATTAAACCTGTGATGTCTAAGCCTTAAGTCCTCACCATAACTGCATGATATATTATGTTCTCCCAAGTCCTGGTAATCACTGGACAAAATAGTGATCAGAATAATTCTTACTGTGAGGCATCAAAACTACATTTTCCCCCAGAAAGTGTTTTATTCTCACGTCTAAAACAATGAATACGAGTTGGGGTCATCAACTTTGACCGGATTTGCTATCTGTAGTGCAGTGAACTGAGTATTCAGCACTGTATTTGTATTTTATTCCAAATGCAGATGCTTTTTGTGAAAGGGAAATCTGACGGTTGTTTTTAAGGAAGTAATTTAGCTCTGTTTTTGTTGACTAAGTGCTTTCATTTCCTAAGATTTTCTGGTTTGGTGACCTTAACCTTAGAGGGTGGAACAACCCAGATAAAATTAGCCAGATGTGCTATAAACTGCTCCATGGTATTTTACTCCAAATTTAACCATGAAAAAACAGTGTTGTATTTAATAAGAGTTGAAGCTGCTGATTGATGTCATAGTTTGGTAATTTTCTCATGGATGTCTTTACAGTCTGACTTGTTTCTACAGCCGAGGAGTCGACCCCTGCTGCCCATAAGGTTTCCACACAGGAAGTGATGTGCCTAAATACAGAAAGTCAGTCATATTCAGCGATTTCAAATCATTATTGGCAAAATAACTCTTTAAACTTCAAAACGAGCGACTGAAGCTGATTGACATGGTGCTAAAAACATTACAGCAGGGGTGTCTAACTTAAGGCTCCCACTTTCGGGGTACCTGTGCTGCCTGGGGGTGGTGCCGGGATGTGACTTGTGTTGGACCTCTGACAGAGACTTTCTTGCATGTTTCTCACACAACAAGCAGGTGTTCACAGCTTCTTTGTCTTCGCTATTGGCATTCTTTTAGTGACTTTCAGCATCTGTATAAAATCAGGCTCTTCTCAGAGTCACAGTCTGTCATTTTTGTCACTCAGCATATTTTAAATGCTCTAGATGCTTCTGTGAGGGGGAGGGTTTCGTCTTGTCAGCAGAGATTTCTTAAATTCTGAGTGGGTGGCACCTGTGTATTTGTCTGATCTCACTCATGTTCACACTCCTATCTACTGATCAGACCAGATCCTCTATATTCCAAAAGCTAGGCTTATAGAGATATAATAGAAGTGACTGAGCTTTTTGTCTCCGATTGTCTCACCGTTTCATGTTAGAACTGTTTTTTAACTCTTTGCACAAGACTCATTTCTAATCTCTGGCCTTTAAGTTGAGCTAAACCTTGACATCAGGTAATTGGTTTTGTTTTTTGTCATTTTATTATTGGCTGCCTGGGAAACATTATGGCCAAGCTGTGTCGTTTGAAATGTGCTACACAAGTAAACTTGACCTTGATCTAAAAACGAGTTCCCCCCCAGACTTCTGTCATCAAACACTTGCTCACAGGTCTGATTGTTGAGTTTTCTCTCTAATATTGTGAAAAGCACACTGAGAAACTCATTCCTGTGATTTGGCCTTATATAAATGAAACTGAACGGATTTTTCACTCACAGGAACGCATTGCATCAGTTTCTCGTAATCAGTTGTGTACATCTAATTGCTGTGGCGTAACTACAGGAGGGAAAAAAAAGTCAATTAAATGGAAAGTCAGCATGAGTTCATCTGAGAGATACCACTGAAAGTTTAAACTTGAAGCTCTTCAGCCTCCTCTTTTTCGTCTTTCCACAACACATGACTCACTCTCTCAGCTCAGCACTCACCAGATACTCCACAGACATACTGAGATATCTGCATGTCCCAGAAATGTAAAGTTCAGACCATTTCTGTTTGAAGCCAGAGACAGAAACTGGTGGTTTATTAGGCCGAGGAAAAAAGGGAAGATTAAGATCAGCACTTTTTTTTTTTCTTGAGAGTTACTGGTGGCTTAAAAAGGGGCCATTCACTAGAAGAACCGCCGATGATAAGGACATGTTTGGTTTTTTAGGAGTAAGCGATAAGGTGCCAGGCGTTAAGTGGTTTCTTCTTCTCAGATTCGAGATTATAATTCTCGGCTGTGTGAATTCAGACATTAAAACAAACAATTATGTGATTATTAGAAAAAAATCACCCAAAGATGAACTGATTAAAATTGAATTCATCCTCCAAAGGAAGCTGCCTGATCAATCCTGGGTTTAAGCAAAAAAGCTTTTCCTTCATACAAGATGAAAATCTTAAAAAGCCCTTACTGTCTAAGGCAAACAGATCCAGTGGACAAGTCTAGACAGGTCTTAGCAGCTGGTTATACAGCACCCTTTCACAGGAAATAAAGTGCATCTCTCTCTGTTTACATAGGATCAAAGGTCTTAGAGATGAGCTCAGTGTGGAGTTTCCCAGAGGCTGTAACTGGAGTATGCTCCAGGGTGATGGATGGGGCCAACAAACGTTAACTTCTGCTTTACTTAACCTGAAGAAAACGGATGCACACAGTCAAATACGGATATTAAAGCACAGCTACAACGATCTCTTTACCACTCAGCAAACACAAGTGTATAAAAATGTCTCAATAACTTGTGTCATGATCATTTAAAAAGGGCAGACACTGAAAGCAACAATGGGAACCACTTTATAAAGGGATGAAAACTAAATATTCATATTAAATGCTACTGCTGAAAAAGCCTTCTAGGCTTGATTTAAGAAAATATTAGTACTTTTTAAAAAAAAGGACACCCGCTGTCAGTTCTATTGGAACATTAATAAAAATCGCTGGTGCTTAATAAGTCTTAAAATTAGGCAAATACAACCTCCAATGAATGAGTTACACTGCACCCTTACTTATTTGATCAAATGCAGGGGCAGAGTGAGAAGAACTGAGTACACCCCAGGATTTAAAGCCTGGAAATCCGCTTTTAGTAGCAATAACTTTAAATAAATAAATCATTTTGGACCACTGTTCGTGACCTAAGGCTTAAACGTGACCTAAACATACTAACAGAGAGTCTGAGATGTAACCCTTCCGCATTTTTTGCAGTTTTCCTCCACAGTCTGACTTTGGGGGACTGAATGATGGAGTTTAGATTATTTAGAAATGGCCTTACAACCATCCCCAAACTGATGGGAAGCAACATTTGCTTCTCTACGATCATTGCTGATGTCTATCCTCCTCTCAGTGGTGTATTAACACACATCTGAATGCTGCAGACCAGCAAACTGACATAGAGGTTCATAGAGGTCCTCACAATTAATTGAGTTTATTTTATTAGCAGCACTTGGCGAATCCTTTCCTTTTAATCCCTACGGAGGCAGTAAGGGTGTACTTAGTCTTTCCTCGCACTGCTTTGGCATCTTGGCTTTTGTTAAGTAATGAATCTGTGTAATACTTAATGCTGTGTCAATCATTTTTCGGTGTATTAACCGTGTTTTAGGACGTGGTAAGGCCAAGATTATTGTTATTATGTCCCAAAATGTAAAGCCTTAGTTCTCTGGCATACTTATGCTCCACATTTTTATTCTTGGACTCTACCTGAGTTTGTTTGCATGACAGCTCAAAATCAATAATTCCTTATTTATCATATACTGGATCTTTGTGAAGCCCCTCGGCCTCTGTGAACATGTTAAGTATATCTCCGCTCACTGTCATCACGCAGCAGATGTATTAATAATAAAATGAGTAAGGTTAACATCCCTGTGTGTCTCAATCGCCAAGTTTCCCCAAAAGCAACAGAGTTACAAAAGAGTGGGTGTTTCACCAGAGTCCACAAAAACTAAAGAGGAAAGCACAAATAGGGCATGTTCCCAGACTGGATTACTGTGAGAAGTGATAGTCATGTTTTAGGCAGAAAAGAAAGGGAAAAAAATAACTATTGTTTCTTTTGAGAGGCTGTGACTAAAGCGACCTCAAGGTGTCTCACAGCCATAAACAATAGGGTGATTTATATCCTCTGGGCTTCTGTCTAATGGGTTGGACAAACAAGTACTTCAAGGTTCTCTTGAGGCATTGAAGATATTTAAAACTACGACGTGACAAGCCGAAAAGCATCTCGGAGATGTCGAAGCTGCCAAGAATCATTGTTTTTATAAGTGAGAGAGCAGCTCAGGAATGTGTGTGGGCGGCAGCTGAGTCGCAGCGCCTACATCCCCTTTAACGCACTCTAATCTTTTATTTCTGCCTCTCACTCTGCCTCAACAGGAAGTAATGACACAACAAAAGTTACACACAGACATTTTATTTTTCTCCGACTACTGCACTACACTGTGGGCAGACATGTGATAAGGTGCGATTGGAAATTTGAATGCTTAGCACAAGAGCGAAACTGACAAACAAAAGGAACTGACACAAAGAAAGCCAGAAATAGGAAAAGGGCTGTTTTCTATTACATTTATGTTGATTAAATATTAAACAAGCCAGTGGCTGTGGCAGCCAACAGAGAGCAATAACAGACAGGGACAAAGAAGAATTGATCCCCAACTACTGTACTTGAGACTTTTGGTGATTAAAAGAAAAAAACCAAACCCTTTTATGCTGCCGGCAGCTTCAGCTAAGCAAACAAAACAAATGTCGCACAAACATTTAATACGTGCCATTTTAGTCTCACCTTGCAATTAAAACAGACTGCAATTATGGAAGTTTACAGCTTTTGTGGAGAAGTTTGAGTTCTCCTTTTAAACTCCACACTGAATGTAGGCTTTAAATTAATGCTTGCAGCACTTATGGAAAATAAGGAATGCCAACTTGTTCCCGAAGACTTGGCCAGCAAGGCTTTGGGAGCAAAAGAAAAAAAAGGTACGGGGTTAAATACAGGGCAACAAAGTGCAAAGCAGCAGCAGGAAAGAAGGCACTCTGCTCCATAATGGTTTTGCAGTCTAGCAGAGCAAGCGCAGCAGATAACTCACTACAGGAAGATTGTTCACAAGTGGATACAAGCACCAAAAATGCCACATATATTCTTCTCTGATTCAAGATAGCCGAAGCGTTTGTTATTTTTATATTCACTAGTTTGTATTTACATTTGACAGCATTTCAAGTTGATAATGACAGACGACATAATATAGGGGACTGGTGGTGGGAGGTCCCTGTGTGCTAATGAGAAGTGAACGAACTGAAAAAGCTGAACAAACAGCTTGCTGATCAGGCCCAATATTATGACCACCTGCCTAATGCTGTGTTGGTTCCCCTTTTGCTGCCAAAATAGCCCTGACCCATCGAGGCGCAGACCTCCAGCAGCTCCCACATATCCTCGATTAGACTGAGATCTGGGAAATCTGGAGGCCAAGTCAATGGCTTAAAATGTTCCTGAACCTTTTTTTACTTGTGGCAAGGTGTATTATCCTGCTGAAAGAGGCCACAGCATCACCATTGTTCCTTCCTTGGACCACTTTTAATAGAATCTGACGTGTGTGTGTGTGGCTTACAGTGAAAAAACTGCTTTGAGTGCCAGCTCAAACAGAAAACACTCAGATGGAAAAAAATAAATTGTAAGTTGTCACAGAAGATCAGACACTGATGATCACTGGTGTGAAACTTAGCTAAGTGTTTAGTACTGACTAACTTGTTGTGTTTAGACATGAGTAAGCCAATAAAACAAACAGCTTAGCAGCACAGTTGTGCGTGGGTCTCCGGCGATTCTAAAGTGGTGTGACGGTAAATGGCGAGCCCCACCTCTCACCCATTGTCTGGGATGAACTGGATACGTGTGCCAGCATGAGAGCACTGAGCCAAGGATAAAGGAGCTCTGAACCAGTGCCATCAAAGGGGTTAAAGTGGAATCTCTCGGCCTGCAGAGCTATGCGCAGCCTTAACTGTCATCAGACCATCGGAGCAGCATGTAACGTGTTATTTTGCTTAAGTAGGAGTTATACCTTTGACTTAAAGTCAAATCCATTAAAAATCAAGAGAAAACCTCTGAAATGTATTAAATGGATGATATTCTGTGATGAAAGTTCAAGTGGCTGATGGGATTTTTCAAACTTGACTCTAGAGAGACAAGCATATGCATTTTGGCACTTGTATCCACTTTTGAAGGATGGTTTCAGTTTTCTGCTGCGCTAATCAGTACCAGTCTCATACTAAAAACAAAGCAGGCGATAGCTTGTTAGCTTAGCACAAGTTCTAGAAACAAGGGGAAGCGGTAAACTAGCTTAATGTGCTCACATGGCAGTGACATAAAACTGTCAGCAAGGAAGTGACCAAGATGTTAAAAGATGACAGAAACAGCTGTAAACTGTGCTACACGATCCTCAAAGTTCCTCTTCCGTTTTCACCTGAACCGTGCTATCCTGCGGCTCCAACTGCGGGTTCTGGCTCTCGCTGACGAGCATGTTGAATTGCAAGTCACTGTAATGGGAAAAGTCCTGCAGGAAGCCGGAGTTCTGGTTGAAGTTCATATCCACATTAGCAAAGGGGGAGGCAGTGATGTCCAAGTTGCCAGGCACGAGTGAGGAGAAGTTTGGGTTATTGAAGACCTCCCAAAATTCAGGCATGTCTACCAACTGGTTGTAAACGGCCGCCTCGTCTGTGTTTGAATCGACTGGATTGCAGTAACGCGGTTCCGCCGCAGCGGGTGTGCCGGGCAGGACAGGGTGCGACCGCTCTTGTGGCGACATCATGTTTTGGGCCTCTGGGAGGAACTGGATGACCTGATCTGAGGCAGGTGCGCTCTTGGCTGAAACAGATTACGTTACAGAGAAAACAAAGCTGTTAGAAACATGATGAATGGTCAGTTATTAGACGGAGGTCTTTGTACCTGGATTGTGACATGTGATTCTCAACCTTTTTTAAAAAGCACACACACACAGCTGCCAGTCTTGAAAAAGGTCTTCACTGAGATTACGGGAGGAGAAGTGCAGAGCCAGCTGTGTGATCATTTTGAAAGGTGTTTGTCTCATTGTTAATCTGTAGTACTTTATGCCACAAAGACTGTTTTGCCTTGTTTATATCAGTCAGACCAGGCTATGAAATGGAAATAACTGTGAAAAACCTCCAAAACAACCCCACAGCTGAGTCGACATCAACCAGAACTAGCCTTCATGAAGGTGGAACTTGCTGCTCTTTAGTTTTAACCTTTTGTACAGTTTACCCTGTTGCTTTTAACCCCTTTGTGCTTTTATTACACACCATCTTTATCTTGTTTGGTGTATCTATATATGTATAACACATAAAACTAGTCTATCTTCATGTGATAATCAGTCATAGAAATGACATGTCACATAAGGAGTATTTGTGGCTGACCACTTCCTCTTTTGTCATGTCTGTGTATTCCAGTGGTCGATTTTGGCATTTTTGGCAAATGTCATGTTAGCATGTGATCTGTTCTTCATCATGCAGTGATGAGTAGACAGAAAATGATTAAGTGTGATTTTTTTTTTGAAGGGCATTGTGATTCGTCCCAATTACAGAAGCTGCCATGTGTCTAATAGTGCATCTTCACAGCAGACGTGTTGACTCTTAGTAGGTGTGGTTAATGGCACAAACACCAACTCAACTGTTCCACTGAGGTTTCTGTAATTTACCCAAGTGAGCATGACCAAGACGCCCTTTTTTCCAGAGGAAAATAAATGAATGGCTCACTTGCACCTCGTTTCCACCAATGCAGTGCTGGTGTGGAGCTGGTGTGGGGGGCTTTCTCAGGAAAAAAAAGCTTTGAGACCCAAACGCTACTAGCAGGTTTTGGAGTAATTTCCATGCAAAAAAATAAATAAAAAATGCATCTGCTAGTCATGGGTGAAATTCCTGCACACTTAATTTTGTTTCAGTTTTGGTGTCAGCAATTCTGTGGCACCAACCTGGGCCACAATGCCACCGGCCCTTTTTCAGGGGAAATATGTGGAACAGGTTCTAGATTATGGACTGGTCCTGCATCAGTGGAAAAGGGGCTTTGCGGTTCTTGAAGTCAGGCAGATAGACTACAGTTTAAACCTGGATTTTGAGAAGACTGGCTATCATTTAACAAGCAGTTTGAACATGATTGTGAATAGCTTTAATCTGGACTGAGTGTCAAGTTAAAATAAAAATAATTGTATTCACTTAAAGGCACTTTATGCTTTTTGCATGATGAAATCCAAAAAGTTTAGATTTAAAATGTTGGTTTGCTGTGCTTTTCCTGTTGTATTAAGTCACAATATTTTGAGTGAGAATATGTAAACATGGAGCCAGAGAGGTGGCACACCCCAGTCAAACAGTTCACATGCTGAATTGTAAAAACACAAAGATCAAACTGACAGTCTGAACCTCACCTGTCACACAGGGCTTCTCCTTGAGGTTCACCTCTGACTTTAGCCTTGTCTTCCGCTTCACCTCGTACGGGTCTGAAATGAGAAATGAAACGCTGTCAGTGTTTAGCAATAATCTGCTGCATCTGTTTTTTTAATTTGTGAGCACTATGACTGGTAAAGAGGAGAGAGAACTGGCTGACATGATGGAGAGAAAGAAGGTGGCTGTATTGCGTGTGCAGGAGACCACGTGGAAAGGCCAGGAGCGCTGGAGGTGGATTCAAAATGTTCTATTGTGGTGTACATAGTGCTGTGGACGCGCAGAGAGTGTCAGACAGGATCATGGGTGTGACGGTGGAAATCAGAGGGGTGGTTTTCATTGTTATCTGTGCGTATGCCCCACAGGTTGGATGTCATTTAGAAAAGAGAGGGGAGTTCTGGAGCAAGTTGGATCAAGTGGCAGAGAGTGTCCCCAAGGGGGGAAAGAGTAGGACAGACTTCAATGGACATGTAGATGATGGGAAGAGAGGTGATGAGGAAGTGTTGAGTAGGAATGGTATCAAGGAATGCCGAAGGAAAGATGGTGGTGGCCGGTGACGTAATGGTGGAATGAGGACGTACAGGAAAGTATTCAAAGAGGCTTACAGTGAGTTGTATGTGAGGCTGGACACCAAGAAAGGCGATAAAGGTTTGTTTTGATTGGTTAAACAGAGTGATCGAGCTGGAAAGGATTTGCAGCAGGATGGAAATGTACTAATGAGTAAGGAGAGTGTGCAGAGAAGGTGGAAGGAGTACTTTGAGAGAGAAAAAAGAAAGAGGACAGTTAATGAATGAGAAAGTGCAGTGAGGAGGAAGTGAGGACAGCTATGAAGAGGAGGAAGAACAGAAAGGTGGCTGGTCCTGATGACATAAGTGTGGAAGTGTAGAGATGTATAGGAGAGAGGACAGTGGACTTTATGACCAGAAGAAGGAGGGAGACCGGCGGAAAAGTGAATCTACAGGGAGTAGAGACAGTGGAGGCTCATGGATGTAGTGAAGGAGGACGTGCAGAGGGTTGGTGTGGCAGAAGAGGATGTTAGGGAAGTCCAGTGCTTACTGACCTGGATTGCGAGGCAGGTACTTGAATGTAACGGGCTCGCTCTCCATCTGGTCTGAGATGCGACGCAGGGCCAGGTTGACTTCCACTTCCTCTGTGATGTCTTGGTCCTCGTAGGGCGGAGTCTTAAACACGATGGCGATCTGTCGGTGGACGTCTGTCTGGGCAAACTCCCCGTTCGCCTTCCACGACTCTCGCCTGAAGATGATCTCGATGTCGTCTGAGGACCAAACACGCAAAGCTCTTTATTATTCAAGAAACATTAGAACATGTTTGTGTTCTCATTCATCCAGGTCATGGGAGTCTTTAACAAGAAGCTTCTTCACTTCTGGGAGTCCCAGGTTTTATTACATTAGGGACCCCGTAATGGTCAGCACCTAGGCTCATGGGACCCTTGACTCCAAGGCCACCTTCCTGTTCGCCTTAAGAAGCGAAGAAGCCTCTTAATTAAGAATCGATGAGAAAATGTTTCAAAAAGGATCCAAAATACAAAGAAGATTAAAAATAAAACCTTTTTTTAGAGGAATCAAAACTTTTAATACTTTAATTCAAAATAATTAGGTCACAACAGTTTTCTTCTTTAGGGCACGTTACCACCTGGAAACCACCTACAAGTCCTCCTTCATCACATCCACACACCTCCTCTTTGTGCTTTCTTCTTCTCTGACGGCATCTTTCTACCTGCAAGTCTTCACTCACATGTCCAAACAAACTCAGGCTCATCTTTCTTACTTTGTCCCAGAACCATCCAACCTGAGCGGTCGCTGTGATGAGCTCCAAACATCTCAGCATGTCAAACTCAGCTTCTTCCAGGTCTTTTCATACGTTTCATGCAATGTAACTGATCTCTCAGCTGCCTTCTTAACTTTTACTTTCATGTTGGTATCCTTCTGTCACAACCCAGTACCCTTTTCTTCACCTCTTTTTCACACCCCAGTTGTTCTGGATGGTTGACCCCAAGTATTTAAACTCAACCACCTTCACCTCCTCCATCATCCTCACCAAAACACATTTTCTACTTTGCTCCTTCTCACCTTCACTCCTTTTCTCTACACAGGAAACCCCCACAGCTCCCCGTGTAGACCGACACATCATACGCAAACATAATATTCCACAGAGTCAGACCTCATCTGCCAGCTTGAGAAGCTCTCAAAAGCAGCTTCTCAAATTCACTTTTAACCAGTCTGTCGCTCCTACCACACACTATTGTCTCAGTGCACCCATGCATATCCTGCATCGCTCTCACACTTCTCTCTAACACTCCTGACTTCCTCATGCAGCACCGCACCACCTTCCTGGGCACCCCGTCACATGCTTTCTCTTAGTCAAGAAAAACACAATGTGACTCTACTTTAAGTTACAAAAATGTGGGTGTGTGTGGGTTGTTTTTTTTAATAACACAAACACAAAAATCTCATTTAAAAGTTAACTAAAGCTCCAAAGCCCTACAAGTAAACTTAGATTGTAATCAGGCTCTTTGTCGCGTTTCTGAATAGCGGAAACTGGACTTGTTTTATGTAATCTACTCCTGGAACCTAACTTCAAAAAAACTTTCCTGTTACCTTTCTGCACTTTGTCACACAACATGTAGACCTCCGTCTTGCCAGTGCAGGGACCTTCATACAGGTTCAAATGGGTGATCTTCAGCTGTGATGTAGTTGTTGCCTCTGGAATTAAAAAAAAACATGCACGACAAAGCGTGAGAATAGGGAAGTACGCTGCCTTATTTTTGGCGCGCTTGGTTGACTGCGGTCAAGGCTTTTCGGTGTGTTTGTCTGGTTATGTCTTACTCTTGTCATAAATGGGCTTCGACACCACCGGGCTGAGATGGTCTTTCCTGCCGTCCTGCCACTCGAGCTCGCACTGAAAGCACAGACGCACTGAATTCATGTCCATGTCTTCAATGCCCTTCGAATGCCCGGCTGAGGGGAGAACAGAGACAAAATGGGTCAGTGAGGACAGAAAAAACTGCCTTTATATATGTGAATAAGATAAGATAAGATAAGATAAGATAACCTTTATTAGTCCCACACGTGGGAAATTTGTTTTGTCACAGCAGGAAGTGGACAGTGCAAAAGTTATGAGGCAAAAATTAGAATACAATAAGAATAAATACAGTACACAACTGTACAGAATAGAATAAAATAAAATACTATATACAGTAGAATAAAATAAAATAAATATACAATAAGATAAAAATAGAATACAAATACAAATACTATATACAACTGAGTAAAAATACAACGATGACAGAAAGGATTATTGCACTTAGTATTATTGAATGAAGAATAACGTGGAGATTAAGGTGCGGTGTATTGGCATACGTCTCCCACTCACTCTGAAATGGGTCGATATTTAGACTTCTTCGCTTCTGAAGTGAAATGTCCAGCTCTTTCCGCCTCACACACTGAATACCAAGGTTAGCGAAGCTGGGTGTAAAAACAAGGGGAACTGTTCAAATAAAATGTAAAGACACACCACGAATTTTAAGGTATCAAAATGGCAGGGATCGAAGGCGAATGCTCACCTGTGACGTCGGTTGTTGCGAGGGTTGAATGTGACAAAACAGATCCCTGTACCATTTGGACAGTCTTTACCCACGAGGCAGTGGGGGTGAGGCCGGTGTGGGAGGTCTTTGGTCACCAAAGAAACTGTGACGTTGACTTTCTTTAAGCCGTCGATGGAACCCTGAATCTGAAAGAAAGAAAAGAACAAGATTTATAGCAAAAATCCAGAATAAGTTCAGAGCTGTGATGCCTATTAATGTGATTTTCTTGATAGAAAACAGAAAAAGTTGTCTAAAGTTCTTAATTTTTTCCCTGACCAACAGACCAAAGCTGTTGTAATATGCCAAACTAAAGCAGATAACCCTGACATCTGAGAAACTTGGCTTGAAAAGAGTTGAAATAAAAGCCGATTAACCTTCTCTATCTGTTGCTCCAGGATTTTTTGTCTCTTTCCCCCTCAGACATTTTTCAGGGGCAGACTTTAAACAATAGGTTTCTAGAAGGTCATTACAGATTTCCTGATGTATTACAATAAAAATATAAATAAAAGCAAAACTAAGTCCTCTCAGGTACCAGTTTCATCCAAAAACAATGACAGGTTAACACCATTGTTCACCGCTATTAATATCCATTATGCAACCGGACATTTCCTTGACTAAACTTTATATAACCTGGTAACCACCAAGTCAATGTGTGAATGATCGTGGCGTGTAGATGTGTGTGGCAGTGTTTTTTAGTAAGCAGCTGGGGGATATACCTCCTTGTATCTCACTGCACTTGAGCTGGGATTTGTGGGGACTTTCTAATTGATTCAGACAAACCACATTTTTTCTGTCTCCACCCATTTCAGACAGGAGGGGTCAAGTGAACAGAGTAAACAGGATCAGCTGTGGTTAAAAGTGCCTAACTGCCTCTGAGGTCGTGTAAACTCCCCTTCTGAAACAAAAACTCCTACCTCTATCGTAGGCAGGGTCTTTTCAGTGTGGGTGCTGGATGCTCCCAGGATGCTGCCCGCCGAGCGTCCTTCACATTCATAGCGAAACCTCATGCCTCTGTCTTTGGGCTCCTCCACTATCGCGAGCTTGGGCTTGTCCAGAACACGCTCCAGAATGTCCGTGTCGCCTCGGTTCTGAGAGGACGGGATGCCGGAGTTCTTCGAGTTCAGCAAACACGAGGACCCTCGCCCAGAGGAAGGATGAGTCGATGCCATATCCATGACAGGGAGGACTGGCTGATGGGGGGGACAAGAGAAAGCAATTTAAAAAAATTGACTTAAACATATTTACCTCGCACTTTAGATTTCCGATCATCAACTATCGACCTTTCTCAACACTCTTCCAAGAAGAAAAACTGAACTTCTGCAGTAAAATAAAAGTACTGGCAACTGCCAGTGCTACCCCTCAGACTCCCAGCAGACGCACCTGTGGTATCAATTACAAAATCCTACGTCATCTTGTCCTCAAGTTATCGCATTCACAAACTTAGGTGCCCACGTCACCGGCCTCGGTGAGGTGACGACAATACATGATCAGCCTTTTACGTGTAAAGGAGATGAAGTCACCAAGTCAAATACGCAGGCATTCGCAACCAGTTACAACCTATAAGAATATCTACAGTTTCGAAGCACTGACTCACTTTCAAAGCACAACTTCATAAAATCCTTTTAATAAAATGTTTCCCTTCCGAACGTCTAGGTTATTTAATTTAAAAACCAAGTGTGATGTTTCAGTATTTCACCATTAAAAAAATACAATGAGAGAAAAGTGTCAAAAATGGCAACAAATGCAATTTAATATCTCAGAATATTTCTAAATGATTACTTTGCATCTTTTTGTAGCAGCTCAGCTCCCATTTTGGGAACCCCCATGTTAAACTGAGACACTCTATATAAAGCAGCTGAAAGTAGCTCCACTTTGACAAGCTAAAATACTACAATGGTACTTTTTACACACCAGTGTGTCTGTATTAACAGTCTAATGATGTTACACGGTTTTGCGGTTTTACTGCTGAAAGAGCTTTTTTTCCCCCGCCTCGACATCTTCATAGTTTTAATGAAGAAAAACGACCTCATGTCTCTTGGGCAGTGATGACACTACAGATGAAGCATGCAGTGAAAGAACTGACTCATGGCGTGTGTTTCTTTTTGTTTTCTCTCCATACATGTGCTTTCTATCAGTGAGCAGAGTTAACCTCGTGCTCTGCGACTCCTCCTCTTGCATATGATGTCTTATTTTTTCCGTTACACCGCAGACCACCGAGCTTTTTCCGCTCCCACTCAAGACTTTGTATCTCTTTTTTGTCTTTGCTGCTTTTAGTTTCTCTCTTTCTCTGCAGTGCCATCCTCGCTCATTTGTTTCTGCTCATCGAGGCGCCTGATTGCTTTCTCTTACATCACCGTGAACCCAAAGTTATCACAAATCAAGTTTCACCCGACTCACTGCAGTCTATCTGCTGTAGCTAATCAAAAAAAAAAAAAAAAAACAGAAGATAAGAATGATAATGATCAAACCTGCAGGTAAGAAAAGTAGTAAAGAAGTCGCCTCCTTTGTCAGACGTGTTGCTGTGAATCATTAAACCATCGCTGCAGAGATGTGGTGATACCTCTGCATGAGATCATGTTTCATAATATCCTGTCGAGCCCCAGACGTCTTTGGTCAAAGTGTTTGTATGCACCCCTGCAATCGTGTTAGCCCCCTCCCCAAAAGAAGAAAAGAAAAAAAAAAAAGGACTGGACCTTTCAACAAAAGCCTGCTACACCGAGCCAGCAAACGGAAATAGGAAGTCAGCTCAGCCTTACGCCCTTCAGCCAATCACAGCACTGACACGGGGGTGAAAAATGCAACCTTTCGTCTCCGGTGGGTTTGGCTTGTAAACAGAAAGGATGGCAAACTGAAAGCAGGAGTCAGATTACAGCTCTTCCAAAATGTCCTCTCCACTCCCCAAGCCCACCTCCTCTATAACAACAAAAAAAAAAAAGCACAAAGAGGTGTGCCACGCTGCCTCACAAGCTGCAAAACCTCTTCAAACCCAGCAACATAACCTGTGCAGCTCATTCACTAAGAGAAGGCTGAACTACTCTTCTACCGCCCTTCATTATTACCCATCTGTGCGGTCACTACAGTGCCTCTCTTATCAGATTACAGTCTTTCTGAGCTCCCGCTGCCTGTAAACCACGTGCTTTCTGGTAGAAGCCTGACCTGCCGAGTTGCCTAACGGCTGCTCTGTGCCACACAGCAAAATAGCCAACCGTCTGCAGGCTGCACATGAATCATGCAGCACTTCATACCACCGACATTCAATCCTCACAACAGCCTCATTATGAGAGCTGCAGCCACCGCCGAGGAGGAGGAACAGACGCTTCCTCTGAACGTGTTTTATATCAACCGCCTTTCAATAATAGCACAAAAACAATATGGGAAATAAAACTACTGTTGCTAATAATAAACCGAGGGAAGAGCATAACAACCTGCCCATCTGTGTGACTGCTTTGCATAAACAAATGATAAGAAAACCTAAAAAAAACAATCAGAGAAGCCAAAAGCAGATTTTAACAGTTTCTTCTCATAAATAAAATGTTTTAAGTTTTAGCTGAATCCATTAACTGTTTTAATGTTTATGTTGCCCAGCTAAGATAAGAAAAGGCTAAAAATAAGAATGCCATCATTATTGTTATCATTGTTTATTAGTCATAACCTTTCTCCAGACAGCTTAGACTCCAGTTTTCTACCTGTTATACAGTCATAGCAGCCAAAGTGATTGAGTATTTACAAAATAGGTGCATGTACTGACATTTATTTCTCTGGCTCTTATAAATTAAGTATCAGGTATATTGATTATGACTTGATCTAGTTCAATAGAACCTGGATCGAAGTAATGAGCACAAATTTTGCCAAGAAAAAAAATTGTAAAAAAAAAAACTGTAAAAAATTATGCCCCTATTCACCGCAGGCTGGCAGCTTTCACAGCCCACAGCTGATATAAACACCTCTCTGCTTGGCACCCTTGGGTGTTGCCAGCAGTCTTTCTGGGTAACGTATGAAACTGTGAAATGAGCTGGAAACCAGAAAAATCAACACCCTGCATGACACCACCTAAAAACAACAACAAACAAACAAACAACAACAAAAAACAAACAAACAAACCTTAGACGAGGTGCCTCTTGCAACCAGCACCGGCTTGGATGTCTGCGTTGGTTTGTGGATGGGGGTTGGTGTCGAACAGGGGAGGCCAGCAGGTGGAGGAGGTGGTCCAGGTAGTCCAGATAGGGAGGGTGCTACCTGCTCACTTTCTGTGATATATTCTTGAATCAGGTCTGTGAATGAATACAAACTGATGGTGAAAGTGCAAATGTGATAAAAATCTGACACCACTTTAGGGCAGCAGCTGTGCTGTTTCTTTATGTTTTTGGATTTGAAAGCAGAAACACTTCCATTAACATCTTTCAAACCTAATAGTATATTACTGCAATCTATTTTAAGACGTGGCAACGTGTCACAAGACACAGTGTGTCAGAATTTGAGTGGTTACCACCTCACATGAACCGTTTCCTCTGTTTTGTTTTTGTCACTGGTGCATGAATCTGTGGCACGTTGTTTCAGCACTGCACCAATAAAAAAAACAAAAAAACAAGCCTGGTGCCATGTAGCCAGCCTCAGTTTAACCAGTGAAAGTGAATCTAGAGCAGTGGTTATCTGCAGGTAAATATACCTTTTGGGGTGGTTGTGGTCTGTCATGTCTGACACTTTGTCAGAAATCATGAAACATTAAACAAAGCAAGCATCTGCAGCACAGTTTTCAAAGTTAGATAAGAGAAATCAGCTGTTGTGACTTTTTTCACGTTTAATTTAATGTCCCAAATGTTGAGTTCTCCTTCTCTGACATCGGAAATAAGACAACCTAAGATTAAACAAGCAGGAACTCTGATGATGGTTCACGCCTCCTGCCAGAGGTCATCTCAGGTCACCGTAATGCCTCCCCGCTTCCGGCAGATGCACGCAGAGCCAAAACAAAACAAAACATAACAAAACAAAAAAGACCCACCACTCACCGAAATCTATAGAGTTGAGGCTCGAATAATTGTCGTCCTGCGGGTCAATCCCGGGAAGGGGTGTTGTCTCCTCTGCTGTGAAAAATCACATGCCTCAGGATGATGTCAGCGCTTTTACGCACAAACACACGCAAAGATTCAACAGGTTTACAAAAGACAACCACCCACCAGAGGTACCGTTGACCATGTCCATGTCTATCATGGCATGCGTACAGTCTTTAAGACCACTTTGAGGACCTTAAACTCCACCGTCGTGTCCTTGAATTCTTCCTTGAGAACTCTCCAAACCGGATGACTCTGGGTTTTTTCCGTCTCGGCCCAAACCTTCGTCCTGAACTCTGAAACAGCTCCTTAAACCACCAGTTAGACTGCACAGCGGCTCAGAGTGTCTGTCTGATCCCGAGGAGAAATGTCAAACCGTCCCGAAGCCATGCGTGGAACTAAGTGTGCTCCGCTTTTGTGTTTCCGGCAGGCTTCGCGATTGGCTGCTAGACGCGTGGAAATCCCCCTCCGCGCGTAACGTCACCTCACAGACGGGAAACCCCCCCCGCGACAGCACGAACCAAACTTTTAATCAAACGGCGCTTTACTGATTTGCATAATGCATCATAGTGAGGCCAGAAAAGGCATTTTACCCTTAAAAGCCGATTTCCCCCCTCATTATATATGTAAACTGACCGCACGTATCGGCAGCTCGTCTTGTTTTCATATCGGCTTCAGCGCATATGCAAATCGGTTTTTAACTATTCAAATTAGCCTCTATCCCAGAGCTAATGCACCTATTTTTAGCACAAAGAAGTCAAAAAGCCAGCTCTTTCTCAGCCACACGCCCTCTGATGCATTTCTCCTGGTTACATCATGTCTTTATCACGTTTCTCCCGGTTCCTCCAATCAGGGAGAAGTGGGAATTTCATAAGAGCAAAGTAAAAGTTACAATTTCAAAAAAAACAAAAACAAAACCCCCCCCCATTAGAAACGGCGCCTCTTCTCCTCTCAACTTAAAAACTCTGACAAACTGCTGAAAAGTTACGAGGCGCAGCAGCGACACCTGCTGGTCGCCCAGAAGACAGACGATTTAAAGGAAATGGAAATCGAAAGCGGGGCGTTTAGGGGAAGCAGTGACTCAGCAGGGAGCAGATTAAAAAACAAAAATAAAGCAAGCCAGCTGCAGGCATGACCCACACGCTTCAGCCTGAGCTCTGCAACGAGAGGATAAGCTGCGAGTCCTCATATTTTGAAGGCAAAATATGCTGTTTGTTTTTTTAACTGTTTTTAGCTAAAACTTTATAGGCACACAGCATTTCCTGGAGGTCACATGTCTTTACTTGAGTCAAAAGTAGACCATCAGTGTTTCATGACACCAAGCATCACCTACACCTGTCACCGGTGTGCTCCTAACATAACAGTGTTTCCACTTGCCTCAACTGTCAGTGCAATGGGGAAACAGCGCCCTCCCTCCTGGTTTGGCACAATGACTGTAAAGAAGAAAAAAGTCTTTTATACAGTTGTTGTTGTGGCCGTTTATTTGAGGCTGGCTGCAGTAATCACTCCCAGTCTGTTAAAGCTATACGAGAGGTGAGTTGTATCTAGAGTAGTTATGTTTTATCGATACATAAAACTTGTTTTATCAACTGACGAACACAGTGTATGAAGTATTTAGTACACCAGTTGGTGTACTCTTCATTTGTTTAACACTGTATAATACATATGTTTTTTGGGACTGGTTTGCCAGAGGTGGCCCACACATGGGCACAGCACAAGGCCAGTTGCATACACACTGGTTGTCCTGTGCTGGCCCATGTGTGGATTACCTCTGGCAAACCTGATTTGGGCCACGAAAGGGCCGTCATTCTTTGCGGCATGTGGGCCATCTGTAGGTGGTGTGCAGCCATAGGCCAGTTGTAGAGACAATGCTGGCCCTGGGCTGGCCCAGAACAGTTTCAGCTCTGGCCCCAGATGTCAGCCTAATGTGTAACTTAATCAAGCCATGCAATAACAACATGTGCCAGAACATGCAAAACAGTGCAAAAGTAACATGCTGAACTCTGTTCAGACAGTGAATGGACTGATTCTTATATAGCGCTTTTCTACTCTCCCAGATTACTCAAAGTGCTCTATACAACATGCCACATTCACCTAATCACACACTTTCGCTTAACTGAGTGCTTCCTAACTACATTCATACTCTTGACATGCAGACTGGAGGAGCCAGGGATCGAACCACTATACCTTCCGATCAGTTTGTAACCTGCTCTACCTCCTGAGCTACAGCCTCCCACTGGCAAAGATGAGTAAACCCTCACTAGGTTTTGGATGAAATGTACACTCAAAAACCTGTCAAACCTGCATTTGAAACATTGGCTACCATAGCAGTATAGTATTGCAGCATGGCATTTTGGTCTTCTAATTTAAATAGGAAAATAGGAACATAAATAGTGCCATCATTGCCAGACGTGGCCCACATCTGGTTGACAAAACACCAGTCAGTCAGAAGTGTCAGCTTGATGCCAGATCTTCTTCAGGGCCAGACCTGTTTTCTGTGGGCCTGGGCCACATAAACCAAACCACAATCAAGCCAGATATGGCATGCCATCACATAGTGCCATCTATACCAGGCCTGGCCCGTATCTGGATGACATACGTCTTATCATGCCAGAAGTTAGCTAGCAGTGCCGACTTGATACCAGATCCGGGCCAGACCTGCTTGCTATGTGGGTATGTCATGTAGCATTGGAGACCTCAACCTTCCAACCCACTGATGTCGTCCTGATTGGTTGTAGTTGTTCAAGGACAGTTCCAACAGGTGTGTGTGACATTACCGTTGAGATGTATGGCTGCAAAGTTGTTGTGGCAATGCTGGTGGTTGCAGGGCAGAGTGAGGACCTTATTCTCCTATATTTAGGAGAGGAACACAGTAAGGCCCTGAATGCTGAAGAACTGGCTAATAAAAATCTGTTGAGTTCAATATCAGGCGTGGTGGTTCGAGAGCACGTTGGTGATTAGATTGGAGCTGTCAAGCTAAAGAGAGCTGTCACATTGGAGCCACCGACAGAACACCTAGTTTGGGGCAGGCTGCAGCTAATCAATAGTGGGGAGGTGGTCTTTGCTGTAGTTATAGAACCCACAGGCTCAAGGTCCAGGCCAAGATTGGTTATGGTTGGAAGAACTGTGGCATATCTAAAAAGTGATAGATGGGTCCCTGTAAAAGTGTTGAACCCCTTTGACAAGCCAGTGAGCCTAAAATGCATCTTCACAGGAAGTGACAAGTTGTGGTAGCCCCTTACATGCAGTGCTACAAAATCTGGGGCTATCTGATATTGAAATTGATTCACGTGCAGTTTCACCAGCTGGCAAAGAGAAACTAGTTGGCTTCATAGCACAGTTTGTGTCCATCATCTCAAGAGACGAGCTTGCCTACATCGAATTCGAGTTGTGGATGACAAACCATTCCGGTTGCCATGCCAACATGTGCCACCAACTAAGACAAATTTATGACAAACTACCACAGAATGAAATGGAGGAACGGGGAATTATTCAGAAATCTTGCAGTGTGTTTGCATCACCATTGGTCTTAGTTTGGAAGAATTCTGGTGAGTTGAGAATATGTAATGACTTCCGCTGACTTAATGCTACAACTGTCAAAGATGCCCAGCCATTTCCGCTTTTGGCCAATGCGTTGGCTGCTATAGGAGGAAACGCATTATTTTCTACAATGGACCTGACTTCAGGTTATTATAATGTGGAGCTGCATGAGCAGGACCGTAAGTACACCGAATTTACGTCACCATTTGGATTATACGAATATAATCATATGCCACAAGGATTGTGCAACAGTCCAGCGACCTTCATGAGGATGACGTTAGCCATTTTCAGAGATCAGACCTTTCTCAGTGTGCTATGTTGTCTTGACGATGTCCTGGTTTGTGCTGCCACAGAAGAAGTGGCACTGGAGCACTTGCAAGTGGTTTTCCAGAGACCACAGGTTTACAATCTCAAGTTGGCTCCAAAGAAGTCCCATTTTCTGAGACAGTCTATGAAATTCCTGGGACACATTGTCAATGCTGATGGAATAAGGTCATCCATTACATCCCTTGTAGAGGCAACCCTATATGGAAGAGGGTACAAGTGTTCCGACCCCAGGCGGTGACCAGTTTGTCATTTTTCAGTGCAGCTGTTGCACAGGCTGAGGTGGGAGCTGTTCTCCAGGGCCATAGTAAACATGAGTCAAAAGTGTGGCCACATTCTCTTCTCCTGTCTCAATTCTCTCAGTCTGTGCTTACACCGAACTGGTCTGAATCTGAATCCTTCTTACAAGATGACCTAGTGGGACACATGATGATGTGCTGTGCAGAGTGATCTCCTATGTGGAATGTGGGCGGAGACCATCAAGGAAAGAGTGGGCCAAAGAAGCAGCCGATACAAAGAAACTTCTAAAGGCTTGGGACAAGTTGATCATAAGAGATAGTTTACTGGATCGAGTCTTTAAGACCTACCTGTATGTTGTTCCGTCAACCGTGCATCCTGCTGTACTAAAAGGTGTCCATGATGAAGCAGGTCACCAGGGCCACCAAGGAACGGCACAAAAATATTTTTGGAGGATTCAGCAAACAAATCAGTGGATGTGCTTGTGGTCATAAACAACTTTCCAAAGATGGCTCAGGCCTTTCTAATCAGCCTTAATCAGTCTGCTAAGGCAGTAGCGCACCAACTCTGGCATAACTACTTCTGCATCTATGGCTTTCCAAAACGCTGACCGCAGTGTCATTAGCTGCTGAACGCAGTGACCCCTGCTGACTGCAAGTTTCCTCAACCCTATAAACAGTACATTTGCACAATAACTGAAACTAGCCCACTGAATGAACAATAAGTTGTGAGGTCAGGTCCTTGATCATTAATATGCATCCACTGGAGCACAAACCGGGTGTCATCAGGACACCACAGCATAGAACGAACACCATCCCCATAGACACAGCAGCCAGGGAAGCAGAAGAACATCACATCAAGAAGGCCTGAGTAAATGTGGTGATCCTAGCTGGACATTTGTCAAATCTGGGAAGGCGCCTAAAGAAAGCTCCAGTTCATCCAGGAGAGAAGGACAACTGCTGCCTAAGCAAACCCCAAAACATGCTGTGCCAAAAATTGGTCCACCCCAAGGATCGGGTCCCCCGACACAAGTAATATAGTGTACACTGCTAAGTGCCAGGAGGATTGCCAGGATTTAGACATCGTGGAAACCAAACAACCTCTGGCAAAGCAGATGGCACAACACAGAAGAGCTACCTCGTCAGGCCAGGACTCTGCAGTCTATTTACACCTACAGGCCAGTGGACACTCTTTCAATGATGAGGAAGTACACATCCTGGACAGGGAGGAACGCTGGTTTGAGGGCGGAGTCAAGGAGGCCATTTACATAAAAATAGAAAAAACATCTCTGAATCATGGAAGGGGCCCAAGGGTACATCTTTTGACATCTTACAATGCCGTAAATGCAGCCATTCCCCAACTCTCTGTGAATGGTACTCATGACCATTGATCAGTGTTTGTTGAGCAATGAACGTCACAATTTGCATATTAATGATCAAAAAACTGACCTCCCAGCCCATTGTTCATTCAGTGTGCTGGTTTCAGTTATTGTGCAAATGTACTATTTATAAGATTGGGGAAACCTACAGTCAGCTGAGACTGAAGAAGTCACATGGATGAGTGACGAAACTTTTCTCCCACTGAAAATGCTACGTCCAGATGAACAGAATCAAACTTTTGCGGTTTGCATACCTGGATGGCTGAGCATGCATCAAGACAAACCAGAGACTCCTTGTCTTCTTTAAAAATACAACAAAATGCAGAGTCAAGGAGTTTATTTGGGCCGGCCTGTTACAGAGGGTGAAGCAGAAACTGGTTACACTAACATCATACACCTGCCAAACTGACATGAATCTGATTTAAATGGTCAGGTGATGTTAGGAAAAAAAAGGTTAGCTGAGGGTTAAAAGAAAGGTTTGGAGTGTCTCTTTTGCCAGTGTAAATTTGTTTTACTGTATCCAATATTTTGTGCAGCAGGCCAAACATGACCTCAGTTTTACATGTCACAGAGGTGGTCTTGGATTATGTGGAAACCGAAAGCCTAGGTCCACAGAACTATTAAGTCTTTAAACTATGCAAAGGATTTGGTACCCTTTTTACTGTTAATCTGTTAGTCTTCCTACACCTAGTTTCCCTCTGAAGTATTCTTGTCGCATAATTTTAAAACTTCCCTTTTTTATTTTCAGTGTACTGGCCACCCCCATAAGGCTAGACTCCAAAATATCAACCCACAGCAACTAATGACTCAATATAGAACAGACTATAATTAGCACTATTTTCTAATTATATGTTTATCACTTTCAGGCTTCGCCCTCTTGAATCATAATATTTTTTTAAACTTCTAATCAAAAAACTTTCTATACATTTTGCTTCCAAAGACCCAGACTTTCTTGTAATGTTTTTTTTTTTTTATCTCTTCAGCAACAGTCGTTTAGGTTTTCTGAAGGTCTTTCAAAGTTTTTCTTTGGACATTGGCTGCTTTTACATTTATTTTTAGCCCAGTCATTGACCATACCTGACCACTGACCTACTCTAGTAAGCATACACTAACACAAGGATGAACCAGTGCTGTGTCTACACATAACAGTTTAGCAAAGAACCAGTTTCAAATTGTGTCTTTGTGCACATTGTTACTAGCAGCCTGTCGCAAAAACACAATTAGTTTCCTTTCTTTAGCCAAATCTACAAATCTAAGGAAACTGAAAAAAGTTGAGGAGAAACAAATGTGTGAAGAAATGAAGGGCAGCTCAAGACTTTGCACAGTACTCTACATATTTTGCTGGCTTGTTTCTAGCGGTGGGTTTATAAAAATCGATTTCCTGATTCAAATTGATTTTAGCTTGAATAATGCAATATCGATTAATTAAAGCCTGAATCAATTTTTAAATATACATGTATTTTGCCAAAAAACACCAGAATCTCTGGTTAAAGCTCATGAAACCAGCAAACAGCTAAAACAGCTGGTAAGCAGATTTCGTACAAAGATGTGCACACAAAGCACAGATCATCCCCATTCACCCAATGACTTGTAGACGAAGGGTCAAACGTGAAACATGGTTCACTAGCGCTTTACTCAGTCCCTAAGGACCCCAAAGCGCTTTACACTACATTCACACATTCACACACTGGTGATGGCAAGCTACATTGTAGCCACAGCTGCCCTGGGGCGCACTGACAGAGGCGAGGCTGCAGGACACTGGCGTCACCGGGCCCTCTGACCACCACCAGCCCAAGGATATTTGGCATGCAGCCAGGAGGCAGCCTGGGATCAAACCACCGACCTTCTGATTAGTGGCTGACCTGCTCTGCCACCTGAGCTACAGCCACCCCTGTAGCTCAGGTACAGTAGAGGTCCAGTCAGACCGTCTCTTCTAGAGAAACAAATATGCTCACAATGCAGTGCAAACTCATCTGTCTTTGTTTTAAATACAAGATTTGCTTGTCACCTGATTTGGTTACTACATGCTTGTAAAGCAACAGTTGCACAACATCCTGCCCATGTATACAGACCAGTATTACCACAGCCTGTTATTTTAAAGTGAGAAATCTTAAGTACAAGCGTCCCTTGTGGTCGATTACTGCTTAGTTTTCTATTCTTCTCACAAGCGAGAACGTTTAGTTTCATTTTGTTGTAATTGATATAGAGATAACTAAGCCTTCTTGCATACAGAATTCCCCTTGTTGGAAAGTCCAAATGCAACGTTCAATAGGTACATCTAGTATATAGCAAAGTTACACAGTGGGCTTAGTATAAACCACACCTGTCCTCCTAGTTTAAGTGAATATATGAATTCACCAACACTCAGTGTAGAATATACTTGATACATCTTTCCGCTCCATCCGTTTTCTTCCTCTTATCCTTATCAGGGTTGTGTGGGAGCTGGAGCCTCTCCCAGAGGCAGGGTACACCCTGGACAGATGTCCGGTCTGTCACAGGGCTAACACACTTAAACAGACAACCATTCACACTCACATACTAGGGCTGCCACGATTAGTCGACTAGTCACGATTACGTCGACTATCAAAATCGTCGACGACTGATTTAATAGTCAACGCGTCGTTTGAAGCTTTGTAAGATCACAACAGACGCAGGAATAAGTAGTGGGATTTAAGAGTGTAATAACGGACTGAAACAGAAGATGGCAGCACTGCATGTACAAGGATGCCAGCTGCTGTTAAACCCCGAAGAAGAAGAAGCTGTGTCCCAGAATTCATAGCGCGGCCCAGCTCAGTTTCCAACAATGGCGGCAGCTGGTTAGTTTTAATGTTACTCTTATTATTCTTTCTGGGTCAAAATAAATGTTTAACATATTTTCAGGCGAGAATGTAGCTGTGGAAACCTCAAATATCTGCTCAGTTTATCAAGACACCACATATTTTCAAAAGCCCTCCGACGTTTTCGGAGACGTCTGTTACCCACTAGCTCGATAGCTAGCCGGGGGCTAGGCTCAGTAGAGCCGGTGAGAACACCGGACTCCCAGCAAATCGCTTTCAAACCCACCGCCGTCTTTCGCTACTCAGGTTAAACATGTTAAACATGAGTCACTTAGATAACTTAAAAATGTTATTGTTTGGCTTTTTTTCAGTATTTTATTTGTTCCTGAGTAAATCGGTTTGGCTGAGATTAAAGTTATAGTTTTTACACAGCTAAATAAACATCAAGCAGACAGCTGATTATCAGAAGTGTGAGATGCTGGAGAATTTACTCCAGTGTCCTGTTATATTTTAGATAGCAAGGAGTTTATTAAACTTCACTGAAACAATCTGCAAATTTCATTAAAATTTAATAAACTATCATCTTGTCTTTATTTTTAGTTAGCACCTTAAACACTTAAAGTTGTAAGCTAATGATAGTTATATAAGAGCAGATGCTGCTGGTGTAATAAGTTGTACGTCCAATGGATGCATGATCTGATTAGTCGACTAATCGCAAAAATAATCGGTGACTAGTCGACTATCAAAATAATCGTTTGTGGCAGCCCTATCACATACACACCCAGGGACATTTAGAATCACAAATTAACCCCACTAATTTTCACTTTCCAATTATTTCACAAATCAAATGATAAAATGTTTAAGAGCTGGCTGCACGAGCTGATGATTGACATCTTTGTTGTTTCAAAGAGATGTGACAGGTCTCCATCATCTGCTTAGCAGCAACATCAGTGTCCTCAGTGAAGCGAATATCAACCAAATCATTACTCCCAGTTTGGTTGTTACTGACTTGACTTCTTGCTGATGTGAGCGCTGCTCTAAACCACTTTTTCGTGTCCAACTTAGCGAGTTAGCACAGACAGCAAACGAAAATTCACATTAGTGTCGCCCACCTAACATCTAATTGACTGGCTGGCCACACACTGTAGGTGGTAGCTGTTTAATTTGTGAAGCAGGGGATTTTATTTAAAGGCTTCCTAACTGCAAAGTGTGTAGGTTGATCCCACCAAGTTCAAAACTGAGATCTGGTGAGTTAACCCTAGGTGGAGTTAGACTATGAAAATCTAACTCCACCAAAATGGAACAATCTTCCAGTATGAGACAGTGATTCTACATTTTCTCTTTGATCAGTATTCTCCAGATACAAGAGAATGACTGCTAAAAACCAATAAAACCACCCATGTTAGCTGCCACCATGCAAGACAATGAGGCAAATCTGAAACCACTTCCAGAAAAACACTCATTTTAAAGCTACAAAGTCAAAGCTGCTCGTTGAACACTGAATGAGGAAGCAAAATTATAATGTTTTAGGTGATTAACTTTCCCTGATCCTGCCAAAAAAGATGGAGAGGACCATGGTGAATGCTTTAAGAAGAGGGAGGACCATAACGTGATGTATATAAGTGGAGGAAGGTGCACTCAGGATGACATCTGCAAGTTGGCAAATTTAGCTGATCAGCACCAGATGGTAGTCTCAAGGATGACTTACCAGTTTACTGGGAAAGTACTAAAGTACTTAACTGCTGAAGGGCACTGCCAAGAGGGTGTTTGGAGTATCCTGTGGACAGAGGAAAGAGGACAAGCAGACTTGGTGGAATGAGGACGTACAGGAAAGTATTCAAAGAGCCTTACAGTGAGTTGTAAGGAAGGAGATATGGACTTGTATTGTAGGCTCTACCTTACAATATAAAGCGCCTTGAGGCAACTGTTGTTGTGATTTGACACAGAATTAATAAAACAGAATTGAATTATTATTAAAGTGATCGAGCTGGAATAGATGTGCAGCAGGATGGAAATGTACTAACAAGTAAGGAGAGTGTGAAGAGAAGGTGGAAGGAGTACTTTGAGAGAAAATAAGACAGAGGGTGACAGACAGAGGACAGTTAATGAACATGAAAGTGCAGTGAGGAGGAAGTGAGGACAGCTATGAAGAGGAGGAAGAACAGAAAGGTGGCTGGTCCTGATGACATAAGTGTGGAAGTGTAGAGATGTATAGGAGAGAGGACAGTGGACTTTATGACCAGAACAAGGAGGGAGACCGGCGGAAAAGTGAATCTACAGGGAGTAGAGACAGTGGAGGCTCATGGATGTAGTGAAGGAGGACGTGCAGAGGGTTGGTGTGGCAGAAGAGGATGTTAGGGAAGTCCAGTGCTGACTGACCTGGATTGCGAGGCAGGTACTTGAATGTAACGGGCTCGCTCTCCATCTGGTCTGAGATGCGACGCAGGGCCAGGTTGACTTCCACTTCCTCTGTGATGTCTTGGTCCTCGTAGGGCGGAGTCTTAAACACGATGGCGATCTGTCGGTGCACGTCTGTCTGGGCAAACTCCCCGTTCGCCTTCCACGACTCTCGCCTGAAGATGATCTCGATGTCGTCTGAGGACCAAACACGCAAAGCTCTTTATTATTCAAGAAACATTAGAACATGTTTGTGTTCTCATTCATCCAGGTCATGGGAGTCTTTAACAAGAAGCTTCTTCACTTCTGGGAGTCCCAGGTTTTATTACATTAGGGACCCCGTAATGGTCAGCACCTAGGCTCATGGGACATTTGACTCCTGGGACATTTGACTCCAAGGCCACCTTCCTGTTCGCCTTAAGAAGCGAAGAAGCCTCTTAATTAAGAATCGATGAGAAAATGTTTCGAAATGATCCAAAATACAAAGATTAAAAATATAACCTTTTTTAGAGGAATCAAAACTTTTAATACTTTTATTCAAAATATCACAGCTGGGGCAGCAGTCGTGTGGTGGAATGAATGAGGACCCAAGATGCAGATGGCAGTGAAGATGCAGGTGGAGATTTTTTTACAGTGAAAAACCCAAGGTGAGGGCAGAACTGAACATAAACCTAAACTGGGAAAACTAACACAAACAGAGGACACGAGGCGAGGAACAGAGAGACACGGAGATATACCAAAATGATGCAGAGAAATGCAGAAGCTTCACAGAGAAACACAGACGACGCGACGAGGAGCACAGGCAGACAGACCCTACAAATACACACACCAGGCAATCAGGAAATGGCACACAGGAGGGGACACAGCTGGAACTAATGGGCATAATGAGACACAGACCTACAAAGTAAAACAGCAAACACACAGACTGTTTTACAACACAAAACTTGAGGACCCAAACAGAGCACAGACACAGGTAGGGCTGATACAACACTCAAGCACTAAACACAAGAACCAAATCCTAAGAACTAGTGATGGGCAGATGAAGCTTCATGAAGCACTGAAGCCTTTCATCCAATTGGTTCACCCCAGTGCAAAGCGTCTTGAAGCTTCATTTGCTCTACTATGTCTGTGAAGGAACCTTCACAGACATAGATCACAGATTTGCTCTAGCAGGACACCTACTGGACGTAAAAATATTAGTTGGCATGAATTTGAAGAGTGTGGCATTTTGCACACAGCCTGTAAATGTCAACAACAAAAGGAGTGTGTAAAACATGTATATTGTAGTGATGGCAGTATACTGTGTATATTTATAGTGGCAGTATGGGAAATGATTATTTGGAAATGCTTGAAATGGAAATGATCATTTACTGTGAGGTGAGGTGTGGTTGGGGTGTGGACAGTGGTTGTGCTTTTGTAACGTTGAGGTATGGACAGCTACACACTGAGGCTTTGAGCCTCAGTCCTGCCTGTTCACATTTTATTCTGTAAAAACTAAATTTCCACTGCTTTCATGACCTTTTAGTGGGGAGAACATAGCTAGGATTTAATGATTTAACAAATCTTTTGAATCCTTTGTCCTCCACAATGCTAAATGGCTGGGAGTCCTCAATCACCATGCTGACCAGGTCTTCATCTATTTGAGATTGTTCTCCTGAGAAAAGACAATAAAGATAAAGCACAAATATAAATATCACACGTAACTTATAACAGTTGTATAATATTGTTATATCATTTAGTAACATTACTGCATGCTGTATTATCATTGCATTTGATGGCTCACCTGGTCTTGCTCCACAATCGGTGTTCCCCTTATTCTCATGCAAAGCTCTGTAGTGACTAAGCATGGATGAGGTGTTGCTGTTATATCCCAGCTCCCTGGCACATAGCAAACACTTCACCTTGTACAAAAGTCAAGACAGCTTAACATAAATTGTATTGCACCATCAGTATTATGAAAATACATCTTCTGTAGAAATTTACATACCTTGTTGGGAGGAATAAGATCAAAATGTTCCCACACAGGGGAGGACATCCTCCTCTTCTTAGCTGGCTCCATTCTCTCCTGACTTTCTCTCCTCACTCTCCTAAACCTCCAAACTGTCTCCAAACTCTCACTAACCGCAACTCTCCATCAAACACCCACATTTTGAATGAAGTCTGAGGGGTTTCTATCACTGTCATATCTCGCGGCAAAGTTCGAACAACTTCCTGAACCAGTCACGTGGTACAGCCGGGCAGCGAGGCTTCGGACGTCATCATTTTCAGCTTCAGTCCATAAACGAAGAAAGCCTCGTTACGCGCATCGCGGAAACGCCCCCTCCATTACTCAACACAAGCTTTGACGCCTCGACACAGAACGTCACATCACTACTAAGAACTAATACCAAAATCAGAATAAACACAAAACAGTGGGTCAAAATGAACCAGGATCATGACACAAAATAATTAGGTCACAACAGTTTTCTTCTTTAGGGCGCGTTACCACCTGGAAACCACCTACAAGTCCTCTTTCATCACATCCACACACCTCTTTGTGCTTTCTTCTTCTCTGACGGCATCTTTCTACCTGCACGTCTTCACTGCACATGTCCAAACAAACTCAGTCTCATCTTTCTTACTTTGTCCCAGAACCGTCCAACCTGAGCGGTCGTTGTGATGAGCTCCAAATATTCTTTTTTAAATAGATTTAAGCAAGAACTTAAATGGGTGAGACAGCAGAAAAGAAAAGAAAAACAAAAGAAAAAAAAAACCCATAAGGAAATACACAATTCAAATACAAACAACGAATAAATAAATACCTATGGGTACATGTATTTAATGATTAAATACAGTAAATGAATGAAAAGTTTTTATTCTATTCAGAATATAAATAATAATAATATTAAATAAAAATAGGAGTAATAAAGTTATGAATAAAATTACAAAATGTAAAATAATAATAATACTTTGGCGGGGGGATCTATCAATCAGGTGCGAAAGACTGAAGACAATAGAAACATATTAGGAAGGGACGCCAAATATTATAAGAGAGTTACCTTTCACTGAAACACACACAAAAACTCCGTCAGTCTTTTATCTGAGCAACCTGTGAGACTTTTAACAATAGTTAGAAGGTCATTACAGATTTCCTGATGCATTACAATAAAAAAATAAATAAAAGCAAAACTAAGTCCTCTCAGGTACCAGTTTCATCCAAAAATAATGACAGGTTAACACCATTGTTCAATTCTATTAATATCCATTATGCAACTGGACATTTCCTTGACTAAACTTTATATAACCTGGTAACCACCAAGTCGATGTGTGAATGATCGTGGCGTGTAGATGTGTGTGGGAGTGTTTGTTAGTAAGCAGCTGGGGGATATACCTCCTTGTATCTCACTGCACTTGAGCTGGGATTTGTGGGGACTTTCTAATTGATTCAGACAAACCACATTTTTTCTGTCTCCACCCATTTCAGACAGGAGGGGTCAAGTGAACAGAGTAAACAGGATCAGCTGTGGTTAAAAGTGCCTAACTGCCTCTGAGATCTTGTAAATCCCTCTTCAGAATCTGAATTGAAAACAAAACTCCTACCTCTATTGTAGGCCCAGTCTGCCTGGTTTTGGTGCTGGATACTCCCAGGATGCTGCCCACCGGGCAGCCTGCACATTCATAGCGAAACCTGCCTCTTTTTCTGGGCTCCTCCACTATCATGAGCTTGGGCTTGTCCAGAACGTCCATCTCGCCCCGGTTCTGAGAGGACGGGATGCCGGAGTTCTTCGAGCTCAGCAAACAAGAGGACAGGGAGGCCTGGCTCCTGGAGAGGGGGGGAGAGAGAAAAGCAAGATTATTTAAAACTGGCTTAAACATATTTACCTCGCACCATAAACGTTGGGCAGAAAAGGCAGCATGAAAAGATTATAATCGGAACAGACATGACATAACCTGTGCAGCTCATTCACTGAGAGAAGGCTAAACTTGTCTTCTAGCGCCCTTCATTATTACCCATCTAAATACAAACAGTCTTTCTGAGCTCCTGCTGCCTGTAAACCACGTGCTTTCTGGTAGAAGCCTGACCTGCCGAGTTGCCTAACGGCTGCTCTGTGCCACACAGCAAAATAGCCAACCGTCTGCAGGCTGCACATGAATCATGCAGCACTTCATACCACCGACAATCCATCCTCACAACAGCCTCATTATGAGAGCTGCAGCCACCGCCGAGGAGGAGGAACAGACGCTTCCTCTGAACGTGTTTTATATCAACCGCCTTTCAATAATAGCACAAAGACAATATGGGAAATAAAACTACTGTTGCTAATAATAAACCGAGGGAAGAGCATAACAACCTGCCCATCTGTGTGACTGCTTTGCATAAACAAATGATAAGAAAACCTAAAAAAAACAATCAGAGAAGCCAAAAGCAGATTTTAACAGTTTCTTCTCATAAATAAAATGTTTTAAGTTTTAGCTGAATCCATTAACTGTTTTAATGTTTATGTTGCCCAGCTAAGATAAGAAAAGGCTAAAAATAAGAATGCCATCATTATTGTTATCATTGTTTATTAGTCATAACCTTTCTCCAGACAGCTTAGACTCCAGTTTCCTACCTGTTATACAGTCATAGCAGCCAAAGTGATTGAGTATTTACAAAATAGGTGCATGTACTGACATTTATTTCTCTGGCTCTTATAAATTAAGTATCAGGTATACTAATTAAGACTTTATCTAGTTAAATAGAACCTGGATCGAAGTAATGAGCACAAACTTTGCCAAGAATCTGTAACCCCAAACAGGCAACTTTTACGGCCTACAGCTGACACCACCTAAAAAAACAAAACACAAACACCCACCTTAGACGAGGTGCCTCTTGCAACCAGCACCAGCTTGGATGTCTGCGTTGGTTTGTGGATGGGGGTTGGTGTCGAGCAGGGGAGGCCAGCAGGTGGAGGTGGTGGTCCAGGTAGTCCAGATAGGGAGGGTGCTACCTGCTCACTTTCTGTGATATATTCTTGAATCAGGTCTGTGAATGAATACAAACTGATGGTGAATCCAAAGTGAAAGTGCAAATGTGATAAAAATCTGACAGCGGTTTAGGGCAGCAGCTGTGCTGTTTCTTTATGGGGGTTTTTTGTTTTTAATTTCAGCTCCTTAAATATGTCAATAATATACACCAGCGGTCGCCAACCCCCGGGCCACAGACCAGTACCGGTCCGTGGGTCGTTTGGTACCGGGCCGCAAGCGTTGAGGTTCAGGTGTGAAATTTATGGTTTTCAGGGTTTTTATTGTTAGCTCGGTTTCCCTGGGTCTTTTCCCGTGTTGTAGTCGTGTCTTATTTTGAAAGATATATTTACGCGTTACCATAGCGACCAGAGAGCATTAAGGGGCAGAGAGGAGGATGTTACTCTGTTGTTGGCGCATTTCAGAGGACACTGCTAATAAAGTTACACAATTACACAGTCAATTCACGTTTATTATTATGTTTACGAGTTTGTTTCGGTCGTATCATTTTATTTTGTTGTATTCACATGCGACACCTTAAATATTGAAAATATTGTCTGACATTAAACCCGGTCCATGGCGCAAAAAAGGTTGGGGACCACTGATATACATTACACATCAAATTGTTCCTCTTGGCTCTATTGTGGCCATTTTTGGCCGACTGAAACCCATTATAACCACCTTTTTTGATTACTTGTTTTTGACAGCCATGCCGGTGACCTCAACAACTGCAAGACACCCTTGTCCCCGATTCTCAGCCACTTCTGCCATTGATCTCAGGATACAGTAGTCTGAACCAGAGTGTGACCCACACCCCACCAACAAAATGAGAAGAAGGTGCACCTCCAGGATTGGAACAAAAAAAATCAAGTCAATGAAAGTAGAAAAATGCTTTAATATATATTAATTTTATAGCATCACCTCAGGACCAAACTCTAAATCCAGTTTGGTCCTGAGGTGAATAGCATATATATTATATATATTCATTTTATAGCATTTTGTAAATTTTTGGCACGAACAAGCTGAGAGGGAGTCTTTATGTTTTTGCTCTCCCTGCACAAAAATAACAATGCATTATAATCAATGTTGATGTGAATCAATTACATGTCCCAGACTCTACTATTAATAATACAAGAAATTCCAGTAGCAATGCAAATATATAAAATTGTGAGATTTGAGGTTGTCTTCCAACTGATGCAGTGGACAAATAAACTGGTGTTTAAAGGGTTAAAATGTAAAAAGTAATAACTATTTTATATTTATGAAAAGAACTGAAGTTAGTTAAAGGCTTTATGCAGAGAAAATGGCAAAAAACATAAAAAATAATAAAAAATTACAGACATTTTGGCATTTTTGGCCACGAACAAGCTGAAAGGGTAGTGATTTTGAACAAACCCAGAGAGTTAAAAGATGTTTAGGGACTGAAGTCACAAAGCAGACATTTCTCCCCAAGAATACTTATTCATCTGACCACAGTACGTTTCCACTGTGCGATGGTCCGTCCCAGATGCCTTCCAGAACCTAGACAAGTTGACAGCGCTTCTGGACACTGTTAACATAGGGCTTCCTTTTGGCACAGTACAGTTTTAACTGAATTTGTGGATGTAACTACGTATTGTGGTGCTTGACAAAGGTTTGCCAAGGTAGTCCTGAGCTCATGTGGTAATATCACTTACAGATGAATGACGATTTTTGATGCAGTGCCGCCTGAGGGATCGGAGATCATGGTTGTTCAGCTTAGGCTTGCACCCTTTTCCTTTACGCACTGAAATTCCTCCTGGTTCCTTGAATATTATAATTATGTTATGCACTGTTGAAGGTGAAATATTCAAACCTCTTCCTATCTTTCTTTGAGGAATATTGTTTTTACACATTTCAATAATTTTCTAACGTATTTGTTGGCAAACTGGCGATCCTCAGCCAATCTTTGCTCTTAAAGTACTTGACATTTTTTGGATGCTGCTTTTGTACCAAATCATAATTACAATCACCTGTTAACATCACCTGTTTCAAATCATATCATTATTTAACAAATTTACCCGATTACTAGCTCTAAATTGATACTTTCCCAACCTTTTTTGGAGTATGTTGCAGGTCTGAATGACAGGAAAGGATGTATATTCACAAATGAAATGCAGTTGACCAGACAAAACATGAAATATTTTGTGTTCATATTGTTTGCAATGAAATACAAGTCAAAGTAAATTTAAAAATCACTCATCTCTTTTTTTATTTGCGTTTTGTGACCACGGGTCACAAGACACAATGTGTCAGAATCTGAGCGGTTACCACCTCACATGAACAGTTTCCTCTGTTTTGTTTTTGTCACTGGTGGATGAATCTGTGGTACGTTGTTTGAGCACTGCACCAAAACCCCCCAAGCCTCCTGCCCTGTAGTCAGCCCTTAGTTTAACCAGTGACAGTCAATCTAGAGCAGTGGTTACCTGCAGGTAAATATACCTATCTTTGGGGACCAGTGGCTGCGGTCTGTCGTGTCGCCTCAGGAAGATGTCAGCGTTTTTACGCACAAGATTCAACAGGTTTACAAAAGACAACCACCCGCCAGGGGTACCGTTGACCATGTCCATGTCTATCATGGCTCGCGTCGAGTCTTAAACCACCTTAAGGACGTTAAACTCCACCGCCGTGTCCTTGAATTCTTCCTTGAGATCTCGCCAAACCAGATGACTGGATTTTTTCCCCTGTCTCGGTCCAGACCTTCGTCCTGAAATCTGAAACAGCTCCTTAAACCACCAGTTAGACTGCACAGCGGCTCAGAGTGTCTGTCTGATCCCGGGGAGAAGTGTCAAACAGTCCCGAAGCCATGTGTGGAACTAAGTGTGCTCCGCTTTTGTGTTTCTGCAGCAGGCTTCGCGCTGATTGGCTGCTGGACGCGTCGCAATCCCCCTCCGCGCGGAAGGTCCTCACAGACGGGAACCCGCCTTGGGACAGCACGAACCGAGCTTTTTTAAATCAAACCCTCGGCGCTTTATCTGTTTGCATAATGCATAACAGTGAGGCCAGAAAGGGCACTTTGTCCTTACAAACCTTAATTTAGATCAGAAACTCTATAATTAGGCCTAATTTATAATTATGTTTAACATTTTAAAGTTTCCTCCTCTTGAATCATATTTTCTACTTCCAATCAAAAGTCTTAAGCCAGATCTCATTTCTATATGTTCTGCTTTCAAAAAGCCGGACTAGCTTACACTTTTTGTGTTTAGCAACAGTCCTTTGGGTTTTCTGAACATCTTTCAAAGTTTTTCTTTGACATTGGCTGCTTTTTCATTCATTTCCAGCCCAGTCTTTGACCTTTACCTGACCACTGACCTAACTCTAGTAAACATAAACTAACTCAAGGATGAACCACTGCTGTGTCTATACATAACAGCTTAGCGAGAACCAGCTTCAAATTGTGTCTTTGTGCACGTTGTTACTAGCAGCATGTCACAAAAACACAATTAGTTTCCTTTCTTTAGCCAAATCTACAAAATAAAAATGCTAAAGATAACAGTAGAAACAGTAAACAGTTTTTTTGCACATAGAAAATGAGACTCGGCGCTATCAACTGAAAACATGGTATATCTCAACATGGTGTGGAGAGTCCTTCAAAATCTGAGGAAACTGGAGAAGTTGAGGAGAAAACAAAAATGTGTGAAGAAATGAAGGGCAGCTAAAGACTTTGCACAGTACTCCACATACAGTGGCTTGCAAAAGTATTCGGCCCCCTTGAACTTTTCCACATTTTGTCACATTACAGCCACAAACATGAATCAATTTTATTGGAATTCCACGTGAAAGACCAACACAAAGTGGTGTACATGTGAGAAGTGGAACGAAAATCATACATGATTCCAAACATTTCTTACAAATAAATAACTGAAAAGTGGGGTGTGTGTAATTATTCAGCCCCTGAGTCAATACTTTGTAGAACCACCTTTTGCTGCAATTACAGCTGCCAGTCTTTTAGGGTCTGTCTCTACCAGCTTTGCACGTCTAGAGACTGAAATCTTTTCCCATTCTTTGCAAAACAGCTCCAGCTCAGTCAGATTAGATGGACAGCGTTTGTGAACAGCAGTTTTCAGATCTTGCCACAGATTCTCGATTGGTTTTAGATCTGGACTTTGACTGGGCCGTACTAACACATGGACGTGTTTTGTTTTAAACCAGTCCATTGTTGCCCTGGCTTTATGTTTAGGGTCGTTGTCCTGCTGGAAGGTGAACCTCCGCCCCAGTCTCAAGTCTTTTGCAGACTCCAAGAGGTTTCTTCCAAGATTGCCCTGTACTTGGCTCCATCCATCTTCCCATCAACTCTGACCAGCTTCCCTGTCCCTGCTGAAGAGAAGCACCCCCAGAGCATGATGCTGCCACCATCATATTTGACACTGGGGATGGTGTGTTCAGAGTGATGTGCAGTGTTAGTTTTCTGCCACACATAGCGTTTTGCATTTTGGTCTCATCTGACCAGAGCACCTTCTTCCACATGTTTGCTGTGTCCCCCACATGGCTTGTGGCAAACTGCAAACGGGACTTCTTATGGTTTTCTGTTAACAATGGCTTTCTTCTTGCCACTCTTCCATAAAGGCCAACTTTGTGCAGTGCACGACTAATAGCTGTCCTGTGGACAGATTCCCCCACCTGAGCTGTAGATCTCTGCAGCTCGTCCAGAGTCACCATGGGCCTCTTGGCTGCATTACTGATCAGCGCTCTCCTTGTTCGGCCTGTGAGTTTAGGTGGACGGCCTTGTCTTGGTAGGTTTACAGTTGTGCCATATTCCATTTCTGAACGATTGCTTGATCAGTGCTCCATGGGATGTTCAAGGCTTGGGAAATCTTTTTGTAGCCTAAGCCTGCTTTAAATTTCTCAATAACTTTATCCCTGACCTGTCTGGTGTGTTCTTTGGACTTCATGGTGTTGTTGCTCCCAATATTCTCTTAGACAACCTCTGAGGCCGTCACAGAGCAGCTGTATTTGTACTGACATTAGATTACACACAGGTGCACTCTATCTAGTCATTAGCACTCATCAGGCAATGTCTATGGGCAACTGACTGCACTCAGACCAAAGGGGGCTGAATAATTACGCACACCCCACTTTGCAGTTATGTATTTGTAAAAAATGTTTGGTATCATGTATGATTTTCATTCCACTTCTCACGTGTACACCACTTTGTATTGGTCTTTCACATGGAATTCCAATAAAATAGATTCATGTTTGTGGCTGTAATGTGACAAAATGTGGGAAAGTTCAAGGGGCCCGAATACTTTTGCAAGCCGCTGTATTTTGTTGGCTTGTTTGTCCTCAACTCCAATCTACGACCTTGAGTTCTGGATGTTATGATGGCTGTTACTGGCTGAATATTGGACCTCAACTCATAACACAAAGATGAAAGAGTTCAGTAGTGTAGATGCCGTGTTAGCACAATTTGTATTTTCTGTAACATCAATAGAAATTAATGTGCAAAATGAAGTGTCATGCAAAAATGTTGTCCTAAAACCTAAAACAAATATTTAAAAAAGGTGTCAAAAACAAAAACAACTTTGCATAGACATTTTAAATCACACTTAGTTTTACTATAAACATGAATCCTTGAAAATATATGTACCAACGTGGAACCCCTCATCCTTTCAGGATTTACAGCACTCAAAAAGAAAAAAAGAGACACTGTAACTCTTCCAGCACAAGCCTGACTCTGCTCGACTCTGCTGTGTCCGTCAAAAGTGATTTTGGAGCGTGAAGATGAAACCATCCAAAAAGTCAGATGACCAGCTGAGGAAGGGGAAGGGGAGGGGTAATAAAAATGAGACTTGCAAATTACCTATTGCTAAACAGTTTGACATTGGTAATATTAACATGAGGCTGTACAGTTTGAGGAAAATACAAAAGAATGCATCAGTGACTGAAAAACAAAAATTAAGTCATTGACAATATTAATATATTTATATTAATACCAACAAGGCTGTTATTTTTTATATGTTCAAGTTTAGAACATTAACCATTTGTTTAAAATTCAGGGTAGTAGTCATTATCTCGTGGGTAACGTCCTGCACGGTCATCCAGTCGCCACCTCGCTTCTTCACCAACCTCCATTGCGGCTCAGGATCTTTCCAGTTTCCAGCACTACTCACCCGTTTCCGACCAAGCCGAAACAGAGTGCTCACATGGAATGAAAAGGAATCTACACAAAGAACAAAAGCTGCACCTGGCCTCTTTTTCCTCTGTATAAAAATAATAAAAAGTAGCACAACTGCGACCTGTTCCCCTCCCAACATCTACTTCCAGACACTGTTACCCTCTGAAGTGAAAAAAAAAAAAAAAAATCATACAGAATACAGTACATCACGTTTTGTTTTACTTCACTTGAACTGCAAAACGGAGGGCAGGGGTGGGTGGGGAGCAGAAATAATTTACCAAGTCTACACTGAATATGACTCTCTGTGCATCCACAAAGAAACCAGAAGGAACAGCTGAACTGCATTTTTTTTTTCTTTTTTCTGTTTTGGTAGCGGCATCCATGATAGCTAAACAACAACTCCACTCCATGCCCCACTTTCCACAAGTCCTCTTCACTCCAGCAGTGAGAGCCAGGGAGGAAGATGAGGGTGGGATCTCGCTTAATCATTCTTCTTCTCCCCTTCTGGTTTGTCTGTGATTGCAGCGGAGGCGGCATCTGGGGCAGGGGCTGCTGTGTTGTTCTGGGCGTGGTCTACTCCGCTGGTACCGAACTCGTTGACCCTGTTGGGATCGACTCGATAGATCCAGCGCTGGTAAAGGTAGATGAAGAACACCACATCTGCAGGAGAGGACACAGTTTGGTCCAGTGAGAAACCAGCCCCAGACTTTTTTAAAGAGCTAAATAAATAAAACTGAATTGAGACCAATATGTTACTTAAGAAGCATCAAAAACAAGTGAAGCACTGACATCATCTCCCATCAAAGCTGAACACGCTATGATGGCAAAAACTGCACTGCAAGCAGAGAGATGAGAACGTATTCACGTACAGTAGAGGTCCAGTCAGAAACAAATATGCTCACAATGCAGTGCAAACTCATCTGTCTTTGTTTTAAATACAAGATTTGCTTGTCACCTGATTTGGTTACTACATGCTTTTAAAGCAACAGTTGCACAACATCCTGCCCATGTATACAGACCAGTATTACCACAGCCTGTTATTTTAAAGTGAGAAATCTTAAGTACAAGCGTCCCTTGTGGTCGATTACTGCTTAGTTTTCTATTCTTCTCACAAGCGAGAACGTTTAGTTTCATTTTGTTGTAATTGATATAGAGATAACTAAGCCTTCTTGCATACAGAATTCCCCTTGTTGGAAAGTCCAAATGCAACGTTCAATAGGTACATCTAGTATATAGCAAAGTTACACAGTGGGCTTAGTATAAACCACACCTGTCCTCCTAGTTTAAGTGAATATATGAATTCACCAACACTCAGTGTAGAATATACTTGATACATCTTTCCACTCCATCCGTTTTCTTCCTCTTATCCTTATCAGGGTTGTGTGGGAGCTGGAGCCTCTCCCAGAGGCAGGGTACACCCTGGACAGATGTCCGGTCTGTCACAGGGCTAACACACTTAAACAGACAACCATTTACACTCACATACACACCCAGGGACATTTAGAATCACAAATTAACCCCACTAATTTTCACTTTCCAATTATTTCACAAATCAAATGACAAAATGTTTAAGAGCTGGCTGCACGAGCTGATGATTGACATCTTTGTTGTTTCAAAGAGATGTGACAGGTCTCCATCATCTGCTTAGCAGCAACATCAGTGTCCTCAGTGCAGCGAATATCAACCAAATCATTACTCCCAGTTTGGTTGTTACTGACTTGACTTCTTGCTGATGTGAGCGCTGCTCTAAACCACTTTTTCGTGTCCAACTTAGCGAGTTAGCACAGACAGCAAACGAAAATTCACATTAGTGTCGCCCACCTAACATCTAATTGACTGGCTGGCCACACACTGTAGGTGGTAGCTGTTTAATTTGTGAAGCAGGGGATTTTATTTAAAGGCTTCCTAACTGTGTAGGTAAGTGTGTAGGTTTCAGTTTGCACAGCAGGGCTCAGTGCTTCATTACCAAACTGTATGAACTAACATGAACTGTACAGCAGGAGAAGAACTACAATTTAGGCTTTTCTTGTGTCAAAGAAATATTTCATGAGAGGCGGCACGGTGACCTTTGTGGATGATGATTAATGATCACACCAAGTTCAAAACTGAGATCTGGTGAGTTAACACTAGGTGGAGTTAGAGGATTATGAAAACCAACAGCTGTCAAAGATCCAAGAATGACAGTTAAAAAAACATTTAAAAAAAGAAAAGAAACAATCCTCCAGTATGAGACAGTGATTCTACATTTTCTTTTTGATCAATACGCTCACGATAAAAGAAATCAGGACGGCATTTTGTTTAAATGGTAAATGGCCTGTATTTATATAGCGCTTTACTAGTCCCTAAGGACCCCAAAGCGCTTTACATATCCATTCACACACACATTCACACACTGGTGATGGCAAGCTACAATGTAGCCACAGCCACCCTGGGGCGCACTGACAGAGGCGAGGCTGCCGGACACTGGCGCCACCGGGCCCTCTGACCACCACCAGTAGGCAACGGGTGAAGTGTCTTGCCCAAGGACACAACGACCGAGACTGTCCAAGCCGGGGCTCGAACCGGCAACCTTCCGATTACAAGGCGAACTCCCAACTCTTGAGCCACGATCGTGGTTTTGTTTAAGCACAAAACCACCCACGTCAACTGGAAACCGTTCTAGAGAATGAGGCAAATCTTAAACCACCTCCAACAAAACACTCATCTTAATGCTACAAAGTCAAAGCTGCACTGGCTGAGGAAGCAAAATGATGTTTTAGGCGATTAGCTTTCTTTGATCCTGGTATAGTTCTTAAAAAAAAAAACAAAAAAAAAAAACCATTAATGAATATCTGAAAGAAAACTCACCATCTCTGAGGCATCCTATCCTGTACATCATTGGCATCTTGATTACGAAGGCAAAAAGGTCATCAATAAAGGTATTGAGAGCCTTGTAGGTGAGCATCCTCCATGGGAGGTGAGCTACAGACTTCATTTTATAGTTGATGAAAAGCTGTGGCGTCATTGTAATAAAACCTTTAAAAAAAAGACAGAAAAAGGAGATTAGATTACGCTAAGAATTCCTATATCACAGGCAGTAATTTAACCAGCAGGAACCATCGCGAGTGAGTGTACCAGGTGAAGTTTATTAATACACAGCACATTAGCTAAGGCTACTGGGAATTGAATGCGTAAACATGATGCAAGCATGAAAATATTAGCTGCGAGTCCGGCAGCTCAGAGGCGAGGCAATCGAGAGAGACCAAAATAAATCAGCCTCCTCTCTGGGCTTTAAAATAGATTAACATAAAAAACTGAAAAAACCTGCTGGATGACAGAGTAAAAATCAACCCCACAGAAAGAAAAGAGGAAACATAAACAGTTCCAGGAAGCGCACACAATTCATCTAATACTTTAATGCCAGGGATCTCTAAAATGTTTATGCTAAAAACTCAGGAAACGGTTTTGGTTTTTATGAACTTTATCTCAGAACGTTGTCTCTGTAGCTCTGTATTTCTATTCATATCATCCTTTTAAGATAACCTTTAAAATATTATATCTAAAAACCAAACTTTTAAGGAACACTTCAGTATTCTTCATTTATTTCATAGTTAGTAAATCCAGCACAGTTTACATTCCTTCAGCCTGTGGATTAAGTTTTAAGACCTCAGAGTATAAAACTGCTTCAGATCAACTTACCAAAGGTTAACAAGAAGCCATAGAGCATGCTGAGTACCCATGAGTACCAGCCTTTGTGCTCTACGTACAATAAACTGTAGACCGCATAGCAGCCAAACAGAGGGTAGAGCAGCCATGACAAGTACTTGAAGGCCATCTGTTCATGAGATAATGAAGAAAAGAAGATGTCACTCATCCTTTTTATCAGAAATATCCAAGCAACTTACAGAGAGATACATATTTAGAGAAGCTTCCTTCAGATAAACATTTAAACAGACCAATTTAATCATGTTTCATCCGTTCTGAAGACAATCATGTGAATGCATTTGTTACAGCCACCATTCTGAATGTGACTGGTGTTGGTTTCACTTACATCATCGTAGATTTTGGTTGAAGACTCCACATAAGTCGACTTATCTTTGAATACCAATCTTGGGAACACTCCTACGAATTTGTTCTCTCTGTCCAACTAGAGAAAAACAACAACAGTTAAGAATCTGGTGGAAACGACACTCGATGAATAAACAGTTTAGCATCTGCAAAAGGTAAGGAAGAGCCTGTTAGAGAGTTTAATCAAATGCTGCTCATCCTGCAAGAAAAAACTAATGTTTTTCAACTTACTTTGACATCCATGACCTTGGTGATTTTCCACAGGTCAATGAGAAGGCCAATGAAGACGCTGACCTGCACCACAAAGTTGGTTTCGTTGTCCAGAATGTACAGCAGCACCACTAGAGACTGAAATACTCCAAATATGATGGAGCGCACAGATAGACCTTCTAGAGACTGTCTGCTGTTCCAAAACTGGATATCTGAGGAGAAGACGGAGCTGAGGTCAAACTCGGGTAGGCGCACACTGTTCAAACTATTCTCCTCCTGTTATGTGAAGTCCTGAGTACAGACTGCTGCGACCTTACCGTTCTTGAAGGCGAGAAACTCAAAGATGCTGTGCACAATGGAGACAACGATGGTGAGTCCCAGCAGGTATGGATTGGTTTCCAGGAGGGCCACCTTCACAAAGACTTTATTGTTAAACTCAGCTTGCTTATAAAACAATGAATCTTCTATATGTTCAGTTGCTACAGAAGTTAATCACCCTAGAAACAGCGTACATGACAGCTTTGTAAATAACTAAAGTGCACCTGTCCAAGTATTTGGGATTGGGACTACGAGTATTTTGCTTCAATACAGTGTCAACTGAAAATTAGAGTAGCCTGTATTTGGACACCAAGATAACAAAGTCCCACATTACACCCGAAGAGCAGAGGTCACTCAAGTATGAAGTGCCAGTTTCCACTCATCACGCGTCTTGCATTTTGTTTTCAAGTAAAAGGTAATCTGCTAGAAAGCATTTGAAATCCTCTCCATCTGGCACATACCAACTCAAGTAGACTTTCTTTTAAATATATGTGAAATAAGATCACAGCATCTAAATGAGCACCAATATTAAAGCCCAACTTGCAGGAGGAAAACTTTAGTTTCGTCTCAGTAACCTTTGACTCCTTACCTTGACTGAGTCTTGGTCTTCATCGGATTGCTCGTAGGTGTCCTCAGGAAGGAAATTCCAGGGTGAGCGAGCGTTCTGGGCTGCATACAGCTGCCAGCGCCACAAGGACAGCGGGCAATAACTGAGGCGGAGCGGGAGGCTTTTTAGGGTCTCGTTGATGGGATAGTAGTCCTTCTGAAGGTTCCAGTAGTCATTGAAGTATACAATGGGATAGTAGTCGCCACTGACTGCATCAAACTTAACATCTAATATAAGGTAGGGTAGAAGAGCAGTAATGTCAGATAAACCAGAGCTTTAAATAAACTACGGATAAATAACTGTCACATTATACTTCCGATACTTACACTGGTCTAGAGGAGGTGGAACAGAGCCCTTCACCCAGGCTGTGTGGTCATCCACCATATTGATAGTGAGGTTGGGGTGCCAATGTGAGATAATCTCCACTGGACCGTGGCTCTCTGCTCGCTGTGAGGAAACACCCAATGTGTCAGTGCAAACATAAATATATTAATCTGGTAACTGCAAACTGATCATCACACAGCTGCTACACTTCTTACTAGTACAAACAAAGGCAAAGTCACTTTGGGCTCAACTGCACTGTAACTTATCTACATCTACTCACAATAAGCCCTGTCCAACAGCAAAGCACTCAAAAGAAAAGGACTCTGGGTTGGTTTACATTATTTTTTAAATGCGCTTTAAAAATAAAAGTGACTTGATCAACCAACCAAATAAAGATATACATAAAGAAAGGTAAAATCATTGACTGTGAGTTTTCAAAGTTCCTCTGTTCAGACGTCGGTAAAGGGCAATCATTTACAGACTGTGAGAGAGCCAATAAATGGTTCTCAGTTTCCAAAGTCTTTGATCTTCGTCTATTTTTCCTCTGCTGCAAAATGTGAAGGCAACTACCTCAAATACATTAACTGGAAATTGAAAAAACCCTAGAAATTACTTCACATACTTGCAATATGTGAAGTATGCATTAGGAATTAAAGTAATGAAGCTCTCTGCGCTGAACTCAGTTCCTTTTTAGGATAAATAATAATCTTAACCTTGATCATCTCGGGGTCTGCTTCCGTCTCTCCTGTGAGCAGATTCTTGGTCTTCAGAAACTTTCTTCGCTTATATTTATTCAGCACTGAAAGAGTTCAAAAGCAAAGTTTAGCACTTTAAACAAACATTACAACAACAGGATAATATGTTAAAGCGAGTGTGCTTTTCACAGGTGCTTACTTCTGGTTGCGTGAACTGTTGCCAGTCTGCGATACTGCCCCTTTCGTTTGGGGTCTGGGTGGAATCCACTTTTAGTGAAGTAGAGGTGTATGTAAAGTGAGCCGTTCTGCTGTATTTTCTACAATCAGACAGAAAGTGGAAGAAAAAGAAAATCAGACAAAAATAAACAGCTTTCAAATATGCAAACTTCACTATAAACTGGACTTTCCCGTCCTTCATCAACATCCGTCACATTTCCTAAACTAACAACTGTTCTTTCTCACCGTCCAACTACTGTCTGTCACCCTCCCCCAATTCATCCATAGTAATCCTTACTTCTGGGATATCCATTTCCTTATAGTGCTGGTAGCAGCCATCACCATCTTCCCCTGTGGTCCAGTCTCCATAGACCAGATCCCTGTGGAACCAGAACAGGGCATCTGTGTTGTTGAAGTCAGAGAAGACTTCCTCCTGGGACACGTACACGTACAGATCCTGCAGAAAGAGAGAGATAATAAAGGTGTTTATCATTTTGAAACAGTTAGAAACAGTCAGAAAACTGGTTTGCTGTGTGGTAAATAAACAATTATGCAGCTGACGAGGTAGATAAAGGAAAGGAAAAGGGGACAGTGTAATACCATGAGAGTGTCTTTGGGGAAGAGGTTCCTGCTGGGTACCCTGGGGGCACCGGCTGGTGTGCTGGGGTCAGGAGTGGATGGCCCTCGGCGGAACCAGCTACTGATCGCCCAGATTATGAAGATTCTGGTGAAACAAATGCAATCACAGTCAGAGGAAAACAAGGTTTAACTAACAAGGAATTAAAAGAAAATAAGTGAGAAACAAAAACAAAAGAGGAAAAGAGAAGTGGGAAATGAATCGAGTCACTAACACTTTAAAAACTGTTCAAATTCTTAGACAAGGTTATTTATTTCAACCATCTCTAAATAAAGAGCTGCTGCAGGCGAGTTAAACGGCAAGGAAGCTAATCAGATTAAAGTTTAACCAGTCTAACTGCATTACATTTCAAAGAAACTGTTTTCCTGCCTCACACAAGGGTGATGAGTCAAACTAGAATAATCTACAAAGACAAAAGAAGAAAGAAAATGCTGCAGAATATTTCAACAAATAATTTTTCATTTGTATCCACCCTAACTTTGTGTGTTTGTGATTTTAAGTGAATATTCACAGCACCTCTTTCCTTTTGTGTTGTTCTAACTAACAGAAATAATGGATTTTGTGTCTGATATTTTAATGCAGATCTCTAATGTGAAAACGCTCTCTGTCCTTACTCCATGTTACTTAGTCTGTGTGGCTGAGGGGGAAGTGTGTCGATTATTGACTGGACCCAGTATGCCAAACCTCCCTTACACTCTGCTCACACAGATCATACCCGAACACGTTTGACCCCCATGACCAGTTCATCTGACTACTGTGATTGCTTCTTGCACAGTAGAACACATCCATCATGATCGCCAACCACATCCAAGGACAGCTGCCTCCATGGATTTTGCAGTGTTAAGTAATTAAATCTATATCAAGGCGTGTGAGAGGACACTGTGTGCTTCCCCTGATAGAAAATGCCCCAATCAAGCCACAAATAAATACAATTACAAATTTCTTTGTTGAAACTAAGTTTGAGAGCAGGCCAGCAGGGGAGTGGCACACAGCTGCCCATAAAAACTCCTTTAAGAGTCCATGTACTAGTGACATATACAACACACCATACAGTGGAGGGTCAGTTTACTATATGTGACAGATGTGACCATTTTCATTTTTTCCTTGACCCACCATATACTAAAATGCACTTACAGAGAAAAGTGAAATAATTATTTTTACTGAAGTAGAGCAAATGGGTTGTTTTTATTGCACTTGCGATCTTACAACCACAGGAAACAGCAACATAAATTAAGAAAACGTATATACCATCATAACACTCGTGTTTCCAAATCATGATCCTGAAATGTGTTCAAATATTCAGTGCCAAAGATTTTAACTGAAGGGTTTTAACTGATTATTGCAATATAATTTTCTTAATCTTATAAATGGGCCTCTTCTTCTGCTTGAGCAGTTGCCAAAGGTAGGAAAAGCAGCCAAAGCCTGTTATTCAAACAAGGTGCCAAAAAAGTACTACTCTGGTCCAGCTTTTTTTTTTTAAATGAGCACTTACCCTAATGTACCGTACATTTTTATTATACAGGAACATTTCAAAAAATGTAAAACTGCTAAACTCTTCAAAGAGTGTACAATGATACTGAAATCAAAGCTGAGCTCCTCCATAGCTGGATAATGGCCATCAGACAGCTAGCCGTTACAGCACAGGTACCCACCATAAAAAGCACCTTGAGGCAACTGTTGTTGTGAATTGGATTTATATAAATCAAACTGAACTGATATTCCTACAAAGCTCTCACACTCAGAGTAAGTCAACTATTAATTTGACTATAGAAGAAAGAAAGAGAAAAAAAAAAAAGGTCCTGCACACTTCATAACACGTACTAAGTTTTTGTGATCATGCATACATGGATTTTACCTTATTTACGAACTTGGACCAAAAAGTCATAAATAAAAAAATAAATAAATCATGCAGTCAGGAGGAAACTTACTGAAAAGCCTGCTGCAAAATTTCTGACTGTTACAAAGGTCACTGTGAGAGATTAGTCACTTATACTGGCATAAAATTGTTAAGGAAGTCAACACATTGCTCCTCAATCAATCATGCATCTTTCACAATGTGCGTGAAGTAACGGCAAAGGAGGTAGTAATTTCTAGGGAAAGAAATAAAACTGGCAGTGCCAACCAAAGCAGTATGGACAGCCTAGTTTGTGTTACTCCACCTCACCTAGCTACAGCAGCAACATCAGTGGTAGCAGGTAACTAAACAGCTTGTGGAGTGCCCTGCGCTCATAGTGGCAGAAGAGGTGACACACACAGAAAGATTTTAACATGCGAGTCTGGCATTAGGCATGGACTATACTTTATGTGTCCGCTATAGGTTCGCTTGTGTACCAATGACAAATTTCGTCAGCTCAACATTCTGTGTGGACGTCCCCATGCACGCCTGTTTTTTTGGATACACATGCTCCCCATGTGACAGACTTTAAGCGGACATCAAAGACGGATAACAGGAATGACTGCTCGGATGTCACGTCTCCATCTGTCCGTGACCATATCCACAACAGACTATAATCTATTTTTTAGTGGCCTTGAATAAAGTTCAATTCCTGGTTTGAATTATTGTTTCAGTCCCACTGTGTGTGAGACAGTATTTGGAAAGACACAATGATCCATCACTAGTTTCCTCTTAATTATTTATGCTGCACAAAAAAAAAAAACCCACAATGAAACTAAACAATGTAGACCGCAAACTTTACAGTATACTCCAGCAGCAGCTCACACCTTTATTATTACCTTACCATTTACATTCACTCTGACACCACTGTGGCATAACACATTTGGTTGGTCATTAAACTCACAGCCAGCCCACAGAGCGAATGATTATCTGTGTGCTGGTAAACAGAAGAAAAAAAAAATGCAATAAGTCACCTGAAGAGAACTCCTTTAATGACCTGCCATGCATTAGGAGCTTGCTGTTGCTGCTGTTGCTGTTGAGGGTCCTGTGCATTTCCAGCTGTCTGCACAGTCTGGCCATCTGTTGTTGCAGCAGTCCCATTGCTGCTTACCTGAAATGAAACATACAGACAGGGTCAAAGATAGTCACAAAGATGACGCAGCAACGGCACAACGTAAGAAAGGATGTTAAAAATAAAGAGCTTTATTGACAGTAAAAATATCCAGAGACCCAATGTACTTTCCTGAAAGCCTAAAGTGGTGATATGATTTATTCAAGAATTCTTCCTCAATCTGCAGCCAAAACAAAGAACATACAGTACGATGTAGTGCAGCTGTAAAGACTAAAAGGTGCAGTTACGGTGACAAACCGCAGTTCTTCTGGGTCTTTTATTACATGGCCTTAAGAGTTAACTACACCTTGACCTTTGCATTTTAACTTTTTAAATAAGAACAGCGGATTTGTCGCTCACTGATGCACTTAAATCTTAATAGCAAGTAACAAACATGAAAGACCTAAAAAGCAGCTGTTTAAGCAGAGGATCCCCAGTTTGATACTGAGAGGAGAAGATTCTCTTTGGGCTTGGGTTAGGAAAGGCCCTGGGCATTAAAAAAAAAAAAAAAAAATCTAAATCAAACATGTGGAGATACTACCTGTGATGACCCCGTGTGAATAACAGAGCAGCTAAAAGAAGCTACATAACAAACAAAACCTCTGCTACAGAATAAACATCACTTAAAATAATAATAATAATAATATTGGCAAATCCCTATTTACCTATTGTGACCTGTTGACCTAACAGAGCAGGAGAGTCAAACTCATTTTAGCTTATGAGCCACACACAGCCCAATCTGATCTCAAGTGGGTCAGATCAGTATTACCTATATGGAAAAAACAAACACCTCTCTAAATTTCTCTCTTTTAATAAAGTAGTAGAGTCTTAAAACATTCACATTTTTATATTTAATGAACCACCATTTACAAAATCCTATGGCACACCTGATTTTGAATGAAGACAACCCATTTTGGGAACCCCTGGTTTCAAAACCTTTGATAACAGTGTCAGCATGATTATGCAACTTCCCCTGGTTTCAGTGAAATCTGTCATACGTTTGCCCATTAATTCATTTTTTTTCCAAGTTTCTCCATGTCCATGTAACCCCCACCACCCCTGTGGCAAGGCCACCCTCTATTCAAGTGACACAATAGACAAACACATGCCAAGTCATGAGACTCATTCACTATCTAAACATCTAATCTCCCCTGTTGTCACCAACCAGCAGTCAGCCAGCAGAAACAAAACATGACTTGAGGCAAAAAAAATGTTTTATGTTTAAACAGATTACCATCAGTTTTGAAATTTTTTTAAGTTTTTGTTAAAACACTGACCTAACAACATCATAATCAGACCGTTTCAAGGACACGGATTGGCTCAAAATAGGTCCTTTCACCCTCAGTGCCCAGTACTTTTCCTGCTGCGTTAAAATAGAAGCAATTCGCTAAACAGACAAGGATCTTAGAGTCTTGATGGGATCAACATAATAACCATTACACAGATAGATCCCCTGATAACCTGTTTTTATTGTTGAGCCTCTCTCTTCCAGCTTAGGATAATCATTTACAATTTACACCCTCTGAAACAAAGATTAACAATTAACCACCTATTCTTGGTTCACAGCAGATCCTTAATTTATCACAGAGTCTAACATTAAGCACTCACATAAGTCAATTGTTCACAGGCTCTGGTAATGTGTCTCTAACATGGTGACATTATCTCCTACATGCCAGCTCAAACAATGCAGTATATCAATATCAGGACAATAACACACTCTGTACACCACCACAGTGGTTTTGATATCAAACAATCAACATGGCAGACTTTAGTGCCTTAATTCAAGGGGTTTCACAAAGATACCATGCTAACTATTTTGGTAATACAGAAATTTTTATAGATAGTTCCCCAGAGGCTCAGACCCTCAATGTAACTGGACAGTTGGCTGATAAGCAGCTGCGCCAGATGAGGCCGTTTCCCTCATTTATTCTATGATACAGTCAGCAGATAAAGGACGTGGGGTTGATATATAAGTGTTGAACTTGAATATAGTAGCTGCATACTAGAACTCTCAATGCAGCTGCATGTAAAGGAGGACAGGGTGAAAAATGACGTGTGTGTGTGTGTGTATATATATCAAAACTCTCCCTGCACTGAAATCTGGGCTGGTACAACAGGATGTGCTCAAAGGTTTTGTTTTTCTTTTGACCACCTTGGCCTGTGATAGATTTCATTCAATCACTGCTACCCAAGGTCCCTAATGTTTAGGTATGTAGTACTTGTCAAAGCAGCACACACGAATACCAGGATCCAAGGTTACCAGAGAGTCAAACCGGGAGCATCACTCTGACACTTCACTCTTCTCTTCCCTCCTCCAACCCCCAAACAGTATATCCTGCTTCTACCTCTTCCCCAGTTAATTGCTGTAACCGTACCCAGTCCTCCACATCGTATAAATATAATGATACTTCCTCAAACCACCTTCCAGATTTTTATGGTCCAAACCCATGGTCAACTATCTAAGGGGCTACTGAGCTGACAAGCCTGGAGCTAAACAACAAGCTGGCATACAGAAATCTTCTCTGTATTGGACCAGTGGTTGGTTGGCTGGCTGGCCCCCCGGTGCACATCAACAGTTCTCCATCGGGTCACTGGTTGACATTCCTCTCATCACTTTTTCTATGTACTAACAACTGCATACAGCTAGCACCCTACAGAGATACTCCCAGACATCTGCCCACATCAAAGTCACTCAGATCCTCACACTTTTTATTCCTTCTTTCAACAAACTTATTTTAGGAGCTCATTGTTCACTCACTGACAAGATAATCAGTGTTATTAACTCATCAGTAACCCCCCACCCCCACCCCATTACAAGCAATTCAATCAACAGATTCACCTAGTAGTGGCCCTCAAGAGACCCGTTAGGGCTCACTCTAAAAACAACAGCACATTTATCCTGACAGAGCAATTTTATTACAGAAGAAACACTTTGTGTATGCGTTACCCTCACCCTAGTTTCTGACATGTGTGTATTCACAGAATTTCAAGCACAGAAGAAAGCTTTTTTTTTCTCTCTCTTTGACAGAAAACATGTAGCAAAAGATGACAATACAGATACACAGTCATTTTTATTTGGAATCAGGCGGCATGGTAGTACAGTGGTTAGCACAGTGGCGTAACAGGAAGATGCACCTTGGCCACCTGGGGTCTCTCTGTGTTGAGTTTGCATTGCCTGCAGTTAAATTAATTGGTGATTCTTTGCCATAGACATGTGTGGTTCTATGTCTCTCTGTGTTAGCCTTACAATACACTGTCGATCTGCCTCTCACCCTGTGACTGCTTGGAGCAGGTCATCTGGAGCTGATGGTTTGATCCCTGGCTCCACTCTGCGTTCAAACGTATCTTTGGGCAAGATACTGAACCCTGAGTTACTGACAATGCATTCATCAAGGAGAGTAGAATATAAGAAATATAGCTATATAAGAACCAGTACATTTCCGATTTCAAATGGGTAAAATCTCTGCTATGCAACTGTACTCGATAAACAATACATTAGTTGCTATCAATACTTTAGATTGAATCATAAAAAGCCAATCATTGACTGTGTCAGTCTTCAATAGAGAATGGATACGCATTTACAATCTTTACAGTCATGCTCCTGTATTCAGTATTTGTGTCACTACACATTTTTGAGGATTGAGCAAACGGAAGAGTAATGTTTAGCCATCTAAAAAGAGAGCGATGATTCACAATGACCACAATGATATAAGATGGCGCCGGTGAGGTCGGCTGCCGTCACGACTGCTCCGACCACTTTTTCTTTGTCTTTGCTTTTTAAGTTAGTTTTCAGCGTTTCTAAATCGGCAAAATCATCACCATTGGGTACATTAGGTATGACAGTGACACTCTTGTTTCTATTGGTATACAATGTACTCACAATTCGAAGTTTTTAACTCCGGATCCGAGCTGGCCGAGTGAGATCTCGAGGGAGAACAAAGGGAAGCGGCGGCGGCCTAGAGGGAAGCGAGCCGGCGTCAGGAACAGGCTGAGAGCTCGTGCACACCGCATACCTCTGCCTAGCATCCTGCTCGCCAACGTCCAGTCACTGGAGAACAAGCTTGACGACCTCAGGGCCAGGATAAAGTTCCAGAGAGACATTCGGGACTGCAATCTCCTCTGCTTCACCGAGACATGGCTGAACCCAGCGGTGCCGGACCACGCCATCCAGCCGGCCGAGTTCTTCTCGGTTCACCGCATGGACAGGACACGGGACTCGGGGAAGTCAAGGGGAGGCGGCGTGTGTTTAATGGTGAACAACAACTGGTGCAACAGTGCGAACGTTGTTCCTCTCACACGCTCCTGCACACCAAATCTGGAACTACTGTCCATCATGTGTCGTCCTTTTTATCTACCTCGGGAATTTACATCGGTCATTGTAAGTGCCGTTTATATTCCACCACAAGCGGACACGGTCACCGCCTTATGCGAGCTGCATGAGGCACTCACACAGCACCAGACACAACACCGGGACGCTGCGCTTATTGTGACGGGGGACTTTAATAGCGCCAACCTCAAACGCGCAGCGCCGAACTTTTATCAACACATCACCTGCCCCACCAGGGGTGAAAGGACACTGGACCACTGCTACACTACGGTCAAGGACGGCTACAAGGCACAATCCCGCCCCCCGTTTGGCAAATCTGATCACGCCGCCATCTTCCTCATGCCAAAATACAAACAAAGGCTGAAACAGGAAGTTCCGGTTCAGAGGAAGGTCGCGCGCTGGACGGATCAATCGGTGGCCGCGTTACAGGACGCACTCGATGACGCAGACTGGGGCATGTTCAGAAACAGCTCCGACGATGACGTCAACGTGTTTACGGAAGCGGTTGTGGGATTCATCGGGAAACTAGCGGATGATACCGTGGAGACAAAGACTATCACAACGTTTCCCAACCAGAAGCCGTGGGTGGATAAAACCATCCGCGACGCTCTGAGATCCCGCACCGCTGCCTACAACACGGGACTCATGACGGGGGACATGGACCCGTACAAAGCCGCGTCATATAACGTGCGGAGGGCGGTGAAAGAGGCGAAGCAGCGCTACGGGAGGAAACTAGAGTCACAACTCCAACAGAGTGACTCTAGGAGCCTGTGGCGGGGACTAAGGACAATAACGGACTATAAAGCACCAACAACCGGTATGACGAACGCGGCCGTGACTCTGGCAGACGAGCTGAACACTTTCTATGCTCGCTTCGAGGCTGCAGCTAAGGTCTCCAACAATGCTAGTGTTAGCGGCGCTAACGGCTGCAGACAGGAAGATACTGCCAGCACCGGAAACGTGCTCGTCATCTCCGAGCATGAAGTAAGGAGAGCCTTCAAGAGAGTGAACACCAGGAAAGCAGCAGGACCAGACGGCATCCCAGGTCGTATCCTCAGAGACTGCGCATACCAGCTAGCTCCTGTGTTCACTGAGATATTCAACATCTCTTTATCTCAGTCGGTGATCCCCACATGCTTCAAAGAGTCCATCATTGTTCCTGTCCCGAAGAAACCCCACCCTGCTTCTCTCAATGACTATCGCCCTGTAGCCCTCACCTCAGTAGTGATGAAGTGCTTTGAACGCCTGGTCAGAGACTTCATCATTTCTTCACTACCAGACACACTGGACCCACTACAGTTCGCTTACCGTCCAAATCGTTCCACAGACGATGCCATCTCTCATCTCCTCCACACATCACTCACTCACTTGGACACTAGAAGGGGGAATTATGTTAAAATGCTCTTCATAGACTACAGCTCTGCATTTAACACCATAATTCCCTCCACACTCACCACCAAGCTGGAGCATCTGGGACTCAGCTCATCTATGTGTCAGTGGATCTCCAACTTCCTAACTGGCAGACCACAGGCAGTAAGGATGGGCGGACATGTCTCAGCCTCCACCACTCTCAGCACTGGAGCCCCCCAGGGGTGTGTTCTGAGCCCCCTGCTGTACTCTTTGTACACATATGACTGTGTGGCCACTACCAGCTCCACCACCATCATCAAGTTTGCTGACGACACCGTCGTGGTGGGCCTGATCTCTGATAACAACGAGACGGCCTACCTGAAGGAGATTAGGAATCTGGAGAACTGGTGCCAGAGGAACAACCTCCTTCTAAACGTCAGTAAGACAAAGGAGCTGATAGTGGACTTCAGCACTAAGCAGGAGAGGAACTACCAGACCCCCGTCATCAACGAGTGCCCAGTGGAGAGAGTGGACAGCTTCAAATACCTCGGAGTTCACATCACGCAGGACCTGTCATGGTCCTGTCACATCAACACTGTGGTGAAAAAGGCCCGACAACGTCTCTACCACCTCAGACGCTTGAGAGACTTCCAACTGCCCTCCAAGGTGCTCAGGAACTTTTACTCGTGCACCATAGAGAGCATCCTGGCGGGAAACATCTTAACCTGGTTCGGGAACAGCACCATGCAGGACAGACGAGCTCTAGAGAGGGTTGTGCGGTCAGCTGAGCGCACCATCCGCTCCGAGCTCCCTGACCTGCACTCAATCTACAGCAGGCGGTGCTGGACCAAGGCCAGGAAGATCGTGAAGGACCTCAGCCATCCCAACAACAGACTGTTCTCTCTGTTGAGGTCAGGAAAGCGATTCCGCTCCCTGAAGACCAACACAGAGAGACTGAGGAGGAGCTTCTTCCCGCAGGCGATACGGTCTCTCAATCACACCACCACACAGTACTGACCCACACATATGGTTCTTACACACACACTGGACTTTCTGGACTTTGGTTTTGCACAACACTGGTCACTATATTCTTCATTTCCGGTTAATACTTGTACAGCTGCTGTTATTGTGTATATATTTATTTATATTTAGATTTCTTCATACATTCTTATATAGTTCTATATTGTGTATTTTGTTGTACAGTTATTTTATTTTCAACTTTAATTTATATATTTTATCTTATTCTTCCCAGTTAAATTTACCCTTCATTCTAATTTGTGTTGTACAGTTATTTCATTTTTAACCTTAATTTATATTCTATTCCTTCCTAGTTAAATTTACCCTTTTTAATTTTTCATATTTATTTCCTATCTTATTCATAGCCTTTTCCTTTTTTGTTTTCTTTAGGTCACGAGCAGTTGTCCAAGCATTTCACTACATATCGTACTGTGTATGACTGTGTACGTGACAAATAAAAATTTGAATTTGAATTTGAATTTGACCTCTAGCAGCTTGTGATAAGCATTTTCGACTTTGGAAAATAACTGCTAGCTACTGCCCTCATTAAGGCTCCAGTGCTAACAAGACAATTTTAGGAGCATTTTTCATGGTTGGCTACATTTGACGACGGCTACACCTGATTCATCCACTCTATCCGTGTTAAAAAGCTCTCAGGTGAATAGGATGTTTATATGCATTTTTTTTTTCCTTTAGGGGATTTCGAAAATGCACCTCGAGTCAAAAGTTTTCTTGAAATATCTAAGTAGACAGTAGCTGGAAGGTTTTAGCATGAGGTGAGAAATGTGCGAGAGGGGCTTGAGACTGGCCTTGTTAAGCAAGACAAGCTGCGTTGTTCAGGTTCAGGCCTTGTGATAAGCTAACTGACACACGCCAGCACTCACTCGGCTCACTTCAGCACACCGGCAGTCGGTTAATTACAGAGTCCGTTGGAGGTTACCGTGTGATTTCAAGTGAGATTTCAACTTCAACATCGGCCTTCTCGCCGCTTACCGTCGGGATTTCTCTACACATCGTTAGCGCCAGGAGGGGGGTCGTTTTAAAACCACCCGGCACTGACAACGTCACTGTGGCTCGTGTATCGACTGTGATCACGTTTAAATGTCAGCGCACCCCCACACGCGAGCTTCACACAAACCAACCAACTTCCTCTGCCTCGCGCGTTAAAAGTGAAAAACCCAGTAACAGTGTCATTCATTTTTACCTCGCCGTTGCTCACGGTAGCTTTGGTTACTCCGCTCTCCTGCGTCGCCATCTTTCTTCGTCTCTACAAGCGCACCACACTGCTGGCTGGGAAACTGCGCGTACTCTCGCGAGAAGACTGTAGTTACGTCTTCAGAGAAGTGATCGAAAATGCGATGAATAAAGTCAGGTGATCTTTTTTTCTGTTTTTTGGGCGGGGCCGGCGAAACCCCGTGACACACTTCGTCAGGAATGTTCGATCATGTAACAATAAAATGAAAAAATAAATAAATAAATAAATAGTTAATTAATAATAAAAAGATTATTTTATCACCTAATGAATGACTTAGTAGATTTTTTTTATGGTTATTGCAGCATTAAATAGAAGTTTATTTCCGAAAGTGGGGAGGATAAAGACATACTATCCACAAGGCTAAATTTCGGGTTATTATCGCAAAATTTGGACTTCTGAAAAAATAACTCCAAACTGAGAAAATAAACATTTTTTAGAAAAGGAGTTTAAATTTTGAATTGCTAATCAGCAAAAAGTACACCAAAATAAAAGCTTGCTTCTCATCATTGGTGTTATCTTTCTATTCATCCATCCATAGTTCTCACAGGTGTTGCATATAACCTCTCTAATTGGGTCATAGCCATTAATTACATGCTTTCAGTCCTTGTCCATGTATGTCTTATTATAGCTTCTCAGTCCACTTGTCATACTGTTAAGCTAGGGGATTTCCAAGTCAGTATGTCTTTAGTTATGTATCCGTCGCTCATACTCTAAAGTGAGTTTGGATTGCATGGGAGTTTAGCCCAAAGACCCTTACCAGAGCTGGGATTTGAAACCCTGACCTACTGTTCCAAAGAGAGCATTGTTGTCACTACACTATCCAGCTGGCTACAGGAGGAGATAGATACCATGGATGTCAAAACACAATAACTCCTTGCAATGCACTAAGATCTCCATCTGAAGTCCTGCACCCTGAGGCTCTATGAGCAGCAGAAAGAGGGAGGGTGAGGAGTGAGGTTAGTGAGTGTCGAGCCATGATCCAGGAAGAAACACAGAGCAGGAACAATCACTGAAGGACGAACCCCTGTATGGGATGTTCTATTGACATATAGAAGTGGCTCACATCAAGAAATCCCACTAATGGCTTGAAAAAGCCTAAAGGACAGCACAGAGGCTCTGATGATGGCAACATAAGAACAGGGTCTAAGCCCCAGATTTATAGAGGCAGGACAGCTGATAAGTTGCAGACTGTGTACAAAGCTGCAGCATGTAGTACCAGGATGGAGGATAAAAGCTGAGACCGCATACACTGAAAGGCAAAAATAAGTGGCCAGAGGTCCTGATGAGAGACACAATTGAGAAAATATAGTACCAGGGGCTGAAGAAGGAACTGATGTGAGTCGAGTGAGTTTCTATTGCCTGGAGAAGCTGTAAAACAAAATGGAAACCAGATTGACATATGATAAGAAATGAATATTACTGCAAATCAAATAGATTCACTCACTTTAATAAGCTATAAGTGTACTGGTAAACACTTCTCATTTCTAATCCTTACGCTTTGGCACATAACACCAGTACCTCAGATAGACACAGATTTTAAGGAAGAGAGAAAACACCTGGACAATCTTCCATGTGTGACATTTCCTTAAAAAGACTTTTACATTTGTTCTATAAGCAACAGAGGACAAAGACATGAAGAGGTTTTGATCAGTAACATAAAACAAAGCATAAATAAGGCCATTTGAAACACAGTCCAAGAGTGAGTGTTGTGAGCACAATGAGGACAGTTTTTTTTTTTTGTGCTTTACCTTGTGTTTTAACTTGATGGCCTTCGAGTATGTACGATCAAAATGCATCTGAAGGTACTTTGTATACTTCACAAAAACAATTGGTAAGGGTGCTACAGGCGGTAATCATAACCAGGTTTATTTCAGAGTTTACTCAAGTGTGAATCTTATTAACATTTAAATAATTTCCTCTGGGACTAATAAAGTATTCTGATTCTTATGTTCTCTGTGAAATTTTACATGCTGTGTTTACATTAAACTGCAGCAATTAAAGACTTGAAAATATGTTTGGGGGGGGGGGGGGGGGGTTGTTTTTTTTGATGCAATATAAAATCCATCTCAGGTTTCAGACTTGAGTAACAAGTTTCACCTAATAACTGGAATAAACTCATAGTTTTTAGATTCACGCTTAGAGTTTTTTTAAACATCCAGTTTATATACAGTAGAGCTCAGGCTGAGCAATCAGTGAGCAATCACTGGTCACTAGAGAAAAAAATGCATTCTCCATCACCAACCAATGAAAAGTTGAATTTCAGTGATTTAGCGGTTGCTCGAAGTCATATTTTTGGGTTGCCAGTGGGTCGCTGGTCGGTTTGTAGGCATGTGTGACTGGAGCTTTAAGTAAATTCAAATTGCTCAGTGAAGAAAATAGTAAAATTGAGCCTCATCAAATTTTAAATGCGAAAGCTCTTTTAGTCCAGTGGTTCAAAAACATGCATGATACATTCAAGCGCACAAATTTAATGTTTAACAAGAACAATCGTGTCACAGAAAAATTAATGGAAATTACATTTTATCTTTGCTCTGAAAGCTAAAATCTGGACTGTTGCACATCCTACGTCCAAACAAAAATAACGAATTTAACTTTTAAAGAAAAAAGAAGAATATCAACCCTTGCACACTTTGGCACAAAAATTTCAGGCACGGTTTGTCTATGAGGAAATTTTTAACTGCAAAGTACGACGAAAAAGAGTAGGAAATATATCTGGTGAGATGGGATCTACTGTTTCTTCCTCTTCTGCCAAAATCCTTGTGAGTCAGACATTAAATTTGCCAGCGAGCAAGAATCTTAAATGACAGGAAGAAAAAGCACCTCGGGTTTAACTCACTTATACAAAGTTAGTAACACAATGCCGCTTTTTATCTTAGTGTCAAAGTGTGGCTGGGTGATTTTTTCCTACCAGCAACTCAGTCTTTAAACCAAAAAAGAAATGCAAAGACTACAGATAACTATAAACAGCTATATACAATAATCTTTGTACACAATGACATTTACTAAACATGAGAACAAAAATAAAGTACAATTACAGGAAGCGCTATGAATTGAACAGAAGTGTTTGTAGTAAGGAACAAACAACAGAAACCTTCATTTTGCTGCAAAAAAGAAAAAAATCCCCAACCTTGTGAAATGCCTGTTGGTACGAGAACCCAAAAGTCTGTCAAGTTACTGAGAGAGTGCTTTAGGATCATGCCTTCCAGAGAAGCACAGGCAAAACAATTCTAATTTGCCACACTAAAATGACGCGCCATCTTGGTGAGCGGATAAAGGTGCGAGGTTGGGGCAGAAAACTGCAGTCCTACTGTACGCGCCAGACGTCTGCTTTATATTTTTATTTACGATTGAGTTCATGTTTGTTTTATAATTCATAGATTCATTACATAAGTCATCTTTTCAGGATTAATAAATGTGAAAATATATGTGTTTGCATAAAGTAATTTTAAGTCACTGTTTTGGGATTGGAACCTAAAAGGGGGTACCTCTCACTTTAAGTATGTAAGTGCAATAGTAGCATGAAACCCTGTGTGAGAGGGAAGGGGAGGAGCATGGACAGAGAGGTTAGGAGTCTCACGGTTTTCTGACCGTGTGCACAGCTAGTTCTGGATAACTGCTATTTTTTGGAACTTTCATGCTTTTTTAGGAAGGAGTTCATTGTTACATCTTCAGTTTGTAATAAATAAACAGTCTTCAAATCATAATGCAACTGGAAGCATTTCTTTTGGAAACCAGGAACACGCGTCAGCCATAGACTCTCCTTTTTTGAAATTCGTTTATTGGAAATTACCCTACACCTACATCTCGTCTAAACCGTAGTCCTCCTCAGGGAAATCCCCCACAGTCACACTCAGGGGCTTCACAAACGCACCGTATTTGCTCTCGCACTCAAAGTACTGCTTCCCTTCGACACTACAGAGATACAATAAACAAGGCAGAGTCAGAAATCAGGACCAGCGTCACTGAAACTTTGAATTATTTAAAAACAAAGCCAGAAAAAGGCCCTCTTACGTTCCATTGTGTTTGCCCAGTGGTTCATCGTACTTCACACCCACCCAGTAGCCCGGCTTGAAATCTGTTGTTCCTGCAAGAAATGCAACACTTATTGAGCTCTAGCAGGGCATATTAGGAAGACTTTGACTTCACAATAATGATATTATATGAAAAAAGAAGTGCAAACCCCCACCAAAGCAGCTCACTCTCTGGGAAGTATTTACTTTTAAGGAACTAGTATTTTATTTTCCTAGAAGTTTGTAGTGCAGTAAAAATAACACATTTTGTCAAACATGACATACTATTTTAAGTCTGCATACGGTACTTGCTATAGTTTGACAATACACACCAGACTTGTCATAGTTATAAGCCTTCTTGTCAATTATCAACCAACAAAGTTGATGATCATTAAGTTAACCTTGAAGACCTTGGCAGATGTCAGTTTTAATGGATTGTTAACATGACCCCCCTCTACACCACTACGAAGTTTTAGAAGAATTCATTCAAAACTTTTTAAGCCATCGTACAGACAGAAAGAATGGCACGCATGGAAATGCTAACAACAACATAACCTCTTTGGGGACCTTATTGAAGTTAACAAACTACCTAAACTGAATCACTTTTATTTGCTATGTTTTTGGAGGGTGACACTTGGCATTAGTACTCAGGTAAAGCTGCTTTCAAACTAAACTAGAACATGTTCACCTCACAGGAAATGTAATTAGATTTTCTAGGCAGACTTAAAACCTGCTAATAAAATAGATTAAACAAAACAGTAGGGTTAGGTTAATTGGAAACAATAAATTGCCCATAGGTGTGAATGTGGGAGTCAATGTGTTAGCCCTGCGACAGACTGGCGACCTGTCCAGCATGTACCCTGCCTCTCGCCATAAGACAGCTGGGATAGGCTCCAGAGCCCCCCACGACCATGAAAAGTATAAGCGGAATCGGATGGATGGATGGATGGATGGATGGATGGACAAAACACGCAGAATCCAAACGTGATATTTAGCGTACTAAAAAAAAAAGTTTGTCCTCCACTGACATCACAGATTTGGGAATGGGCCTTAGATAAATGACAGCAAAGTCTGCTCTGCAGGACAGAAAATCCTCAGCAGCACAGGGTTTACACTAATGTCCTACACAAAGTAAACCAGCTCAGCTTTATCCACACTTACCAACATACATGACTGTGCCAAGCTTCGTGGGCTGACCGGGGACCTGCACTTTGCAGCGGCTGCCAACAGCAATGGCATCGGCAGCAGCCTTCTGCTCCTCTTCCCGTGCAGCATTCTCCGCCTTCTTCTTGGCCATTTCTTCCTCATTGTAGCGACCCACACGTTGCTTCTTCATAAATGACCTGGCTGTGTCTGAAGGAAAGACACAGTTTGTGATAAATGCAAAGCTCTTCAAAACAGACTGAAGTCTATTCATCTTCATTCTCATGAAGTAAGTCATCCACATTGGAACCAGCTATCAATAGTTAGCTTAAAAAACATAAACAGAACAAGTGCAGAATGCAACTAACGATCATGGACATACTTCCCATTCAGCTGACTTATTTTTTTATTTATTTAAATAAAAAAATACTGTACCTGTTCTCTTATCATAAGCATCATCTGGGAGCTCAAATTTCTCCACTTTGGAAACATCAGTGAACTCGCCCATCTGCCCGCCACTTCTATCAACAACCTGTAAGAGAAACAACGTGAAAGACAAGCAATTATTAAGTCACGCTGTTGTGACTTAGTAACAGCCTATAAAAGCCACCAGAACTTTAGCTTTTAGCAACTTAGATATGATCTTTTGTTTACTGTTGTTAGTGTGGTAATTGTAACATTATTGTTGTTTAACAATAAATCAGTTTTACACTTACTGGACAATTTAAGTGAGTGCTAGTGTATTTAAATGGAAAGGATTATTACCTTTTCAATCATTAAAACACTATCTGCACAGCAGAGTTCTTATTTTTGGACATCAAAGTTTCTGGATGCATGCAGAGTGAATAGATTTGGGATTCAGACACTTAACTAAAAACCCCATTCAATGCCAGAGAGGGATGCTCTATCCCAATATATTCAACTGTGTTGTTAAACCAGAATCATGTAATGCCAGTGTTACTATGCTGAAATGTAAACCAGTTTAGTCTAGTCGTAGGAATTAAAGGATTTTTGTCTAAAATAAAAAATATAGAAAAATCCCACCCTTGCAGTGCTTTCTTAATTTGTTGCATATTTGTTACATTTACACGTTTATCAACAAATTATATTAGACAAAGATAACCCAAGTATATACGAATGGCTTTTAAATGATGTCCACATTAAACACGTTGCTTAGTGCACTGGCTAGAGTCTTGGTCCTTGTGAAGCTCTCCCAAGTTCTTCCATCAACTACTCAAAATTAAATATTCCAATATGAGATTTCTGATTGCAACAAGCTACAAGCCATTATCAACAAACTTATAATAATAAAATAAAATAAATGCAGCAAAACGTTTCTCTTTACATGTAATGATAATAGATGTTTAATTTTTGAAATAATTTACAGAAGCAATTAACTTTTCCATGATATTCTAATTTTTTTGATACATCAGTACATGAGTTTCAGATGACTGGATTATGCTTAATTTATTGTACTGCAGTTGAATCTCCTTTCTGAGGTATTTCCCTACAAGAGTCCACAGAGAGAAGTTTGCAAACATGCTCCCGTGCAGTCCCCCCAAACTCCCAACTGCACAGTGCTTGACGTGGATGACACTGCACATCAGTTCAATGGTGACTTGTTGACAAATGGGCATGAATAGGGAAGGAACTAATATTGGAGTTCATCGGGGACAGGAGATGCATGCAAAGAGTATCTGGATTGGATACTTTTCATTGTTTTTAAAAACTTGGTTTCCCTTCTACTTTGTGTATGTTGCAACACTCTTCTCTGTGGCTGGCTAACAGACCAGCAGCAGCACAATCGAGACTGGCCTACAGACTAGTTGTACTTTTGACACTGACCCATTAACAATAGATAGACAGTCCAGAGCTCCCCACACACTACCACAGCTGAATCTCCATTAAAGAATCAGACACTAATCCATTACGTGACCTCATATACATGCTTAAAAACAAAGTGGTATAATTCTGACTGAGGTTAGAAGTTGTGTAGTGAACACATTATTGTTCTAAAATTTTATATAAATCCTCTCAGAGTAAACATTTAAAGCTGATCATTCAGCCAGCATATGTCATTATGTCTCTCTCTGTGAAAGTAACTTTGACAGATAGCACGTTCAATTCAAGTGAAATAAACTAAAAACCTGTCTCAACCTGTATTTACTCCAACATCACAGTGATCTGAGCCACAGTATTACAAGAAGCTCCCAACAGAGCTGGGACATACGTGTATTCTGCAGTCGTCATCCACAGGATACGATCCTAGCAGAGCTTCATTCTCATTCATTTTTTGCAGGAACTTGTCAGATATGCTGAATAACTCCAGGTCCATGCAGGAGGCCGGTGCACCCATAATCATCTCCAACTTTCCCTGAATGCAACGTTGCAAATAGTTCATGTAACACAAAAGAGGTGACGTTATCAATTGAATGTGTCATTTCAATATCAACAGATATGTTAACAAAGAGAAAACCCAACAACAGACCCATCCTTGAGGGTTTTAGTGGTGCGCTGTATGCTGTCTCACCTTCAGTTCTGCTATACTGATCCCTCTGTTGAACCTGCGCTGCACCTCGAAGGAGGAGAGGGTGCTTGTTAAGCGCACATTCACCGTGGGATTGGTTATTACTGTCACTCCGCTGTCCATTTTCCTGTCTCCTTGGACTCGGGTATTAATCAAACACTGAAAACAGGAATAAAAAATAACGTGACCCATTCAGCCAACGGGACTGAAGCTCATACGCCATCTCATAGCTGCAAACAAATTTAAGTCAATAGTCAAACAACCACAAAGACTTCCAAAAAACTGCTCCTTTTCCACCGATAGTAGCTACTTAAGCCCTTCTCTGATATTAATCCTGTCTGAAGTTAAATTTTACATATATGCTTGGTCTCTCGTGTTTATTCGTCATATTAGCTGTGATCGTATAATTTTAAATAACCATTTTTTAGCTGTGTAGTTTAGAGTAGCTAGCTACGTTAGCCACTGGGCGGCTAGCAGAGTCACGTTGGACTCACTCGGGACCCTGAGACAGACGGCAAGGTTGCCATAGTTACTTACAGATTATGTATATTTTCCTCGATGGTGCTGAAAAGGCCTTTGATCTTTGTATCTACAATTAACCGGAAGTATTCATGACTACTTGATTATAATAGCAGTGAAAATGGTGCATGTAGCCTAGATCTGTGGGTTTGCCAGAAAATTATAACCTCAATTCCTGCTACGCCCAACTCTGGAAGGTTCCACCCGCCTCCAAACTGGAACACGGCCAATCACAACGTAGGAAGGAGAAATTTTAACCAATAGCTTTACGATACGAAGAAACAGACCCTCAAGACCCGCCTATTGACCGCTAGATTGGCACAAATGGTGGCCAATCATTCGTCAGGAGTAAATGCGACCGTAGAAATAACCACATAGTGGCGCTGTAGTCCAAAATAAACTATGTAGAAGACTAAGCTGGAAACTTTCTCTTTATTATGGATTTGTTTTAAAATATATTTTTAAGACAGAGTATTCGTAGAGTTTGATTATAAGCACTACGCTCTATTATACAATTTTTACCCTATTGCTATTTCATACTTGGTCGACTAACAAAGAAATCTCCCCTGATAAAACCCAGATATGTGGTGAGTAAATTAAAGCACAGACAGAAAACAGAAGTGTCAAAAAAGCTGAGAACCTCAAGAAAACATAAGGGGGGGGGGGGGGGGGGGGGGATGACACAAGCCTACAGCACCACAGTGAGGATTTACATGCCTGTGGTTGTTAATGGAGATGCAGCATGGTCTCATTCATAGCTCATTTGCAAGTCATATTATAAAATACGCTGGGCTTCTTTCTCTGTTTGACACATCTTTGAGCTTGGGTACAAGACCTGTAAATACGCAACCTTTCAGCTTCAATAACTGAAATAGTGTGTCACATACAGCGTAGCAGTCTAAATGGGTCTTTGTTCTGTCAGTTTAATAAGATATCTTTTGTAAAAACTCAGAACACATGAAACATGTTTGTGTGTGCCTACACGCATGCGTTTGTACTGAGAGAACACATGAAACATGTAGTGTAACCGGTGTGATTCTGCGTTGTGTCGGATAAAAAAGGTAAAAGAAAGAAAGACCTCCAAGTAAATAATTTGCCCACTCCAGCTCCTCTCCCACAGGGGATTGAAGATGGAGATTGAAAATGTGACGTCATTCAGGGGTAAAACCGCAAAGGATTCTGGGAACTCGTGGCAGGAGGTACTACCGCACGCAGGTAGAAAAGGGCGCGGCATTTATTTTTACATTAAACATAAAGTATGCATTTACACGTAACATATTTGACATAAGATAAAACAAAAACAACAACATGAAATCCGACATACCTGATAAAAAAGGTAAAAGAATACAAACAGTGGGGAAGAGAGTTAGCTCAACCCACCACAACGTCCAAGCTAGCAAGGAGTATATATTCATGCTAGCATTTATGGCGCCTAAAACACATTTATGATACACACATACTACACACTTATAACATCTAACAAAAACAGGCTTAATAATGACAATAATTGAACTAAAATCGCAATCAGAAACATCCAGGTGGCTAAATATGCATTATATGTGTGGGTTTTTTTTTTTTGTCTCTTTTTTTTTTATTATTATTATTCTTATTTTACTTTTGTAATAATAATGCTTATAAAGTTGTGAATGATGAATTTCGGCTTCAATGAAGGGGATTAAATAAAAGTATTGAATTAACTGTTTAGGAATTATAGCCATTTTTATACATAATGCTCAGGTGAAGCCTCTAACAATCTGGACCTGATTTAAAGTGTCGAATTCTTTTTTTTTTTCTTTTTTTTGCCTGTCCCATTTGGCTCTTTTGCCATCAGAATTGTTGTCTAAAGGCAAAGAAAGATGCCCAACGGATTTACTTTACCAAATTGACCATCCCAGCCTTGCCGTAATGGTCCATTTGATTCACCTTTTATTGTTTATTTTATTTTCACTTACTGAATACGGGACAGACTTGACTGGGGGAAAGAAGGGGAGAAAGAAAGAGGGAAAGAGAAACAGCTGAGAAGAGGGACGGGGGAGAAGGGCAAAAAACAAAAACCAACAGAATGAGCAGAAAAAAAAAAAAAGAAATAAAAAATGCATATATCGATCACCTGGGTCACCTGCTGAGAAAGAAAAAAGAAAACAAGCAGAAGAGAACAAGAGTAATAGAATAAACAACATCACAATGATATATGGGAATATGACAGTAAATACTAAATATTAAACATTATTGTGCAGCACATAAGATCAACAGAACACAGTGTGCTTTGAGGTAGGAGCCAAAAAGGGTGTAGTTTGTGGGTGTGATCACCCGTGTGTACACCTGTGAGCATGGACGCGCTTGTTTTTTTAAAAGGTTCCTTTATGTAATGATCTGCTAGAGGGTGTGGGGGGGCCACAGCCCCGTCCTCCAGGGCATGAAGCAGGTATGGAGGAGATCAAAACTCCAGACATCCAGAGGCCCCCAGAACACAAGAGACCATGTGTGTTTTAAAGTGTTGGAAAGAAATGACACCCACCTCTCCCACAGGGGAATTGTAGAAAAGGGGAGAGGCAAAGGGGTACACTGTATTTATAGGATTGCACCAAAGAAGAAGAAGAAAAGAATGAGGAGGGGCTCTAACTGACAATGAACATAACTACAGGCTTGGAGGTCCTAAAAGTCAGGTATAAAAGGAACGGTTTGGGGGTTTAGAACACATTTTGGGTAATTATAACAATGTGATTTATGACCCTGTTACAGTTGCACTTAAACACGTTTGTGTGTGCCTACACGCATGTGTTTATACTGAGAGTATTTGCATTAGGCAACCACCTCAGGCACACAGAAAAGTGATGACAACATGTTCAGCCTGAACAAACAGGGAAACATGGCCATACACGATGCACAACACACATAAAACACATGCAACCAGCATTGCCCTTGAATAAAAGCATCACTAAAGGCTGGCCAAGAATGACTTCTAACAGGTAATCTGTTATTAATCAGAATAATCACATATATTTAGCAGATTATAGCAGGTTCATTTACACAGATATTATTATTATATATTTTTATTTTACAGCAGCCTACATAGCTATTATTTGTTGCACTTCAACTATGATAATAAATATTGTTTACAGTGTAGCTTCAGCAATAATATTGAATGTAATTCAAAATGATAAGAAAGGGACAGTTTAGTGTTTTGTTTGTTTGTTTGTATTTTTTTTTTTGGACATTATTGGAGGTTATACATGAAAATATGGCATTCTTAACTCCAAAATACTAAACCATTGAATAGGTGCTGAACAACATAAATGTTAAACTATTATGTAGCACGCCCGCACACACACACACACACACACACACACACACACACACACACACACACACACCTTCATACACCAAGTGACTTTTTGCACAATATTCAGTCTTTTGCACATTTCTATTGCAGTGTTGTGTCTGCATCGTTCTGTTCTGTCTGGTGTGGTACTGTCTTTGTTTTGTTTTGTTGCAATTTTTGCGCATTGCACTTTATGTAGTCCTGTGTTGATTGTCTGTTATATGCTATATGTAGCACTGTGGTCTTGGAGGACCGTTGTCTCGTTTTACTGTGTACTGTACACATGGTTGAAATGACAATAAAGCCACTTGACTTGACTTGACTAAATGAGAACTTCGGGACTCAAAGTACATTTATAAAGTATTTACTATTACAAGGCAGTAAGAAAAAAAATGTAGTATTAAACATTTTACATATACATTTGTGAGTGTTTAAATTCTCACTTACAGTTTGACATTGTATATATTTACAAGGAGAGGCCTGCAATTCAGAATCCAAAGGGGCCACACGAGAAACTGGGACTGTTGTGGAGGGTTGCTTATTCGTGTGGCCCCCTTCAACAGTCCCAGTTTCGCCCCTGCTTTAAAGTTTCATTTTTCCAAATTAAATACTCAAGCTATGGGGGATGTGTTTTTTGGGGGGGGTTTCCAAAATAAAAGCTCTATGTGAGATTTCTTCTCCAAAATAAAAGCCTAATTTACCTCCTAGAAATTTACCGGGATGTCTTAAAAATGTCAGATATCCAAAAGCAAAGCTTTCTAATTACCTTTGCTTCATTAAAAAATAAATTATGTAAATGCTCCGTATCAGTCTTTGCATCGGATTATTTGATAATCAGAAGCAACCGCTCTTGCTTTCCCTCCGATGTCTGTGCGGCTTGAAGAACAAAGGGGCGTGGCCGCCGTTGTTCATCGAGCACGCTCGCGGTTTGGAGGATGGGAGAGAGGACGGCGCTGCAGAGGGAGGGAGCGAGGAGGAGGAGGAGGAGGAACTACGGGTGGAAAAAAAAGTTAAAGTGAAAATGGCTTCCTTGTCTTTGGAGTCCACAGAACAATCTGAGAACAGCACAGGGGAGCCAGCGGGGTCGGAGACCAAAGAAGAGAAAGATCCGCTCCAAATTTCGGAACAACTGCTCCAAAGTTTCCAAAAGTCGGCGCTGAGTTTTTCCACTGACCAGGTCTCATGTCTGTGCGAGGCCCTTCTGCAGGCGGGCAATGTGGATCGCCTGTGGAGATTTCTCTCCACTATACCTCCTTCGTCCGAGCTGCTACGTGGCAACGAGACCCTGCTAAAGGCCCAGGCACTGGTGGCTTTCCACCGGGAGGAATTCAAGGAGCTGTACGCCATCCTGGAAAGCCACAACTTCCACCCGTCTAACCACGGGTTCCTGCAGGACCTGTACCTCAAAGCCCGCTACAAGGAGGCGGAGAGGTCCCGGGGCCGTAGCCTGGGCGCAGTGGACAAGTACCGGCTCAGAAAGAAGTTCCCCCTACCCAAAACCATCTGGGACGGAGAAGAGACCGTGTACTGCTTCAAAGAGAAGTCCCGCAATGCCCTGAAAGAGTGCTACAAGAGCAACAGGTATCCCACTCCGGACGAGAAGAAAAACCTGGCCAAAATCACCGGGCTATCCCTCACGCAGGTCAGCAACTGGTTCAAGAACCGCAGGCAGAGGGACAGGACCCCGTCCGGGACCCACAGCAAAAGGCAAGACCCGCAACACTGGAAACACAATCCAGCTGTCGCCTTTATCTCTGTTTGCGCTCTAAGTTTGGTAGCAAGCAAGGAGTCACAGCCTGAGCGGCAGCAGCTGCTGTTTTTAGCTGTCCTGTGTTTATCTGAACGAAGCTTTTTTTTCTTTACTTTGTCTTTTATAGCGAGGGCTTATCAGAAAAGTCACTGAAAGCAGCACATAAAAGCTTACCAATTAAAAAGCGCGCAGACCTACAGAGGGCTGCCTGCAGGAGTGCACAAATCAGTGTGGCAAAACTCAGAAATGGCACGAAGTAGGAAGACAAACAGGAGGTGACTTCTGACAGCAGTGAGGCCACACATGTCTGACACCAAGAGCATGTTGCTTTGTTATGAAATGTGAGATCTAGGCGCCCACTGTGGCTCAAGTTTCCTGAAACCCTGCACCGCATCCTGCAGAGCCACAGGGTGACAAAGGTTAGGGGAGGAAAAGAGCGTAAACTAAGGCAAAGGTGGGAGTGTGGGGGGAGGCTGAAATCACAGTTTTAAAATGAAGATTTCTGCAAGCAGTGGGAGGGGAAGTTTGTGAAAAGATAAGAAAGATAAGTTTGCTGTGCTGTATCAAACCCCACGGTCTGGCAGACTGGGGCCACCAGGATGCTTTATTTTCACACATTAACCACATATCACCAAATGTATCCAAGTGATAAGAACATATTCCAGCTTATTTAGAAGTTTTATTATCAATTCATTTTAGTTTCAGTTACATTTCCACAGAGTTTTTGCTCATTTTAGTTTAGTTTCTTTAGAAAAGATTCGGTTAGATTCTGTTTTAAAACTGGGACACGCAACTCATCGTGTCTGATTAATGTCAGTCTTAAAAAAACAAAGCCTCAGAACCTCCTGATGCATGTTGTGCTGACAAACTTGACCAAAGTGACAAAGACTAAAACTTAAAAATTAGGATTAATGTCAGTAGGTAGGTAGGTGATCATACAGCAACTTTGAGCCCCACTTTTTGTAATAATCCTGATGTTGCATTTATAAAGGTTTTTAGAGTCCGTAACTGACTACTGTATTATAAAGTCTCTAAAACAGCACCAATAAGTATTTTTGCCTTAATTCACAGGAACAAAGATCACCAGTAAACATTAGTGTAAATGAGCCTGTTAGCAAATATTTAACCTGCATTCCCTCAGTTGAAACGACAAAGTCGCTGTACAGTGCAGTCAAATCAAACGTGCAGCTACCTGCTGTGGCGACCCTTTGTTAATAAGGGATCAGCTGAAAGTAGCTTCTTCTAAAGGAGGCATGCCAGAAACTGTTGGAGAACGTCGGCATTAGAAGAACGCTTTGATTATGTTAGGATTTCCGGACGGATACAAAATGATTTCTGCACCTTAAAGTGGAGGCTACTCTCCCTTTAAAATCAAACATCCTGCTGAGGCAAACTTTAAAACTTGCAGGCATCCTAGTTTTGAATTCGAAATATTTAACATATTTAAGAGTGACAGTATATTGCTGATTGGATGTGCTTTTGGAAAGTGGTTTGCTTTGTTTTTTTGTTTTTTTTAGTATTCTAGTAATATTGAATCTTAAATAATGCATTTATATCACATTTAAAGTTTCACATGATGGTAATGGAAACAGCAGAGTGCAGTTAGAAGAAAAGAGAGTGTTACTTGGTACGATGAAGGTTGCTTGCTCAGTCTAATAGATTTGAATCCTGTAATATTATATACACAGAGCTTAAATTAGATTTTTTTTTACCATCTGCATGGTGTCATTGTCCCGTCTTGTTCACAAATGGGTCGACTCTATCTTTTATTCCTCGAGCCATCAAACGTCTGAACATGAGCAACACACAGCCTGCTCAGTTCGTGTGGCCAAAGTCATCCCTACGATACAGGAAGAGTGAAAGAGTGTTTAACGTGTGCTTGTCTTATGTTGATGGGATTGTTTTATTTGAGGTGTCTGCAAATGTCAGGTGACTTCCCCGTGGGGACAAATACATCTATTTATCTATTTATAGTTGTAATGAATAGTTGATTAGTCTCTAGCGGCCTGGCCCTGGAGGATGGATGAGATTCATCCTAAGTCCCTTAATAGCCGGTTTATACTCGCCATTGGCACCACAACAAATTGCAGCACGCGCCAAAAGTGACATCACAACTGCCACGTCCTGGTGTCGTTTCTGCTTGTCGGGCACCTCTGAACTGTGTTCAGTGACGTACTGGTGCAGGAGCTCAGAAACTCCCACATTACAGAGAGGGAGATGCTCCAGCAGCTGAGACAGATGAAACTTTCTGAAGAAGACTTTGGGATTTCTCTCTTTCCTGTTTCGACTTCTTTTACACTCCTACCCCGGTGCTGATGTGGAGGCCCCTCTTCTATTTTTAAAAGTAGGCTTGAAACTTTCCTTGTTGATGAAGCATATAGTTAGGGCTGGCTCAGGTGATTGTGAATCCTCCCTTAGTTGCACTGCAATAATCTTGGGCTGCACTGAGCGTTTCTTCTTCACTCTGCATTTAATTACTGGTTATTTTTAATCTTTGGCTGTTTCCATAGTGTGTCTTCTGTCCTGTCTTCTCTCACCACAATCAGTTGTGGCAGATGGCCGTCACTCCCTGAGCCTGATTCTGCCGGAGGTTTCTTCCTGTTAAAAGGGAGTTTTTCCTTCCCACTGTCACCAAGTGCTCATAGAGGATTGTCTGATTCTTGGGGTTTTCTCTCTATTGTTGTAGCAGGTCACCTGCTAATCGGAAGGTTGGTGGTTCACTCCTCGTCTACTCCCGTCTGCATGCCAAATATCCTTGGGCAAGATATTAACCCCAAGTTGCTCTCAGATGCATCCATCGCAGTATGAATGTGTGTGAAGTTGGATAGAAACAACTTTAAAAAAAACAGCGCTTAAGTAGAAGAGTGCTATGAGAACCAGTCCATTATGGGGCAGCAGTGAATTAGATTCTGGATATTGTGGGTTATCCTGATGTGCACACCTCTCCTCTTGGGTGGTGGACCGTGGATTCAAAATTCAGGGGGAATCACACTCCTTGCCTCTGGTGCTGGAGAGGAGTGTTTGCCTCTTTATCTGGCTGCTTAGTTAATTATTTACCTAGTTAGTTTAACAGAAAATTAACCAACAGCAAGCCTGATTATTGATTAATAATTTGAGCTCTTTCCAAACAGACACATATTCACTGACTTTAAATTCTGTTGTAAAAGAGTTGAGGCTTTTTCCTCTTTTTGGTTAGACTGAAAATCGTGGGATGAATTTTATAAAAATAATGAATATATAATTATTAGCTGCAGTCTTACAAGTAGCTACTTTTTGAATCAAACATTTTTCAGTCTTAAGGTTTTGTTTTATTTGTGAGTTGATCTAATTGTGTATTTTCGTTCATTTCTTGTAACATTAAAAACTCATTTGTCTGTGTGTGCTTCTGTCCTTTATATTTGACCATTTCAGTGAGTCCGATGGGAACCACAGCACTGAGGATGAGGCGAGTGCGATGGACGACACTCCCGACAAACCAGACGAGGCTGCCGGCTCCACAGCTTCCATCATCTCTGTCTCTGCGGTCCCGTCCAGCACTGGAGGCCAGCTCATCCTCAACGGGTCCAGCGGCTTCCTCACCGCCTCTCTGCTCAATGGCAACTCCCTGATCTCCAGCAGTGGTGCTGGTGTTATAATTAATGGGATAAATTTAGGTGATTGCCAGACCGTCACACTGAGTCCTGTTGGAACCAGCTCTCCTTTAATACTGAACGGGGCTCAAGTAATAACCAAATCTGGGGTTGGTGTGCAGCAGCCACAGCAAGCTGTTTCTGGGGTGGAGCAGGAAGTTTCAGAAATGGAGGCCAAGCCGAGCGGCGTTCCAGCAGTTGTTCTTAACACTAACGTCACGCCTGTCTCGAACCCCATCATTTCTCTTCCCCTGCAAACCAAGACCGATAGTGACAGTGCAATGGGCTTCATCAGTGTTTCCGAATCAGAGGGCAGCAGCCAGACGGTATCATCCTCTTCTTCCTCTTCCTCACCAACCAGCCTCTCTTCACTAGTTTTAACACAAAACCACCAACGCCAGGACTCCCTCCCCCTCCCAGCATCTCTGTCATCTGCAGGCATGCTTGTCTCCAGTTCTGCAGGGGAGCAAGGGGAGTATAGCATCTCTGCTACTGCTCCCTCTACCAGCCTCAACCCTCCTAGCTCTGTGATTTCAACCAGCAACTGCACCCCTCAGGTTTTCTCTCTGCCCCAGGTTGTGCCTTCCATCCAGGGTATACCAGTATCTCACCTGGTTCAGCACTCTTCGGGAGCCCAGGTATCCCAGTGCCCTCAGCTGGTCCCAGTATCCCCCCTCACCTCACCAGCGCCTCAATTTCAAAGCCCCCAGACTCTGAACACAGGAAACAGACTGGCACAGCAGCAACAGGAAGCCTCGGCAGCTATGTCTGAAGGTGCCACAACCATAGTTTCCATCTCACCGCTCAACAACAGTCAGCTCCCCCAGCACGTGATGCAACAACTGGGGGAGCAGACCACAAACTGTACACCCAGCAAAATCCAGACACCGCAGGTTATTTCCATCTCTTCCCCAACACAAGTCGTCCCAGTCCCCCAGGCCAAAGGTGGCACACCGGCACAGCTCGTCCCACTCTCTGTGCCCCAGCTGGTACCAGTCTCCTCCATCCAAACTTCCTCCACCATCTCTTTCCCACAGGTGGTACCTGCAAGTCCTTCTATCTCCATCCCTTCTGCCCGTCTACCATTACAGATCCTCACTTCAGCTCCTGCAGCTGGAGGGGTCCCACAGGCTCCTCTCAGGTTAAACCAGCTGAGGCCCATTCAGAGCGTAGCTCCTCCAGCCAGCACGGCCCCTACGGTGCAGCTCCTAAACTCCGGCATCATTCAGCTACCCTCTACCCCTCCAGGTATTCTCAATTCATTAAATATTTAAAAAATGTAGCACCCAGAACTAAGAGAAAATTAACTGATTATTGATTAATAATTATATATACCGTATTTCCCGGACTACAAAGCGCACCTGAATATTAGCCGCACAAGCTAAAATCAGGGGAAAATCCTGTTTTGTACATACATTAGTCGCACCTGACCAAAAGCCGCAGGTGTTTCAATATTGACTTATCATATGTAAGAGAATATGCACAAAGTGAATTGTCAGGAAAGAGATGGCTGTTTGGAGACACACCCCTTTTATTAATATTTTGAAAATCAAGTTATGGGTACATATTTGCACATGTGCTGTGCTTCATAAATGAGTAACAAATGTAGTACATAACAGTAACCTACAGCACACCAGAAAAATAGATTCAGACTACCTTTTAGGCTCAGGTGCAGTGACACGGCTTTAACAAGAAGAAAAGTCAGTCATTCACCACCATCTTCCTGCGCACTAAAACCACCAAAGTCCTCTTCTCCAGTGTCGGATACAAACAGGCTCAGGATGGCTTCGTCATCCACTCTCAGCTTCTTTCCTTCGTTGTCACTTTCAAAACCAAAGATAATCCTCATTGTCATTGTCAGTCGAACACCCTCTGAAGGGCCGTGGCGGTGTCCTCCTCTTCATCATGCAGCAGTCCAGCCCTTCGAAATCCGTTGGTGATCGTGGATGTTTGCACACTTTTCCACGCTGTCAGAATCCACCGGTAGAGTTGAGCACAACTTGCTTTTCGCAAGTTTATCGCCGCTCGTCATCCACGACTCCCGCTGAACGCATAGCGCTACTTTGAAGTTTGTTTTTCGCGCTACTTGTACGGCACTATGTTGCCTGGCGGATGGACATGTGACCAACATACCACTCTTGAACCCCGATCCTTCCGCCAGGCAACGTAGTGCCGTACAACAGCGGAACAAACAAAACAAATCGTCTTACGATATCACAAAAATCATGGACAATCTATAGAAAAGCCGCACCTGACTAAAAGCTGCAGGGTTCAAAGCTTGTGCGGCTTATAGCCCGACAATTACGGTACATATATCTATGTGTGTGTATTTGTTACTGCTTCCAGCTTCTCAGACATGACTTCTTTTTCATATTCACATGAACTGATTGTATTTACAGTCAGAAAAGGTGAAATTTTTGAAGTTACTGTTAGTCAGAAAGAGTGCGCAAAGACATTTGAATGTTTTAGGACTCAGAAAAATCTTTTTAATTATTGATTAATAGATCATCATTGATTGTTTATGTGGTGCAGAAAGAAAAAAACAATGACAGACATGTTTTTTGGGGGTTTTGTCTTGCAAATAATCAACAACATGTCACACAAGTCAAAGACGAGCAGACATTGACATTTTTTGCTTAATCAGAATTGGTTATGATTAATATTTTGCTACCCACCTACCCTTGGAAAAACCCAGAAACTATTCAAATTGTCATCAAACTACGTCTTTATTATATACTGAGGTATCAAAGCTTATCATTGGGTGTACTGGGGAGGTCCTCAAATGTCGTCTCTATAGGGGGAAAAGTTGAATCTATTTGATTCTGATTGGCATCCATTCATAAATAAAAGTTTGAACAGCAGGTTGCCGTGTGCCTGAGATGACCGCATGAGGGAATATCCATTCTAAATAACATCATCCAAAGCCAACACTATGAAAAGTTATCTGAAGCCTGTGGTTCTGCTCAGATCCTCTGACCTCATTATGTGCAACACTGGACATGTTTAATATAAGCATCTACCCGCAAGTTAGTATGTACCTGGGAAAATTTGAGGAATATTTATCAGTACAGTGTTTGTTTTTTTTCCATTGATAGCACTACAAAACCAAACATAAAAGAAAATAATGCTTTCAGAAACATGTTCTGTTTCTGTATGATATTATATATATATATATGCCATTCTGTAAAACACTCATTAAAAGTATTGATCTATAACTTGGATTGCTGCATGCACTTATAAGATATAGCCCCATTGCTTTTTATATCAGCTGAATCTGGTTATATTGTTTAGATTGTTGCCAGTTTATCATTTATCATTCATATTCATAGGTAACCTTCTCCTCGGTGGTAGCCCCTACCTGAGTGTCCAGCAAGGCAAGCTGATTCTGACCATCCCAGCAGGCATTCAGCTCACCAGTTTGCCCCTGAAACCAGTCCCTGACGCTTCCACCATCTCTACAAACGGAGTGATCCCCATTCTTAACCCTTCTACCTTTCCCGTAGTCTCACAGCCTTCAACACCAACGCCCAGCAGCCTCGCCGCATCATCTCCCCTGAACTTCATCAGCTCATCTCCACCATACTGTGCTCAAGAGACTCCCATCCAAACCAGCCAAGTGCACGCAATCCCCTCCCCTCACCCGCTGGACCCAACGGCCACCCCGACAACGCAGAATGCTCTGACTCCAGAAAGCATGCTCACGCTCAGCCCCATGTACACTGGAGTGACACCAAATAGCCAAATGCCCCAGCCAGTGTGGAGCCCAGTGCCCCTCTCCACTTCAGCCAGTTTAACTCTGTTTGACGTCCGCACCAAGGGGGACCTACCTGTGGACCCAGCCTTGTTGGGTCTACCTGGTGGGGAGTCGCTGCTCCTGGGCAGCCCCTCTCCAGAGCAGGATGTGGAAGCCAGCTCGCCACTTGGGAATCCAGAGGAAATCGATGGAGAATCAAAAATCCTTACTCAGCTTCAGTCTGTCCCTGTGGATGACGAGCTGGGCTTATAGTTTTTAAAACTGGTTCAACACCACAGATCTGTTTGTCTTGTTTGGATGACTTGAAACATTTTTATCCCACATCATGCATCATATAAGATCACCATATTTTTTTATAACCTACAGCAGCAATTCTCACTCAGTAGACCAGATGCCATTGTGGTGCTAGCTGGAAATTTTCCAGCTCTCTTTATTATGAATGGGATTATTCACCTGCTGGTTCAATTACTCCTCTCAGTTTGGATTAAGATTTTTTTTATTTTATTTTTTACTAAAATCAGTATGTGCCTTACTTTTTTTTTTTTTTTTTATAAAAAGATCAGATCCGCACAGATGATTTAAGGATTAATCTGCTTGACTCACAAGTCTTGATGTTAGACCAAGACTTGTGAGTCATGGGGTCATGGATCCTTCTTGTGGTTTTGTGGACTAACTCAGCTCTACTACGTCTGGGTTTCTGATATAGATCCACAACAGTGATACACTGTTCAAAAGGGAAAAATCTTTAAATGGTTCCCTCCCTGTCCTGAATTCAGCCTGAATATATTCTGCCAACACTCCAGCAATATCCCTTCATCCATCATCTCCCACTCATCCTGGACCAGGTCATAGTAGAAGGTAGCCTAAGCAGCTATCAACTTCAGTTCTTCCAGGAGGAAACCAAGACATTCCCAAGCCAGCAACAACAGCACACTGTTTCCAGTGATCAATCGTGGAGTCGTCCTGGTCGGATCCCTGAACCACTTCAGCTGGTTCTTTTTAAAGCAGAAGGGCAGCGGCTCTCCTCTGAGCTCCTTCTCACTTTGTCTCCAACTTTGAAGAATCTGACTTGCATCTCATGGTCTTATTCTTCCAGTTACCACCCCAAGTATCCCTAATATTTAATTCCTCACAGTGTAGAGTAGGAGTGTACAGAACAGTCGGACTCACCTCTCTTCAAAACAACTGGATCATCTGCCTAACTGCTCGCGCCACACCAGTCCACCATATTTTCACCATCCACCAGTCCTCTTCCACACTTTCGTCAGGATAATTTAACTCCTACATGTGTAACAGGTTCACCTAACAAATAAACGATCCTCGATTCTGGGTGGAGACCCAAATCCCTTTCGGGGTTGCGTCAGGAAGAGCATCCAGCATAAAAAATCTTCCCAATCCCTAGTGAATAAGGGAGTAGCTACTTGTAGCAACAACACAAACTCACCCTAAACCCACAGTGGAGACTTTTGTTTTTAACTTAGAGGTTCGGATTCTCATCCCACCCTGCAGGATGTCACCCTCCGAACATCTGACCACCGAACATCGACACCACCAGTTCTGTCAGTTAAGTCTATGAACACAGTCGGTGATTAAGGGCAAGCATGGCTGAATCTGTTGCCCAGTTGCAACGAGTTTGACCAGGAATATAGCGAATATTATAATCTACACAAACATTAGATCATAGCTGAAAGGGCTATATGACAGTATTTTATTACCACACGTTAGTAGTGTTGTTTTTATCATTGAACTGTCTGCAGTTTCCAGGATTCAGCACTGCCTGACCTTTGTTTAAAAAAACAAACAAACCTATATATAGAACAGGAGGAAATAAAAGGGTTTATACTCTATGCAATGCATGTTTAGTTCTTCATAAGACACTATGTCGCACAGTGGCTGAGTGTAATTTTTTTAAAGCCAGTACTCTTGGGAGATAAAAAGAAGCTGTGCTGAGCTTTTAAAAGGAAGCACAGCAGAGCATTACACTAAAACATGTTGCGATGTTTCCTGTTAACATCTCAGCATGTTAATACTTATAAGTGCCTTATTTTAAAGCTCACACGTTTGATGTTATTGATGTTCTGACTAAAACGTGCTATATATATATTTGCTATGTACTCAACCAAATACCTGGATTCACTTCATATGGATTCTTTTGTGTCTACGTTTATGAATGAGTTTGTTCAGTGATACACAAACGTGTCTTTTCTTTTTTTGGTTGTGTGGTCATAGCTCAGTTGTGTTTTTTATTTTGTTGTTGTTGTATATTTTGCACATTTCATTCACATATTGTTTACGCTGCGCTGCCACGGTGTTATGACAGCGGTCGGACTCATTTCACAGTCTCTTAGTAAGAGTGACGCAGAAAGATAAGGAGCCAAGAAGATTAATCAGGAAGTTGTGGTTCGTGTTTTTGAGATATTGTTAAATTTTTGAGTACAGCTCGATCAAAGCTGTGTGACCTTTCTGTTGTCATAACACAGGTAAGCGGTCAAACCTTTGGCCAATTATGGTACAAAAAAAAATCAGAAAAACACGTATAGTTACATTAATGTGTGTGTGTTTGTTGGTCTCATTTAATCTATTTAAGGCATGCATCAATCAGTTAGTAGTTTTTAAAACAGTCCTCGAGGAGAAGCTGTGGATAGGAAATGTTCATTATCAATTCACGCTGTAACGTGAGGTTTTCCAAGCTCAGCTTCCAGGACATTAGCTTGGACAAATCAACCTGAATTTAGCTGAGTGTTTAAATTTGTTTGGGGGGGGGGGGGTAAAGGAAAATGTTTTCATTGTGTTTGTTCATATTAGCCATTTCTTACCAAAGTATGTTGACATTAAAGCCTGCATGGCTTACGCACACATGTTCCTGGATTGGTTTTCACTCTCCAGCCTGACGTGTAACATTCATGACTCCAGACTTAACCAAAGATGTCGTGTGTTTTTGCTTTGTTTTTGTTTCTGAGTTTTCAAAGGGATCATTTGTGCCTCGTCTTCTCATTTTTGTACTCAAATGCATTCTATTTTTTATATTACATGATACTGTAATAAACTACATTTACAGAAAAGACTGTGATTATTGTGGATGTCCTCATGCGCCACACTTTGGAACTGTAGATTATTGCGAGTGAGGGGGGGGGGGGGTGACAACCTTTGCTTCTAATTTGGCAAGAAAATTTTATTCAAATGTGTTCTTTTACTGAGAAACCATCGTGCTCTGACTCTGCGTGCAAGTCAGACCAAAATGTGTGTGAGCTTGTGCATGCATGTGTTTGTACAAGAGAAGGAGGGGATGCATGGTGTGTTATGATAGCCCTGATGGTCTCAGGTTACCTGTGCCACGGTATGATGAGTAATGCTACACACACATGCAGTTTACTTAGTTTTTGTTCATCCACACACACAAGGGCATAGAGGGAAGGCTTTGGCGCTCTCCTGAGAAGATATTTTCACCTCGCGCCTCAGGACCCATCCATGCAGCTATGATCTTCACAGCAGAGCAGGTCACCTGCGTGTGCGAGGTCCTGCTGCAGAGCGGCTGCATAGATCGTCTCGCCAGCTTCCTCCGCACTCTTCCTCCTGCTTCCTCCTCCTCGTGCCCCGGGGAGCTTGAGAGCGTGCTAAAAGCCAAAGCCGCGGTGGCCTTTCACCAAGGGCGCTTCTCAGACCTCTACACCCTGCTGGAGGGCTTCCCCTTCTCTGCACGCAGCCACCCGCTCCTGCAGCAGCTCTGGCTGCAAGCCCACTACATAGAAGCGGAGAGGCAGAGGGGCCGACCCCTGGGAGCTGTGGGGAAGTACCGCGTGAGGAGAAAATTTCCTCTACCAAACACCATCTGGGACGGAGAGGAGACCAGTTACTGCTTCAAGGTAGGCAAACACTAAAACTGCATGTTTTTAAGTAACTGAAGTGTGAGCTGCATTTAATCAAGTAGTGTACTGGCACTGATTGAAGTGGAGCATAGTGTACTTGTGGGCTACTAATACTACTATGTACAAGTCGTGTACTATCACATCTGAGGAATACTGCATCTTTAATACAGTATGTGACCTCTATAGCATTATAGGACCAGTGGGATGTAACTTGGTATTTTACTCACATACTTAATTTAAGCATTTCTATGGAGCATGCTGCATCTATGCCATTGTATTTCGGCTTAAAATACAGTGCTATGCAAATCTCGAGCCACCCTAATTTCTTTATATTTTGCTTCTAAGGAGTAGAACTTGTAATTTTTAAAGTGGTCTTGACTAATAGTTCTCTAGGTTTTCTGAAGCTTTTTCAAAGTCTTTCTTTGGACACTGGCTGCTGTTTCACTTAGGTCAGCTACAAGGATTAAAAATATTTTCAGAGGAATGGGTTTTGTTTTTAAAAAAAATGTGTTCGTTAGTTATTCAGAAAGCGGCACGGTGGCGTGCTGGTTAGCACTGTTGCCTGACAGCAAGAAGAGATTGAACATCTCTCTGGGTACTCCGATTTCCTCCCATAGTCCAAAGACATGCAGTTAGTGGGGTTAGGCAAATTGTCCAGGGTGAACTGCCTCTTGTTCTGTGATAGCTGGGATAGGCTCCAGCCCTCCTGCTACCCTGACAAGGATAAGTGGAAGAGAATGGATGGTTAGTTATTTGGAACCAGTTAACACTGACCTATCTCAAGGATGGACCAGTGCTGTCTACATGTAAGGGGTATCTTTAGGCACTTCAATCTAGTTCAGTCTATGAGAAATGCCAAAGATAATAGTTTGACAGGCATAAAAGGTTTGGGGGGTTTTTGCAATTAGTCGAAAGGTTTAGCTCAGCAGGGGTGTGCAATGTGTGCTTTAAAAAATGAGGAAACTGAAAATGTGGAGACAAAAACAAATCTCAGTAGAAGGAAGGTATCTAAAAGTCATGTATGTAAGAAATAGGAAAAAGACCTGACACAGAGATGCACATGGCCCGTTAGCTAATAAGAGATGCTATTACAGTTTCTGGATCGCTCACATATCTTCTGATAATAATGTCCAGATTTCACTATTTATTTTATTTAACTGCAAACAGGAAAAATCTCGGAGTATCCTCAGGGAGTGGTACCGCCATAAGCCGTATCCCTCCACCCGAGAAAAGCGGGAGCTAGCAGCAGCCACCGGCCTCACCGCCATCCAGGTCAGCAACTGGTTCAAGAACCGCCGGCAGAGGGACCGCATAGCGGAGTTTACCGGGTCAGTGAAGGGCACCAGGTCGCTGTAAGCTGAACTGCTGTCCTCTTATCATTCAAAGAACCCCCATGTAAACTAATACTAATAATAAAAAGTGATGAACGCGTCTAGTTACCTCGAAAGTCGGAGCTGGGAGCGACGTACGAAAAACAGGAAAGAAAACGCAGTTTTACTTATGTTTAAGCGCACTGCTGCCATCCTGGATTGCTAAATCGTAGTTTGGGCTTTGGGGCTTCTCCGATTTGTCAAATTGGAGGTTAGACTTGAGTGTATGTTGCAGGTGAAACGTCTGACTGGGAACAGGGAAATTGCGACTGCTAATGGAAGGCGCCATCAGTGGCCCACAGAAAGCGAATGGATACACCGAATAAACAAACCGTTGGCGTTTAGCATTAAGCAATAAAAATCGGGATTTGTGCTTTCTGTAATAATTTAAATTAATGACTAAAAAAAAATCACCTACTCATACCTTTAACTTAAAATTGAATAGAATAGGGTCTTTACAGAAATCATTGATTTTATACTTTTCGTTAAGAAACCGATTTTTAAAAAATCGCCGAGTGATTTTAAAACATTGCCACCATAAGCTAACTCGATTCTCTTACCTTATAGTCGGGCATAAAATAGTTCCTCCTTTTTTCCTGTAGCTTTTTTTTCTATCACCAAACTAAATTACATAAGCAGTACATATCAGTTTAAAGAAACTGGTATTTTAGTTAATATGCATTTCATGCACATAGTGATAGGGTTCACTGATAATTCTGAAAGTTCGAGTCAACGTTGTGGGGAAAAAACAAGCGAATGGCTGAACGATTTTTTCCCCTGTTAAAACTAGAAAAAAAAAACATCTATGTGAAGCGAAGCATTTAACTGGGTTGTACTTTCTACAAAACGCTTTAAGGAGACTTTAATCTGGCATGCCGTAAATAGAATTTATCACTGTGGCGCACGCGTTGAATTTTGCATAATAGCACCACCTTGTGGCTACAGTAAGACATTAATCTGTACTTTTTTCTAAATCTCATGATCCTTCAGTTTTCAGACAGGCTCTCGAGGACCTTCAGAACAAGCCTACCCATCCTCTGACAACGACCTTTCACCTCCAGGCAGTCCCCAGTGCTGCAGCGAACCACCTCCACCCCTTTTCCATCCACTGCCTCCTCCACTGCACCACACATGTGGAGGGCATCAAGATGTTTAAGCTGTCCAGTGGTTGATAGATCATCATAATTTCTGTTGTCATTGAAAGTTTATTACCAAAACAAGACCTAGCAGATCCCCTACAGAGACTTAAACGTTTACAGAATATCACACAAGACAGACATCAGACGTCTGGAGATTAAAGCCAACAGACTGGATCACAGGTGTGGCATAAAGGTGCATCTCCACACTGCATTCACAGATGAAATCAAAACATTTATAACGATCAGGGAATTATTTTTATTAAAGGGTACATGCTGGTAAACTGCACCCACATGTATCATACCCAAAGGTTACACACTGAACCAGGAGACAGCGTTTTCAGTGTTTACGACTTCCTGAAATGTCTTGAAACTGTAAGAGAACCTGAATAAAATAATTTCACAATCACTGCGGTGTGATCTTTTACCATAGTAACATCTTCATGATTTTCATCTTGCTGGCACTTCATAACAGCCAAGGCCATGAGGATCTTCACTGATGTGAAGGTAAAGTCAGGAGAAGGTACTCACAGATAAACTACGAAAAGCGTCCTCAGCAGCAGCGCTCGTCACAGGTTGTTCTTAAAGGGGGACCCGTCGTGCTTTTGCTGGTTTCCTTTCATATGTATACATAAACGGCTACAGTTGTGGATGCTCCTATTACATATGGCCAAAGCTCAAGCTTGAGAGTGCTCTAAATGCGCTTTTTCACAGTTTTTTTTCTACACTTGGCTCTGAATGATGTCACTGAGAGCAGATATTCTATTATTTATGATGGGCAGCCAATCAAAATGAGCTCAGTTTAAAAGGAGAGGCTTGTTTCAGGCTGCATGTGATCAGTAAATCATGCAAAACTACTTGAGCAGAGTCTGAGAGAAAAATCTCGGAGCTGAAAACGAGCACAACAGGTCCCTCTCAAGAAGACGAAGAGCATCTCCATCTCTTATTAACAGGCTAAATCATCAATAAGGCTAATACGGCTTTTTTTCTTTCACAGGAACAGAACAAAAACATTAATATAGAGTCACAGACACATTTCCCAGCTGCTTCTCAGGTATGATGCTCCCCAGCATGTGTATTAGTAATAAAGTTTTAACCATCCACTTCACACACTTTGCTCAGCTGTGTCCAATTCGTTGTCCACGTGAACCCGAGGACTGCCCAGCAGATACACGTCTTTGGTAAAGTTCAGATTCCAGTTTATTTAATTTCACCAGGCTCTCCTCTTCCTCACGTCGCTGTTTATCGCCAGTCCTGTTCGGACCGTTGCTATCTATGTTCAGCGCTCAGAGGCCCAGGTACTCCGCCACAAACACAGCCATGACCTTCGTCAGGTTCTCCACCGTCGGGCGGTGCATGTTCTCCTCCGTGTCCTCCAGTGTGTGCCAGAACTGTGGGAAGGGAGTGGCGATGACATGCAGCACGGGGACGCCTGTACAGAGACACGAAGGCAGGTATGATGACTGAGCATGGGTTAAAGAAAGTGACTTCTCTTCTTTAAGGAGATAAATCCCTGGAGGCAGACATGTGCTACAGTACTGAGCTTAAAAGGTTCAATACCTGTTTTGAACTTCTTAAATTTTAACCCTTGCGGATTGACTGTAATTACACGAGCGAGGCAAAGAAACATTCAAATACACCAGTACAGGACTGCCAGTGTCTTTGTTCATGGAAAGCATCGCTGCTGCAGTCCTAATCGAAGTGTCTTGTGGCTTGCTTCGACTATAATAACTCTGAGGGATGACCTCCAGCTGCAGGGGTCAGGGGGTGGGTATACAGGCTACACTCCTGGTTCCCACCTACCCTTGTGAAGGAAGGGGATGTGGTCGTCCTGCACGGGTCCGAGATACACATCCTTCCTGAAGTAGGTCTGCTCTGAGGGGTGAGACGTCAGGAGACCCTGTCGATGGAGCCGCTTTTCTGAAGGTGGAGGAGGAGGCAGAGATCGGGTCTACAAGTGTTCAGGAGGGATTCAAGCATTGGTGGAGGAGTTACGGCGGACGCTTACCTGCAGCAATCAGGCGGTCAAACCAGCGTGCAGTGTTATCGAAGTGATTCGCAATCAGCGGATCGGGACCACCGAGTAGGTCGAGCAGCACGAAGAGATCCTGCAGAGATGAAGTTAGAGAGACGGGAGCTGGCATTTGTCTTAATCAGAGTAATTTAAATGTTAATGTAAGTCAAAGGGTCACTCCATGACCCTCTCACCTGACCTTCTCATAATCCTTTCTCATGACCTTTGTGTGCAAAAATGTTTTTTAAATGAGTTTATGCACATTTTACCTTCATATTATGAATATTTACTGACTTAAAAAGGCTCATTATTCTCCTTAAGAGCCTGTAGATGTAAGTATGAAGCTGAGTCTGAGGTGGAAACTTTTTCAGATTTGACTGACCAAAGCGTGGCTGGAGTCAAGCTGTGCAAACTGAAGGACAGCGTGGAGCGCGTCTGGTTCAGGAAGTAAGTGTGACCACAGAGGAAACATATTTCTGCTTGCAGCTTCCTCACCAGTGCCTGAAGCATGCTGGCGTGCGAGGAGGCTGCCGGGTGGGGCGTGTTGGCCATGCGCTCGGCCAGGTGGCGCGAGCCGTACAGTGAGTCGGTGGCGGTCCATTCTTCAAATGACTCCTCGCCGTCGAAAAACACAAGCTGGAGAGTTACGGGAAGTTTCTGAGAGGAAAAACATAGAAAGCAGAGGTAATCAAATTTGTGAGGGGGAAAAAAAAGCAGGGCTTGAGTTTCTCTTTCTGCAGTGCTGTTGCAGTGTGTGTTTCTACGGTAACTACATAAATCACAGCCCTCTGGAGAGATAGTGCTCGAGTCAGCATTTTCTCCCCAGTACTGCGGCCTCAGAAGCAGAGGGATGAAACAACACAATAAGAAAGACTCTCGTCAGCATCTCAGCCCTTTACTTTTCATCGTGAGCGGGAACCACATCTGTCAGCATCTGCTTTGTCTGTTGTTTAAATTCAGCCAACACAAAACCCACCTGCTGTTTGAATGACCTAAGCTGAGCATCCAGAGAGGTGGCGAGCTCCAGGATCATAGCGCAGGGCACTGCAGAATCGCTGGCCCCCAGGAACACCTTCTCCGGGGCTCGCGGGTCTGGAGGCAGCACCTTGGAGTCATAGTGGCAGGCCAGGAGCAGCCGTCGAGGTGCCGAAGGGTCCAGAGTGGCCACGACGTTGGTGAAAGTGACCTGGCCTCGAGGCGTAGGGGACTGGAACGAGTCCAGGTCTATGGACCAGCCAGCAGACAGCGAGGACAGGGTGGAGGTGATGTGCTGAAGTGGAGCAGGGAGTTAATGATGAGGGGGGAATGTGTAAAAGTGAGGAAGCTATAAATATTTACACCCACCTGCTGTACAGACAGGCTGCCCTGCGTGCCTGGGAGGCGCTCTATCAGGATGGGCCGCAGGTGAGCCTCCCACAGGCGAGTGCCGTCCACCTGAGAGGCCAGACGGCGGATCTGAGCTGGAGAGCACTTACTGGGTTTGTGGGACAGCTGGAGGAGAGGGAAAAAAGAACAGTCTGTAAACACGAGCATGGGACGTTCCACATGTTCGTGGTCCAGAGGTTCACGTCCTTTCTGATGGGTTTAAAGGATCATTCAGTTCCTCCAGTGTTTATATTACACCTCCTTTTCTCCATTTAACTATTTTGTCAACATGTTTTTTTTCCTTTGACTATCGAAGGTTCAATGCCCCAAAGCAAAACTAGCCCACACACAGTTCAGGCAAACAGTCTGCATTACCTTACTAAGGACAAGTCTGTGCAGTTTCCTGTTGTTTTTGGCAATGTTTTACAGAAAACTGTATTTAAGCCAAAGAAAAATTAACCCCTACTAAAAAAAAAAAAAAAAAAAATGTTTTTAGCACAGTCCTCATGGGTTTTCTTCGGTGGAAAGCCAAAACCTCTTAGGAGGGCCCCAAAAATACAGTTGTGGTCAAATGTTTACATGCACAGTGTACTTCTTCAGTGATTGTGATTGACTACATCTGGTAGATTGCTTTTGACAGCACTCATCGTTGTACTGACCAATATTCAGAATAATGGGAAAGTCAAAGGAACTGTAGATTTACATAAGCTGGGAAGGCTTCTTGGAGCCATTTCTGAACAACTGCAGAGTCCAAGATCAACAGTTTATTCATGTCACACCACTTTTCCAAAATCTGGAAGAAGACTCAAACTGTCATCCTCAGATGTTCAGGAATAAGTGTAAACTGCTGGAACGCCAGTGTCAATTCAATTCAATTGATTTTATATAGCGCCAACTCATAACAACAGTCACCTAAAGGCGCTTTATATTGTAAGTTAGACCCTAGAATAATACATACAGAGAAAAACCCAACAATCATATGACCCCCTATGAGCAAGCACTTTGCCGACAGTGGGAAGGAAAAACTCCCTTTTAACAGGAAGAAACCTCCAGCAGAACCAGGCTCATGGAAGGGCGGGGCCATCTGCCGCAACCGGTTGGGGTGGGAGAAGGAAGACAGGATAAAAGACATGCTGTGGAAGAGAGCCACAGTGTCACTGTCCACAATGAACTTAGTTTGATATTGCCATGGACTGAGAATTGCCAGGGTACATTTGGGTAAAGGGTTTCAAACCTAAGAACACTGTGGCAACTGTCAACTAGGGCTGTGCGATATGACCAAAATCTCATATCCCGATATAAGAATTCTATCGTCCGATAACGGTATAAATCACAAAAATGTAACATTTTCTGTAAATTCTGTGACTCTCGGGCAGCTCGACTTGCAGGAAGTGTTTCCAGCTGCGCGTCATGTAGCTGGAGTCGAGTGTTTTAACAGATGCATGAAACGATACATTTTTAGCCATAAGTTGTAACAGCCGCCGTTTTCTTTGTGAGTATTTATTACACAGCGTGCTGCGGGGAAAAGCCTGTTCTAACGTTTGAGTCTAAGGTTTATTTTTTAGCACTTGACGGCTCTCTTTTACTTCTCATCCGTAAATAATCTGCTCTTTCACGTGATTCAGTTTATTTTGAAAAGTCTCAACAGGATCCTGAGCTTTATTGTGAAAGGTTTATGTGGAACATAAACAAGCGGACACGCGATGCTGTTACCGTCGTTGTTGCTAACCACAACGCATAAAAACAGGCGCTTGTCCGTCTGTAGTGTGGTTATATTAAATATAAGAGAAAGAGAGAACTTTAAGAAATTAATATAGCCACTACAGTGACCATCAAAACGATGAAAAAATATTGCCGTAAGCAGTTTATTTTTGCGACACCACGAAACAAACGATAGCGTAAAATGAAACATAGACGTTTTGATATCGTCATCTGATATATATTCGTTATATCGAACAGCCCTACTGTCAACCATGGAGGCATGGTAGCTGACAGTGATCTGAGCCAGGAAACCAAACAATTTAAATATAATCTACCAAAATCCAACCAGAAGTGTTGTGATGGTCCGATCGAGGTGCAACTTGCTATGGGACATTTAACCAAATATCAATGGGGTGTGTATATATTTGAGCTCGTGCACACAACTCTTGTTTTTTAATTAATTAAAAGTTGTATGCTGTACAATCATTCAACACGGCTAAAAAAACAATTCAAAGAAATTATTAAAAGCTGAAAATTACCATGACAGTCATGCCCGTGATGAGTCAGAATAAACTTCTGGCCACAGCTGTATGTGCTTAACAACATAAGAGCATATGTGACGTTTGTAAAACTTGCAGCTCTTTTTGTGCTTCATTCAAATCCCAAATCATAAACATGAAGGTAAGATGATTTTGTTTGTGTTATATGAAAGTAAATTAAACATCTTTGGGTTTGGGCTGCTGATCAGAAGCTATGAGCAGCTCTGTTCACCTTTTTATTTGCAGGAATCTGTAATTTATTTCTGATTTGGGGCAACGCAAACTAAACTGCCATGACTAAGGAGTAAAGTAAAATGAGGATAGGTAAAAGCTGCAGAGTGAAACATGATCAGTGGCACACCTGCGCTGCTGCGGCGCTCATTATTAATGGAGCCGAGCGTCTAAATAGACAGGTCGTCAGTTTATTTATGTAGCACGTTTAATCACAACAGATGTCGACTTCTCAAAGTGGTGCTTGGAACTGCTGCCCGTCAACTGAGCGTGGGATATAAAATTGTAGCATTGCTGATCGTTGGCGAAGGGCAGATCTGTGCAAGAACTTCTAAGTGAAATAAATTGACTTTAATATGAATCAGAAAGAGTGAGAGTGAGATCAGTGAAATTTGTTCATATGAGAGCCTCCCAGTCAGGACTGCAGCAGCAGCAGGGAGAAGAAACAGCAGTAGGCCTCTACATAATAGTAGTTTTCATTTTCAGTCAATATTACAGGATAGAGAAAATGCTACTCTTGGCCACATGACTCCTCTCAAAGGGCTTAGATTCACAAACGTGCTACGTGATACACTGCTACACAGAATCAGCATTGTCTTGCAATGGTCACAAGTCAAGCAATATAAGACGTATCAATGTACTACACGGGACACGCACTCACTGATGAATAAAGACGTCCTGAAAATCATCATTAAGCATGTCACACCCGACATGCTACATGTTACAGCTGGCTGTTTTTATGTTGATATCAGCCACTGCACTGAGAGTGTCAGTATCCCACCAAACTGCTGACTCGTCATGAATCACACCTGCAGACTATATGCCTGACTTCACATCGGTTTGGCCTTGCAAGTTAAATTATTATTATGTTTTCACAGCTCGAGTCTTTTGCCCATTAAAAATGAACAGTGCCTCTGTAATTCTATTCAAAAAGATTCATTTTTAGGTTAAACTGAAACTGTTTCAGAGCTCTGAGTGAATTTCAGGTGTCAAGTTTGACTGAAAGTTAGTTGGGTTTTTGATGTTGTTGTTGTTGTTGTTTTTAACATATAATCTGGTGCTGTGTTCACTTCTGCATCTATCTGTGTGATTGTGTTTCTAATAGTTACTGTGGCTCCTGCTGCTTTAATGTTTTACCTGGCTCATTTAAAATAAAAGTAAAATAATCTATTTTTGGTAAAAAAAAAATAAAAAAAAAAAAAAGAAAAGAAAGAAAGAAAAAAAAAACAAAAACAAAAATTTAGCTCATATATAAAATGACTTTGGCTCTTTATTTGTTTTGCATGTATGCCAACATCAGCTTGCTCACAGATACACTTTAAAGTTATTATAAGCAGACAATGATTCAATTTAAGCTCAGTAATTACTTCAGCATGATCCGAGTTATGTAAAAATGACTATGGGCTCATCTGCGTGATTACAGATGCTCTGCAGCACTATATGATTCAGCTCCACTGCTGCAAACCCAGATTCAAACTTTGCATTGCCTCACTCCACAGTAGCCGCTGTTATCAGCCAGATTTTTCGTATTAAGATCCTGATCATTTAGATTTGGAATGACTGCGATGCTGTATTTGAGTTATTCTTATAAAAGCTAAGTTATCCTGGAGTACTGGTCTGAAGTAACCCGTAGCACAGCTGTGACTGAACAGGTCTGGTTGCAGTGAGGTGTCATAATGACCGTCTGTGGGGATAAAATCAGTCCTGCTGTGTGCACAGCTTCAGTTTGTTTCCTGTCGCAGCTCTTACCCTGTCTCTGCTCAGATCCACCGCTGGCACGCGGCTCACATGTCCGGTGACGGTGTCGTTGGACAGGTACACTCCCAGGACCACCGCCAGCACCAGAACACCGAGGAGGCAGAACAGCAGCACCCGGGCCCGGGGCATCCGGACCCGGTCACAGCCGGGCAGCGAGCCGCCGCCCCCGCTGCTCTGCTGGAGCGGCTTGAACCTGCGGCCGGACCTGGACATGACTGAACGCGCAGAGCCGCTCCTGGCGGTCCTTACAGCTACGTGTCACAACCGGCTTTGCAGAACAGCGCAGGAGAGAGAGTCACACAGGAAGTGGAGGCTGTTGAGAAGCAAAGCCGAGGGGGACATCCGACACAGCACGCTGCCCTCCTGCAGCACAGCGGCAGCCCATCATTAGCTGCAGCTCGGCGGACTCCGGGGGTCGCAGCTCCTAGACGCAGCGGCCCCGCAGCTCGAAGACACGCCGGACATGTTGGAGATGTTCAGTGGAGCTTTTAATCCATCATAAATTACAACAGAGACACAAACTGCCGCCTGTAACGCCTCACTTTCTGTCGTAAAACTCGTTTTAATCCACTTACAGCTACATCAGAGAAACACTACAAAAATGAAGTAACGAAGCAAGCTTATCATAACTCCACTGCCGCGTTATTCCTTTTAAAAATGTTTAATTTTAACCCCTTCTCTTTACGGGACATCTCCACTGAAAACTGCACTGCTTCTTCTTCTGTGGTGCCTGTAGGGGGGTAAAGACGTAATCGCCACCTATGGAGCGCAAAAGGAACTACAGTAAACAACACAACACTTTGTTAGGTACATCTTCTTGTTCTTGCCTTCAGATTGCCCTTAACCCAAACACTTCAATTCGGCTTCCTGGAAAGTGTTGGAAAATTTGAAGGAGAACATTAATTTGGGACTTTTATTTGTATTTTCATAGGTTTTACAGACATTCCCCGTGGCCATTACCACCAAAGTAAATAAGTAATAGATTTCTGTCATTTTACACACTCACTACTTACCGTTTAAGCCTAAAGAGTCAGATTTCTTTCATTTGCTACAGCAGCATTTCTTTAACATGTAACGTGTAAAACTGAGACATACAGTTAGGATTGCAGTTCTTTTTCTTATATTAAAATATCTCAGGGATTATATGTATCACTAAGCTTCAGCTTCCTGTTTTTAGCTGACAGGAGTGGCACCCTCCTTTTGTTGGGGGGTGGCACATTCATCTGCTAGTGTAGACAGACCTACAGTCATCTGCTGCTGTAGTTCATCTTGCACATGCAGAGATGCTCTTCTGCATCAATTTGAATTTCAGCAGGTTGCATTGATCATGACTACATGCCTAAATGCAGTGAGTTGGTGGCATGTGATTGACTAATTAGATATTTGCAATAAGCCGTTGAATAGAATTGAATACAATGCCTTTATTGTCACAATACAGACATACAATGAGATACAGAGCATCTCCTACTCAGTGCAAACATGTATATAGTGCTGCACAGTTATTGCAACACTATATACAAATGGACAGTATTTATAGAAAAAATATATAAAATGTGCAAATATACAATCTGATAAAATTAAATAAATAAATCAGTCAATATGTAAATAAATAGTGTTGTGTATATACAGTTTGGGTTATTGCACAGTGATGGTTTATAGAGGGAAATCCTTGGAATGGGGGGTGAACTGTGTTTATCAGTGCATGTGTGAGTTCAGGGTGGTTATGGCTTTTGGGAAGAAACTGTTCTTGAGTCTGTGGGTCTTTGTGCTATTGCACCTGTAGCGCTTCCCTGAGGAAGCAGGTTGAACAAGTTGAAACCAGGGTGGGAACTGTCTTTGATGATGTTTGTTGCTCTGTTGAGGCAGTGGGAGGAATAAATGTCCATCAGAGAGAGGAGAAGGCAGCCGATGATCTTCTGTGCTGCCTTGACTACACTCTGAAGCCTCACTCTATCTGCCTTAGTGCAGGTGTAGGTGTGCCCAATGAAGTGGCCATTGAGTGTATATTTTCTACTGCTTCTGCAGCACATTAAACTTCAGTGCTTTGCTGTGACAAAGCAAACATGTTTTATTTATTACTGTTTCTCCGGATTTTTAAGTCTTCTGACTCTTTAAGGATTTAAGTTTAAATCAAACCTTTTAAACTGATGCATCAGAAACGTGTAATTCACAAATATAATACTTTGACATGCAGTTATTATTTATACTTTGGTTCTTTGTAAATTACCACTATAATATGTGTTCTTACGATCCAAAATCCTGCCTCTGAAAACAAAACAGACATATATACAAACTGAAAACGCACAATAAACCCCAAACACACCATTTTTTCTGTACTAACTCGGGAATTTTTAACCTTTTCAGACAAATACACCTCATGTACACATACATGTGACATTTTCCTGTTAACAGGATAGTTTACTTTGACTGTAAAAGTTGCTTTTTTGTGTGTTTTGACCCACTGTTATGACACACTTCTCTGTCCCGCCAGATTTGAAGTCCCGCGATGTTGATTGGCCGAGATGCCTGTCCATCTCTTCACTTCCGTGGTGACGCATTCCGTACAAATAGGAGGTGAGCGGGTTTTCTGGGGCTCTTTCGCGCGCTTCTACAGCAAGCAGTCGGCGAGTTAGTGTCCAGCAGCTCGCTGTGATCCCGCGAACAGCTTCGACTGTACCTGGAGAGCTGCTCACACCCCCGTCCCTGAGACAGAGACGCCTGAGCCCGCCAACATGCATGTGATCAAAAGAGGTGAGCGCTGCGATGTTGTAGCAGGCCTCGGTTAGCTTCGTGTGGAGTTACCGGTGATTCTGTCTGCTGTGGGGTTACATCATTTAGCGACAGGCTGGTTAACCTGGACTAGTGAGGAGCTGGTTAGTGCTGCACCGTCCCCCTGACGTGGAGGTTAAACGTGTTTAAGTGGTGGTGGTGGGGTCGGTTGTAGTTTGACAATATGGACTTAGTCTTTGTCTTAAAAGAGGCGCCAAAAGTTTTTATAGCCTCGCAGTGTAACGTCATAAAGAAGATCTATAAACCCTTACAACACCTCCTCTTTGAAGGTAGTTTTGACAGTGTGTTCAGAGTTTGATCTGAACTGTAATGTTCAAACCTTACAGTGTTGAGCAGGTCTTGGCGATGATTGGGAGAAAGAACTCCCAATCATCAAGAAGAGAAATCGGTTCTTTTCCTGTTAGGAGGGTTCAGGGAGGGGCAGCCATCGACTGGTTGGAGGATGAGGGGAGATGGAAGGGAAAAGGAGCAGAGGGAGGAAAAAATAACAACTAAACAAGAGAAGAGTGTAGAAAAAAGATTAATGACAAAACACAAAGAAAAACGATTAATAGAGACTAAATGCATCATAGGAAGAAACTTTACTTTTGGGTTGAGCTTCATCTAAAGATATGATTGTCATCTTCATGCCTTTTTGAGCCTCAGTGTAGCCCCTTGTTATCTGAAACAAGCAGGTTTAGTTTTCTGCCTTTTAAATAAACTGTCCTGTGATTGGTGCTGTGGACTCTGACTCAGCCCAAGACCAGCCTGCCATTTTTCCAGCTTGTGTAGTTATGAGGGCCCAGACTTGGTTGATTCCTTTATGAGGTCAGATCCCTTTGGTGACGGGATCACATTTATCTCTGGATCTAAGGTTCAGGCCAAAGTTCCACCTGCTGACAAAATACAACCAATCCTGAATTTGGTGGTTGTACCTACTGCCTATCGTACCCAGGTATTGTCCTTAGCACATGACCATCCATGGTCAGGACATTTGGGGGTTAACAAGACCTACAGCAGAATTCTGAAACATTTCTTCTGGCCAGGACTGAAATCTGATGTTGTTCAATACTGCCGTACTTGCCATGTATGTTCATTTAAGAACATTATGACTCTCTCAGGTAGTGAATTTTTTTTAAATCCTCCAGTAGCATTAACTCGCTCAGAGACTCATAATCATCACCAACTCTGTTAGCAGCACACCACTTATCAAAAAGAGCCCCTTTTTCATGTGCAAACTCCACATATGTTTGACTGCTGGACTCTTGTGGTTCCTAAATTTCTGCCTGTATGCCTCAGGTACCAGTTCATAGGCACGTACAATTGTTTCCTTCAACACTTCATATTTCATGCTCTGTTCTAGCGAAAGTGAAGCTACTACCTCCTGAGCTTTGCCCGCTAATTTACACTGAAGTAAAAACGCGTTTCTCTATTTTTCAGATGGACGCCAAGAGCGCGTCATGTTCGACAAAATCACATCTCGCATCCAGAAGCTTTGCTACGGACTCAACATGGAGTTTGTGGACCCAGCCCAGATCACGATGAAGGTCATCCAGGGTTTGTACAGCGGCGTCACCACTGTGGAGCTCGACACGCTGGCGGCGGAGATCGCTGCCACTCTCACAACCAAGTACCCCGACTACGCCATCCTCGCAGCACGCATCGCCGTCTCTAACTTGCACAAAGAGACGAAGAAGGTGTTCAGCGACGTCATGGAGGACCTGTACAACTACATCAACCCCCTGAACAAACGCCACTCCTCCATGATTTCGAAAGACACACTTGACATTGTTCTTGCAAACAAAGACCGCCTTAACTCGGCCATAATCTATGACAGAGATTTCTCCTACAACTTCTTTGGCTTCAAGACTCTGGAGCGCTCCTACCTGCTAAAGATCAATGGCAAAGTAGCTGAGCGTCCGCAGCACATGCTCATGAGGGTGGCTGTGGGAATCCACGGGACGGATATCGAAGCAGTCATCGAGACCTACAACCTGCTGTCAGAGAAGTGGTTCACCCACGCCTCCCCGACCCTCTTCAATGCTGGAACCAACAGGCCGCAGCTGTCCAGCTGCTTCCTGCTCGCCATGAAGGATGACAGCATCGAGGGGATCTACGACACGCTGAAGCATTGCGCCCTCATCTCCAAATCAGCTGGAGGGATTGGCGTGGCAGTCAGCTGCATTAGATCCACGGGGAGCTACATCGCCGGCACCAACGGCTGTTCCAACGGGCTCGTCCCAATGTTGAGGGTTTACAACAACACAGCGCGTTATGTTGATCAGGGGGGCAACAAAAGACCCGGCGCCTTCGCCATGTACCTGGAGCCCTGGCACTTCGATGTGTTTGACTTCCTGGAGCTGAAGAAGAACACGGGAAAGGAGGAGCAGCGAGCCAGGGACCTGTTCTACGCCCTGTGGATCCCTGACCTCTTCATGAAGCGGGTGGAGAACAACGAAGACTGGTCCCTGATGTGTCCGGCCGACTGCCCCGGGCTGGATGAGTGCTGGGGGGAGGAGTTTGAAGAACTCTACACCAGATATGAGAAGGAGGGGAGGGTGAAGCGTGTGGTGAAGGCTCAGCAGCTATGGTATGCAATCATCGAGTCGCAGACAGAAACCGGGACGCCGTACATGGTCTACAAAGATGCCTGCAACAGGAAGAGCAACCAGCAGAATCTGGGCACCATCAAGTGCAGCAACCTCTGCACGGAAATCGTCGAGTACACTAGCAAGGACGAGGTGGCGGTTTGCAATCTGGCCTCTGTCGCTCTCAACATGTACGTCACCCCTGAGCGGACTTATGACTTTAAAAAATTGGCATCCGTGACCAAAGTAATTGTCAGGAACTTGAACAAGGTTATCGACATCAACTACTACCCGGTGGAAGAAGCCAGGAGGTCGAACATGCGCCACAGGCCGATAGGAATCGGGGTCCAGGGATTGGCTGATGCTTTCATCCTTATGCGTTATCCCTTTGAAAGCCCCGAGGCTCAACTGCTCAACATCCAGATCTTTGAGACTATGTATTATGCCGCTTTGGAAGCGAGCTGCGAGCTGGCCGCCGAGCTCGGCACCTATGAGACGTACGAAGGCTCGCCGGTGAGTAAGGGCATTCTCCAGTACGACATGTGGGAGAAGACGCCAACGGACCTGTGGGACTGGAAGCTGCTGAAGGAGAAGATCGCCAAACATGGCGTGAGGAACAGCCTGCTGCTGTCCCCAATGCCCACGGCCTCCACCGCCCAGATCCTGGGCAACAACGAGTCCATCGAGGCCTACACAAGCAACATCTACACCCGCCGGGTGCTCTCGGGGGAGTTTCAGATCGTCAACCCCCACCTGCTCAAAGACCTGACAGAGAGGGGCCTGTGGAATGAGGAGATGAAGAACCAGCTGATCGCTAACAATGGCTCCATCCAGGTAATCATCAGCAGGGAGGAAAACCATTAAAGATGACAGACATCTCTAGGTTCCAGCTTCTTAGGTGTGAACTTCATTCTGTAGACTAAAATATTGATTCCCAAACATTTCCTTTACAGGAAAAGATAAAATGCCACTTAACTGCTTTTAAATATATACATTTAAAGCTTCAAGACTCTTGAAAAAAAGCATAATGAAATTAGGCAATACTCCATCTCTTTGCTGTTTTTCATCCTCTTTCATCTTGAATAATTAGTCTTCTAGTTCATCAATTAAAAAACTAATTTCGATTAGGTGCCACAAAGTAAATCACTGAACAGTCAAATATTTAGAGGATCCAAAGCAATCTGTGAAAACACAAAGAAGGAAATCCGTCATCTCAGTCTAACATTCTGAAATGGTCCAATTATTTTTGTAACTATTTCGTTTCCACAGCAAATTGTTTCTTCCTGTTAAAGGGGAGTTTTTCCTCCCCACTGTCACGCAGTGCTTGCTAGGTCATCTGTTGGCGTTTTCTCTCAATTGTTGTCGTTAGCTTACAAAATAAAGCACTGTGACATGAGTGTTGTTGTGATTTGGTGCTACTTAAATAAAATTGAATGGAAAATGGTTTTAAGCATCACATTAGCCCTAAATTCTGGTCTGTGTCCCAAATACCATCAGCTGAGAAGTTTAAGATGTTTTAAGCTCAGGTGGGGTTTTTTTTTTTTTCTTCTTGTTTTTACTCCTTTGTGTTTGAACCTGAAACTTTAGTTTTAATTATTTTTTTAATTTTGACAGAACATCAATGAGATCCCAGATGATCTGAAGCAGCTCTACAAAACCGTGTGGGAGATCTCACAGAAAACTGTAGTCAAGATGGCCGCCGACCGTGGGGCCTACATTGACCAGAGCCAGTCCCTGAACATCCACATAGCAGAGCCGAACTACGGCAAGCTGACCAGCATGCACTTCTACGGCTGGAAGCAGGTGAGTGTCGAGCTGCACGAGGAGGAGTGAAACCTCACCGTGAAGACATGTTGGGGTTTAAAATAACTCCGTCTTTCTCCCACCGCAGGGTCTGAAGACTGGGATGTACTATCTGAGGACCAAGCCTGCCGCCAACCCCATCCAGTTCACCCTGAACAAGGAGAAGCTGAAGGAGGCACAGCCGGCCACGTCCTCGGAGCAGGAGATCAAAGAGCGCAACACGGCGGCCATGGTGTGCTCTCTGGAGAACAAGGACGAGTGCCTGATGTGCGGCTCGTAAACGTTTCCGACCTGCTGAAGCCCTGGATCTTCTTCCTTGACTTAAAGCTTCTTCCACTACAGTTCAGAGTTAAATCAGTATTGTATAAAGTAAACTTCCTGTCGACTCAAAGACAGAAAGCACTTACTGTAAAATACATTTGAGACTTTTTCTAACAACTTGTGTTGATTGTGTAAAATCTGTTTCATTGACGCTTTGTCTGCTATAAACAAAATGGACTGAATGTGTTTGTTTGTTTTTTCTTAGTTGTATTCACTGCTGTGACAAAATTGTGCCACACTTAACAGAACTGCAATCAAGTGTTTATGATAAAGAGGGGTGATTACTTTTCAAACAGGGTCTGGTAGGTTCGGTTTTTTTATTTTTTATTTTTCTCCTCAAATGAAATTTAAATACAGAATTTAAAAAAAATAATAATTTACTCAGGTTCTTTATGTCGGACACCGATGGGAGAGACTGTTTTTACCAGTTTATTAATGAAAAATGTACTGATTAATTCATTTAACCAGGAACCTAAAAATGAAAACGGGGACAGACAGCAAAAATTTTTTTTTTTTCAAATGTACTGTTAATGCAGCAAAAATCTGCTTCATGTTTAAGTGAAAAACATTTTCTTTACATACACAGAATTTACTAACTCCTTACAACCCTGCAGTCGTTTTCTAAAATCTGAAACTAAAAGGTTATTTTTGAACCGCAGCTCAAAAACTCAAAGACCAGAAACCAGCAAATGTTTTGACTTATTTTTAATATATTTTTTTTATAAAACAATGAAAACATAATTTACACTTTTAAAATGTACACGTTATTACAACCCAAAGAAAACCAAACCCTTGCTTCAGTTATTCCTGCTGAATGCAGGAAACATCGATGGAAAGAGGAACAATGAGGCTTGAGGAAAAAGTAAAGGAAGGAGGAATTGAAGAGAAAACAGTACCCTCTCATCTTCACTATTGTCTGCAACAGTGACCAACATGTCAAAAATAAATTATAAAAATATTAACAACAAAAAACAAAGAGAATAACTGGTCGCACAATATTACCAGTAATAATGCATTATTGAATTTGTTCAATAGGGGTCCTTGTGTATGCTTTAAATAGCTTAAAATTATACATAACAAGATTTATATATATATGTAAAAAACAAACAAAAACAACCTTGCCCCTTTTACATCAGCAAACTAAAGATTAAGACTAGAAGACACTAAAATCACAGCTACACCTGCAGAGCTGTGTGGATGGAGGACATCCTGCTAACAGGAACCCGACTGAAGCTGCTTAAAGACAAAAAATGACAAAGGAAAAACTGGGATGACAACAACCCAGAGAAGGAGGCGGTGGGTTTAAAGCGGGTGCTGCAGAGAGAGAGAGAGAGGAGCGGGGGTGGGGTGAAGAAGGCGTTAGTTATCCTCCGGGGTCAGTGACAAAAAAAAAGAAAAAAAAAAAAGGTTTTATTTGGCTCTTCCAGCAATTTGAAACATCCTGCTGCCCAAAAACATTTAAAGGGACAACGGTGCAGACAGCAGGGTGACGTCTGTCATCATCAACCCCCCCCCCCAACGGTCGAGTGTTGTTAACAGCATCCTGAGGAACCTGAGTGGAAACTTTAAACAGATCCAGTTAAAGAGAAACCTCCTGTTTTATCAGAGAGATGAGAGTGCAGTACAGTTTTAGCAGGGCGAGGGGGTTGGGGTGTACTGTCTATTCACTGCCAGCATTCAAAAATATGTTTCTGTATGAAAAATACAGTACACAGTATCATTGAGAGCACTGTCGCAGTATAAAACACAAGAAAAGTCCTCTCAAACAAGCACATCTGTCCTGATGTGACGGGCTTTCAGGTACAGTACATGTTTCCTGTGAGCGCGCTCAGCCGGAGACGGAGCTTCACTGGATCACAAATACATGAAGACTTGAGAACACTTTGAGAAAATACACTTATTTACTTTCTTGGTGAGGCTGTTGCACATGCTTTATGCACTCCAGTTCAGTTTGTGACGTCTTAAAACACAAAAACAACAACCGGCTCGCTCTGCTGCCCGACACACGAAATCATAAACAACACAAGGTTTGTTAAAGGACGTCGGCTAGAGGTTACAGCGATGTGATGGAAGCAATTTGATTTCACAAAAGCAAAAATAACATGACGTGTGTGAGCCATCGAATCCCCTCATAACTACCAGCTCTTCTGAGAGCTGCCAGGAGCGAGAAGTTGGCTGATTTTTAAACATTTCTCCAGTTTTACAGTAATCCAGCTACAGCAGTTGGTACGTCCAATAAAAAAGGTAAAAATGAAAGTTTATTCGCCATGCTTTATTCCCCAAAACACAAACAATATGGTCAAAACTGGGCTCATGTGGGGCTACGCCAACCACATCACTTCAGAATAAGCTCTTCACCAGAAAGCAGGTAAGTGTAACTCTCAAAATTCTGCAACTAAAACCAAACAAAGGACCCGCTTAAGGTTAAAGCAACCATCATTTCATTCAGGTCTGAGATGATCGGGCACTGCTGAGGACGCTGCTCTGTGTGGGAGATACGACGCCGCCACGCTGGCGAGCTCTGCGACCGTTTGCTCTCGGCACACTGATGGCTTGATTCACATCCGTGGGCCGCCGCGGGTCACCCGTGTAAACGGAGGGCAGGAAAACGAGGCCCACAGGGTTCAGATTACAGTAAACAGGTTTGTTCATCACTCCGCTGTCCACACACACACACACACACACACACACACACACACACACACACACACACACACACACACTTACTTTAGTACGTCTCTTATACAATATCAGTACATTGTCGATATAACTGATATATGAGAATTGTACCACACAGGCATCTATCTACAGTACCACGTCTGTAGAGCTTCCTCTCTTCTAGTGCATTCTGGGAGATGCAGTCTTATTTATTTTTTTGGCTGATTGGCTGCAGGAACAGTATTAGGCCTCTCCAGGTGATGTAGTGTTCTCTAAAACAGTCAGGATCTCCACTCCTGCTCGCTCCTCCGGCATAGTAGCAGATGTATTTACACCGTGTGACAAATATCCAGACGTCAGTTAGAAAAATAAACAGGCTCAGAGCAGGGAGCGTGTAGAGAGGGAGGTTCTCTACTGGAAGGGTTTAAAAAAATCCAGATCATCTTTTTCTCTCTGGTTTAAGGCAGCCCAGTGGAAGCTGAGTGTGACATCTGCCGCCCCTGTGAGTGCAAGGAATCATGGGAACTGAAAGCCCCTCCCTCTGGCCTGAACCTCACTCTCTTCCTTGGCTGTCGGTCACTCCCTCTGTGAATCGGCTAAGGAGTGAGCCTCGTGGTCGCTGCCCGGCTTGTTGAGATTGGTCAGAAGCACGCTGAACTTGCGCAGCTGCTCGCTGGCAGTCTGGCTCTCCACCTGCAGCCGCTGGTTGTTCTCTCTCAGGTTGGCCATCTCAGCGAGTAAGACGACCTTATCTTGCTTCTCCTGTAATAGAGAGGAGGAGAAATAAAGGCAATGTTCAGTTATCAAAGACCAAATAACATCTGCATGGAGCCACAAATACATGTGAGCCTCATAATGAAAGTGATGCAGCTTTTAAACATAAATCAACATCAGCAACACATGTAAATCAAGTCTTTAAGAAGACATGACTCCACAGTCACTTATTATCGATTATTTGGTTCTTTAACCTCAGAGGGTTCCTGCTTTAGAGAGAAAAACAAAAGGCTCTCACTTTCTCCAGGTCATTGTTCAGCTGCTTCAGCATCACTTCCAGGTGGTAGAGCCGACCGGACAGATCGTTGGGCACCTCATCGCTGTAACACACACAAACACACCTGGCATTCGTTACCGTGGATCCAGTGATTACACACATAAAACACCGCTGTGATGTGCACGCCGCAGGTAAACAGACAGGTTTTACTGGTTTTATTATGAGGATCCGAAAGCTCGTCATCTTCAGTAAAAACCTTTTTTTTTTTTTTTATAAAAGTGTGCTGCTCACTGGCAGGACAAACAGCCTCTCTGGTGCCACAGAGTTAACAAACTTTTAATTCTGGTGAAAACGCTGAAAAGAAGATGCTGATAAACTACCACCAGGTGGCAGTAGTGACTTATGAAAACCTGAATATTTACAGGCGCTCTCTGCTTCTTTACAACATGTTGTTCTGGATCTCTGTAACCGAGGGGCTGACCTACCTGCTGAGTGTGGGCGTGGTCCGTGGCGTCTGAGGAGTCTGAAACTGGACTGGACTAGCGGCCGGTCTCGTGTCTGGACCTCCGAGCTGCGGGTCAGTCAGCGAGAACAGGGAACCCGCTCTTTGTGCTGCAAAATAAACACATGATCGTGCTTTTAAAAAGCCTTTTCCACGTAAAGCACATCCCCAAAAAGAAAAGGAGTGCTCTAAAAACCTTTCCTGGGAAAAAAAAAGTGGTAAAAGAAGGTAAAAAGCAACCAAATCCCAGCAGCCACATAAAACGATCCTCTGGGTGCAAAAAAAAAAAAAAAATATATATACGAGTCTAAGCACCGAGGCTCCACTGAATGATTAACAGTCCAAAATTTTTTCCAGGTCCAATAAAACGATCGGTGTGGCTGCTCTGCCAGATGTTACAATAAAGTTAAACATCTGTGAAAAAACAGGGTTTATGGGGTTTAGTGGAGTGAAGTTAGCAGTAGCTTAGCGAGTGATAAGGAAGTTTTTTTGTTGTTTTTTTTAAGTAAAGCACTACTTCAGCTTTGCATGTAAAGAAAAGCAGAAAACATAACAGTTAACATAGAAAGCTGTGCTGCTACAAACACATCAGCACTGAGAGGACGTAGACTGCTCAGGGTTCCTAACAGCCAGACGAATGTTCAAAGATCTGACATGACTCCATGTCCATGTCAGCACGGGTGAGGTCGGGGTCGATATTTCCGGGAGACTCTTGTAGAGATGGTGGTTACCTCATCACTCACAAATCAGGTTATGTTACATTTAATACTGAAATATCCACCCTCACCTTCGTACGCCTTAGCAGCGTTGACCAGGCTGGACCACTCGAGTCCGCTGGCTGTGTCAGGGAGGGGCATCATGCCGGGGTCGAGCCTCCTCAGAGGGGGGAGCTTGTCTCTCACTTCGGTCAGAGAGAGCTCGGATGCAGAGAGCGGCACTGAGGGGCAGCAGAGTCATGATTAATGATCTGAACACAATCACAGCAGGTTTGCTTTAGTCGCTGCAAGTCACTGGGAGGAGAATCGAGGCACTCACCCTTCTTGCTCTGCATGTGGTTGGAGTGGTTGGAGGAGCCGGCGTGTTTGCGTGTGGGCAGCGTGCAGGTGAACAGCACATCGCTGGGAGTCGTCTGGTTCTCAGAGCTGGCGAAGCCGGCGTCCCTGCGTCCGCTGCACAGCGACTCGTCGGAAAAGGTGCGCTGCAGGGGGCGTCTGGGAGACTGCAGGGAGAAAGGTCAGAGGTCAGAGCTGTGTGCTCATGAGAGGAAAACAGATATCATCCACCAGCACAATGCTCACAGGGTCTCTCTGCGGCGTCTCCCCCGGGTTGTCCATGATGATCAGTTTCTTCAGGTCGTCCTCGATGCTGCTCTTGTACGTCCGTCGTGGCGAGCGCAGGTCCCTCAGTGACGCTCGCAGACGAGGTTGTCCAAACACGTTCTTTGAATTTGTGTCCACCTGCCTGGAGACACAAGATATGAGAACAAAACACAAACATACAGTCTTCCTTTATTGAACACTGCTTCCTGCCTCTTTCCACGGTAAGAAACTATGTTCCACTTTATTCTGCCTACAGTATCCTCCAGTGTTTGTTGGTCCACTGCCACTCACAGGAGAGTCAGAACTCTTTGGATGGTTTCGAGTAAAAACAAACACGTGTTGAAGGATTTCACTTTGTTTAGGAGCGATCACGCGCTCCCCGGGTGGATGGATATACGGACTTGGAAAGTTGTTCCGATCACTTTGTTTTGTGGATGTGATTTTAAGTAACAAAGTGAAAACGAGGCAGATGTTACAAAGTTCATGGCCACTGTGCGGGCCCAAGTTTGACTCCACGGATAAAGACACAAAAAGCCAAATGCCTTCAATTTCATTGATCAGCGCTTTAAAAATATGAAATTTTAAAACATAATTTGCACTGTTAATCACACATTTATGTCCACCATCCTTTTGAGTACGAGGTCATTTATATGATTATTTTGGTATGAAAGGAGGTGCCTAAAAATAATTTCTATCCCGGAAGAAGAACCAAGCATCAGAGCAGATCCGCTGAGGCTGTCGCTCTTACTTCTTGCTGTTGCTGCTGTCGGAGCTCGATGCTGTAGTCGAGTTTGAAGGAGAGGGGTTGGAGTCTTCTGCATGCCAACCGCTTGGTGTGCTCTTGCCATATGATGACTTGGGGGCGGAGCTGGACAGAGGGGTGGAGCTTAGCTTAGCTGAAGTGGGCGTTGCGGTAGAGGCTCGGACAGGCCGTGGTTTCTCCACTGGAGTTTTGTAACCCTGCGGTGTGTAGGCCCTGAAGGTTACAGAAAACAGACAGGAAACATGTTTGTTGTTTGAATGAGGACAAACATTTAAAAATCATTTGTATTTTGACTGCATCAATTGAACTGAAACACATCCTGTGCTCAGACAGGGGTGATTTTTTTTATGAAATAGTAAAATGTGTCAGTTTAAATATCAGATGTTTTCTACGCTCTAATGTGAATATAGTATGGGTTTATGAGCTTTCCAAATCATTGAATTCTTTTTTTATCCACATCTTAAACAATGTTCTGGCTTTTTAGGACTTGGGGTTACGTGTCTCGATCATCATGTGACACATCGCATGCACAGAGTACAGAACAAGAGCTGCTGGGACTCAGAGTTTCAGCACGGAGTGACCGAAGCGGGTGGAGGTTTGTGTGCTGAATCCCTGCGTGGATTTATATCACAGCCCTGACAGTTATAAAACCACGAGAGCAAGAGATCACATGATGATCTTTATGTTTGACAAGGATTAGACGGCCATAATCCTACTTTTTCTCTACATTTAGTTTAGTATTGAACATTTTCAGTCATGTGATGATGCTACATAAACTAAAGACTGATAAAAACACTCTAAAGTGATTAATAAGCACATGAATCTGAGCCTAAAACTGTAACATTCACTCTATTCTGTGACAAAACAAATTTCCCACGTGTGGGACTAATAAAGGTTATCTTATCTTATCTTATCTTATCTATTCACTGTCCATGGGGCCTGGCATTCTTACAGGAAAAGGATCAGCAGGCGATGCATCTCATCAGGAGTTTGTCACTTACCTGGGCTTGAAAGCATCCATTTTATCAGCGCTGGAGCCAGGAGGAGGGAACGTCCTCGTCCTGTACCCTTTGTTCTGATTGGCCGCAGCTGGTATAATGGGCGAAGACTCTCGTCTCTTAGCCTCCCCCCCGCTGCCGCCGCTCCTTCCCACCGACAGCTCCGGGATGCCACTGTAGGTCGCAGAGCTGTGCATGGCCTTGTGGGACTGGCTGTTGGACATGTTACTGTGGCGACCGTTTCCGTAGTGGGTCGAGGCGTCGATGCCGCTATCGTTGGATCCGCCCTTGTTAAGGAGGTCGGGGTCAGGATCGGCCGGCTCACCGAGGCAACCCACGCCTCCTCGCTCTCCAGGTGCGCCTCCGTCGAACCAGCGCTCGTCGCTGTGGCTGCTCGAGGCGTTACTGGACAGGGTGTTGCTGCTGGAGTGGCTGGAGTACTGAGTCTCACCCTGCGGAGGACACAGAGTCAGAGGAGCTCAGCGAAAAGGCGAAAGGTGGAAAGAAGAGAGACGCAGTGTTGATGTTGAGTCTGACCTTCGAGTGTCTGTTTGGAGAGTCTTTCCCCGGGACATCCTGTCTGGGCATTCTCCTCTGCCCCCCTCCACCACCTGGTCCTCGAGACGCTGGGACATGCCAGAGAGGCTCTGCATCCAAACACACACATAGACAGACACTCTCAGGATTATAACAAATCACACTGAACGTCCACGGCTGTCAAAGAGGATTAAATACTTATAGCACATTTAAACACTGACCTCCCCCCACACACCAAAACCACACTCAGCAGCCTCTAGTCTGAGCAACAACTGCACTCTTTAAAGCAGCATGAAAACAACACATAAGAAGAGTACATATCTATAGAATAAATGGAAGTGAGAAATTCTGTAAAAACTGTAAAAAAAAAAAAAAACCCCCCACTACATTACATACAAAAAGGAAATGGGATGCTGAAGTACGCACAGAAATACCACCGGAAATATGCAGTGAAGCACATTCAGCAACAAGTTAAAATTCATGGAACTGAATAAATAAATTATAACTGAAAGTTATAATGTGGTACACAAGCTAGGACTCATTTGCACATACTCTGGATTTGTCCAAATTCAGACACATAATAATGTCTCTGATGCCCTCAAGAAGATATTTCGCCAAAATCTTGCAAAAGAGTCCAAGATCGCATTGCTCAGGGGTCAGCTAATAGATATCTTATACGACTACTATTGACAGCAGGAGTTAAAAGCACTATCAGCATATCAACCATATGATTGGATGTTTGGGAAATCTGATAGAATAACATACTACTTAGGGCTTCAGAAAGGCTTGTTTATCAGCAGATAGAGACCTATTTATTAGGACATTTAAACAATAATGTGAGACTTTTACAAGTCTCTGTTTAGACGTCAGCAATGAAAATATGTAGGGTGATGTTTAACTGTTTTTAAAAACCAAACCAATAAAAAACTCATTTTTTGCTCCTTATGAGATTTTACATTATATGTTACATAAGAGTAGACACATACAAGTGAGTTCAACATTTACTTCTGAAGGTGGTGCTGTACCTGTTTTGCTGCGCTCCATGGTACTCTCCTGACTGGTAAAGCCTGACGAAGATTCTCCACTGGAGAGGAGGTCCACACCGAGGTGAGGATCATACGGCAGCAGGGGGCGCTGTCCTGTTCCAAATCTATATGAACCACAGGAGAAACATTAGTGAACACATTCGCAGGGATTTTCCCGGTCCCTGGAGCTGCATATGTTTAAGGTGACGAGTCTGTTCTACCTTACTAAACAGAAGTCTGTGAATCCTCCTGCTGTTTCTGACAAAAATTGCATTTTGTGTTGCTCTGCTCTTTTAATCAGTCCTGATGTTATAATTGGTGGAAGGTCAAAACCCTTTTTCAAATAAAATAAGATGTACAGCTACTCAGACATCACGACAGAAAGGACACACTCTGGAATAAAACTCCCCAGCTGTAAAAATATAACGTTTCTGACTAACAGAGAACATTTCCAGCTTCTGCTTTGCATCCCTGTGGCGGTTGAATAAAACAAGTTTTTCTGGTTGGGTGAGATGTTATCAACCTCCACAGTGTGAGGAAGAGCCACCCACACAACAGATCCTTCCTCTGGGAGACTGTGTGTTCATACACGTCTAACTGCAGACCTGGTCGTGCCGCGCTATTCAGCCTGCGATTTGAACCAATATATTCCACCTTCAGCACACAAAGCATTTACGAGTAAAACCAGACATGTTTGATCAAGATCAAACGAGTGACAGTGGAGAGCTTGCAGAGTAAAACACCACACACCCACACACACCTGTCGGGTGAAGGTTTGTAGCGCACAAAGGGGCCCGGTGAGATTCCAGGTGGTCCCATCGTGGTGAGACTGACCAGGCCGGAGGGAGGAGAGGAGAAGCTGGCTGAGGGGTTTCTGTAGGGCCTGTCGCCTCCTGCAGGAGACAGGCTGTAGTGGTTCTCTGGGTAGCTGACCGGCCTGAAATACACAAAGGACGGTGGGTAATCGAGAGAAACAAGCGTACTACAGAGAGGTGATTGATACATAACACAAATAAGAGAGATTTAAAATAACTGAGGACTAGTGTGTCTGTGTGTCACTCAAAAGAGCAAAACAGACTGAAAACACAATGAAAACAGCTTAAAATGTGTTGTTTTAGACAAACACCTGGAACCAACTCAAGTTTAAAAAACTAGTATTGACAGTTTTTGGGGAAAAAACTTCTTTAAGTGGAATAAAACCACACAAAGACTTTATTGTTTCCACTTTTTAGGTGGTTTACTATCAATACAAGTTTACGACCGTCTGGCAGGCTTATACGGTGCAGTAATCACACGAGTTAGCCTGAGGGCTTTTGTTACTTCACACATATCTGCCTCGGAAAACCCTGATGTGAAATGTTATATAGAAGGATTTCAGGAGCCGTGCACAGGAGTTCCATCATATTTATGGTTTTTGTATGAAGAAAACATCCTGATGACAGGACTAAGCAGGTTTTCTTGGAGCAGTCACAGTTCATGTTCGGTTTATCCATGATGTCATCCAGCTGACATCACTTTTCCTCAAACATTCATTCAGTGATTTAACATCAAATCTTTCATCAGACAACATAAACAAACTAAGACAAGGAGCTGCAGAACAACTGTTTAGTTAAAATGCAATAAAACATTTCATCTACAGCCACCTGTACAGCTGCAGCAGTTTTCTCCTCATCTCTATAATTAACTGTGTAAGATGATGACAGCTCCGTGATGTAAAACTGAAAATGCGACGAGGATTGAGGAGTTTGGACGAGGATACTATCTACTACAGGAAGCCTTTGTGAAGATGGCTCACTGCAATGCATATCACACTTTTACACCCATCATTAATTATTGCTTTAAGTCTTAATGAACAAATATCCTCATAGTATGCTGAAGAATGCTGACTGGATTCACTAACTTCATACAATACGCAGTTAAAGCTGAAGTAGGTGACAAGATTTTGTCATCACTGGACAAAGACATCCATAACAACCTTTTCGCATTCATTACTTAAAGGAAATTTGACTCCTGCACCTCCTCCAAGGTCTGTATGAGGCTTTAGAACATCTAGCCTAGAACAAAGACTTTGGCCACTCACTGAGCTTTTCAGGTGAAGAGTACAATGAGGAAAAAAAAGTCAAAGCAGCTGCTGTTGTCCCTTTTCTACATTTCTACACACTGCAGGCTTTAAACACTTTTTATACTTGCTTTTTCCCCCTTAAAATCTGAATTTTAATGGAGTGATAAATAAAGACTTGGTGCAAGTGGGGCAGCAGCACATGTGTAGAAGTGAGGCTCACCTCTTGGAGCTGAGGTGCTGAGGCTCTCTGTAGGGAACTGGCATCAGGGGCTTGTGTGAGCGTACTAGTGGAGGAGGTGGGGGGCCGATGGGGGCCCAGCGCTGCATGCTAGTGGGGTGGAGCACTTGAGGAACAGGTGAGTTCTCCCATCGCCAGGTCTGGCGAGGAGAGGGTCGGTATCCTGCTGCTAGAGGCTCAGGTTCTGGTTTCTGCTCCATGGTCTTCATTTCGTACTCCTCGGTGCAGCCCCTACAGAGACAGAGGAGGACAGTTTATAACGGTACAGAGACACCACATCCACTACAAGAGAATTAAAAGCATGACACTTAAAATGCTGCTGTTTCCCTCCAAAACTCCAAGGTTATCTCCTTTACACAGCCTTCATGTGTAGTTTTTGATCCTCAGCACGGGTCAGTAAATGCAGCAGCCCTGAACTGTAGCTGAACCAGAACAGCGGTTTCTGTACCGAGTTCAGTGCGTGGAAACTGCTCAATAAATCTCCCCCAAATGCTCCACATTATTGTCGTCTCATAACTTACTTTGTGGATGCTCAAACACACTGCAGACATGTAACAGAGCTCACTAATGAGCTCCCCTGACGCCAATGGAGGGAGAAAGAGAGCAAAGTAAACCGATTATTGGCACATCAGGACTCCATCTCTCCTACTGCGAGACTGAGGTCAAGTGTGTGTGTCTGTGTATATGTGTGTGAGAGAGAAATATCCAATCTCATCAAACAGCTCCTGAATCAGAGTCTTGGTAGACACAGCAGATATGTTTAGTAAAGGCACGCAAGGTTGCCTTGGTTGTACAATCACGCATCAAATAATTATGAATCTGTTTTTAAAACAAAGATCACACAGATATTCACTCTTTCAGCTCCCTCTGACTAAATAAATAAAAACAGCATGTAAGTAGCCCAGCACATGTCTTTTACACATCATCATCATTACTCCATTCACAAAGCCTCACTGAGGGAGGGAAGGAGGCATCAAATATGCATACTGGATGGCATTTAACATGAGACTAATGAAGAGAGGAGGAAATGAGCAGGAAAATGCTGTGAGGGTGAGGATTTAAAGTGAGGCAGAGTGGGATAAAGGCCATGAGGACAGAGTGTGTGTAGTATAAACTTTCATTATTAAACAATACGCATGTGGCGTATTAAGGCAATAATGCTGTTACCTTGTCTGACGTAAGTCTATTAATTTTCAGTTATTTACGTTTAATGGATGAATAAAAGTGTCTGTTATGCTTGGATAAATTAGACCCCAATGATAAATTCACCACAGCATCAGAGGGGGGAGTGCATTTTTGTTTTGGGGGTGGTTATAAAGTCTTTGGGGGCACCAAAAGTTCCTGTAAGCAGCAGAACAAAAATAAAGTCAGAACAAAGAAGTCCATTATAGTTTCCCCAAACATGTTTTTGCTTAAAATTGGCTTCAACGATGAATCAAATGTTTGTTTTTAGCACACATGTTAGCAGAATATCTGTGAGGCTCCTCAAAGTGCTGCTTGGACAAAACATTTCAAGATGTCATCGTGTGCTTTGGGAAACTGTGCAGGGGATACATGTTTCTTTTATACAGTGTGATTATTCATTTAACCTTGAAAATAATCAGCTGACTAATCCACAGTGAAAACACGCTGCAGCCATGTCCACGGTAAAACACAAACACAACACAGACGTCCTCAAAAACACCACCAGCTGATTTCAAATGACATGTGCATTAAACCAAAAGACACACAAGTCGATGCACATGTGGTCGGGATATTTTCATCAACAACGGAATGAGTCAAATCCAATCAGTATCAATACGGTTACATAACAGCAGCGCGGGCTAACACAAACGCAGGAAGAGAGCACAAACCTTAGAGAGAGCAGAGCCTCAATCTGCCGGCATTCAGTGTTCCTCCCATCACGCTGGCTGATGTGACACAGCTGGAGCTCGTGCACGCACGCACGCACTCGTGCACGCACACAGTCAAATACACAGTGCCAGAAGTCACACCTTCTCCCCGTCGTATCTGTCCATCTTGCACGTTCAGAGCCGAGAAAGAACGGCAAAGAAAAAGCCCTTCCAACTTTGGTCTCTCTCTCTCTTTTCTTTCTTTTTCTCTTCCACCCACTGCTCTAACTCTCGGCGGTGTTGAGACACGTCCTCCTCACCCAGCGCTTCTCTGCCTCTCCTGCTCATAACACTCAACCCTGCCTCCCTCTCTCTCTCTCTCTTTCACTCTCTCCCTCCCTCCCTCTTTTCCTGTCCTTTTCATTCGCACAGGGCGTGCATTTTTAATTAATCACTTCCACTCCTTTATTTATTTATATTTTTTGTGGACCTTTTTTCTCCTGCAGATTCCAGGCTTTAATCTCATGCAATCTGCTTGCCTGGCACACAACAGCAAATGAGTCGGATGGGGAGAGAGAGGAAGAATGAAATACAAGACTCTAATTATCAGTTGCTCCAATGCCACAGTACCATGTGTGTGTTTGTGCATGTGTGTGTGTCAAAGGGATTTAAGTTGGCGTAATTAAACTGCCTCCAGCATTAAAGAAATCTAACCACTGTGCGATCACACAGCCTGACACAATTACTGTATTTAGGAGCTCTGGTTCTCGGTCACAAGTGTGCGCGCACACACACACGGTTATTTTTTCACCTCAGTAACACCACATCAGCGTCTCATAAGGTCTCGTTATTCTGTCTCAATCAAGGCCTCGTGTGTGGATGAAAGGATGGAAAAGGGTGACGGCAGGGAAAAGATATAAATGATGTGGAGGAGAGGAAGTGACACAATAGCAGAGATGAGCAGATATGAAGAAGAAAGGAAGGCGGATTGTAGCTAATTCACGTTAAACAAATGCTTCTTTCTTTTTGTCTGTGTGCCTCATTTCGCCCGCTTCCTTTTCAGCAACGCATCTTTCTTTCTCTCTGTTTGCTCGCTTCCTCTTTTCACACACTCCCACACAGAATCATCAGAACATTGGAGTCTGGCCACTATCTCTGCCAGGCTTTTGTGTGTTGGAGTAATGAGTGTCCTGCGCTCTCTTCTAGCTCGCTCTTGTCCTTCCACTTCTGCCCACTTACACTGAGCGCGCTCCTGTGCTGTAACCCACTGTCCAAACATCTGCATTCATGACAGCTGTTTACAAATGAAGCTCGAAAGGATTCAAAGGAAACCACACGCAGACTGCCACGCACCTACGAGGCCCGCCTTCTTCGTATGGAGGAATGATGATAACTTTGACTGTCACCGATGTCCTCAACAGGTCAATCATCTGCTCGTGCGTCAGCGTCACTGCAGCCACCTTACAGATCTCCACTAACCGGCTACCCTGCCTCAGGCCTGCCTGCCAGGCGAAGCCGTACTCCTCCACCTGGATGAAAAACAAAACAAAAGCAGAGCATTTATGCGCGGCCAAGAATCTTCAGAGTGCTTCAAAATTAGATCTGGTCATCTGACGGTACCTCAGCTACGGTGCCATCCAAGCGAACGTGGAAGCCCAGCTGTCCCAGTCCATTTCTCCTTAGTGTCATATCCACAGTTTCACATCCCACTGTCAACAACTACACAAACAGAAGGAAAAAAAAATCATATCAGATTTACAGTATTAGCTTGTTATATATATGGACTAACAAACTAAAGATCATCATAGCAAAGTAACAACCAGGTGATGATGACTTCTTACCCAGCACTGGGTCAACTTTTCAGTCTCAACTCTGCATGTATTTGGTGCTTTTAGTAAGATTAACTCATTTTTAAATATTTCATTTTCTGCTGGATTAACTCAAAGCTTGATCGAGTCCAGGAAATCTCCTCTTCCCAGCGTTTAATTCATCACTTTTTTCAGAGATTATCACAATTTGAAAGGCCTCAGATGAGCCAGTGCAGACAGTGGCATAGCTTCATTGAAAAAGGAAGACAACCACAAAAACATAAAGCAAAAAAAAACAAAACACAGAATACAGTGTGAATGTTGACACAATGACTTGCCTTTGAATTTAGTTTTTCAGTGGAATGAAAACCAACATCCACTGTGGAAATCCCCTGAGCTTAAAGGAGTATAAAAGAATGAAGGTGTTGCACTGATTTGGTCTAATAAACTTCAATAACCACATGAAACATTTCTGACTACAGGAAGCTCTAAAGAATAATTTTGTGCAAGCAGTATGTCTTGTTTGCACTAGACATACAGGGGCACAAATCCAAACAGATGAGGAAAGTTTCATGTTATTTTACTCTAAGAGTTGGTGAGAAAGCAACAAAGCAATAAAAAAAACAACACACACACCAAAGGATGTAAAGAAAACTACAGGCTGGAGAACAAGGAAGTAAACAAGACATGACACAACTGTGTTTGCACTGTAGTCTTTCTACAAGATCTGCTTACAGCACAGCCTGCATGACCCCAAATCCCAAGATCAAGTCTTTGCTCCAAGGTCTCACCTTTAACCTCTGCACCATCTCCCTGATGTCCTGTGCACCTCCCTCTGGCACTCGAACTGCAATGTGGTCTCCTCTGCCGTAGAAGATCTTCAGTGCCAGCCGCTCCGGCGTCCAGCCAATCACGTCTGCACAGAAACAGTTGAACACCACCTCTTTGGTGGAGCAGTCTATGAGGACGATGTATTCAGCCGACACACCCAAGGCACAGGGGAGTTCTGCTCCCCCTCCTCCGCTAAAGTCCTGGGCCTGGACTCTCCAGGCGACCGCCCCGGCAGCACCCAGCTCCGCTCCCTCTCTCGCCTTCGTGCGCTCCCGTTTCTTAGATGCGAGGGAGATGAGGTTGTTTAATTTGCCGGCTGAATCCAGCGGCGTGCTGCTGACATAGTTCTCGGCCAGGTCGCGCAGGTACTCCTGCCGTGTTCGCGTCGCCATGGTGTGGAACTTCTCAGACTTGTGTGCTGCGTTTTCTGCGTTGATGACTTTGGCGAGAAGGAAGTTACGAAAGGTCTCTGGGTCCCGGAAGGTGACGCCGCTGGGGATGGGTGGTCCAAAGGGGGGCACATCCTTCATTCGCGTCACGGCAACACTGAGAGGCGGGAACAGTATTGGAAGTGAGATCCTAATTAATAACGTGCACCACGTGTATAGAAACATGAGTTTGTGCTGATGTAAACATTTACCTGTAATAGGTGTTTTCAGAGCAGGGGTTGTGAACACGAACAATAACAAAAACGTGCTGGAAGTGTGAACGAATATTTTGCGGGGTGAAGGGCAGCGCTCCGGGCTCCTGAAAGATGATGGTGACAATATCGTTCCCTATGTGCCTCTTTCTCAGGAGCTGAGCAGGAGAGAAGACATAAAAACGATAAATTAATAAAAACGAGCGAGCGTAATTGGCATTCACACGACTGACTCAGTGAACGACAGAATGTCCGACAGGGGAAAAGAGAGATTAAGACACTCGCTGTTAGACACCAAGCAACAGCTCTTTACGTAATTTGTTTTGCGGGTTCTGTGTGGGCTATTTGTGTCTGTGTGTGTGCGTTAGCTTGTCTGTCTATCTGCGTTTATGTAGGAGACGTGGCACACAGTGCAGGCTGTGTCTGTGGTGCGGTGCTTGCCAATCTGCTCTTCATCTGCAAAGAGAAGTGTGAAAATACCAATTATGTAATGCAGCCCACTGTTTGGCTCCTGTGCAGTACCACAGGAGCATCCTTCACTCGTACCCAGGCTGCTGTGTGAATATTTGAATTGCACTTCATGTTTTTTTTACAGTAGCATGAAAATCTGGGCTATTTGGGGCCTCTTATGTATTAGCATATCATCATTTTCTATTTCAGCGTTTTGAATGTGACCCTTCATATGCATGATTCACCTGTTATTTACAGCAAATTTCTTCATTGTTCATTTAACCCAAGAACAGTTGTGCAGGTGAAGTTAGTGTTCTCCTTTATCCTGAATTCAGGAGTCATCACAGCAGCTTATGTTTCAACCTTCTTTTGCTTCTCCAGTCACTGAGGGTTATTTTTGCAGTGAGATGATGCCATCTAGAGGTTCAACTGAGTAAGTAAACCTCCTTGCTGTTGCAGCCCCTAAAGCCTCTGGATGGAGTTATTGTGCTGTTATAAACACCTGACACCAACACTCAGCTGTTCGAACATTTCAACGATTTCACATTTTCTCATGTTACTAAAAGATGAGGAGATTATCAAAAAGCTTTTTCTATAATAAATAACTGATTGCTGGTATGGATATGGCAACAGTGAAGTTTAATTAACAAGATTAATGTATGTTTAATGACACCTCTTTGGCCTAAACTGCTCTGCTCTGACATACTGACACATTCAAAAGTGTGCACTAATCCCGAGCACCTGCAGGCACATGTGCACACTCGAGACAGGCTCTTACGCAAATACTCAGGCAAACTGTAAAAAATACCAACATGCTGAATTTTACACACTCTTGAGCGACACCAGCACATGCTGGGAACGCACAGCATCCAGAAGATCATGCAAGAAGAAAAATTTAGTCAAATTAAAAAAAAAAAAAAGATAGAGAGGGAAAGTAAGAGGAAGAAAATATACTAATAACTACACTGCTGAACCCCACCCAACTCTGATCCAGACAAACAATGAAAGAAGAGACAGCCAGAAAGGAAAGAAATACCAAGACACAGAAAACAAAGACTATAAAAACACAAGAGGCTGAATAAAAACAAAAAATTCCAAATGAAGAGGTCGACAAAAGTCACAAGTTTCCACTTCATGAATTCTTGCCGTCGTTTACGAGCCAGAGAAAAAATAGCAGAAGAAGCCTCAGCTAACAAACACAGACGTGCTTTCAAAGGCTGTGTGACAACAAAGCATCGACTTGGATGTTTTTTTTTCTTTAGAGACGTACACCAGTGTTGGTGCTTTACTTAGGTGGGGCTGTTACCTGCTGTGGGTTGCTGGGCATGTATGGCAGCATGGTGGACACGTGGAACATTATCTCATAGCCCTGGTAGGTGGTGTACAGGGAGTGGGTGCCCGTAGAGTCCGCTGGAGGAAAGATATTTGTTGAAAGTCAGCAGCTGTTGACCACACATTAGTCAAAGTTTCTGATGATGCATTCACTGTGTAACCCCCGGTTTTATGACACATATGCAACATTACTGACTGATGAGTCTGTTAAATGTAGTGAATTCATGAAAACTAAAGATGCTGCAGGAGTTACTGTGTAAACATTCTTTATGGCTTTATCGAGACAAGTGAGTGTCTTTATGAAGAACATCCTTTAAAACCTAAAATACTCATTTCACAGTTTATTTGCATTTTTCTTTTGAGAATAGGAAACAGTAATGAAATGATACATTGAAACCACTTCTTCAGCAATGAGACCAACATGTAAAAATATGATTTCTAAAAGCGGATGCTATGCTGCAGAGCGTTCTTACTCTTGGTGTCGAGCTGTGCAGCGTATTTGGTGAATCCTTTGAGAAGCACCTGCTCCCCGAGCAGCTCCAGGAAGGCAGAGAAGGCGGGCGATGCCTCCTCGTTGTTGTACATCTCCTCCTCTGTGCTCTGCCCTGCACGGCACAGCAGAACACCCACCTTGTGCTTCTGACTTAACTACAAGGCAGAAGAGACACGATGTTAATATTACACAAGCAGAACAAGCACGAGCAGCTGAGAGACCACACACACAAACACAGCTGAAACACAGCACTCTGAAGGTTAATGCCAACAAACAAGCTTTTAACCCAAAAGTAACGTATATCTGGACTTGTTTACACACAGCTTTGTTGATCTATAAACCACCTGCACAAACAACCCAACAGCTCAGTTGTTGGCAAAATACCTCCACCCTACACTTCTCCCTCCATTAAATGAAAGGTGAGATAACATGGCCAAACATTACAGCTTGTATGGTTACTCACTCATGCTCAAACGTACCACACCCTTTTTCTTACAGCTTTCCCTGTACAACACTGCACTTTGCACCAGCACTAAATCAGTTACCCAAGTCTCACACACTACCTGAGAACACCACGTGCCACAGCTTCCCCTTATTAGTGTACAATTTTACTCTGCAGTCTTCCAGCTTGCTGGAACAGCTGTTCGGTGCACTCAGTGCACCGTAAACTCACCCCCTGTTCATCCAGTTTAAGGAGCTGCTCTGTGACTTTGGCCGTGCTGAGCGCCAGTCTCAGACAGGACACGTTGAGTTCGGGGACGACCTGTTCCAGGACCTCTTTGAGTGGCAGACCCCGAACGGTGCCATGCTTCCCCGTAGACGCCACTGCATCTTCTAAAATGGAGCCGCGCAGCGTCACCAGCTGTGGGTTCAGAACAACATTAGTTTAAAAAACAAAACAAACTGGAAGCAATTTGAGCTTCCTACATAACAAATATTATTCAAGTGTCATGGTTGAAATGTCAAGAAAATTTATATTCCGCCCCCCAAAGGTGTTACAGTGAATATAACCTCATGATGTGGGAAACAACAGATCAGTGTGATTATAGTAACCAGCCTTGCTAATGATGTGATGATGTGCATCGTTCTTGTTTGTGATAAAACCACTGGATTTATTGCTGTTGTTTTGATTTTTTTAACCCATCGATAAATTTAAATAGTTAAGCAGTAAATTTCTTTTTGCATGGTCTTAAAGTTTAATGCTTTCTGCTGTTTAGTGTTTTTCCTTTAAGGGCTCAAGTTTTAGATTTTTGGTTGGACATTTATGTTGTACACCTTAAACATAAATAAAAAAAATATTTAGATTAAGTAATAATAAGAACAGTCTTAGTTTTTAAATTCTTATTTTTTGGATTTATTTCTTGTTCCTTTTTTTCTTTGTTGACATAAAACTTCTGAAGTGAATTGAACTTTAGTGTATCAGACATATTGGCTTTGTGGGTTGGGTATTTATGAAATAATAAAGCAGCATTGCCGTAAAAAAGTAACAATAATGTTGATGTTGAACTCTACTGAGAGAGGTCAGAGGTCGCTGTACTACACTTTTGAGAAAAAGGGGTTTGGATGATTCACAGTATGGGAGTCTGAAGCAGGTCGGTCCATCAGATCACATTAATGGCGCCCTGCTGCCCTGAAGCATCTTCCTGTTTGTCAAACACGCACGCAGTGACAGGCGTCTGCATGGAGGCTTTAAGTTCAGCGGTGTTGTGAATCAAGATTCTGCTCAGTATTGTGCTGCTTCCTGATCAGGGGGAACTGACCTGCTTCAAAACAGTTAGACTATAATAACCTCTGGGAGGAGTGGGCTGCTGCTTCTCACTTGCAGACTGATTAAAAATGTATGGCGGTCTCTGGAGCTGGCAGAGGCCGGAGAGACAGCTGAACCTCAGCGACTCGGGTCTGCCGCAAGGAAATGAAGCCCGACCGACCCACGGCTGAAGTTACGCAGATATCGTTTCAACTCGTCAGCCTGTGAGCAAGGCCGAACGAGTGACTGCGACGTGCTGAGCAGAAATATCAGAGGGGGGGGGCTGTTTGAATGTGTGACAGAGGAGAAAGAGGAAGTCTCCCCACCTTGCTGTGTCAGCACAGAATTAAATGACAGGCTTAGGGGGATGGATATTTGAGAGCGGCTGTGGCTTGAGTGGGAGAGAATAAAGTCCGCAATCAATCTCCTTTTTTCTCTGTGTGGGAACAGTGGGCCTGGACTGTGTCTGTTAGCTTAGCTCTGTGTACTTAGATGGTGGAGAGGCTCCATTGTTATACCAGAGCTACAGTGATGAGGCCAGGCAGCCATGTAATCCTGCTAAAAACAACACAGCACAGCCACAAAGAAGGACACACTCAGGCTAAGACCGCATTAACACAATGAGGAGAGGCGAGCTTGTTGTTCGAGCGGTCTTTATGATGCTAAACCGGTAAAATATATTGATTGAGATTAAGCCAATTACTTCACAAGACCTCTGACACAAACTGTGCTGTGTTATCATTTTAAATGCCAACCATGCACAAAATAAAAATAAAAAAAAAACCCATAAGACTGAGCTGAGCAGAAAGTGAGGTCTAAGTGGTGTGAACACTAGCACTAACTATTAATTTCCAGAATTTTCATCCATTTTCCAACAGCTTATCCCACCTGTCATAGGATGAGAGGCAGGATACACCCTGGACACGCTGCAGGGCTAACACAGAGAAAGAACCATTCACACCTTCAGATAATTTAGAATTGGTAGCCCCGCATCGAGATAGTCTCCAACTATTTCAGTTACAGTAAACTTAATGTCTTTCAGTTTTGGACTGTTAGTCAAACTACAAGAGTCATTCTACTTGACTTCGGTAAACTGAGATGGACAATTTACATTAATTAGTAGGAAAATAATCATCAGTTGTGTCTCTGAACAAAGATGTCTTTCCAAAATTGTGTCTTGGAAACTGTGGAAGTAAAACCTCTGAAAAAAACCAAGAATGGATGCAGAGAATCTGAAAACTAATTCTCTACAATCATCAGCCCATCATTTACCACATCATGAGTGTCTGATCCATCAAAGAGGAGAAGTAGCTGGCTGTGGGAGCAGCCCGTGTTTGGTTTGGCTTTAATGTGCTTGGACTGAGCAGGTGGAATTTTCCACTGACAGAGAGCAGAAGAGGGATGAGCAGAGGGGCGAGGGGACAGAGGGAAGGTTATAATGAGGGCACGTGTCACAGGTAGGCCTGGAGAAACTGAAAGCAGTTGAGTAATTAACAGACTCTGACTGGAAACCCCCGTGATCAGCATATAAACACATAAACACACACACGCATACCTCGCTCGTCCTGACGATGAGTCGGTACTGGTACTGGTCTTTCAGGTCTTTGGTGTCTTCCAGTTTCTCTCTGCGGATGCTCAAGGCCACAGGGCCCAGCTTATCGTCTGTCCCGAAGTAGTTTGAGAGCTCTGGAGGAGGTCAGAGACAACCAAGGTTAAAGTCTGAGAAGCAGAGAAAGTTCTGTGTCTGAACATGTGCCTGTGTTGTGTCTACACCTCAGTGTGCCAGCAGACAGGCGATCAGATGAGTTTTCCAATAATAAAAGAAGAAGCAGCAGCCAAAAAAATGCCATCAGTGATGAGTCGAGCATCGGAAATGTAATCTTCATCTACTTCCACATCGTTTCCAGATTCTCTCTAACTGCTTAATCCTCGAATGAGAGTAAACTGACCAGCTTTATGTTTTGGAGTGTTTTTGGAGCCATAAAATCAGATAACAACCACCTTTTTGTTTGCCCTGGAAAACTGATGAATTTATTAAAATCCTGTTTAAGGTAATCCTGTTTAAGAAAGGACTCTATGAACTGTACGCATTAATTTATTTTTAATTATTTTACCTCGAAGGCAAACTCTAGAGATCAACAATCTCTTTTATGAGAGGCTCCTGGGTGCAGATAGTGATCTTTAACCTGCATGATGGCAGAAGAAACCGAAACTCTGAGAGAAAACCCACGCACACACAGTGAGAACAAACTCCAAACGCTAATATGAGGCACAGCACAGTCTACAGACCCACCATGCTGCTTCCCTATTTAAAAATAAATAACACGTTTTAATTACAGTAGCTGCACAGAGAGAAATTATCTAGGCAACATACCTCACAATGATTTAAATCAGTAATATCAACATGACTACATGTATAATGAGCACAAAGCAGCAGAAGTGGCTACAGAAATGTGTTGAGGTTCACAACATGACTGAGAAGGAGAGTAAGCAGCACATATAACACACTGGCTCTCAAATTATTCTGTCATGTCCCACTTCACAGGATGAAAAAGTTCACAAGCACTGAACTGATACATAAGAAATGAGATGAATGGGAAAGAACTTGACTTACAGAGACTGTCTGGATGTTGTGTAATTCATGTGTACTTAGCAGGCCTGACAGATGAGGCAGCATGACCTTTAGAATGAGACCATTAAAAGGAGAAATATGTCCTCAGCCTTGTAACTCAAGGAAGTGAATAAAATGTAATGTCCACAGCAGTCAATTAGCATTGTCGGCACAACACGTTCATCTATTAAAGGGGCCGAGACAGAGTTATCGCCACACTATACTAGCATCTTGCCGATATTCCTCTAAAGCTCATAAGCTGAGCCATGCTAATGCCAGTGCTGCAGGCATTATGGAAAGAAACACAAATTCTCCAGAACTGTGAGGAGGAATCCAGTTTGACAAGTACTCCTCCTCCATCCCACCGCTGGAGTGAACGGGGATGATGGGCACGTTAGGAGACTCGGGCCTGATCAGCTTCTACGCCACGTCCTGTGGTGCAAATGTCAGCTTTTTGATGAGGCTTTCTGACGTGCACACGCACACAATCTCTGCAGCGTTTTGGGGGACAGCTAAGCTGGAAACAAGTCAGCAGATGAACATATTTTTGGAATGATAACCTTTATCTGTGTGGCTGCAGGCCTGCCTCTGTCTCTCTCTCTCGCTCACACACACACACACGTGCGGCTAACAGCATCTGTCACTAATTAGGCTTCAGCCAGATGATGCACGCCAGAGGGAAGTTTCATCAACAGTGTCAGAAGAGGTGATGCTGACAAGAAATGCCCAATGACAAGCTCACACAAACCGCCTCCTCTGAAAATTGGTGTGACATTTGACCTTTAACAACAGATCTAAAACAACTGTTGTTAAGTGCTCCTCCCGACCTGCAGAAAGGCAGGTGGCGTATCATCAGGTCAGAGTTTGCCAGCAGAACAGACAGGTACACGTGTAAGAAAAACTGTGGGAGGTTGGCCAGCTCAGCGCTGGGGCCCAGCTGGATATAAAGAGCTGCAGGATGAGATGTGAGAAACTCTGAATGGACAAACAACATCGTCACAATCTAACTCCAACGGATGACAGCAAGAGGCACAAATTGGATTATAAAGGAAGATCATTACGTCAGTATTGTTGAGCTCTCAGTAGTGATTAACACCAGTGGGCGGACATCATCCGACAAGATGAAGAAATTTGACTACTTTTAAAGACTTATTAGTCACTTAGAAAAGAGAAAGAAAAAGCAGAGCAAGTGTTTCTTGTTTCAGAAACTACATCTGGACACATATAAGCAGTAATCAAAAACAAGAATGAAAAACATTGGGTTTCAATGTGGAAAACGTATGTCTGTAAATCTGTTCCACGGTTTAAAAAAAATCTGTTAGCATCTAGCATCTAGTTTTATAGTGCTCACTTTCAGGGTACTTAGATTTTAAAACATAAAGATAATTTATACAATTTTATTACTGAGACTGAATGTTTATGAAGTATAACTGTTGTGTCTTTCAATCAGATTAATGGCTCTCATGAGTGAGAAGTGATTTCTGTTGTCTCGGTTACTAGAAACTCATCAAAGAAAAAAAACCAAAATTTCCAGAAGCCTCGCAGTTTTGAACAAAGTGAAACAATTCCTTGATAAAGATGCACTTCGTACTCTGTACTGTACCCTGGTTCTTCCATATCTTCCATATTGTGTGGAAGTGTGGGGAAATACATATAAAAATACAACTAATCCATTAGTCACAGTACAGAAACGAGCACTGCGTATTATTCACAAGGCTGGTTATCTAGATCATACTCACAAATTCTTTCTTCAGGCAAAGTTACTTAAATTCCAGGATCTGGTTAATTACAATACATCCATAATTTTGTATAAAGCTTTTACTAAACTTTTACCGGCAAATTTACAAACTAGATTTGAAATTCGAGAAAAGGTTTATAATGTGAGAGGCTTTGGAGAATTCAAATTACCCAGAACTCGAACAACCCGTAAAGGCTTTTGTGTGTCTGTATGTGGTGTGAAAATCTGGAACAGTCTGAGTTTACAATTGAAACAATGCAAAAATATTCATAGATTTAAATTTCTCTACAAACAGTTGGTCTGGTCACAGTATACTCAATGATGGGTTTTAGTGTGCTCTGTAATGTCTGTCCTCTTACCATTGCTGGTATGGATTCCAAAAAAATAAAAAATAAAAATAAAGTGTGCGTATGTATGTACATATATGTACTTGTGTGTGTAGATATATATGTATGTATATGTATGTGTGTTTGTTACTTGTAGTTATTACTGCCTGTTACCTGTGGTAATGCAATTTATAATTTATATATTCTGTATTCAGTTATGAAGGCTCTAATTGGTGGTTGCGAGCTGCCGCTTAGATGCTTGTATCTGCCCGGGGCTGTTGATGGGTCTGTATGCAATGATGGGCGTAGCTGCGGGAAGTTTATTGTTTTTTTTTGTTGATGAGTGAGTATAGGGGTGGGATTTAATAAGTTTTCTTCGTCCCACTCCTTTTTCAGGCAAGTTTTGTTTTTTGTTTTGTGTATTTTATGTTCAATATAGGTATTTGTTGTGCCTGAAAATGAATAAATAAATGAATGAAATGAAATGAAAAGATAGAACATCCTAACATGTCGCATCTTGTTCTTGTTTCATGTTCTTTGTAAGTCAATTTTCATCGCTGTGTTTGCCGGAGGTAAGCGTACCATGCTAAATGTGTCAGAAACTGAGCCCTACCCTTTTCTTATTAACTCAAGAGACTCTTGGAAATGAAAACTTCTGGTGATTATGACATGAACACAGCTGGCAGTTAGATCAAAGAGTATTTATAGCATTGATAGTGGAAGTGATGGCTCTGCAGCAGAGTGAGTGTGTTAACTGTGTATGACTCAGTGCTACCTTTTCCATGGAAGTAGTCTCTGTAGTACCTAGCGCCCAGGTCTACATGCTCTATGCTGTACAGTTTCAGTCTTTCCAGTCTTGTAGCCTGCTCTTCAGTGGCCACCTCCACCACTGACACGCTGGCGTTACTCTTCCTCAGCCATCCCCTCCCCCCGTCCCCTCCTCCTCCATCTCCTCCTCGTTCTAATGACGAGCTGAGGAAGCTGATGTTGCGCTCTCCGTGGCCTCCGGTTTCATTGAGGAAGTGTGGGCAGGAGAGGAGAAGTGGACTGGAGCTCTGGGCTCCAGCGCCATCTAGAGGGTCCACACCCAGTGAGGGTGTGGTGGAGCCCTGGTCGAGGCTCAGAGTCAGATCCTCGATGCTGGAGTAAATGGGGTCGTTTACACTCGCTGAGGATCTGGAGACTGACAGAGACACTGAGGCTGCTGATGCTCCCGTGGCCGTGTTTCTCCTCTGCGTGACAAAGCCACGCTGAGCTGCTGCCTCGTGGAGGTCAAACAGGATGCTCTGAGCGTCAAAGTGGACAAAGCTTTTTGGACACACCCACGATTTAAAGGAGGAATTGATGGCAGCTCGTGTTCCCCTGTCCTCAACAGTTTCTCCTTTCCCTCCATCCAGCTCCCCTCTATTGGAGCTCCGAAGTTTCCGAAACAAAGAGGAGGTGCCCAGCGACGACTCTGTCCCTCCACTTTTCTTTCTCACTCTCTCAGTGCCGTCTTTCCTTCCTGTCTCTCTGTCTTCCACACCTGTGGGACCAGGTGAGGGCGCTGAGGGGAGAGGTCCAGGTGGCGAGTCTGGAGCACGCAGCAGCTCGCCGATTTGTATGGGTGCAGAGCTGCGCTGGTCAGGCCTCTCCTGGCGGAACTGGCTGATCATGTCAAAGAAGCTCTGGTCAGGGATGCCTTGGATGTCGATGGAGGAGGTGCTACCGTATTCCCTGAACCGGTTCCCCAATCCGCCATCTCCTCGAGCCTCCACCTTTATGCAAGAAGAGGAGACAATTTCAATGTGTGATAACAGCTCAGTGGTTAGAACATCAGCCTTTTATCGATCTAGGAGCAGATTTTAGACAAATCTGAAAGCTGTCAATCAAACCAGTCACACAGAGAGCTCCTCAAATAAAAAAAATAAAAAATCTATAAAAAAGAAATATCAGTGCTTCAATGAAACAAGAATAAAGGCTGAACAATGTCTAGATTTCTTATACTACGGATTTTATAATTAAGTTACAATTAACAGTTTGGTATACATTGTTAAAAAGCCAAGTGAATCCGTAATAATAATAATAATAATAATGGATTGGATTTATATAGCGCTTTTCAAGGCACCCAAAGCGCTTTACAATGCCACTATTCATTCACTCTCGCATTCACACACTGGTGGAGGCAAGCTACGGTTGTAGCCACAGCTGCCCTGGGGCAGACCGTAGTACATTTTGGACTGACAGAGAGTAATTTAAAGACCTCACTCTAACGTGTGGTTCGCTTTTTAGTTTCTGTCAGTTTACTTAAATCCTGGCAACCTGCCAGAACCTACACAGACATATTCTTAAGATGTCTTTATCAGATGTCTGATTTCTTCTGCAGGTGACCTGGAGGTAAGGGAACAGCCAAAAACATCTGCAACAATCTCATTAGGTTAGCATGTCAACCCATACTAACTACAGCTGAAAATAAATAAACCTGCACAACAACAACATCATGAATTCACAGAGCAAGTGACATGAAAATGTAAAACTTCACTTCATTAATCACATTAAAGTAAAGCAGGACAGAATTTTAAAACCGCAGATATGTGATTTCAGCATAGCTTGAAAAGTTAATACCATTAAATCCGCCTGTCAAAGCTTGATAAACTATTTGTTTAAATGTTAATGGAAGATCATCTGTAACCGCAGACATGTGCCACAGCATCTGTGATAACAGAAAGGAGTTTAGACTAAACACGCAGTAACAACATTTTAAGTTTTTAAAGTTTTCTTGGACGGTGTAAATATGTCCACAGAGCAGATTGCAGAGCTGTATCACCTGCATTCAGTCACTGGTGTTTGTGGATGTCAGTCATTGTGAAGTCATGCATTGTAAAGTTGGTTTGTTTGAGTCATTTAACTCAATCTGGACTACTGCTAAAAGGAAAACAATTAATCCAGTTAGGACCTACACGTGTAAAAGGCACTAGAGGGAGATTTCACACTCACCTCATTTTCATCTTGTTCGCTCAGCGTCACTTCACTGTTGGAGCGCTTTCTCAAAGGTGGGAACACTCTCAGGCTGAAAGGAGAACTTCTCTCACCGCCAAACTCTCCTACATCCTTGGACCTCCGCCGGGGCAACCTGGCGACTCCTCCCCGCACCAGCCTGAAGTCAGACAAAACTGATAAAACTGAACCGTCATCGCCGTAGTGATTGCCGCCAATCTGCCCATTCTCGAGCAGCGACTCCCGGGACTGAGCACGGCGTGGAGGCCATTCTGCGATCCGTGCACGGACACCCATTTTGGGCACAGAGATGCGTGGTTGGATGACCGGGTCAGAGGGACCTAGCGCCGGGTGCCCATTAGGGGTGTGACGAAATGGAGTGTGCTGGGGAAACCCTCCTCCGCCTCCATCGAGAAGGTCTGAGGAGGTGCAAGTTACCCCTCTGTCTCTGTAACTATTCATGACACCCCAGGAGAGCTCAGGGCAGGGGGGCAGGGGGCTGGCATCCCATATTGGGAGGGGTGCTGGGGAAGGTGCTGTTACGACCTCCAGCTCCCAAAAACATTGCTTTTAACAGGGAGGGTGGGAAAGACTTCACTGGTCCATCCAATCTGGAACCAGGCCGTCCTCCTCCTCTTCTTCTTGTGCTTCTTTCTTGGATGATGTCTGATGCAGATCTGAGAGGAGAAACAACAACAGGCATACAATCAGGAAAAATATTAAGACAAAGACAAATGTGCCTTAAAATACACTGATTTTTAAATCATAAAGCCTGTGTGACCCATATTTTTTCCACAGAGTCAAAACTCAGAGTCTCTAAACTGTAAAACAACGTAGGACTGATAAACCAGAGTGAGAGAGAAAATAAGGTGAGGGGATATGACAGAGGATTTCTCCCATCCAGGCTAATCTTCAGGAGGCTGACAAGGGATATTATTATCACATATGGCGCGCACACACAGAAAGCCGCACACCCACAGGACACGAAGGCTGCAGCCGCTCTGCTGCAGATTAAAACCTCAGAAACACTAGCTAATTTTATCAGACAAGAAAGTAATACAAATCCAAACAGGGAGAGTGCACAGACAGTTTAAATACACTGAAGCATTTTCCCACTGCATAGATTACAGCAGGGCTCAAAAATGATCTTTGAGGGAGGGGGCGACTGCACACATAAACACAAAAATCTATGCATTCTTTTCTTATTCTGGGCCATTTGATGATTGTTTTGTATTTTAAGCATGAGTAAATGAAACCCCCCAATTTTTTTATATACCAAAAAAACAAAAGCGTCCTATATTTGTGTTCGCTGTTATGTGGGCTCACGGCTGTGACAGTCACAAAGAAGTTACTGTTTCTACTCTTTCCACCGCGCGACACTAAACAAACAACTTTGTGTGGTTCATAGTTTTTAGGAGAGAGAGAGAGAGAAAGAGAAAGCAAAAGAACACTTTACCAAACCTCACCCTTTTGGCTAAAGTAGATATCAAAAGTCAAGAAAGTGGGTGGAGGAGACTGGAGCACTGCTTGGTGAACCACAACAGTATGTTTTAACATAACACTCACACAGCACCAAGTCTTAAAAATGAACTAGCTTTATAAAGACTTCTGTTTTCTCTCTTCTGAGGTTTTATGGTTACACGTTCAGCAAACAGGTACAGGAATACGGTCACGTCCAGCTTACTCGATCAACCTGAAGACTGGACTATTCTGATCTTGGGTCATTGTGAGTGCAGACAACAGACTGAAGTCATGGTTGCGTGTTTTTGGTTTTGATTTCGTTGGTACTTTAGGGTGACCGGCAGGGAATTTATTTATTTATTTTCTTTTTTTCATGATGTGGTTATGACTCGACTGCGTGACAGCAAGAAATGATAATGTGCTGGCATGGTGGTCCATATGCAAATGTAAAGAGAGACCCAGTAAGGGATCTTGGCAGTACAGCTCTGCGGTGAAAAATGTTGGGACGCTGCGTAAAAAGTTAATGAAATCAGAATGTCATAATCTTCAAAATCATTTAAATCCTCACATTTAACTGAAAACCGACTTGGAAATTTTACTGAGAATTAAACCAAACCCATAGTCATTTGACTATTGCCCTGGAACCAGGAGGGCAATAGTCAAATGACTTGCTTTGGAGCTTTCTTTCTAAACAGAAACCTGATAAACCTTCACTGCAGGTGACGAACAGTTAAAAGGTTCACTTTAGTGCTTTGAAGAACATTTACTTACATTTAAGTAACTACAGCATAGCATATAAGTATTGAAGAGACTGATGTGGATTTATGGTGTTGTTTGTGCTCATTTGACCAGCTCTCGCTATGCTGTGAGACGGATTGTGGGAATTCAACCAATGCAGAGGCTACAAACAAAACTTTGCCCTGGGTAGAATACTGATTGGTTGCAAAGAAAGGGAGTGACAGCAGAGTTCAGCATGAAGACAGTGGCTGCAGTGGACAGTTTCAGTCTCATCTCACTATAAGACGTTGTTCTGTCTGACTTCTATCTTCTCTGCAGCATGTACTGTCAGAGCCATGAAAACCAGAAAACCGGCCTGCATCGACACTGGCAGACATATTATCCTTGTGCTGTCAAGACAATCCCACTTTCTTTGTTTTTTTTTAGGTGTTTTTTCTGATAACCTGCAGCTATCAGAGCATTTTGTAGCCAAACTACTGCTTACCTGGACAAAGAATGCACATATTTAACAGCTATTTTGGATGAAACAGAAACCACGGGTTATGGAAAATGTTTTAAGAGCTGCAGATACCAACAGGGAATTTGGCAAGTGTGAAAATGTGATAAAATGCAGTCTCAGTGGGGGGTTACTTGTTATTAATATGATATTCAGCTTAATGTCTGAAATGTAAATGTGCTTAATTCTCTATGCTGCAGACAGACCACTAGAATTTCTCTCTTTCCTTTATCATTCTCAGGTTTCTGTCTAATCTCAGTCTCCATTTAGTTCTCCATTGTGAGGTTAAAGCTCTTATCTATATAAGGCTCCACACAGTGAATAAGCTCATCATCTGCATATATACCTTTATAAAATATGCCCATAAAGTTCCACTGCTCACCATTTAATTTTTTGTACTTCTTTGGAGTTCCATATTACTCTGCTGTTATACTTAACTTTCATAAAATCCTAGGGTTTCATGTCCCCACTTCCATCATATGTGCCACTCATCTGTCACCTGTTTCTTGCATCACATTCAACCGTACGTGTCATCACATGGTGCTTTCACCTCACTTTCACCAGTTACCAAACTCATGGTCATAGTTAATCAGAGAGGAGCAGTACAATTTTACTCGTAAGACAAGCGCTTTAAAAAATGTAATATGATTCAAACAACAGCAGGAACACACGCTCAAACACAACGAACCGCTGCATAACTACGTCCAGCATTAAAATTTAAGCAGTGACACACTACACTGTTGCGCACAAAGCTGCAAGGGAAGCTCCAGAAAGACAGGAGTTAAACATTTAACTATTTCCAGTGAGAACGAGCAGAAAATGTGCTCTCTCCAGCTACACGCGTCTTTGTGAACTCTACAAATGTCGACTCCTGGGTTGGCTATCGCTTTACAAAGTCCAATTTGCATAACGTTGAGCTTTCCATTGTGTAAAGGCAGCTCACAGTGGTCCCAGTGTCTTTTATGATACACAATGGCTTTTATGAGAGCTAGCTCAAGTCCTTTTTGGCATTAAGACCGCATTACTCATACACAACACACGCACATGGGCAACATCAACAAAACTCATTCACGGCAAACAGAATCTCCCTATCGTCATACAGCCGCGCGGATGTATCATGTCTTTGTTTTTACGGAACCACAGTCACTTCCGGCCCAAAGACGCCTGCTCTGATCATGCTTTCTGACAGAGTCCTTCTTCTTTCAGAGGGCTGTCCTGTGATCCACTGAGGCCCAATCGCAGATTATCCGCCCCAGCTGCCGGAGCGGTAGAATGGCTTCATTATATGTCTGAGGTGCCTGATGAGAGAAGCAATGTAGAGAGTGTGGTCTTCTTTATCAGTGACCTTTGCCAGAACACAGCTCCTTAGTGAGAAACACATCTGATTAAAGCTGTTCTCACACATAAACTCCGGAAAACACCGGGTGAATCAGGTCGGGACTTTTTCTGAAGTTGTCCTTTCTCACATTTACAAGGAGATGGTTCAGATCAGCTGTATTCTCATTAACAGGAGCTCCCAGAGTGAGTGAAGCCAACAGCATAGTGACTTAAACCTGCGTTCTTTCTAATGTGGATGCCAAATAACATCCAATCCTATAGAAGCTCTTGGTGCTCTGTGTTTATTGGTGCGTTTTCCTGGTTTATTGGTGTTTATTGTATAGGTAAGGTGTACTTTATTAATTTAGTTACTGGTATTTTAGGCCTTTGGCAGATAGGATAATGTGGACAAACAGAAAAGTAGAGAGACGTGTAGTTAGTTCAAGGTCTGGAGCAGAGTCAAACCCAGGCTGCTGCAGTAAGGACTTCAGCCTTTGAGGTGCCCCTCTGTGAGGTAATGCAGTGCATATGTGATCTACAGCCATGCTACAGGCACTGTGTGGCAATACTTGGTCACACATGTGCTACTAACATGCTGTTGGTTAGCATGTTTGATGTTTAAATACTGTAAATCTGCGAGAGTACTAACAGCTGCCGATGAGCTGTAAGCAAAAGTAGAGCTGAGGCTGATGGTAATGTCGTTAATTTTCTTAAATGCAAACTCTCAGGACGTCAAATTCTCAACTCAAAGTCCAAGTTTTTCTTAAGTAAATGGTACTGAGACAAAACAAATGCTGTTGCTGTGTGAGGAAGAAACCTCCCCATCACAAAGTAATTAGCAGTAAGGAGCTAATATATTGTATACCTGATGGTGGGAATCTTGAGAACCAGTTGTATTTAAAGTAAGAGAGTATTTTTAAAGCAAATCAACATAAATTGATCATTGACTGCAAACAAACAGGCAAAAAAGGAGACACACATGGGAGGAAAAAAAAAAGAAAAGACTTAATCTCCCTCCTCTTCAGTGAGAGGAGGGCAGAAACATCCAGCACAGTCTCTGGCACAGACTTCAGAAGATAAATAGCAGACATTTAATGCTTTTTAATTACTCACATACAGTAATTAGTTAGCTCAGGGATGTACCTCCCCTGTTCTGGCTCTCCCATTCACGCTCTCTCGCGCGCGCTCTGCTCACCCACTCCAGCTTGCCCAGCATGATGCAGGCTTGAATCGCGCACCGCAAACACACATCGAGGCTGGTAATTACACTGCTTAGATGGTAGTAATGACAGAGCTCGCAGAAGAGTGCAGCTTCCAGCGGAATGAGTGCAATCACTCTGGAGGAGGAGGTGCTGCTCACTGGTATGTCAAAGCAATGCAGGCAGACCTGAGATCAGAGTGAAATGTGACCGATAAGGAGGGATGAACCAGACGTATGCTGGCAACAAGAACAAAGACGAAGGGGCTTCTGATGATATAATAACAGGAGATAACGCGCCAAAAGACAAAAACAAACTCTCTGGATATAAAACATCTACAACACTTACAAACAGTGCAAACAACACTAGAGTGTGAGCTACATCATGGGGTGGTTTGACAAACAGATGGTGAAATGTATGACTGGCGGACAGGAGCAGAGTACAACATCTGGCATTCATGCCACCACGACTGCAAGAGAACAGGTCAGGCAAGAAGATGCCAGGTCTCGACTGACCCCAGGTTAGTCATTATTAACCTGATATGATATAGAAGTTAAACAAAACATCTACAGCTGATCTGAGACAGTTTGACAGCCCTAAAATCAAGCACAAAAACATGATACAAACATCTTTGTTAATTACTGGTCCTTCACTATCACATAACCTGCTTTCAGATAAGAAAATAAGGTGCAGTCACATATGGACAAGAGGAATGACTCATCAGTAACTCGTACATATTAAGAGAGATTGAGGAGATTTCTGCACACTGTCTTCTTTACTACAGCATCATTTATCAACTTATAACTTTTGAGTGTGTTCAGCCTGAAGCGAGTGAGTCATTGAAAAGAGGTGGTGACAGAGAACGTAAGCTCTCTGTCACGTATTTATATATCATTTACAAACTTTGTATCCTGGCTGACTAAATGAGGAACTGTCGTCGTCTGGGGTTTTTTGTCTGTGAATGTGTTTCAGACAGTGTTAATGGTGTGTGTTGTTTTGTACACATTTCGATGATCTGTACATGTGGGTGGAGTTGCACATTGATGTATTGTTGATTGTTGCCACCTTTGCCTATTAGAGGTTAGGTCCTGGTGGTGTTTTACATGACTATTGGAAACACAGAGGAAAGCCTTGTCAGTTTCTTCTTATTGCCTTGTAATAGCAAATACTTTATATGTGTAAGTATGAGAGCTGAAGTTCTCATTCATAAGCTGACACTTACATGGCTGAGCACTAGGGCTGCACGATTTTGCATAAAATGAGAATCTGGATTTTTTTGCTTAGAATTGAGATCACGATTCTCTCACGATTTTCTTTTCCAGTATAAATATTTATTGCACTTATTAACTGCACATCAACTTCGTAACAGTTGAGACTGAACATAAAAACAATAAATAAACATAAAAACAACAAATGTCTCACATTTTGTCGTTGCCGCAAAATGTTGTACTGCTTGTAATTCCGTCTCCACCATTGCTCGACACTGCGTGTATTGAGCAGGTAGTCCAACAATAGAAAAATAGTTGCGGGACAGCACTGTGTAGCGTTTGTCTAGGGTGTTGATCATTTTCCTAAATCCCTCGTTTTGCACAGTGTTGATGGGAGCCATATCTTTGGTCAGGTGATAAGTGATAGCCTCCGTAATTTCTTTGTGCCTGCGGGAGTTCGACGGGTATAGGGAAGCGCTGTATAAGGTTCCCGTTATTGATGTTTGGGTGGTTGACCGGGACGGATTTTCTCCTGTCACTTTCTCGTCATCCCTGACGTGCTCTCCGTTGTTTTTTCCCTGCTAATTTTAGCAGCCAGCTTCTGTACCACGTGTCATTTGTTGAGCAGGAAGAGTGAGCGCTTGTTTTCATGCAGATTACGTCCCGGATCAAAATGCGGTACAATCGTCGTCGTCTTTTTCTCTCTCTTTTTTTAAAAAAATCGTTGTCATTTGGAAATGAGATCGCACATAAGTATGAATTGAGATTGCGATTTTCTAACGATTAATCGTGCAGCCCTACTGAGCTCCCATTAAATGGATTATTTAGAGTTGAGCATGTTGGTTTTCTTGTTTGAAAAAGTATGAAGTGAAACTAAACTGAATGAATTTTTTGATGTAGGGAAAACAAAAGTGTGTTGATGCTGACCCGAATTTACTGACCTTTACTTCATTAAAAATTCAACTATGATCTTTTTTCTTTAATAATTAATGACCGACAAAAAATTCTAGGGTGTTTGGTGTGAACACGAAGAAGAAGCATGGCCTAAAGGGCAGTCAGAAGATGAATTGAGGGGCTGCACTATAAGATAAACAGGCATTAATTTTGTCATGCAAAGCAACTCTTACAGAGTCCAAGAATAAAAATGGAGCTGGATATAGACGTAATACATCCACTTTAAAGGTGGCTTTGGTCAAAAATAACAAGCCAATAGTAAACTCTTCAATAAAAAGAAATCCTCAGTGGATTTCAGAAAGGTTGGTGCCATTAAAAGGGAGTGAGTGTGTGTTCAGTGTGTGTTCAGTGGACCGGACGGCGCTCTGCAGTGGAGGAGTCAGGAGGAGGCTACAGGATGTCTGCAGGTGTCTGCCTGCAACTCCCTGTTGAGACTGAAGAGGCAACCTTCTTTCCCTCCACAACAACAGATTTGATAACCAAATTTGATGTTGGCATACGTGGCAAATGGAGGCTCTGCTTCTGACAAGGCAGCACTGTCAAAAACCAGCTGTTAAAGATCCACATTTTCCTACAACAGGAAACATCCTCTAAGAAATAAATGTAAATCCAGCCTTGTTGTTCTGATATTATCCCAACAGACTGCACCCCATGACCTATTCCAAATTAGACCTATTCTTTACAGAGAAATCACATTCTTAATGTGAACCAGGAAACACTAAACAACAACAATACTTTCAAGGAAACACTTTAAACAACACTAGCATTGCAGCACACCAGGCTGGGAGGAAGCACACAATGAATACCTCTGTGTTGGGCTCATAGGTCCGTTTGAGTTATTTGTAGGAGACATCTCTATCTTACACTGAACTTTACTAAGCTGCAGCTCTTTCCTCTCCACTCACTTTCCTCCCCCAACCTCTCCTGACCCCACTGTCATTGTCGCCATTGATTTCCATCTACTTTGCTTTTGCTGAATCCCGCTGATGTCGCCAACGTCACTTCCATCTGCCTGTCTGTCCGTCAGGCTGCTGTCCCAGGACACTAAAGCAGCCCGTGAGGCCGAGGAGGAAGAGAAGCAGAAAGACTGGGGGTTGGGGTGAAAAGAGCTAGATTCATTTAGCACGCGCGCACACACACAGGCACTGATGTAATGAGTCTAATGATTTGCATCCAGTTGGAAGATCACAAATTGCAGCCCACACCGCGATTCATCGTTCACTGGTTTATCTGTGGTAGTGGTGAGAAAACGCAGCTGAACAGAAAGCTGAAGGGATTGTGCAAAAATCACAGAAGGGAGGTCAAGATGATTATGAAAGTATTCACATATTGCATCACTTGATGTTTCAATTGCCACTGCCGCAGAAAAATTTCTATGAAACAGCACCGCTCATTTCCACACAGAACATGTTAGTTCCCCTTTCTCTCAGTAGTCAACTTGCCAGGAGCTGATGATGACACTGATGATGATGATGATGATGATGATTCAGTGAACTGTTAAAGGGCATTTCAGGAAAAGTCCCTGCAGGAAAAGGGTCATGAACCTCAGATGCCAAGTGGAACCATGACAGCCTTTCTTAGCAAAAGCAGCTGACTTAACAGCTGTACTGAAAGATACAAGCACACTGTACCATAGTCTCTGCTTCTACATGTAGTTTCATGCAAAAAATCTGCCGCGTAATCAACATTTCTCAAAAGACACGTCATTTGATTTAGTCAGTTTGGGCTCTAAAACATTTTCTGTTCGCCTTAGGTTGCGCACTTGAAGATTAACTGATTAATCAAGAATAAAGACTTAGCTGTAGCCCTGGCACTTATCACTTTTCTGGGAAATGTTAGATTCATTTAATTTATTTAACTAAATGTGTGAAAAATCCAGATTCTTAACCGCACTGAAGATAAGATTATATCAGATTTATTCACAGTGAAGTAACACATTCACAGATATTAACAGGATAGCTACAGCGTCCATTAGAGATCGTGAGAATGTCTGTCTCCTGTAAGAACAATTATGAGGCGGTTTCATGTGCAACACAGAACCGAGTGCAGGCAAATAGTTGCGGGCACACTCAGCACACACACACACATCCTAACTTATTTACGTTTCTTTCCATCAAAATGTCACTAATAATATTTCTCCCTGATGAATCCACTGCACTTTTCTAACTATTTAATGTTGTCTTATGCTGTGTAAGAAGATCTGATATATGTGTAAATTGCAGCACGATGAAAAGTACATGTCAAGACTCAACTATATATTTTAAGAAAAAATTAGCCTGAGCAGTAACAAAATTGAATTTATGTTAGAAAAGGCTTTGTGGGTGAATGCAGACAGCTCAGCGACAAATCAAAATGCTTCCTGAAGCTAACAAAACAAAAGAGCTATAAATCAGATTCACACATTCATGACAACAACCAGAGTGAAACAGAGCAAAGCAGCTGTTACAGAAACCAGAGAGACGGCTATGGGACACTTCAGAGTGTTTTCTGACAGTGGCTGCATGTGTAGCCCTCCTTTATGCAAGCAGAGTACATGTCAAGTGACCTGCTTTCCATTATCAGTACAAAATGCAGATGAGGAAGTGCTTTATCTCCTAGAGAGCAGTGCAGAGCCAACAGCTCCCACCTCCACTGCAGAAAAATATTGAGGTTATCAAGACAATTAACCTCTGATCGAGTCTTTAAATCTCACTTTGCTTATACCCAAGAACTATGTTCAAACTCAACAATGGCTATACAACCGACACAAACATCCATTGACAGTAAACGGTTTCAGATGGCTCATGAATGTTTAGCTCAAGAATCAACATTATAAAGAATTAATTACCCATGCAGATACCCATCACCATTCATGCTAATTTTACCTTTTTTGCCCTCAGCTGTGCAGGCGAAGCTTGTGGTGATGTCTGACGTCACTGTGCAGGCAGAGGCGGCCCGGTTTTTCACTCTGTACAGACAAGGCACAAACATCTTATTAAAAAATGATACCAACTTCTGTTCGGTGTTACATAATTGTAAAGTTTCTTTTATAATGCCAAACAGGTGAGCCTAACTTGTGGAATAAAATGTGGCACGGTGTTTTCAGCTTTTTGCATGTCATATAATCTGTGTGTGGTACTGATAATGTGTGTATGTGTAGCTGTAATCAGTTCCACGCTCATCAGAGCATTCACACAGACTTCGTCTATTGCTTGTGAGGAGTACGAACAAAGAGGCTCAAGACGGTCTATCTGTATTGTAAACAAGCTGGCAGACTCCACAATCAGTCGTTATGGTACAATAAAAAATTATTACTTAAAGTGAAACCATTGTTTAATGAACCCATGTTTGTAATTGACTTCTTGGATAGAGGAGGGGAAATTATGTTGGATGATTGTTTTGCAGAAAAGCACAGCGCAGTTTGTGATTTTTTTCCACACATATAATCAGATTTATACAGCTAAATGGAAAAATGTTCCCAAGTACAGAGCCCTGCATCAGGGATACAACACGGAGGAGTGAGGAAAAAAAGAAGACTAAGACAATATATCAGCTATATTTTCATGCTAATGAAATATTTGCTTTTATTGGACATATGCGTCCCATGGAACAGTTTCTTTTTTCTATTTAGTTAAGTTTGTACTTTCAATCTTGAAGGCACTTACTGCTCGGCTTTGTCAAAAGGAAGAGGGGTCAAGTCTCCACTTATTTTAGTGTTTTAATGATTAATTTTGGCTTAAAGCTGAAAAGTATATAATTCAGATATTTACAGTTATCACTGAACTATAACAGTTTGTGATGTATGTCTTAGTCACACAGGCCTGGAGACTGGTCAGTGACACGCTTGCTGAAGGTTGCTGGCTGGAAATATGGTGCTGTTCCCAAACCCTCCTTGTGTCTGCTTTGGTTGACAGTAGACTGCCTCGGTCACCTGGTGGAAGGCTCCAACTTGCCTGCAAACACTCACCACCATCTGCTCCCTCAGCAGTAATGAAACTGAAAGTGTGTAACATAAACCAGAAGCAAAGATTCTGAAGTAAAACTGGTGCCTCACCAGTGAAACCAACATGGTTCAAAAGGCACACTTTTAATTTGAAGGTGAACTCTTCAAAGTTTTAAAGCTACTTTATCGTTGAGTGTTTGCAGACAGGTCAGTCTCATTCACTACAGCAATCTGCTAGAGACCAAAGCATCACAATGAGGTTTCAGGTGCAGCACCGACCGATTTCACCTAGTGACTGCCAGCAACCATGATGCAGTCTTCAAAGAAGTTTGTATACACACAAGCAAGCAGGTATGCAAATACATTTAAAAACATCATTTAAAGTAGGCTTTGCAAAATTCTTCCTGGAAAAAGGTCTTGATCTGCACAGAGCCGTAAAGAGAAACAAACACACATGCTCCCTGACTTGATTAACTTCACAATCCACCTCCATCCTCAACCTCTATCTTAAACATAGATGGAAACACAGAAGATAAGTGGAGGCAAAGTGAAGGAGCTTAGTGCTCTGTGATTAGAGGCTAAACAATGAAAAGGAGGGCCCTTGAAGTAGGACATAAAGATAGGGGAGAAGGGGGGGCCAGAGAAGCAGCAGACATAATGTCCTGAGGGGCAGGCCCATTACTGTCTGGCAAATACAGTTCTGATCAATAATGATCAATCAGAGTACACTTATCCTGCCGCACAAAGCATAATCACACTGTCTTTGGCAGTGGGGGAGAGCAGGGGTGGAGCAGGGTCAGTGATTGCATGAGCATCTATTTTACTACAACAGTGAGGGTCCTTAAAGCTAGCAGCGTCAGCACAGATTTAAGGCTCAGGCTCCACTCCACTGCACTGAAAATGAAATTAAACTCAAAGTGAAAACTTCCCAACCATGGAAGACTTTGCACCGCAGACCCCTGAAAGTAATTACACCTGCCTGTCAGTGTAAGACACTGTACACACACACACACACACACACACACACACACACCCGCGCGTGAACCCTCCCTCTCTCTCTCTGAAGGACACATTATAGCAGTAAAATCAAGAAAACACTCTCCCTAACATCTATGCAGAAGCATAGAATGAAAACTAGCTCTATGTTTACTGAGTACGCCTACACGTACACAGCTATTCACATTAATTTTATTCACAACTGGAAAAACAGCAGATTTATTAACCTTTTAATTTCCATTTTAACTTAAAAAAATACATCCATGTGAAATAAACAAAGGAGTGAATATTTGGAAAACTTAAAGACAACAAAAGTCATCATCTTCTTCATCTGACAAAGTTGTACTGTTGTCAGAATGTTTCAGGGAACAGAGCTTTATTTGTTTTTCAAAAGTAATCTCACTTTTTACTGCAGTAAATTACATGAAATTTTATGTAAAGTTTGAGGAGAGGTGGAAAACATGAGCTGCACCACGTCGCATCACAGCAGGGAAACAAATATGATGACACTGCTGCATCAAGACCCAAACCACTGTGGGGGCTTTTTAAACTTTCTTTGTTAAACCAGACTTTCTGCCTCAGGCTCTGCACATGCTCACATGGAAGGGAGCATTTAATGCTTTCTTGTTACACAGTAAATGGACCTATTGAGAGCGGCATAGTACAGTCAGAGACATTGTCAGAGACATTATCAGAGGACAAGTAACAATGACCTACACAAACACACATTTCGACTGTCACTTATTTCTAACACACTTTAAAAATAGTACATAAAAAAGGCCATTTATGTCTAAAACTTTTCCACAGCTTAATGAAGCAGTCATGGGAATCGCATACGCCCATTCGTAGTGCAGTCCTCTTATAAACCACCTGCATGCCACAAAACACGTTAGTGAAAGGAGATGGCTCTGCTGCATTGTGTGGTCCAGTGGTCCTGATGAATGGCTGTGTCAGAGCAGAGCACGCTGCCGTAGAAGTTCAGAAAATCCAATGAATACCATGGATGAAGACAAATGACCTCGGTGGCCCCCACAAGCACCACATGTTCACACCACTAACCCTTCACATGCAGCAGAGAGCAGAGCTGAGCTAAGAGCAGGTGTTCACAGGTCCCTGCTGACCGAGGCTTTAGTTTTGTATATCTGCACGAACAGCAGTGGAGTCACTGTCTGCTTCTGTGATTGCTGCCAGAACAGGCCTGATCCCCCTGTGTGTACGTCTGTGTACATATGTTATGTTTTCAGGACAGTGGGATACAGACTTCAGTGTGAAGCTATAAATAAATAAATTCTGCTACAGACATTTCAGAGAAGAACAAGAAATTTTACCTGCAGAAGATGTGCAGCAACCACTGATGGCATTAAAAGAGTGTGTGTGTGTGTGTGTGTGTGTGTGTGTGTGTGTGTGTGTGTGTGTGTGTGTGTGTGTGTGTGTGTGTGTGTGTGTGTGTGTGTGTGTGTGTGTGTGTGTGTGTAAGCCTGCACCGTCATTAGTATTATGTCGTGATTAAGATGGGATTAACACTGATGCAATTTTGCTGCGTCAGTGTTCCTTCAGAGTTAAGCCTACTGACGTTTTTACTGACACTGAAACATCATCAGTGTCTGTGCACATCGCTGCTCTTTTTCCACACCTGTGCATCAGATAATGTACAGAAGTTTTTCCCCACACTAGCCTCTCACTGCAGAAATTAACAGATTACCTAAAAATACCCAATATATGATAACTTTAATATAAAATAAAATTAATAAGGTGAAAGGTGAAATCAAGTTTTTTGTTAAAGCATAAAGATATTAATTTCTTTTGTATCCTACTGGTTTCTTTAATTAATTGATGTGTTTCACATGCATTTTTCCTTATGGCGATAAATATTATTTGAAAGTATGTAACTGGATGTAATTCAATATTTCTGCTGGTTTAATGCCACTTTGAGGAAGTTGGAATTGCTTATTTTGTCGGTTAGCAAGCAATTATTTAGCTTAGCTATAGCTAAAAGGAAATACTTTTTAAGCTTTTAGGCTTTTCCCAGTCAGTGCCATCATCTACATTGCTCATACACTGTAAAATATCTAGATCTAATATCTAGATTCCAGAATATTGTGTGTACGTTTTCATGTTTACATATCAAACAGGAGCCTGAAATGTGTAATGAGCTCACATGTTTCAGGACAGGGAGGCCCCCTACAGAGAGGGTGGACAGCCCCATTCACACTCTAATGCTTGGGAGGGGGAGACATGGCAGCTTCCCTTTTGCATCTCTGTTCCCATGCATGACCCCTCTTGTCTTCCTCTGCTTTAATTAATTCACATTAAAATGAAGCCGTGGGTGAGAAGAAAAGAAAAGGCAAGAAAAAAAAAAAAAGGAGCCTGGTTTGCTTCCTTCTTCTATGTGTCACACGATAATGATGTATGGCTCTGTCCCACTGTCTTAAAAAGATATCACTGCATATGACAAATACATCAGGGTGAGAGCTGGGCTGGGCATTTAATCAATACGAATCTGAGACTGATGAGCCTCCCATGCAAATGTACCCATATGTATTTGCAGTGTAAGCGTGCTCAGTTTGCATTATTTGACACAAGCAGGGTATGACTCAGCTCACATCATGTCTAAGGAAATCCATCAATAGATTCAGGCTGTGACCATTTACTCAAAGCATTTTACGTTAAAAACACCCAAACTCTATCAGTCTTTCTTTCCATAATGTTAAATCATGAAATAAACTTAAACACAACCAGGGCAACTCTTATCTGGCATCAATTACCCTAACATCAACAATCAGGCTAAGTGATCACATGCAGGTTTAAAAAAAGAAACTTCAAATCACACATTTCTTAATGTCTAAGAAGTGAATGAAGTCCACAGACTGTGGGCTTAAAGTCTGGGCAACACAGGAGGAAAATAAGCGATGAAGTCATGTGTAATACACAGGGGCTCCTTTTTACCAAAACCACTTGGAAATGTTGCTGTAGATGTTTAATCGCTATGCTGGTGCTGGTTGCTATAGGAACGTAAAGGTGCAACAGCGAGAAGATGTACAGTGTAGGCGGTCGGCTGCAGGCAATCAGGACACACAACCCGAGAGCAGAGCAGTAAATAATAAAGGCCCAGCACAGTAATGTAGATAACATGTCCATCAGCTGGTTCCACTCTCCAAAGCTGAAGATCTTTAAAGGCGCTGGAGTTGATCCTGTTATTTTATTATTTTACTATACTAAGACATGTTTTTTCCTTCCACTGAGGACTATATAGTCTGTCCATCTCTAACAACAATTTCTACATGAGCACCGAAGCAGGACTGCATGGCCTCTAAACTGTTGAAAAAGCCGAGTGGCAGAAAAGTGCACACATCAGCAGACTTCCAGGATCTGTTACTTGTTTTTGTTCCCATAACATAATTCAGCCTGGCAAATTCCTGACATTTTATAAGGATGGTCGTGAAGGACACAATCTTTGGTGGACTTAAAAGCCATACATCAAACTCTTGAGCTTGGCTTTTATATCTATAGCAGGGGTTGGCAACCCTGGAAAGGTTAACTGATGGCACGACAATAGCTGGACTGGCCATCGCGCCTTTGCCCGGTGGGCCAATGGTGATTTTTCATTTTTATGGGCCGATGATTTTTTTTTTTTTTGTAACAGTATAAACAATGAAAGGTGGTGGATTGGCCAGATGCTGGTTGATGTGTAAAAATAACTCAGTTCTTTGGTGGTGGCTATGGCGGACCTGCCACAGAGGCCTGCAGGTGGATGAGGGAAAGGGGAGGCAGGAGGAGAGACCCGAGGCGGCCACCGGTCTGAGTGTGGTGAACTGAACTTCAGGTAAGAAGTTATGACCTGCAGTCTATCTGGATCAGATATAAACCAAGTTTAGGTGGAGTTTATTTTCGTTATGCTGACTTTTTACAATCAGTTACAATAACTCGTACTGCGTACTAGCTAGCATGACGGAGTTTCTATACAGCTGGCTGGGTGCTATGATGTTACTGATATGAATAAAATAAAGTTCACTAAGGTCAGTTAGTAGAGTTGCCAACCATCCCGTAAAAAACGGAATCGTCCTGCATTCAGAGAAAATATTACGTGTTACGTATTGAGGTGAAAAGTATATGTGTCTCACACATATAGAAAAGGAACACAGTTTGTCCCGTACCTCAGCTACAATGGAAAAAGACACAAAGCTGGAGTTATTCTGTGTCTTTATGCTGTCAGCTGCCCCTTCTCTCATTCTCTCCCCCTCTCTCTCCTGTTTCTACTTCAATCATGAAACTGATCAATGATCAGCTTTTGTCTCTTGTTTGTTTATCGCCAGAAAGAGGAAACCAGCGGATGTCGTGCTAAACAACAGCAGCATGTTCAAGCTTGATCAGCTGTTGTTAGAATTTATTTAATATTAATTTCTAGTATCAGCTGATGTTTGCTGGAGCCACAGCCGTAAAAGCTGCTGGTCATGATATCGGTTTGAATATGTGGTGAGAGGGAAACATGAAGATGAAACCAGGAGATGTCCTTACTGAATCATCAGAGCTGAACAGGTGATGGAGAAACAGGTTTACCTTTTAGGTGACATGAGTGAGTTGAAGGGAAATTATGAACCGTTTCTGAGAGACAAATAACACCAGGATACTTTTCTAAGTAGCTGACAGCTGGTAACTGTGCAGGGGCGGGTCTAGCAAAGCTTTGCCAGGGGGCCAGGTAGGGCATTAACAGGGAGAGGGGGACACAAAGAAATGTGTCTCTTTCTTATTCTCATTTAAAATGTTTAGCTTTTAATAATCAAAGTGTTTTTATTGAGTTTTCAGAAAGCATATCATTCATACAGAAAAGCTCGAACTCAAGTCCTACCGCACAGTGTAAGACAAAACTATACCCAGACAGAGGAAGAAAAGGGGAAAAAAAAAAAAAAAAAAAAAAGGGGGGGGGAGTTGCCAGTTATGGAGTGGAAGGAAACTCATCTTCAAAAATAGGAAATGAAAGGCTGCCAGACCTTAAAGAATTTCTTGGTGTTGCCCTGTATAGTAAATCTGAGATGTTCTAATTTGAGGTGTGCCATCACCTCCTCCACCCAGCGTTTATGGGATGGCGGTGTTGCCTTTATCCAGTTAAGTAGAATCAATCTCCTAGCCAGCAATGAGGCGAATGCTATTGCCTTCCTCTGAGAGGCTGTTAGTTGAGTTTCCCTCGGTGCCACACCAAAGATGGCTGTCAGAGGCATTGGTTCCATATCCTTATTAGAAATGAATGAGAATGTTCTAAAGATGTTAGCCCAAAAGTCTTTCAGCCTGGAACAAGACCAGAACATGTGGCATAAGTTGGCTGGTACCTGTTTACATCTGGGGCAGGTCGGATCGGCCCCCTGGTACATTCTTGCCAGTTTCTCCCTTGACAAATGCAGTCTGTGCAACACCTTGAACTGTATCAATCCGTGTCTCACACATATAGAAGCAGAGTGTACTAGATCTACAGCCCCCCCCCCCAGTCAACCTCTGAAATGTCCAGCCCCAATTCTTCCTCCCATTTCCGTCTTACATTGTCCAGGGAGGGGGAAGCCACATTCTGAATATGTGTATATAGCGTGGAGATTGTCCCCTTAGCAGTCGGATCTGTGTCCATCAACTCGTCTATCCATCCGCTTTGTGGAAGCTTGAGGGAGGGGCTGAATGACTTTTTCACAAAGTCCCGAACCTGGAAATATCTAAAGTAATTAGTCTTGGAGGAGATTCCATAGTCCTTTTCCAGTTGAGCAGCAGACATAAAAGTACCATTTTTAAAAAGATGTTTGACACATTCCACCCCAGAAATGTTTAGCTTTTAATAAATAATTATCTGAATCTTACAACCAAAGTTTTTATCTGACATAAGATGTATAGAAATCATACATATACCAACAAGACAGTGTACATCCCTGTCACAGCAGCGTTTGTTTTTATTCAAAGGCTTTATGGCTTTAATACCTGGTGGGCCGGTTTCTAGTCAAAATGCCCGGGCCGATTTTTTGTCCCAGTCCATCCCTGGGCATGGCACGCAGTGAATTAATCTCAGAAGGTACATTTAAAAAAGTAATGGCCGGGCCAGCGGTGCACATCGCAAATGAGCTTGCATAGACACATTAGTTGTGCCGCTTCTTAATGACGGTATCTTAGCTAACAACCCCAACTACCAGATTCAACTTGTAATTGGCTAAAAATAACTTATCCTACTGGTGAGAGGGACGTTGCTAGCTGGCAGTTTTTCCAAGCGATGTTGAAATTTCCACATTCCGACACTTCAAATGCTTCAGGAGCTGTCTGCTCAGCGCAGTATCAGCACCAAAAGAAATACACGGATACATCTGTAGACTCAAGACTGATCAAACCAGAAAGCTTTAATGAGCAGCTGGATTTGTCTCGCATTAACTGGCTGAGTTAATGCCAGTTAATGCGACATCGAAATGCAGCTGATTGAACTGAAAACCTCAACTCTGTAGGTTGCAGAACTACGAACGCAGCTGGAATCCATAGCTGTGCGTGTTCATGGAGCTTGCATTTTCACCTGCTGGACATCACTACCTGACAAGTTTAACTGTCTTCAGAACATTGCAGAGGCCTTATTGACAGTATTTGGCTCTACATATCTGTGTGAGCAGATTTTCTCTCACATGAAGAGAGTCCTCAGGTAGCTGTCTGAATGCTCGACACTTGGAGACCTGTGTCTCTGAGTGGGAGACCAGAGATCACATTAACATGTGTATCCCTGTATTAACAAACATGCCATAGGCCCAGTTTATTTTTCTTATCGTTGTTGTGAGGAGACCATAAATAGCATTTGCATTTTCTGTTGTACAGTTCATTTGCTGTTATGGAGTTCTTGTTATGGATAAAAAGTGTCTTTTTTTTTGTTTCAAAATAGCTGATAACTATTCGCTGATAGCTGCAAACATCTGCGAACAAATAGAATTCTAGAAAGTTGTTCTATATAGTGTGTAACTGTTAGTATAGAGCGTTATTAAATTTATTGCTAATGCAATCATATGGCACATTGACATCTGAGGAAATTTTAGATGGCACTCATCAGAAAGGTTGCCGACCCCTGATCTACAGTGTTTGAACTTGGTGACAAAATAACTACTGATAAAGAGCAGAAAAGTTTGACAGTTAAATCTTATTTCCTCATTAGAAGTTTACTGCAGGGATGTGCGAGACTAGTCGACTAGACATTCAAACCTGATGCTCTCCCCATCCACTAGCAGATGAAAATAGCTGCCCAAGCAAAATTGTCTTATTTTATTCATACACAACAGCAGTCGACTTTTGATTTTAAGATGCTACACAACTTTCATGCGCTTATTGCTCTGTGATGGAAAAATATTGACATGGAAAGATAAACTGGGGATGTCCCTGTGAACTACTGTGTTATTGTAGTACTTGGTAGGCTATGGGAAAACAGTCAAATAATTGTGCTTAGGAAGGTCGGTAACTAAGTGAAATGACCCTGACGTATCTGTGCTGCAGCCATAATAAGAGCTGGTCAAACCCCTCAAACACTAAGTAAAGATGTTTCGCTTATTTTTTAAAATGAACTCATTCAGCAGATGATATACTGGACCATTTTTTATTAAAAAATAAATAAAAAAAATAAAAAAAAATATGGCTGTCCCAACAGAAAGTGACCTTTTCTGCCTTCTTTCTTCCTAACCATGTAACTGCAATCTTTAGCCCACTGATCACGGTGTTTTTTCCTGCACAGAGAAGAGAGGTTTTAGTTACAGCCACACATTGCAATAATATGACAACTAGTTTTGCTGATTGGGATTTTATTTACCCAAGCATAACAGACATTTCTGTTTAACAGTCAAGACACATGAGCAAAGAGAAACCCTGTATATGTACTATAATGTTACCTTCACTTTTAGCAATAAAATGAGTATGGCTTCTTAGAGAGACCAGCCTGCATGTTCAGTGCTCATCTCATGAAAAAGGAATTTTTTCATCACACAGACATTTTCTCATCACGCAGTCATTCTTTCAGCTCTTCAAGGCATATCATCTGCGTTGGTGGGAGCATCGATTACCATCTAGATCTTGTCAGCCAGCTACCCTGTATCTGGTGGAGACCTGGGCCCTGTTTTGTCTGACTGTCAAACAAACTGCCTGATGCATCTCTGTGCAGTGACGTGCAGATCAGACACAAGATCACAGATTCTTTCATCCAAACTCAGGCCAGAAGGCAAATTCCTGACAAGACTTACACATGTTCCTCTGCTGTAAAGGGCAGATACAGGCTGAAACTCCACCATTGAACTAAAAATAGCTTCGCGAAACATATTGAAACATTGAAAGAGATTAATTTGTGTAAGGATAATATCTATCTTTACCCACCTAGGTTTTTTTTCCCTGCATACCCGAACACACACAAACATTCCAATAAAGAGACCACATATCAGGATCTGGTTCTGTTTTTAATTTTAGCCATCGTTCCAGAGCCCCTTTGATCACAGCACATTATGCACAATTCAAACATGGGAAATTCCCACCTGGTAATTTAGATTAAAAAAAAAGATGCTGAGGAGCACATTAAGCACGTTCATTAGCAAAGATTGGGCTATCTTAGAAAGGATGGCGTATTAAATCGGACACTCCCAATGCAAAACCATACAGAAAACAGACAATAAAGGAGGCCGACTGCAGCCCTTGGCCTTCATGGACGTGCAGTGTGAGACATCGTGTGTGTTGTGGCGCTGCAGCTGTAGCGACAGGTCCTAGGGGTGCCTTACACCTTCACAGCTGTTGCAGCTCCCACAGAGAGGTCTCAGGGGAAAACTGAGGGTTACTGCAGCTTTTCACTGATTAATTCAAAGGCGCACACAAGGAAAATTCTTTGACTCACACAGACAGAACAGGCTTGAGTGTTCACTGTAGCGTTTATCCTATGTTATATTAAGGTACATCTAAAGTTTAACATTCATTCAGTAAATCAGTGGCATTTTGCTTCAGCAGTTAAATATAACGGTGCAGAGATTAACTGTGTATTTCAACTGCTAATTAAATAAATTATTTATTTTTGTTTCATTATCTCATGATGAATATTGAATGAGGTTTTAACAGTACTTTGTACTTCCTCCACTGCAGGTTTAACAAAGCCCGGACTTCACTTTATAAATCAGTCACTGTACACAAATTCACATGTCGCTCAGGAGGTTCGTATGAGGGATGGCTGAGCAGTAGAGGCAGAAATAAAGTGGCTTTAATGCAGCCAAAACTGAATATGACTGTCAAAAAACAATTCTGCACTAAGTTATACCCCTTTTCAACACAACCTTTGGCAGGACATCTTGAGACCTGCTGAAACTCAAGACTGCTGCCTTTATAGTCAGTAGCTCCACCCACTCCAGGAAATTACAATTAACTTACAATAAAGTACTAAACTAATTTGTAGCAGTGCTTAGTTTAAGAGAACTGCAATAACTCAATATTGGAAAAAGATATCTACCTCCATTCTAAGAGAATGAACTAACTCTCAAACTGCTTAAAAAGGGTTAACACATCCTCCAAACATCAGGCAAAACTCCCCCTCCCTTGAACCACACTTGGCACATCCCCCCAGAAACCTGACCATAAAAGAAGCCCAAAAGGGGCTTTGATGGACTGGTTTGGCAGTTCCTGGGTTCAAATCAAATCGAGGCAGGGCCAAGTGAAGTTTGGTGGAGAGGTGAAAAACAGGCAAGTTAATCAAATACAAATCTCCAAACTCCAAAAGCACCCTCTATTAAATCACTGCATTTACATTTCTGCAGTGAGTGATTGAACGTGCAACTACCCAAACTAATGCATGCTGATGAATTACATTACAAGCCACAGATCATCTGAAATAAATAGAATTCTATGTATCTTGAGTTCCGTTTAGTTATCAAAACAACTGAAAAAAGAAGGTACCAGTTTGATTAAACATTTCCGAATAAGACCTGGACACTGACAAAGACTTCAGTGCTGTAGTTAATAATTACTGACGGAATACTAAAATAATGATCACGCATTATGGAGATACTGTTGTCGAGGCACGCCTGACACTGCACACTGTCAGTGACACATGACTTTCTAATTGGGAATAATGTTCATGTTTGTTCACCTGTCAAAAAGACGACAGCTCTGAAGGCAGATCGTGACGGTGTTTCAATTACTGTAAATCCATCTGTCATATTCAATCTGTCTAGCACAATACTGATTAGCATTAGCGTTTCCCCTTCAACAACTTAGGTTAGCAGGAGGAGAAAGACCGTGATGTGCAGCAAATACACATCTGTGATTTGTGCTGCTGTTTCCAAATTTTTACAGCATCACTATGTCAGTTCTCTTGACTGTTTATGAACCTGTAACACTCCTAAAAATTATCTGCCATCTGATTGGGATTAGGGTGCAATTATTCTACTAACGCCATAATTTTTCTCTCATCCCTTAAACAAACAAAAATGGCTTTAGCTTCATATTTAATATTTATTTGCTACCAGTACTTATTTTCCCATGTGACTCTCACCAAGAAAGCAAGCAGGTCTAATTTCCCCATACTTCTTAAAGTGCTGAAGGGTGTTACTGAATATTGGGTCTTATTTCCTTATTTTTACAAAGTATCTTTGAATGAATAATGACTTTACATTTATTTATTTCACTGTACAGAAAACACTATCTCCAGAAAACTGAAATATTCCAGATATCATCATGAGTAGACGTTTTGGTTGTTGCGTCCGTGGCTCTGCTCATTTCATAGTGATGCACATTTCAGATGGTGAGTGCGAGACTCCATGCGAATGTCCAATTTAGGGCCACTTTTTTGTAAAACCACAGACTCGTTTATGGAGCAACTACACAACTATGCACCATCTAAACATCTGCCCTTTATGTTAAGTGGACTTCAAAGAAATACAACAGGAATGACTGCTCATCTACAGCTATTTGCGACTGTGTATAATCCTCACTTTACCAGGACCTCAACTACAAAAAATTTGAAACAAAAAGTAAAAAAGAAACCAAGCAATGAAAGGTTACTTCTCCGCCTGGTGTATCGACGTTACTTTCTTTTAATGGTGGAAAGGTAAATACACTCCTGAGTTTCTCTCTGTGTTAAACCCCCACCTCAGGTTGGCCTGCAGCTGGATATAACACTTATGGCAAAATAAAACATGATTATGTTTCTCAAACTTGTTCATAAACTTGTCTTAGCTATCTTTCTACAACAGTGCTTTCAAAGAGGAGGCAGGAGCAGGAGAGTGGTGATGCCTCAGTGTGTCTGTGTGTGTTCTGCTGGTTATTTCAAGGTTCTTCCTGTAACCAAATCAGGGCAGTGACAGACTAATGAGGCTAAATGATGATGATGCTTCAGGAAGATAGCCTCCAGCAGGGAGAAGAGAAGATGTGTCAAACTGCTGGGACAGAGTCGTGGTTTTCCTCTGGAAGCTTTGCTTTTATAGAAACACTATATCTGGCAGGAAAGAACTGCTCTCATCGTGTATAAGATTTCCACCAGCAGCAGTCAGCGCAATCAAAAACAACCTGAGAGTCTTGTATTGATTCTTATCTGATGATTATTGATCGCCATAAGTAAATTATCTTCTTCAGAGGGCAGTCAGAGTGGCCGGGGCTTGTTCTCGAGTCCCTGAAGTGCACGCAGTCTCACAAACACCATCTCTGAGGTGGATATTGTGGGGCTGATGTAAACAGATGCAAGCCCTCATTCAACAGCCTCCTGACCACAGTGGCCAAGCACTCGAATTAAGGGTTCATCACAATATTTCCAGTGACCGGATCAGCAAGGGTCAAGCTCGGGTTAAGCTTCAATCAAAAAATTCCTAAAGCCCACTCCTTCGTGCACTTCTCTCAAAAAACAGATTATTTAATCAGTGCAGGCACAAAAATGAGCCAAATCAGGGTTTTAAGGCTAAGAGCTGGATTTGGCAACCCAAGACTTTCTAGAAGAAGAAAAAAAAATACAGACCAATCCATGTTTCCACAATTTGACAAAACAAAAATAAACCCCAAAAAACAATGGTGGCTGGTGAATGGCCATGGAAAAAATAAATAAATAAAAATAGACAGACAACCATAAATAGCCAGAAACCTGCTGGAAAGCAGAACAATTTTAATGTTTGCACTAAATAAGGAAATTGACTCAACGTGAACAAAAGCTCAGCGCTCTGCTGGTAAACATGCCTTGTTTTCAAGATTAAAGAGTACCCTGAGTGCCATCCCTGTCAGTTTTGCTGATTAATGAGAAGTGACACTGGTGTCCTCTTTTCTGCAGCCTGGTCCATATTGACAATAGCAAAAGAGCACAGGGTCAAGGGGTGTGTGTGTGTGTGTGTGTGTGTGTGTGTGTGTGTGTGTGTGTGTGTGTGTGTGTGTGTGTGTGTGTGTGTGTGTGTGTGTGTGTGTGTGAGAGAGAGATGGGGTTACAGTGTAGGCAAACAAAGAAGGCCTCTGAGACAAATTCAGCTAGTCTTTCTCTCTCTTTCACTTTTTTTTCCACTCAGACTCTCACTGTTTTGAGCCCAACCCCCCCATAGCACCATTGAAAGAAGAGGCAGTTAGGACATTATTCCACAAAAACTTGGTGAGCTCTCAAAGGAACACATGAGCTCTCAGAAACAAGCCCAACTGATGCAGATCATTTTCCCCCCTCGGTTACCTCTAGTCTCCTCTTACCTAAGGGGAGGGGGTCAGACTTTGTATAAGACTAAAAAAAAAAAAAAAAAAAGTCACTACACTTGAAAATCAAGACAGTGACAACAATATGATTTACAATAAAGCCGTGCCTCTTGTCTGATCTCTTTGAAAACTTTGACTGCCTCCACCCAGTATTTGTGTAGCTGTATGGCCTAGATAAGCTCAGCTGGTGGAGGGAAAGCATGTCAGGGCTGAAAGATAGCGGTCAGAGATAGAGCCTGCCGGTTCCTCTGATGCCTGTGAAATGATGGACTCCTCTGGGATTATCTCTGCAGACAGTTTGTACCACAATTGTGGGTTAGTTCAAGATGAAGTGTGGGAATGGCTTGGCCTATTGTGGGTGTAATACTGTAAGGTCAAATTAATCTCAGAGCAAGAGAAAGCGTTTAACCACTGCTGGATTTGGAGATTACTGTATGCAACTTTTCATCATTTTATTAGCAATACCTGCATCTGAGTGTATCAGCCTCACAAATGAAGTCAGTCAAGTATACCAACCTGGATAATACAATCACCGGCTTTAAATTCATCTCACGCCCGGTCAAGTTGCAGCTTCAAGGTGTAGTCACCTCTACTTCAATGACAGATGCAGTCTGCAGTGTCCCTATCACACAGCTCACACAGAGTAACAAAGCTTAATAACACAAACTCCCAAGAAAACAAGAATGCTGACTTTAACCTTAAATCACTTTTCCATTTCAGGACAAATTCATGTCAGTCTCACATGTTCCCACAATGTAAACTGAAAGTTCCAGAGAATAGCACAGCGCTTGGTAAATGGCACCAGTGTGTTTTTCCCTGTAGTTAATGGGCCGTGTTAAAGTCAACATTTCATGGTCGTTCTCTTGTCTGACGAAAAGGACAGAAAAAATATGTATGTGAGAACAGGTTTGCTGGGAATTCAGCTGTGTTAAAATACAGTAAATGTGAGCACACCGAGTAAGAGAGAAGCAAACAGATATAAACAGATAAAAGAAAGACAGTCAAGTTTCACACATACAGCTGTGATACAGGAGAACGTGTAAGCATTAGCTTATTTGTAAGCTGTAGGTGAATCTCAACACTTACAGCCCTAAGAGAGCCCTTGCCATTCTCTTGTTAAAATCATTACTGTTTTTGTGGTGGAACATATCTTACACTTAAAATGCAGCCTCAAGCAGAACTGAGAGATGTCTGTAAGGTTTCTAAAATACATTTTACTAATGACCTCACACAGTAGAATGGTTAAGATCCGTGTTCGCACCATCCTGCACCTCTCCTGAGTATGGATGAATTTTAACAGCACCTATAGTTTCTCCATTCACCCAAAGAAAGAGGAGAAAGCACTAACTGGCTGTGAAGCTGAAGCGTGGTCTAGTTTCTTGCGGGGGCGGAGGTAGACTGGGATACTTCAAATTCTCTGGGCTCAAACTTTATATGCGCAAGTTTAGCGAACTTGCTAAACACACTAAAACACATTTTCACAATGAGGAACTTAACAAGGAGAAGGCAAGACTTGACTACTTTTATAAGACTGAGCCATTACTTCAAATTGCTTCATTATTTTAATTATATTCAAGTTTTGAGTTGTGAATGGCCTTATGAACAGCTGGGATTAAAACCTTTATTTCTCTGTATATTCCTCATGTGCGTGGGGGCCATAATGGGGTAACTTTCTACAGTCACTGTGGTGTAAAAATAAAAAAAAGATCTTAGGCATATGCAGTCCAATAGAAAACCTCAAGTCTGCTCTTTAAAAACAGAGTGCACTAAAGTACAGAGAGTGTGAGCTTTTTACAGCACATTTACGTGCTGCACACATTATACATGGTAGTATATGTACTATCTGACAGCCATAAACAGCCAGAAAGCAGAACAATCTAAAGTTCAGATGTTGGCAGGGAAAAGCAAGAAAATGACTAGATATGAATCTTCTGGTGGAAAGAATGAGGTTTATAGACCCTGGTAGGTGACCGCTTGTACACACAGTTGTTGCTATTGCAATGTAAGGACTGAGGGTTGACATTTGCTAGCAGAATTAGCTCCTGTCAAGAAAATGTTTCTTTTAAACATCTCTCTCCTGTCCTCACTCAACATCTTTTCGGCTACATTTGGGTGACTGTCAACCCCCGCACCCTGTCCTGACCCAGACTTCAATCTGCCACAGGGCTTGCAGACAGAGGCAGCAACAGCAGCAGCAGCATGCTAAAGGAAATTAAAAACACATCTACCACTCCCTTGTTCCTCCCTCTCCTCTAACTCCTTTCTAAAAATTTATGGTTGCCACCCTTGAATACCGGATTGTGAAAACGAACTAGATGTGATTCGTAACCTAAAGAAAACAGAAACAATTCTCCGTTAAAATTAAGAAGAACCATTATTTTGCTAAACTTATATATATAGCTGTATATATAGCTTGAGTCATGTCTCTTACTCTAGACTGTTTTCACTGTCTGTGGTCAGGCTGGTGAAAAATTGCTAGGCTCGGGCACAAAAAGGCGTTCAGAGAAGATGGGGGTAGCAGCAGACTTGGAAATGTTTAACAGGAAAATACATGGAAAATACAAGGAGGAGGAATGTGCAGGGGAACCCCACAAATATGATCCTCTATGTTTTCACACACATTCGGGTACATTTTCAAAGGTTGACTGCAAATTCTCAGACTCTGAAACCTCCAGCCATTATATTAACCTTTTTTTGTTTTGTTTTGTTTTTCTTCTTACAAATTGTTCTGCATTGACTCTGCTGTGAATAGACCAACAGAACTGATAAGGACAAAACCAGCCTTGATATGAGAAGGAGCTGGTGTTACGGTTTTTTAACTCAACTGATTTCTTGAAAGTTTTGAATCACTAAGAGGTTTGTCTCCCCAATGTGCGGTTGACAAAGTGGCTGTGGTATTATTTAAATTGATTAAGATTAAGTTCTGTTGGCAGACTTCAAATCTTTTCACCCATGTAGCTATTTTTCTATGCATAATCATCAAACAAATCCAAGATATGTGTTGTAGCAGGGATCGGGCTGGGACTTGTAGAAGCTATACAGTCCTTCCACATCTATACATTTCAGGGGATAAATTAAAATCAAGGTAGAGGGTACGATTATATGCAGATGACGTTCTCTTGTTTTGTCATTAATCATATTCTACATATACATTTCCTAGTGCACATTAACATGTTTTATTTATTTTAAATCAAAGCACACTTTTACTCACATCAGCAAAAAATGCCATCTGGATTTTTATCAGTTCTTCTGATTGCACCGATCAAGGCACTTGATGATGCATCATCTAGCATGATGCACTATTCCCCATATCACTTATAGCCTTTCCACTTAGCTCGGCTTGGCTCAGTTTTTAGGGTTTTCCAATAGATGGTAGTGCCTGGTACCAGGTACTTTTTTAGTATCTGCTCAACCAGGGTTCCAAGTGTGGATCTGAAAATGTAACGTAAACAGACTGCATGCCACTGATTGGCTAGTCAATGGCATCACTCGATGAATCATGAGAGTGACTCCACGAAAATTAAGACCTTGTTGCCGATTTTGAGAATCGGCAACAAGGGAACGTTCCCCGAGTCTGACAAAAAAAAAAAACAACTTTACACCAAGCAGCAAATATGCCATCATCTTGAAGTCCTCCATCGTTATGTTGTCTTTTCATTCTTTAAGTGATTTTCACATAAAAGGTGATCAGTTTTATTTTCTCACAAATGTCATCTCCTGATATTTACTAACCAAAGACCCTAAAAATTAAAATTTCATTCATTACTCTTTGTACAGCTGCAGTGATAATGTTTGCTTGTCACAAAATCCCAGAGTCACACCTGGCCTTGCATTAAGGCACACCATATGGGGACCACTCCTCTTGTATGTGACCCACCTGGTGAGACTGCTAGTTAATTTTAGACCAAAGTGTTACTTTCAAGTGTTTTGGTACACTCGTGCTGTACTCACAGTGAGTGAGCCAGACATACACTTGTCTGCTGAGGAGCTGTAGAGGCTCTGTAGCTCTGCTGATATAACAGTTGGAACTAGGGCTGGGCCATATTATACCGTTCACGGTAATACCGGTATAATGTTAGGCAACGATAGGAAAATGAAATATCGCGATAGAATATGAGTAAAACGCGCATGCGCAGTGCCTTTGTTTTCATACGCACATGGCCGATTGTTGAGTGAAACCGATGAACCAGAATTGGTTTGTAAAAATGGTGCAACTTCAGTGATGTGGAACTGGTTTGGTGTTTGTCCGTCAGATACACGACAAAGCACATTTTTTTGCAGAACATGCAAGCGGCCGTCGTTATTGTCGGACTAAGATGCTCTTAAATCTGGGAGTAATCTGGGTCCTAAACCCCCCCTCTTCAGGTCAAACGAACACTGCAGCATCACTGAGAGTTAAAAACTGTCTAAATTCTTTCATCTTTAATAAAACGATCAGCATTGCTGCTTTACCAGGTGTAACTATGAAGTTTAACTTCCAGGCATCCATGAAAACAAAAGTTATTACATTCAACGGAGTTAGAAGTTAGCAGGAAGCTAGCGGAAGTTAGCTCGCTAGTTTCGCTAGTAAGCATGATATAGCATGTTCTGACTGAGAGATTTCTGAAAAAATTCAAACGTACAGCTCTGCTATCACTTCCAACATAAATGAAGACAGGAAACTAAACAGCAGTGACGTTTGTAGGGTTACTGATGTTGGGCTAGCTGGTATATAAGGATGTGCTACGTGATCGTTAGCGACACAGCTATGTTAGCATAACATAAACAGTGAAGCTGGAGGACGAACACTAACACTTTTCCACTTATAAAAGTTAACGTGAAGGTTCTTCATGGTTAGAGACAAATGCAATCGCATGACAGGATGCTGTAAACGGACCAATCTTCAGTCAGGAGAACAACTGAGATAATCCATCCACAATACGAGGTTGGTTATTAATATACTGCAACAACATGGGAATAGAGCAGCTGCCAGAGAATTCAACATTAATGAATCAATGGTACAGAAGTGGAGGAAGCAAGAAGAATGAGTTTAATAAAGTTTGATTTATCTGACTGCTTTGTTTCGCTTAATGTGCCTTATAATCCTGTGCACCTTATGGTCCGAAAAATACGTACTGCACACTGCAGTTTAATGTTGCAAAGCACCTCTTTTTAACTTCAGTGGATATTATACATGGTTATGCTCAGGATATGTCAGCCCATTTCTACTGGAAATGCCTTTTGGTTAAATTTTCAGCAAGGAATTTGCATTTGCACTGTTACATTTTTATAAAGCTTTAATGTACATAAAAACCAGCTTCTTGTTTAAGTGAAAATAAATGGAAGGTTGTTTTTTTGCGCGAGTAATGTTGTGGAGTTGTATTTTGTCTCGCATCAATTATATCGTCAGTTATATCGTTATCGCAAATTTTCAAATATATATCGTGATAAATATTTTTGGCCATATCGCCCTGCTCTAGTTGGAACAGTCCTCCATCTATAACTATAATTACACATTAAGGCCGCGTGGATCTGTTATTGGTGTCTTTTTTTGTTTTTGTTTAGATCTTTAGTAAAGCCTTCATGATTTCATTTCCCTCTTTTAGAAAGTTACTGGTTATTCTACAATCTCAGAAGAGTGATGGTGCTCTCACTGCTGCATTTGTTATACGAAGAGCAGTTTTTTTCTTTTTGAAATTTTTGGGTGAGCATACTTGCATGTCTATAACTCTTAGGCGCACTTTCTTGTAAACATGTTCGAACAGTCCAAACACACCTGGCAAAACAGGAAATACTACTCCATCCATACAGCGTACACAACAGAGCAAGGGTGAGCGTTCGCAAACTGGGCAGTCGAGTTTCACTATGAAATGAGTCACTGTGCAACTCCACGAACACGGAGTAACACTTCGTTTTGGCATTTATAGAGGCAGCATGCTGGCCTAAATATGACCGCCTAAATGAATACAAAACAGAAACTGGGAGGCTGTTCGTGTAATTCTCAGGTGATTTTTCAAGGTGGTGATAACAATACTTCTGTTTTTGAAATAAGATGCCAAATTTATAGATGAAAAACAAAAATACTGGTAACAAATCAGATTTTAACTCAAGCTGCGTAGAGTGAGAAATTGTAAACAACAACCGTGGTGCACTCCTTTCAAAGTCTCCGAGTAAGACCTGGCTAATGAGATAAGCTGGTCACAGGATCACATGTTACTCAATCCACAGATTCTCCTGCATCTAAAAGATGGAAAGGTTTTGGCTTTCATCCAAAGAAAAACCACCAGGATTTTGACTTATAAGAAGTTCTTTGAAAGTGGAGTTTTTAATTTGGGGGGGGGGGGGGGGGGGGGAGCCAGAAAATCCACATATTTCTGTTTAATCAAGAAGCCAGATTCTATGTTTTAACTGTATACAGACATAATAATGCATACCTTTAAAAGGCCCATCGTGAGCCAGGAATAACCTGGAATCACATTCACACACTTTTACTCTCAGTCCACACCTTTCCTTCTCTATCTTTTCCTCATGTTTTTCTTGTCAGCTTTCTTATCTGCCCCGACACATTTTACAAGTCTTCAAACCTCTGTTATACCATTCTTTTTAAAAATCTTTCTCGTTGCCAGATGGACGAAGCAGTGGGCGGAGAAGAGGAGTGATGACAAACACCACAGCACAGTGTCCGGTCCTCGATGAGTGGCCTGAGTCCCAGTTGTTTGTCTGACAATGTGTCACAGCAGCAATTCACAATGCAAATGCATCTGACGAAGCTCCTGCTGGAGCCACAAACCAACCACTTACCGGTAGTTCTGTGGTTTTGGTCCAATGTGTTTGATACACAGACCTGGAGAACAGGTGTTGCACACTCACTGGCAGCTGGAGGAGCTTTAACATGGGAGAGAAAGTTTGTACTTATGCCTAGCCCTTCTTCCACTAAGACTTCATTAGACTGTTTTAGTTTGTTCTCCTGCCAGTGACTACACACTTACAGAGTCAAATATTAACTGAGGGCTGGCAGCTGTGTTCCACCACATCACCTTGAACTCAAATTGCTATAATACACATACCAAAACCATACAGCCCTTTTCAGTGCGTTACTGAATAAATGACAGAAAAAAAAGGGAACAATGATTTGTTCCCAGTGAAACTGTCAGTTCCACATTTCTACTTGTAATGTAGGAGGACCGTCAAAGGAGTGATTCACAGAGTGACTGGTTCAAACATGATCATGGTTTCTAATAAGCTACAAACAGCTTGTCTTCAAATTCATACAAAAATCAAATGTGGGATATTTCGCAACTCTCAGACGTGTGGTTTACCAACCATACTCAGCCCAAACTGATGATACAAGCCAACTCTCAGCGCATTGGAGAAGAAAAACATACCCTCAGAGAATTATTTCACCACTCTGGAAAATACTACAGTTGGTTCTCATTGGGAGCTGGACTTGACTCGTAGCTCTACAATTAATATAGTTATATTTAGGAGATAACAAGGATCGGAAATACTGGAAATTCTGTTTAAATGTGATAAAAAAAAATCCACCTACCAGCATTTAATGCTCATCTCGTTATGTCTGTGTGTGTAAAGTGAAAAAGAACCTGACTAGTTCCTGGAATCAAGCCATTTGTTGTTCATGGTGTAGGTCTGTGGTAAACACCATTAAAATGATCATTAAGAGGTTAGCAGCAGTGGATGGTTTTTCTCACAGGTATTTCCTGGAGTGACAATTAATCTATCAAAGACAACAGAGTAACACTGGACAATCCTCTCTGTTTTATTTTGAAACTTTAGTCACTGCAGACAGCTAGCTCCTAGAGTTTTCTATGGGTAGGTCTATCTTGATACTGTCATTCAGCTGTCTTAAGTCTCCAGTACCCATGGTTGGACAGACTAACTGCTTCAGTTGGACAGACCTCAACTGCTTGAGGACCATTATAACCAGAACCTGAAGCAGGTGGAGAACTCCTGTCACTACACTCATGGAGACTACCGCTGTCAGCTATAGTCCGTGACTGTGGAACTCTGCGCACGGGGAGAGAGACTTTTTGGAGAGGCTGCTGTTTATTATTCTGTACTGAACTGTAATGCCTTCCAATAATTACACAAGAACAACACTGCTCATGTGCAAACACCTCATGGTTACTGCTGTTCGATTATCTCTGCTATTCACTACGCAGACAAAACCCTGACACAACTCACTGAGCAATACTAAGATGTTAAGTACTAAGAGGTCAACTACAATGAAATGCTGTGAGTGAGATGGATGTCAGACAGCAAAATGTAATGATATCTAAGGAAAAACAAAGACTTATATCACAGAAAAAATAGAGTTCACGTTTTAATCGGTGATTCCCTGGTTCTGGTAGCAGTTATTCGTTTCCACACTGATGACTCTCAGGGAGCCAATATAATATACCAACAGGGATCGTTAACTCGTCAGGAAGCAGGTACCAGTTGAGTGAAGCACAGACAACCGGCGCCAGCATTACTTGGAGCCCAGATGGTTAAAAGCTTGTCTGCACCGTCCCTCCCTCCACTACACTGACCTGCACTGTGCCATCTGTTTAACCAACCATACTGTGCCAGGCCTGGCCAGGCCGTGCCTTATAGCCTCAGCCTCAGCTTCCTTAAGGATGGAGATGGCTTTGATTCAATCTGCAGTCCTCTCTCCAACTGTCTTCCTTGATCAAAGCAGCCTATGTCTACAAACTCTGCAAAACCAGAGATGATCCTTTTTAAGAATCTAGCACTGGATGGTATGCCCATTTTAAAAAGAATCTGGCAGTTTCACTATACTTCACTATACTATATAAATGCAATAGGAACATGTAATTTATAAGGGAGTACCAAAGGCTCTATGGTCTGTATGGTACAAGATGGGGCTGTTGTTGTTATACATATCATTTCTGTTATTTGCAAACGTTGTTAACTGCTACTAAAGAAAATTCTGAGCAATGCTTAAAACTACATTTACAGAGTCACTGAAAGAGAAAAAGACATGACTTTAAACATTTTGCCACAGTTGAGACACTTTAACCCTCGTATTGTATATCAACAATTACTAGGGCCTTTTGACTGTGAACATAGATATAAATGTGAAAATGCCTGAAAGGACAAGCCAGCATTTTACCTCAAAGGAAACAACGGCCACACCTGCTGTTCGCAGAAACTACCTTTGCCCTTTTATGTTGATCGTGGTTCTTTGGAACCATGCATGCAAATGTCTGGAAAGATTACCCTCTCTCTGCCATCTCTTGTGATTGCGTTAAGTTGTATTTTGTGTAAAAACAGCATACAGTCATGAATTGGCCTCGATTGCCCAGTTTCTATAAAGAAATAAACAGAAACAGTACTTTTTATTTAATGTGAATGGTTTAATCAAATACTATATCATTGTTATGAACAGATATAGATGTTAGATTGTTTAAAGGCTAAGTTTCATCAAGATTGAACCATCAGTCTAGGAGGAGATCAACAAACAAACATACAGGCATACATGCGCAATGCTCATTATAGTATAATGATTGTTTCCGTATAAGTGAGCCTGTACAATGGCTCATCTACTGTTAGGAGTGTATAATGTACAAAAGCACTTTAATTTCATAATAATAAAGAAACAAACCTTAACAACACCACATAGCCAAAAGATGAAATAGTCTGCTATAGGGCTGCCACAAACGATCATTTTGATAGTCGACTAGTCACCGATTATTTTTGCGATTAGTCGACTAATCAGATCATCATCCATTGGACGTAAAACTACAGCTTACTGCACCAGCAGCATCTGCTCATATAACTATCATTAGCTTACAGCTTTAAGTGTTTAAGGTCTGTGCTAACTAAAAATAAAGACAAGATGATAGTTTATTAAATTTTAATGAAATTTGCAGATTGTTTCGGTGAAGTTTAATAAACTCCTTGCTATCTAAAATATAACAGGACACTGGAGTAAATTCTCCAGCATCTCACACTTCTGATAATCAGCTGTCTGCTTGACGTTTATTCAGCTGTGATTAAACTATAACTTTAATCTCAGCCAAACTGATTTACTCAGGAACAAATAAAATACTAAAAAAAAAAGCCAAACAATAACATTTTAAGTTATCTAAGTGACTCATATATATATTTAACCTGAGTAGCGAAAGACGGCGGTGGGTTTGAAAACGATTTGCGGGGAGTCCGGTGTTCTCACGGCGCTAGTGAGCCTAGCCCCCGGCTCGCTAACGAGCTAGTGGGTAACAGACGTCTCCGAAAACGTCGGAGCGCTTTTGAAAATATGTGGTGTCTTGATAAACTGAGCAGATATTTGAGGTTTACACAGCTACATTCTCGCCTGAAAATATGTTAAACATTTATTTTGTGACCCAGAAAGAATAATAAGAGTAACATTAAAACTAACTAGCTGCTGCCATTGTTGGAAACTGCGCTGGGCCGCGCTATGAATTCTGGGACACAGCTGCTTCTTCTTCTTCTTCGGGGTTTAACGGTAGCTGACATCCTTGTACATGCAATGCTGCCATCTTCTGTTTCAGTCCGTTATTACACTCTTAAATCCTGCCACTTATTCCTGCGTCTTTTGTGATCTTACAAAGCTTCAAATGACGCGTCGACTATTAAATCAGTCGTCGACGATTTTGATAGTCGACGTAATCGTGACTAGTCGACAAATCGTGGCAGCCCTAGTCTGCTATTAAGCTCTAACAAACATGTAAACATTAGGCTCAAAGCTGTACAGTCAGCTGCCTGTTACGCCTTGAAAGATAACAGTGAGTTGCCCAACACTACATGAAATGTTAGCATTTATGAGACATGCAATAAAAACCTTGTGACAAAAATAAGCTGAATTTATAGCACTTCTTTAAGGAAAAAAAACACTGAACTGTATTGTGGGTGTACAGCAACACAGTAATTCCACCAGCGACAATTTAGTCTTGAGGGTACAAAGATCTCTTATGTGATGGTAACGATTCTTCATGGATGCCTGAACTTATCACAGTATGCATGAAGGGTTGCATGCAGTAAGTTGTGTGAAAGTAGAGTTCAGCTATGGCTAAGCAGCTTACACTTGGCTAAAACTTGCATACAAAAACTGCACAACCTTTTTTAGATCGCATCACTCACTGGGCCTCTGTCCCTCTTTCAGCATCTCTGATCATCTTTTTTAAAAAGGCCAATTTGTTCACCATCCCCACTCTTCCAGACAGCTCTCCCTTTCAGTGCCAGTGCCTTTGTTAATTATAAATCTCACCCTGCCGCCTTATTTTAACAGACACAAGGGGAACTACCCCAAGCAAGAGCATGAGATGAGGCGAGACATTATGAAAAGGAAGAAGGAGAAAGACATGGCTGACTGATCTGAATCAGAAGGTCAGAGAGGGAGAGAGGACAGATATGAGGATACAGAAGATTGTTTGTTTGGGGGGGGGGAGACGACAAAATAAGGACTGGGTTGCCTGGCTGACCTCGATTCTGCCATGACTCCTCTGTGCTACAAGGCCGGGAGGGGTGTGTGTGTGTGTGTGTGTGTGTGTGTGTGTGTGTGTGTGTGTGTGTGTGTGTGTGTGTGTGTGTGTGTGTGTGTGTGTGTGTGTGTGTGTAGGGAGGAGTCCAGACTTAAACCTACAATGACAAGGCTGCTGTTCTAACAATGCACCCCCTCCGATGAATCAGCCAACCCCCAACTGTTTGTTTCCCCTCTGCTCTTCAGTTTGCATTTGCAGGAAAACACAAAAGTATTCTGTTGTTTTGTGAATGACTAATACTGGCAAACAAAACTCAAACGCAATTTATTGGAATTTAAATTACATTTAATTTACTGGCTTTTGAAAATTCTGAAAATAATAATCTGGATAAAATATATTTTTTGCATTAATTTTATGTCTTGTGTTCCAAGAGAACTCATTTCCTTTACATCAGTGTGCTTTCCTGCCACCAAATCTTAATCTTCAGCTCATGCCAAGATAATGGAAAGGGACCCTTTAGTCAACAGACTATCTAGAAAAAAATAAGGACATAAAATAATTATGTAGCTGAAACTGTGGAAGGATCATAAACGATACAGCTAGAGCTGTCCCAAAGGACAATGATATCTCGGCTCGACGATCATCAAATCATTTTGAGCTTAATATAAATGTGCAATTGCAGAAAATTGTGTTATTATTTTGCCAGAATTATTGTGTCTCCTTAACTTTTTTCCTGCCAGGCATTTCTGTTGGTGAAAAAGTGCTGTATGTAAAAAACGTGATGAAGGGTGGAGGAGAGAAAGGTGACAGAAGGACAGCAGAGCTACAGACTTGTAGTAATAACTTAAAGAGACAGCATATGTAATGATCAAATATCGTTTTAGTTGCTCAGCTGATGTCTGTCCATGTATACTCACTAATTATGGTACATTTATCTCTCTATCAGCAGCAGTTTCTCGCTTACCAGTTACTGAGACAACACTGTTGAGTCTTTTTTTTGTACCACACATTTCAGAGCTCAGAAAACACTACTTTGGTGATAACACCGACCAGCGATCATCGGATGATCAGATTATGGAGCAGATCACCAAAACAAATTACAGCTGCTTTTATCTGTGAATCACCAGGTCTCTCACCCGGTCCACTTTTGGTAGTGTTTGATAGTGTTATCAGTTGGTCATCAGCTCTTTATTGCTCTCCCTGTTGCTGCTGTTTAGGTCTCATAGTTTGCAAAAAACTCCATCCCCATAGACATCAGGGTGGAGGCTGCAGGCCAGCAGGAGCTGGCGGTTGCCCGTACAAACTAGGCTTTAGGGTCAGAAACATAATTCCCAACCAGTCGGCCTTGTGTACCCCTAACTTCACCTCTTTTTCCCTGTATTTATTAAAAAAAAAATTTCATTTAGATTTAAAGACAATCCCACACACAAGCTTTTTAAAGTTCAAAAGTTTGAATAACTGCATTAAATAATTACATTTTAAACATTAGGGTCCAAAATAACCATAATGGAGCAGCCTTACTCATGAGTACTCAGCCACAGTGAAAGCATTGTGCACAATTTCGCTTTGTAAATGATGTGGTGGTCTACATTTCTCAGTGCAACCCATCCATGCATGTGAAAAAACAAGAGAGAATGCTGCACATAAAGAATGCAAGTAACTTGGCCTTATGAGCCTGTTTTATTGAGAGAGGAAGCCCAGCATAGCTGGGAGAGGATGGACAAGACTATAATCAGACCCCTGGGGCAGAGGCTAGCCCAGCACAAACTGTGTGTGAAAAGGGGGGTGCTGGCGTTGAACACTGGGAAGACAAACCAGGAGGCACACTTCAAACAAAATTCTCTACACTACATGGACAGATCCACACCCACATGAATCCACTTATAAGGCAAATAAAAACAGCATGCTGATACAAATAAACATAAATTTTCAAGAAAGATGAAAAGTGTGCAGATAGCATTTCTAGGCAGTAAGACAAAGAACAGCCGCAAGCAACAAACTATAAGCTCACTCTGGGAGGAGGATTTAAAGCACTAAGCTCACCGTTTTGACAGGAGACCCTGAGATGGTGTACTAAGTGGGTTAAAGCACACCCCAAGTCTCATAATCGCTCCAGCCCGCCCCCCTCCCCCTCCTTCTCCCCCCTCTGTCGGCCAACACCAGCCAAGGGGAGCAATTTCCAGTCCCACAGAATATTTGGAGGCCGAGGTAAAGAGTTAGATGAAACAGAAAAGACATGCACAAAAATGTGAACATGCAACTTCATCCAGACACCGCTGGAGACAAATGGAGGGCCATCACCAAGCATTCCTTACCCAGAGGGGGTGCATCTATCTTTCACAAGTGTCTGCTGCTCTTTTTCTCATAACTTCTGCATCACCCTCACTCTATTGCTGTCACTGATCCAGCTCCTTCTATTTCTAGGTTCAGGCATCAATTCAACTCGTTACAAATTAAGCTGTTTTCCTCACTCTAAGGAAGAAACTGGGAGCAATTCTTTTATATTTTATAAGGCATATTAAACAAGTTGACAATAACATGTCGTTACTCTAAATTTAACAAAAGCTTCTCAGGAAGGGGAATCACTATCCTCTAACTTCTCCTTACATAAACTCTCTGACCAAGCACAACTAATGACACTAAACAAGTGTCAGAGAAAAGCCAAACTATCGTCATTGAGCTTTCCAGTCGTACCCATTCACTCAACCTCAGTTACCAATTAAAATTAAAAGCTTGTAAATATCCTCCATGATGGTAGCTCTTTGCTCTCTGCATCCTATATTAGCTCTCCTGCTAGCTGCGCTAACACGGGACGATGTTAGCTTAGAACCCCCGGGCCTCGGACCGGTACCGGTCCGTGAGTCTTTTGGAACACACCCACGAGAGTTGAGGCTCAGGTGTGAAATGTATGGTTTTCAGGGTTTTTATCGGTTTTCAGCGTTATTTTGTTATCGCTTTTATCGTTAACTCGGTTTTCCTGGGTCTTTTCACGTGTGTTATGAATAAATCTTCTGTTTTTCGGTACCGGTACTAGTTTTATTTTGTTGTATTTATCTGCGACACCTTAAAGGCCGGTCCATGAAAATATTGTCGGGCATAAACCGGTCCGCAGCGCAAAAAAGGTTGGGGACCGCTGGCTTAGAATACCGAACTGACTTGAATAGATAGGCATTATAACTAGAGATGGCATGATACCACTTTTTTATGTCCGATACCGATATCATAAATTTGGATATCTGCCGATACCGATATTAATCCGATATAGTGTGTTTTAATCAACAAAACTGTTTTTTAAAATATCTTGCTGCATTTTGTATAAGTTCATACTCAAGTTTAAAACAACAACTACACTAAAGCTATTCTGTTATACCTGTATGCAAAAAAAAATATTTCATATTTCACATAAATAAATAAAAAATAGGGAACCACCCTCCACCTCATGATGCTTAATCGACGTAATCAACCTTAATTTGATGCAGTGTGGAAAAAAAAATGCACAGAAATCAATTATTTTTCAATATATTAAAATATTAAATAGATTCAACATCTTTCTTCAACAAAATTGCAGACTGCACAGATGGTACCTTCCCAAAGGAAAAAGTACTATAGCTTACTAGGGTATATATATATTAGACTTAATAGTTACTATATACAGTAATGGACTTCTATTCATTTTACATCAAATTAAAACTTTGGGTGTCAGATAATTATTTATTAAAAGCTAGACATTTTAAATGAGAATAAGAAAAAAAAGTATGTCTTTGTGCCCCCTTTTCCCTGTTAATGCCCTATCGGCCCCCCTGGCTAAACTTTGCTAGATCCGCCCCTGCACAGCTACCAGCGTCAGCTACGTAGAAAAAGATCCTGGTGTAGAAAGTAATATTAAATAAATTCTAACAACAGCTTATCAAGCTTAAATGTGCTGCTGTTGTTTATCCACTGGTTTCCTATTTTTGGTGCAAAGTGGGCCAAAAACAAACAAGAGAGACTGACTCGCAACAGAAAAGCCGATCAGCTGATCATTAAGCAGTTTCATGATTGAAGTAGCAGCAAGAAGAGGCAGTCGCTCCATATATCGTTTGTTAAGCTTAACGCAGGAATGCTTTACAAACATTCAGAGATGGACTTACACACTTGCTTTACTTCTCTCGGGAATAACTTTGTCGGAGATGAAATGGCGGGTTGCTAGCGAAGCTCCACATGCTATCCAGACCACCAACAGGTCCCGCATGCCACAGCCGCTCTATCACGTGATGCATACTGCTCCGACGTGCTAACGTTCTGAGGCGAGTTACGGCGTGTTGCAAGTTTTGTGAGGTGCTTTCGTGATATTTAATGGATCGGATTACATTTTTTATTTTTCTCCGATATCCGATCCAGTAATTTAGGTCAGTATCGGACCGATACTGATACGTAATATCGGATCGGTCCATCTCTAATTATAACTAGAATCTGATCTAAAATTATAACTAAAATATCTAAAATTTTACATTTTGGTGACCTTTTATCCACGAGTGTGACTTCAAGAATAATAAGGGGGGAAAAAAAACAAAAAAAAACATGCAAACTGTCAACTTCGAGTCCCTCTCGAGCATTTGTATGCACACACATGTGCGCACACAAACACAATGCCAGTAGCCAGACACTGTGGTAACATGAGCCTACAGTGAAACTGAAGTACTGCATCTCAGCAGGTCCCAGGCCCCACAGAGACCAGGCACTGTTTGCCTGCAGGACTGGTGAGCGCAAACAGAGTACAGTAGGTCCATTGAGACTGAGCTGAAACACAGAGCTGCAGAAAGCACTGTAGCTGTGAGAAAAGAGAAACAAAGACTGCAGCCAACAGCAAGGAAATTAAACCAGCGCAAACAGCAGCAGAGGTAAATCTCTAAGGTAAATGCATACTCTGTATTTGTTAAGCATTTGTATTAAGTGCTATAAAACAGCTTCCATATCAATGCTTCCTATATTCTCCCCCGCATCTATTCATTTAAATTTTTTAACCACTTCTCCACTTCAGGGTTGTTTCTATGCATTTTCAAAACTCTGGAATAGATGCTGAGGAAATGAATGATATATTTGTCAGACACAATGACCTAATAACCTAACTATTATACAGTTGCCTTGCTCTCCGATTCAAAGCTCAGTTGCTACTCAGTCATGGAGGTCAGTCAATTATCTGGGGTGTTTCCTCCTTTTGTCACACAGACTCCAACTCTGCTGTTCTGAACCCTGTGATGAGTTCCCACCCTGTTGTGTCACTCAACTGCGTCCCATTGGTCCTATTGGTCCTGGCTTCACTCACCTCAAAGCTAAGAAACGTTAACGCAGGAGCAGCCAAATCAGTTTCACTAACAATTATTTCACATTGTTGCTGCAACACATCGCACTCTGGTATCACATGATAATGATCACATGATGATGACGAGAATGTGAGCTCCCTGTGTAGACATTGTGCAATCAGAGCCTGCAGCAGGTGGAGAACCGGGGCTTTAAGTGGTCACAACCACTACCCCGAGTTTACCAAAGCTGCAGAGCAGAAACAGCAACCATCATCACTGGTCCACGACAGTGAAGTTGGACTCCATCCACAGGATGAGACTCACATGAGGGAGCGCTGTTATTCATTGTCACAAACTGAATGCAGTGTTACTTATTAATTTATTTAAGAAAACATGGCTGTGCCCCCCTTTTGCACACATATGCTCTCACCCGTTTCCTGCATCATTAACACCTCAAATACAGTCCAATTCTGCAAGAAACTCTGGATACTCTGAAGATGTTGCTCAAACATGGAGGAAACTGATGGGATAACAAATATTAATTATAAAGTCCTAGCATCCCTTTAATGTTTGTAATCATTTTGGTTATTTCTCTTGTTTTCTTAGTACTCTTCTCATTATTATTGTTGAGTTTCTTTGTTTTTGTACCACTTGTTCTTCTTACACTGGACTTAAGGTTGCAGTTGTGTATTAAACATTTACAAGGACATCTATTCCTGGCAAAGGAGAAGCAGAGAGGCAGGTGGTGAGTACAGTGAACGAAGCCTATTCAGAAGATATTATAAAGAGGGGTTTGTCTTGACTGAAGAGGATTACAGGAGAAGGTGTGGTTCTTCTTAACTCACAGTGGTATTGTGTGCATGTGTGTGGGCTTGTTTTACTATTCATTGGATTCTGAAAAGAGGAAGCCTACTATACTGGTGTGGACCTAGATCTTTATGGGGGCTAAAAATGCTGGGCCCCATAAGTTTAAATAGCTTTTCAGGGTTAAGACTTTAGTTGTGGTGGTAAAGATTAGGGTAAGGGGTTAACCCATGTATTAATGTTGCGGCTGGTTGTGTTTTTGACCTACCCAATAGGGTTCAGAGTCAACACAGGAACAGCGCAGATGCTTTGCTTTTAGAATCCAGAGGTCAAAATCTGCACTGCATTAAAACCACTGTGGTTCTAATGCTTAAGAAAATACTGTGATAATTTATGAATGGTTGTTTGTTTCAAGTCACACAGAGGAGGTGAGGAGGAGTTTTACTAGCTGATAGAGGTTTCAGCCTTTCAGAGCTATCTCAGGCATTTGGGCTGACAGCGACATCTCTGAAGTGGAATTAGGCCAATAACAACAATCAAACGGAAGGTGTGTCTGCTCCAACCATCCTCAAATGCTTCAAAGCATACTCACAACACAAGCACTGTACCATCGGATCACCATCATCACTTTCTTTCTCAAACTTGGCTACAGCTGCAGGGAAGGCACTGAGGGCAGCGCCACTGCCATTATTCTCATTCCTTACCCTGCAATCCACAGTCATCACGGTCCCGGCTTGAACTGATGTGGAGCTGTGTCACAACAAGCTAAATTCATGCAGAAGTCATCTCCCTTTCTCTCTGTGTTTGGTTTAAAGCGTGGCGTGAGTCCAGGGTGTGGTCCTACAGCCATGCATGCACTCACACTGAGCTGCACATGTGCTCTCCAAAGGATACAGTGCCCTATTTGTTTTCCGGGGCTAGGAGTTACGGTGTGGAGTGAAAACATTTAACTAATGGCATGAAGTTAAAGATTAAAAATAGGACAAAGGGGAGGGAAGGGTAAAGAGAGTTAAGAAGGAGCATTGGAAGGAATTATTTGACATTTTGGGCAATATTCAAGATCCCAGTTTCAACAACAGCAATCTTCGTTCTTTCTCCATTTATTTTTCAACAATACTTCTCCATCCATCCCTGCTTATCCCTTTCAGGGTTGCAGGGGGGCTGGAGCCTATCCCAGCTGTCTTAGGGCGAGAGGCAGGGTACACCCTGGACAGGTCGCCAGTCTGTCACAGGGCTGACAATACTTCTATTAATATAAATTTTAAAAAAAAAGACTATTATAAAGCAGAAAATGGTCTTCTTACCAACATGTCATAATTTATATTCAAACAACAACTTCATTTCTTTTTATTTTCCAAACATCAGGGGAAAAATTGCTTCTTGTCCCTTCAAAACCAAATAAATAAATTGTCTGTTAGCTCCACATTGTTTATTGTTAATGGCCTTTTGAAGATGAAGCAACCCAAATACAAACAGCCTTGGCTCTTGTTGAACTTCCTTTGATATGGTTTACTCATGGGTCACACTCTTCGCTAAATAGGTAAATCTTTTTGCCCAAATGCAATGAAACCTAACCTGAAATGAGATAGATTAATGTCACAATAGTTTGCCATTAACCACTTATTACATATTAATGTGAAGTGTGTGTTCACCATGAAGCGGAGATTTCTGTTGTCTTCATACCTTCATTCGTTTAGCTTATAATGGCAACAGGATATAAACTGGTATAAAAACCTGACAGGTTACCGTTTTGTAACTAGCCTTTTTTTTTTTTTTTTTTAATTTCAACACCACTACTCTTCCCGGATTTAACTTTCAACACTGAAATTAAGCCCATTTCCCCAAAAGTCAAACTATTTGTGAATAAATTAGCAGGGTAGGGGGGGAAACAGCGCCTCGGGGATTAGCACGGGGCTGCCAATATTCAAAACTCAGACGCGGGAACGGCTGAAGAAACGCAGCCATCTGCAGACAATTGTGCACACGAGGGAAGAGCATCTGGAGTAGTTAATGGGTGCAGGTAAGTCTGTGTTGAGGTGTTTGGGTTGAGATCAGCGACAGTCTGAGAGAAGTCTGAGACACACAAGGACAGAGAGGTGTTGTGAGTGCCTTTAGGGAGCAAATTGGTCAAGCAAGTTTCAGTCAGGTACTGTGAAAACACACACACACGCACACACAGGTAGCTCCAGCACGGTCTACAATGTAGACCGTCTCCTACGTCTACATTGTACTAAACCTTTTGTCTTTGTAATCATACTCATTAGAGAAAGAGGAGATCTCCTCCTTTATCACAATCAGATGTCACTCTATTCTTCTTTGTCTGTCTTTGTTTTAGTCATTACTGTTTCTCAGGTAAAGCCTCTCCTGCCACACTGAACTGAGCAGTTATCTAATCAGAGCTCAGCTGCAGAGGTCACGGGGAAAACACATAGACAAAAGGGAGGATAAATCCAGGGAGTGAAAGAGGAGAAGGAAGCACATGAACTGGGCCTTTTTTCTTCTTCCTTGCAACAGACCTTGCTTTCAGCCTCTCCCACGGTCTGTCCCTCATCCCAGGCCTCTGAGTTATCAGCTCACCCGTCTCCTCTCTCACAATGATAACAGCCTCTACTGGTGTGTGGAGAAATACTAACTTTTGTCACTTCCTTCACCCCTCCACTGCTCTCTGGCCGACTCCTGTGGGACAGTTAACAAGCCTGTCGCTGCTACATGCACTAACGTTTGCTGGAAAAACAACTGCATTGATCACTGCCTTTGGCTACAACAAACAATTAAGCAGAGAGCTGACACTTTTGACATTTTCCCTCCAATGTAAAATAAATTTGACCACATAAATATTTTCCACAGTAGTGCATGATCTAAATGCACTGAATGCCAAGTCTGCAGTGAGAGAAAAAGATTAAAAACAGCCAGGGAGCTACGTGTTACAATGAACGTGTTTCGAGGACTGGCATCAGAAGAACTAATTACAACACTGCTAATTTACTCGGGCACTCGAATAAACAGCACTTGAAGGCATACAAGTTTCCACATGTAGTGGCTCAGGAAAACTCTGTTCAGGCTCAGCAAAAAAAGCTAAGACAAAGATGATGTATGTGTGAGGGCAGGGCACAAGCAGGAGCCACACTACTATTTATGTTCACCTGAAAAGAGTTTATAAGAGGCTTGTTTAAAGCGTGTGACCACAGTTATGCATGATTTATGGTACTGCATTAAATCTATGGCAGGGCTCTATATCCTATGCCGCAACGTAGACACTGCACTTTTAGGTTGTAATATGCATTGTAAACAAGTACACTGATTAGCATAAGGATCATCTTTGTGAATCTCAGTGTAATAGGCTGCTATTGTGTCTAGTTTGCTCATTCTGCCAGTGGAGGCTACATAATTTTGAGTAAATTCAAGAGTCGGGACCAGCTACGTTTCAGTAAAATTAACTGTTGTTCACTGTCCACCATGGACAGGTCAGTTTGACTTGTGGTACCAAAGCAATGCGCACACATCAGTCTAGATGTCACAAGTACGTGGAGGGGGGGGGGGGTCAAAGAGATTTTTTCCAAAACCAAATTTGAGCATCAACATCATGAGATACATCATTATTTCAATAGCAAAACTGGAGTAGAGAAACAGAAACTAGATTTGTTGCCCTGGATGCTGGATCTGTTTTCTGATTATTCCCTGGAGAGACCTTCAAAAAGCAAATGCTGGGACAACATTCCCAGGGTCATATCACCACGTAGGATCAGTGGCTTATCAAAACAAGTTATTACATATCAATGTCTACTTTTTACCTACATCCTCTAGTCGTAAATATAAAATATTACATGGTTTTATCAAATATGTTACTTACTGTAAAAAAATAAAAAAATAAAAAAAATCTGCTGGTTTATATTGGAAATAAACTAGATGGAGCTTAATAAGCAGAAATCTAACAAACACATTAGTGTCTAAAAAGATGCCTTTGGAAATGGCAGCCTATCAACATAAGTTGATTGTTGACTACAAATATACATTTTTAAAGATGCATACACATACACATAATGAATACTCAAGACAACAAAAGGCGCCCGAGAGTTACAGAAATATACTGTATGTTTGCAAGAAATTCCCCCTCACACAGCAGACTAAATATATTGTCTGCCCTGCTGTAGCAATGACATAAACACATTATCATACCATACACTGTCTGAGCTGTGTAGACCAATGAACTAAATAACCTCCATCACAGCACCAAATCTGATTTTGAAATAAGGAGGGGGGAAAAAATGCACATTTTGATACAGTACCATAATAAAGTGGGACAAGAGGCATCCATGGAATGACCGCGCGCTATACTCAATTAGCATTAAAACAATGGCACCACAGTGAGCAGCAACAGCCTGAGACCTGAGCTGTGAAAAAACTGACAGTGGGAGAGACCACATGTATGTACAACAGTGTGTATATATGCATGTTTGTAAATTTATGCAAGTTTCTCGTCACACATGCCACAAAATGCCAGGGGAATATACCATGTTACTGTTGATGTTTCATGAAATATTTCAAATAAAAAACAAAAAATAAAACAACTTAAACAATCCCCACCTCATCCACCTATTCCTATACATGCGCGAGATCCTGTGGGTGTGGGTGTGTGTGTGTGATCTGCTGTCTCTGTTTTAAAAGGACATGCTGGTCACTAAAAGAAAAACATCCTGTGCGACAGAGGAATGAGGAAACATTCAAATCTCTCTACATGTTTCCTGATGCTGTTTGGAGAATTTGGAAGCAGCCTTGTTCCTCTCCGGAAACCAGGATGATCCAATCTTAAACTATCCTAACAATGAAAGGGCAGGGTGAGTCTCCAGGATTGCAGCTGCATGCCACAGACAACTCCACGGCCTCTTTCTGAAATGAATGTTTAGACTCATACCCTGTGAACTGGTCATTTATCATGATGACGGATCACAGGGTAAGACCATTTCTCTCCCTGATGCCTAACGGCTGATTCACAGCAACACTCATATTCACCACACACTTGCGTCCTCCTCAGAATACACTCACTTCCTGTCCAGCAGCTCAACTTCCAGCTGGCAGCACAGAAGGAGAAGTAGTAAAAAGGCTGATGAACACCTTCAAAGAAAGTACAGATCGAATTTTCCCACCAGAGGTTCATGGAGGCTACAAAGAGGCCAAAATGTGGTCATTCACACATCCATGTAACAAAGAAGAACTGACTCATTGTTGGGACATAATTGCCTGGAACACGACAGCCTTTTGTTGACTTTGTGATTCAGACAATTTACTGAGATGAAGGGCTTTTATACTTCCTCTTTTGCATTACCATTTTTGATTGCTGATTTCAAACACTCGGTTGTTAGTGTTGAGTTTCAAACTGTAAGACTAAAAAACAGATGGGTGAAAACTGAAGCAAAAATCCAGAGCTGATCTTACTCTAGTCCGGAGTAATGCCACTGTAACAAGTTCTGCATCTGTGAGAATGCAGGCATGGGACTGGGCCACTAACTTATTAAAATAAAATGAAAAGATTGTGACTTATTGAAATGAGATCATCAGGACAAAATAATTACTCTTGCGTTCATTTCACCAAGAAGCTTCTGTTTGGTTACTTGTTATAAATAAAGCACATCCCTTTTTTTCATAAAAGATGCATTCATTTATTTATTTTTTGCTTTGTAAAAGACCAAACTCACACATCATTTTCAGCTTGAGCCAATACAACTAAAACAGAACTTTTAGTAGGTAGGACAGGATGAAGGAAAGGTGAAGTGAAAGTTTGTTTAAAGGCACCCAAACAGGACATGAACAGCATTAGCATTGCAACGAGAGTCAATGTAAAGTGAAATAAATTCAGTGACTGTACAGTAATGGCAGCAATGATGGTCAGCATCATGACACAGTCTCGCATTTGGTTGATTGACAGCACGGCAAATTGGTTAGAGGGTCATCTAGGCTTGAACGTGGAATGACCACTAGCAACCAACCAACTGCAGCGACAAGGGAACCTTGGAAAGGATTTTCAGGTGTTTGCAGCTGCTTGTGTCTCCAAGGCCCCTAAGTCAGCCCGTATTTGGTGGCATCCAATACTTGGCTGTAAATTTCAGCTCTCTGTCACTCGACAGCTGTGTGGTCCTTTCTTAATGTCCGTCTGCACCATAGACATTATCATTGATATTACTGAAACTTTAAAATGTAACATCTTGTGATAACAGAAGAGGACTCTCTGCAGCAACATCTTAGCAAAGCTCAAGCTGGTGCCTTTGTGAAATGGGCTTCACTTCTTTATTTAAATATATTTGTTTTCCATTTTAATTAAATTTAAGGAAAAGTTTAAAGCATGAATTTCTATGGGAAAATCAGCTGCATGTTTATTAAATTAAGAAATAAAAGAAAAACTTTTATTAACAATATTGAACACAGTAGTCATGATTATGATTGTTGCTGTAATCTGCAACCTTACGGAGGGGTACTATCCAAATTGTTTAAACTGTGTGTCACAACAATACAAATCACCAAAGATCTATGCTTTTTCTAGGTTGGCTTAAAAAGTAACAACAACAACAACAACAACTACTCGTCCCTAGTGTGTGCAAGTTGGCCACGCATGCATCCAAAAGAGGGTATATCCCCACCCTAAAACAGACAGCAAGTGAACCTATGACCTGACGGGTGTTTGATGGTCAAGCTCGTGTGTATGTCAAGCGCATGGGATTAATTCACTCTGTCTCACTACATTAATAACAGATGGAGACACAATCAGCTGTTTCTTTATCCCGTCGTGCAGGATTTCCTGTTTCCAGCACATTTCTGGCATGCTAAATACAATAGAGCTTTTTGTGGAATCATACACACACACGCAGACGCCACCTGTCATCTCCACATGTGATGGCTCAGTTAAGAACAGATAAGAAGCAGGTGTAACAACATACTCGTTGTCTTAACGCTCTAGACATGGCTACCTGGAAATGAAGACATTATAGAGAAAAGTGTCTGCTGTCCCTTTCACCTCCGTGGCATTTCATATTAACGAGCAAGTATTTGAACGCTTTGGAAGTCTCTGGAACAAAGTCTTTTCCCTAGAGATCAATTGAATGAACTGTGCTTCTAGCATCGTCATCAGCATCACTCACCATCCTCATTTGTGTTTTAAAGAGAGGGCAGAGAGAGACTTTACAAAGGAAAGGGAGGAGAAGGAGTAACAGCTGAGAGCTCTTAATGTCATAAAGGTGAGGACATTCAGTGCTGTTCAGGGATAAAGCAAGTCTATAGCCAATTGGTGAAGCTATTCCTATTTTTCATGCGCTCAGATTTAATGTAAGAATTCGGATAATCCTCAAAAAATTGAATCCAGTTTTCTAACACTCATGTAAATCTTAGTCCTTCTCTGTTTCAAAAAGGACAGATCTAAGTGTTCATATTTAAACTCACTGCCTTTCAGGGCTAAGTACAGACTCTTCTGGAGTAGATATCCATTTATAAATCTGTAGCGTGGCCTTCACTTTAAATTACCGAATGGACTGCATTACAGTCTTGTGAAAATCACTCTTTATGTACAGCACTTTATCAGGTTGTCTAAATGCCTTTGTAGCCAGTGGATCTGCTTTAACCCTGTCACAAGCTGAGAGTTAAGTCAGTAACACTATTTAAGTGTTTTGTGGATGGACGATGTGGTTCTCTCTCTCTCTCTCTCTCTCTTTCATTCTCTCACTCTCCCCTCTGTTACCAACGATGACCACGAAGCGGACGCAGGCCAACCTGTGGCAAGACAGGCCTCCTCAACATCTGGGTTTATCCTCGAGCTAAAACCAACAGGCTATATTTACCCGAGTCAAACACATTCAGAGGAGAAAGATGGAGCCTAGGACATAGCCTGTGCTGCTAAAAAGACCTCTTTTAAAGAAAGAAAGTGGCACATCTCATATATTTACACCCAGGCCTGTGATTATCTGATTCATTCTCTTCTCTGACAAGAAGACACAGATGGGTAAACAACACCTTAAGAGAATTTGACCACTGAGGGAATGAGAAAAAAAAGAGGAGGCAGTTTTCACAGATCAGCTGCCTTCCTAGAAGATGTTTTATCACTGCACAAGAGGCCATAAAGCAGAGACTCATTTCATGTGCACCTCCCTCTGTAAATCTCTGGCCTCCTGATACCATCATGAATGCTGACTTATGGACAAAACCCTTGAGGGAAAATACATCAAAGAGAGTGGAGGGGGGTGGGCTGTAATGCTGTCACTCATCTAATGCTATTTGATATTAAACTGTACACCTGAACTCTAACACAGAACAACCATTCAGCATGTGTTTATGCACAGTATCTAAACAACTTTCATTAGGTTTGCAAACAAGAGCTTGTTGCATACACAAAGATGCTGCTGAGTCCAATCTACATGTATATAAAATGATATATATACATTCATGTATACAGAAATATATTTTCAGTTAGACAAAAACATGTTCATGCTGACTGCTCATAGAAACTGTGACTTAGCACACTGTAACCACAATATTACATAAAACTACACTACATTACATCATTATCAAATGAAATGCAATTTTCTGTCCTTTCTGTTGAACTCACACTTATTACACCCACACAATACCTCTACATTTCTGTCCTCCTCTCTCTCTTATTGCCTCTTACTATTCTACCATATATGTACACACATCTGTATGTTACAGATTACTGCTCTGCAACTGTATTCTACCTTTAATTAAATCTAACTGTATTTTAATTGACTGCACTTTCCTTCCACACACACCCCCAATCCCCATGTACCTGCATCCACAAGGTGCCTGCTACATAAAGATTAAAACAATCTCTGTCGAGACATTTCAACTTATTTGCATGCAGTGTAAACAAAAATGAAATTGATGGTTGCTTGTTGAAAACACTACAGAGGATATAGAGCAATGGCAAAAAGCCTAGAGATTTCTATATATGGATTCACAAAGTAAATACAGGGTGTAAAGGTGCTTTTAGACAAGACGCACTCTGAAACACACTTTTTAAATGGCTCGCTCGGTTTGCTGCTGCGCTGAGCAAAAGAGCAACTCAGCTTTTAGACGCTTTACGCCAATACAAATGAGGCATCCAGCCCTCAGCAGCAGCAGGCAGGGAAGGCAAAATGGGAGAAGTGTTGACACCTGTTTCTGAGTTAACCCTGTAGCTTTATAGCAGGCCAGACCCCTGTCAGGTTGAACACTGCCGCTCATCTTATGACAGCTCGATACCACATTGGATTTGTGGTCTAGCTGCACATACTATCCATATGACCCTCACTGCACACTTAACTGCTAGGGGTGCAACGATATTCGTATCGATATTGAACCGTTCGATACAGTGCTTTCGGTTCGGTACGCATATGTATCGAACAATACAACATTTGTAATTTATTTTATCAACTTTCCTTCTGACGATGCTGTCTGTGTTGAGCGCTCAGTGAATCTGCGTTCGACTACTCCGCCTAGGCTGCACTGTCGAGCGCAGATCCACTGAGCGCTCAACACAGACAGCATAGTCAGAAGGAAGAGCGCAGGGCACCTCCCCCACCCTCATTCAGATCTGGCGTTTGGAATTATTTTGGTTTTCATGTGACGTATGACCCTGAAGGTAAGCGAGTCATGGACTAAAGTAAAACAGTATGTTGGATGTGCCATGCAATGCTCAATTACATGGGTGGGAACTAGTGTGTTAGCGCAGTTAGCTCGTTAACGTGTTGGCCGTCTAGCCCCATGCACGGGGCGATCCGCGGTAGCTCGTTAACGGAGATTTGCCGTGTTGTGGCGTTAAGGTCATTTCAACGAGATTAACCTGAAAGCACTAGTGGGAACACAACGAATATGACTGCACATTTACGCCGACATCATCCTAGTGCAAAGACAAAAACAACAAGCATGCTACTAACTTTAGCCGAGTCATTTAGACAGCTGTTAGCACATGATTCTCCTTATGCTGCTGAGAATATAGCCCAGAAGAAGCGGATAGTATAGCTTTTATTTTGGAAAGAGACATTTCTCTGTAATAAACTCTCTTTTCCAAAGATGCATGATTCCTCAATCAGATACAGGGCTTGCAATATCGCTAGCCTGACGTCCTGGGGCTAGCGATTTTTTCAGTCGGGCTACCAAAATCTATCTCTTCCCTGCCCGTCGGGCTATTGTAGGAAGGAAAAATATATGTCAATGCTTTTACATTCTTTCAGAAATGTAGCTGGGTAATTATGTCATTGGCATCGGTGAGCCACTGCCAATATGTGACATATTGAAATCGCATTTGAATTTGCGCTTGTTTTTTTGCTTTCACTTTGCAATCGTGCGAACTGTGTATAGAGAGCGACAGCACTGATCTGTGAGTGATGATAATTTGTGCACCAATTCCTCTGACATCGTCTTATTAATCGTTAGCTTACTATGCAAACATGACAAGTGAAATCTCCCGCAGCAAGCTTAAACATGTGAGAGGTTGATCGCGCAGAGAATCGCTGAGCTTATGTGAGTGCGTGTGTAAAAGCAGCAGGATTTATATTTGACTACGATGACCTGGATGACTGAGAACCTTCACAGACAGATATATATTTTAGTTCTGCTGAGCCAAATAAGACAGGTCAGGGTGAAGAAGTGACAGCCAAAGAAAAGCTTACCACAAAACAGAGAAGTTATGACAAATCAGACTATAAGGCAAAAAGAAAGTGCAGCTTTATGGTTTCATGGACAAAAGAATTTCTGTGGCTGCAATATGACAAGCGAAATAACCAGGGCTGCACATAAGAGGTCGGCAGCTGCGCATTCGCTGTCAAAATAAAAAACACGCACAAGGGTTAGGGTTAAATTTAAAAACTGTACTTTTGAGTTAAAATATATATTTATAATTTTAATAAATGACAAATTAAAAAGGCATGAACATTTTTTTTGTATTGAAAAAATATCGAACCGTGACACCAAAGTATCGAACCGAACCGAACCGTGAATTTTGTGTATCGTTGCACCCCTATTAACTGCACTTCTTGTGCTTTTTCTCTTTTCTTTCTTCATTGGAGAAAACGTGGACTACAACTGAGTAAATATTGGCTTTGTTCAAGTTTTCCTTTGCTTACATTTAAAAGTTTCTAGCATTTGTGTTGAGGATATATACACATATATGTGTATTGGCCATTTATTTGTGGGTTGTTTCCCAACAAAGTAAAATATTTTGAATCTATGCAGAAGAAAAGACATTGTATAGAGGAAGTTTTTTGGAGATTTTGTTTGGTATTATATTACATTATTCATTTTTAAGTAACCAAAGAATTTAGCCTTTTATTTTGTTTGCATTGTTCTGTGACACTTAAAACTTTTGACTGATCTGAATTAGGGCTGCCACAAACGATTATTTTGATAGTCGACTAGTCACCGATTATTTTTGCGATTAGTCGACTAATCGGATCATCATCCATTGGACATAAAACCTACAGCTTATTGCACCAGCGTGCATCTGCTCTTATATAACTATCATTAGCTTACAGCTTTAAGTGTTTAAGGTATGTGCTAACTAAAAATAAAGAAAAGATGATAGTTTATTAAATTTTAGCAGATTTAGCAAATTTGCAGATTGTTTCGGTGAAATTTAATAAACTCCTTGCTATCTATAATATAACGGGACACCGGAGTATATTCTCGAGCATCTCACACTTCTGATAATCAGCTGTCTGCTTGACGTTTATTCAGCTGTGTAAAAACTATAACTTTAATCTCAGACAAACAGATTTACTCAGGAACAAATAAAATACTGAAAAAAGCCAAACAATAACATTTTTAAGTTATCTAAATGACTTATATATCATGTTTAACCTGAGTAGCGAAAGACGGCGGTGGGTTTGAAAACGATTTGCTGGGAGTCCGGTGTTCTCACGGCTCTAGTGAGCCTAGCCCCCGGCTCGCTAACGAGCTAGTGGGTAACAGATGTCTCCGAAAACGTCGGAGCGCTTTTGAAAATATGTGGTGTCTTGATAAACTGAGCAGATATTTGAGGTTTACACAGCTACATTCTCGCCTGAAAATATGTTGAACGTTTATTTTGTGACCCAGAAAGAATAATAAGAGTAACATTAAAACTAACTAGCTGCTGCCATTGTTGGAAACTGAGCTGGGCTGCGCTATGAATTCTGGGACAGAGCTGCTACTTCTTCTTCGGGGTTTAACGGCAGCTGGCATCCTTGTACATTCAGTGCTGCCATCTCCTGTTTCAGTCCGTTATTACACTCTTAAATCCTAGTACTTATTCCTGCGGCTTTTGTGATCTTACAAAGCTTCAAACGACGCGTCGACTATTAAATCAGTCGTCGACGATTTTGATAGTCGACGAAATCATGACTAGTCGACTAATCGTGGCAGCCCTAATCTGAATTAGGATTTAATTTTATAACATATACCCATGTTATTTATCTGACATACAACCGCATAACATTTTACAGTACATTAATTGTAATGTTTAACTTCTGCCAGAAAATGAATAGTATTTAAATGAAAATTAACTTTAGGAGCAGAAACAAACCTTCAGGCTTGAAAAACACCATGATAAAGTCCAGTAACACTGTTCAAGGGTTTTTACCGAGATGATAAAAATGACCATGACAAGCCCTGGCAAATGGTAAATGAACTGGTTCTTGTATAATGCTTTTATACTTCAGCACGCAAAGAACCTTTATACAACATGTATTCACATACATGTCTAAGTCCTTTCTATCCAACAGTCACATACATTCACGCATCAAGAGAAACTCAGAGTTTCTCTTGATGCGTGAATCAAGAGAGACTCAGAGCCAAGGATACTTTGGCATGCAGACTAGAAGAGCTAGAAATCGGACCACCGACCTTCAGATTAGTAGATGTCCTGAATAAATGGTGAAAGAAATGCACTTTTTTGATGGAAAAAGAGTTGATGTACAAATTGTTTTATCTGGAAGGTTTATTATTTCAAAAATAAGAAATCATCACCAAACACACACACACACACACACACACACACACACACAAAACTACACTTTCGGTAAAACCACCTGTTGATCACAGTCAATTAATGCCCTCACCGCAAGCTGGGTGGAGGCTGTGATGTCAGGTGTGCTGACGTGCGCAGATCCATTCAGATTAACTGCCAGCACTGGTTTAACCTGTGTCACAGTGTCGGTTTATAAAGGCTATAAAAAGACTATGAGCCAGCAACAAACACAGAATGCAATTTGAAATACACTCCAATAAAGAACAGAAGACAGTAGCTAGCCCGAGTTCTAGTTAAAGACCCACTTTAAACACAAACTTATGCACATATGCAGCATCACTGTGGAACCTGACTTAGACCAGATGGCATCCATAGCCTCAAGGTTTGTGCTCCCTCTCTGTGACCTATCAGGATACACCCAGTGATTGTGATGGATGTCATGTACACAGTGAGCACACACAGTTATTCACTTCTATTAACCTCTATTTAACTAAGACGCCTTGAAGGATTAAAAAGAAACCTGGCAAGAGATTTTGCGTTCTAAAATTACAAACGGCAGGAGGACGGCCAAGGTGTCGCGGCTAGGAAAGAGAGCTACAACCATTGCTGATGCCAAAACGCAGCTTTTACTGGTGTTAAAAAAATAAAAAAAAATAAATCACGATCTTGGAAAGATTGCTTTGTTCCTCCCACAGATGACCACGACTGCATGGCCATGAGTACGTTCCTTGAAATCTTTGTCAAGAAAAAAAGGAAAAGGGGAAAATCAACAACTGATGAGTAGGGCTGCCACAAACGATTATTTTGATAGTCGACTAGTCACCGATTATTTTTGCGATTAGTCGACTAATCAGATCATCATCCATTAGACGTAAAACTACAGCTTATTGCACCAGCAGCATCTGCTCTTATATAACTATCATTAGCTTACAGCTTTAAGCTTTTAAGGTGCTAACTAAAAATAAAGACAAGATGATAGTTTATTAAATTTTAATGAAATTTGCAGATTGTTTCGGTGAAGTTTAATAAACTCCTTGCTATCTAAAATATAACAGGACACTGGAGTATATTCTGGAGCATCTCACACTTCTGATAATCAGCTGTCTGCTTGACGTTTATTCAGCTGTGTAAAAACTATAACTTTAATCTCAGACAAACTGATTTACTCAGGAACAAATAAAATACTAAAAAAAAAAGCCAAACAATAACATTTTAAGTTATCTAAGTGACTCATATATATTTAACCTGAGTAGCGAAAGACGGTGGTGGGTTTGAAAACGATTTGCGGGGAGTCCGGTGTTCTCAGGGCGCTAGTGAGCCTAGCCCCCGGCTCGCTAACGAGCTAGTGGGTAACAGATGTCTCCGAAAACGTCGGAGCGCTTTTGAAAATATGTGGTGTCCTGATAAACTGAGCAGATATTTGAGGTTTACACAGCTACATTCTCGCCTGAAAATATGTTAAACGTTTATTTTGTGACCCAGAAAGAATAATAAGAGTAACATTAAAACTAACTAGCTGCCGCCATTGTTGGAAACTGCGCTGGGCCGCGCTATGAATTCTGGGACACAGCTGCTTCTTCTTCTTCTTCTTCTTCTTCGGGGTTTAACGGTAGCTGACATCCTTGTACATGCAATGCTGCCATCTTCTGTTTCAGTCCGTTATTACACTCTTAAATCCTGCCACTTATTCCTGCGTCTTTTGTGATCGTACAAAGTTTCAAACGACGCGTCGACTATTAAATCAGTCGTCGACGATTTTGATAGTCGACGTAATCGTGACTAGTCGACAAATCGTGGCAGCCCTACTGATGAGTCACCTCTGCCAAGATAGAATGCTGTGATTCAACAAAATGTTTACAGGCGAAATAACTCAGGTGGCCCACATTCACCTCCCTTTGAAGACAGCAGTCTTTGTTCCTGCAGCTGCATGCAATGAAACACCAAAAATATGTAGCAGAAAATATAGGATGTCTTAAAAGATCACAGACTGAAAGCAAGAGTTATCTGCTACAAACTGACTCCTGTAGGCGCTTTGCAACAATCCTACATGGGTCATGGGTTATGAGGTCAACGCAAATTAACATGATATCATTGCTTTAAGAGAAACAAAAACATGCTTAGATAGACCCAAAAGACCATACAAGACTTTCCAAGCCCATGTCACACTCAGCGAAACGTATTTTAGATAAAATGCATGCAGGTGAAACACATGAATTCTTACAGCTGTATCAACATATTTTGATAGGAAAGGTGAAGTTTAAACAGTTAATGCTGTATGCAAAATGCAGCTTGCATACAGCTGTTGTTGTTTAGTTGGCTCGTTGTCAGATTTCTGGTGATGGAGTGTTGCATCTGCTGACAATATTGAGCATATTATGCATGTGGTTGCTCTGTAGCTACATACATATAACGCCGTTAGGCAGAACGACAATGTCTATCTACACCACTGTATTCAACAAGGCAGCTTCCTCATAAGCATAAGCTTATGAGAATGCTGTTATTGGAAGACATAATTAATACATGGATATTTCAGAGTATCACTTTCCCCCCTATCAAATAACCCCAAAAAACAAATGACTGTAACTTTAAACTACAACGATTTTCAGCTCCAAGACAACAAACTTCAACAGCCTTTTTTCTGAAAAATCTCTTTCCTTACAAAAAACCCCAAACAAAACAACAACAACACAGCTTTAGCTAAAAGTTGCTAATTCACTTTAGCTTCCTCATCCCCCTCATATTGTAAAGTTATTACTGAGGCATGTTCACAGATCAGAGACATCATTATCAAGTTACTACTCTGGCACATGAAAAGGGTCAGTTCACACCAGTGGCTGCATCCCCCTGTATACAGGTTCATAAAAGGTCCCTTAAGCAGCTCATCAAGAACATTTGGTGTCACAGTTTTTGCATTTGAAAGAATACACATCTCCCAAACAGGCGGATATACAAATAATTCTAAAATAAGACTGAAGGTCGTTAATGCAATTTTTTTAACACAACTTCACCCATCTGGAGAAAAATGAAACCAAGTATAAATATTCCATGGCCACCTTTAAGCAGTATTACAAAGTGGAAGTGATTAGGAACCACAGCAACTCAGCCACAAAGTGGCAACCACAGTTGACAGTTACAGAGTGGGGTCACAGAGTGCTAAGAAGCATAGTGTGTGAAAGTCACCAACTCTCTGCTGACTCAATGAGTTTCACACCCCCTCTGGCATTAAGATCATAACTTCAACGCAAACACTTTGACAGTTGATTTGAATCTTTACAGAGCCTACGATGTAACCTACGTAAGTGGCCAGTGCTGTTGCCAGCATGCTTGCGCATCTGGTCACGTCCCCAGTGTTTTATACATGCCACAATAGAAACAAATAAACTTCTGGCTTGTTTTCCCCTCCTGGGTCCCTTCTCTTTAATGTGGGTATTTTTTTTTTCTTCCCAGAGGCAAACATTTATCCCTCAAGTTTTTCCACTTCTTTGTACATCTCCTCAAATCCACTCCCATAGGTTTGCCAATTTCCCTTCAAGAACTTACTGACATGCATGAGTTCTTATATTGAGGCTATGACTGTTATCGTCGCAATGATAAATTCAAAAACTAAGGCTAAAAAGTAGGCGGAAATACATAAGACGAATCAGCTGTAATGAACAGCCCAGTCAGTCAATAGTTGCGGGCTGCATCAATTCAATATCCAGTTAAATTTCCAGAGAAGTGTACGCCAGGTTATGCATAGCGTAGGGTTTCAAAGGGGTTTGCAGCTAAGATGTACCTACAGCACTGTAGGCAATATTTAATTTTAATTTCTTAAAGCTTTCCCTCTTATATTTAAAACAACCACACTTAATTGCCCCTTGGGGATAAATAAAGTCTCTCTGATTCTGACAATGGATGGACAAGCAACTGCTTTTATGCGTTGTCGTTAGCAACAACGATCACGTGGCTCCATCCGCTTGTTTATTTTCCACATAAACCTTTCACAATAAAGCTGAAGATCCTGTTGAGATTCTTCAAAATAAAATGAATCACGTGAAATAGTATGCAGAGTGTTTACGGATGAGCAAAAAAGAGCCACCAGGTTTCTTCACGCCAGTCGAGTTACCCAAGATTCACAGAATTTACAGAAAATGTAAAATTTTTGTGCTATATATCGTTGTAGGGACGATAAATGTCTTATATCGGGATATGAGATTTTGGTCATATTGCACAGCCCTACTCAAAAATCTGTCAAAAATGTTTTAGTATGACTTTGGTAAGCTACGAAGCCGTACTGCTTGATGGATTGTCAGAGCATTATGGCTACTGTAATCAGGAGCCTCACAGACTCAGAGTAATCTGGGTCCAAAAAAGTCTGTCCTCTTCAGGTCCCAAAGTCAAGCGAGCACTGCGGCATCACTCAGAGTTAAAAACCGTCTAAATTCTTTCATCTTTAATAAAATGATGAGCGTTGCTGCTTTACTAGGTGTAACAATTAAGTTTAACATCCCGGCATCCATGAAAACAGAATGTATTAAATTTAATGGAGTTAGAAGTTAGAAGCAGGAAGTTAGCTCGCTAGTTTCCACATAAACATGATATAGCATGTTCTGACTGAGAGATTTCCAAAAAAAATTAAAACATACAGCTCTGCTATCACTTCCAACATAAATGAAGACAGAAAACTAAAAAGCAGTGACGTTTGTAGGGTTACTGAAATTTGGCTAGCTGGTATATAATGATGCGCTACGTGATCGCTAGCGACACAGCTATGTTAGCATAACAGAAACACAGTGAAGCTGGAGGATGAATGCTAACCTCAACAGAAATTAATGTGAGGGTTCCTGAGGGTTGGGGACAAATGCAATCACATGGCAGGATGCTGTAAACGGACCAAACGTCAGTCAGGAGAACAACTGAGATAATCCATCCACAATACGAGGTTAGTCATTAATATACTGCAACAACATGGGAATAGAGCAGCTGCAAGAGAATTCAACATTAATGAATCAGTGGTACGGAAGTGGCGTAAGCAAGAAGAATGAGTTGAGTAAAGTTTGTCTTATCTGACTGTTTTGTTCCGCTTAATGCGCCTTATAATCCAGTGCGCCTTATGATCCAAAAAATACGGTACCTTCAGGATGAACTAGAATGGGGGCCTCTGCTCACAGAAGTGTCTGACCTGACAAATTCCCAACAGCATCCTCCAAAATCTTGTAGAAAGATTTAAAAGCTTCTGTAGGTATTATGTGTAGGTGGCCCAATACATATTGAGTCCATATATTGTATGTTAGGTATATTTTAATTATACAGTTTCATCAGGTTTGCATTCACCATTCAGTTTCTATTTATCTTATACTGCGAAGAGGGTACATAACTTTTGCTCAGTCGATAACTATAATGCATTTTGGATTCCCAGCTAAAGCAACTGCCTAATATTTTCCTTGACCAAAAATAGCCATTGTGCTTAGTTTGGCTTTTAATATGCAAGCTTTCCAAACACCCATGGAAAGGATGAAAACAACGGAAACACAGATCACTGAATGGCTGACTCTTGCAGCTCGGTGTACATCCACTGATCAAAAACTGTATTTACAATGAGGAAAACCATGTCGTTACTACAGTGAACAGCACAGGCAACATCCAATCCTGATTTCCCCTTAAACTGGACGTGAAATACAGGATTTCCCCAATAGTACAGCAAACAGTGGGCAGTACAGGATAACCAGGTTAAGGCATTGGCACATGATTCTCACATTTTCCTGGTAATCATTATTCCATTAGTTCCAGACGAGAGGCGACCACAGCAAATGATGCCTTGAATATGTGCAGTGCTGCCATGCTCTGCTGCTCTTGCCCGACAAAATCCATCATCCTCATACTCGACGTGTCGTTTTCTGAGGGCTTTGGGGGTGGAGGGGGTACAGCAGCAACACGGAGGATCTCAATGAAAGGGAGATGACACACACACTGAGGCATTATCATCTCCCATTCTGCGTACACACAATCGACTAAGCACACACACAGAAGCATGCATATCTACAATGCACTTACAAATCCTGCACACAGGTCCTCTGACAGCTGAGCGTCTGCATGCACACACACGCGTAAGCACAATCAATTAAAACGTGTTGCATACCCTTTCATGACAAACCACTTCCATCTACAACTAATGAACTCGTCTCCCCACCCCTCCTCCTTAAATATGCGGTGCAGCCAAAATATTTCCCATGCCGCTCATGCTGGATCCAATATCCAGCCAAGGCAACTTCCGTTTGTAGGAAAAACTACTCGAAATTCAAAGCTCGTCCAGGCTAACTAGCTGGCTCCCAAACAAAGCTCCCATTGTCTGGAACTTGTAGTTTTACCGTTTTTCTCTTGGCCCTCGCAACTGTGATTAACTCAGGTACGAAAAACTACAAATCCGAAGTCTGCAGAGCCCCATGAGCATGCGCACTGGCCCCTTAAGGATCGCGAAGGTTGTGGAATATTTTCTCCTTAATAATTTTTGCGTGCAGCGGCACATTTGAGAGTATGTATATACTTTGCTGAGAAGCTGGAGGTCAAAGTGGAGCACGGACCCGGTGAAAACGGCTCCTGGCGGGACTGAGAACCGCGACTGAGCCGTAGTAAAGAGGCTGCTCTCCGCATTGACTGAAGTTGGTCTGCTCGGCTCGGCTGCCTCTCCTCTCAATGTTTGCTTTGGCTCACTAACGTTCACTTCGCTCGCCACTTTTCAGCGCTTTTGAATATCCCCGGCTGCTCACCCAAAACTGCTCAGTGAAAACCAAGAGAGCACACACGGCTTACCTTTCGCTGCTCCAGGGTTTCCGCTCACTTCCAGCTCCGTTAAAATAATCCTCCAGACATTGTGGAAACAGCCGTTGCCCGACGGTCTGCTGCCTGTTCACCAAGTGAGACGTTGCCAAGAATTCTCAACCGAAACCACGGCGAAGCTGCGCCCGCACTCACTGCGCATGCGTAACTCCGACTGGCGCAAACTACTGATAGTAACACAGGGGGCGGCACGCTGCTGCTCCTGGAGCCGTGGAAACACGTAGTAAATACAAGTGGTAATACTGCAGAGTACAAGTATCAGATTACAATAAGTAGAGTACAATAATCAGAACACCAAGTATTAATTTAATTTATTGTGCTTTTGTACGGTTTATTTATGAACGAAAACTATTCACGCTGTTATTTTGAAGGCAGAGTAGCACAAGTAAATTATTTTTATAGTATTGGCTTATACATTAGACCTATTGTTACAGATAACGATGGTGCCCTTTTTTCTTTCATTTACAAACTTCCATCTTATCCTAACCAATAATACTTAGTTATCATTTATTTGTTTATAATATGTTGTATGAATAATCTGAGTCTACAAAGTAAAAAATAAAGTAAAAAATAAAAAACAGAATCTGAACTGGTGGAATAGTATCAAGAAGCAGAATGGAATATCCCCGTATTGTTATGTACTTGAGTAAATGTATTTTGTTTTATTTTGTTTCTTTTAAACTGTGGACAGAGCGTTTTACTGCACAGCCCAATAAGTTTTTACTCAGTGTCATGTCAAGTTCACAAATAGGCCAATAGCACACCCTTGTGGTTGCTGATTTGAAATGCTGAGCGATTAACCTGAAATGAATAATAACTAAGTTAATGATATATAACTATTTGTTTGAAAGAATTTGGATATATTTATTTATTTTTATATTTATACTGTTGATTGATTTTCTTTCTTTTCCAGAGAGCTTTTTTTAAACAGTAAATCTCACTGTATATTTCAACTTCTTAAAATAAAGTTTTGAGATAATAACACAAAAATAACACACATTAAAAACTGCTTTATTTGAGACTGATATGAAGGCATCGCCCGGATCAGCAAGATCCGCCTCAAGTGTTGAGGACCCAGGGCACCCTGACGAGAAGTGGGCTACTGGAATAAGGCATTGGTGGGCAAGACATGAAAATAGGGCATTGTTGGAATGCTACTACGCAAGTAACCCTGGTGGAAGGGTTACATGAATAGGATGATGACCTATGGAATCCTCGATACCCAACATCCACAATGGCGGCGAAACAACTAGTAGCTCAGTGTTCCAACATTCGAAAGAAGGGACTGCTCTCACAGCTAGAGATTGACGAGGTACAACACAAATGCTATGGCAAGGGGGAGCCAGGACGCCAGGTCAGGAGGGTGATGTCATCACCCCCACCCGAGATTGGGTACCAAGCCCCAAGTGCGATAGAAGAAGGATCGTTGAGTGCGAGGGGAACTGACCTGAAAGATAGGATCATGGCCAAGCTTGAAACCTGGACCCCCGTAGCTGGTTACCAAGACTACGTGAAGTACTCTCAGAAGGTCTGCTAGATGATGTTAATGCAGCACTACGGACGATACCTATGGCCACCATAACCGAGACTAACAAGCTGTATATATATATATATATATATATATATATATATATATATATATATATATATATATATATATATATATATATGTATGTGTGTGTGTGTGTGTAAAATATAAAGCCCCTTGAGTCGACTGTTGTTGTAATTTGTTGAAATGAATCACCACCTCCTTGCCCACCACCTCCTTAATTGAATTGCATTGTTACATGACATGAAGTGTTTGTATTGTAACACTGACTCTGAGCTTTGTAAATCATTGCTAATAATGTCTGTGTATCATATGCCATATATTCCATGTGCCTATATTTTGTCAATACAAACAATTGCAGTAAGAAACATAGTTTTAAAAATATCTATATATAGCAAATATTATCACTCCAACCTTCAGATTGGTTTATTAAAGGAGAGGTCAAAGGTCAAATGTGACATACCAGACTTTTAGGAGTCATATTTTTGAAGTTATAAAGCTTTTTATCAATTTTGATGAATAAATCTTTCAGTTGACCTTGAAAACCTTGGTGGATTCAGCTCAAATTTTAATGGACTGTTAACATGACCCCACTCTACACTCTACAAAGTTTTATCAGAATTCATCCAAAACTTTTTGAGCCATTACCTCGTCGGCGGGGTTGATAATGAAAATATAGGATGTGAATTTTCCAGCAAGTCAAATATATAATGTGACAAAAAAAAAACCCTTCTAATAAGATGTAAGAATAAACCACAGCATGCAACCTAAGCACTGATAAAGAGTGGAGTTTGACGCACAGGAGGGTGTTGCTAAAAGGATGGCAAGGACACCACGCCTTGAATTCAAAGCGGCAATGAAGGGTGGAGAGTAATAAAAGAAGTGGGGAGAAAGAACTTGAAGAAAGATGGACTAGAGAGTTTGATCCCCTTCTGAATAAGACACTCCATTCAAGACTTTCTGTTTCACTAACTGCGCACCAGGGGTCAGTATAGCTCAACAATTAATGGGCGTGAACACTATTGTTTAAAAAGACATTATTTTATTGCTTTTTCTTTTTTGCATTGTACTGCTATTCTGGTCTTATTTTTAGATCAAATAAAAAGACCTTCAGCTACTGCTTTCTGAATTTTAATAGGCTAAATAAAATAAGTAATGCTTTATAATCCGTGATTTTATGGCCTATGAGACAAATACCAGCTGCCACTGGTGCTTAAAAATCACACATTAAAAGCAATGGAGCAGGACAATGGGAATCAGGGGGCTACCAGTTGGGTTAAAATGCCTCTTTTGTGTCGTGTTATCAACTAGAGCCTAAAAATATCCTTCCCTATTTTCAGCTCCAAAATCTTATTATTGCATTATATTATAATATATAATATTTTACATTATTTGAATTGTAATCTGGTTGTTTTAAGTGGACAGTAGGCCACAGTATATTAAAGGATAATGCTAATAATGTACTGTACAGCCAGCCGTTTCCCGATGATTGTAATAATGTTAATTATTTAGTTATATCAGCCGCCAGAATGATGTAGGTCAGCTGGAGAGCACGCAAACACTACATTACCCAGGGTGCACTTGCACACCAACACAGTCCAGTCCCGTTCCAACAGACTGCGGTGTCTTACACTCTCCGCCCTGCACAGTGAGCGTCACCCTGATCTGCGCACAGGCGATGGGATCGCGGGCGTGGACCTGTTACCTGCTGCAGCCATCCCTATGATTAGAGAATCGGTGACGGGGGAAGCGCTCGCTTCAGCGTACGTGAACGGCACTCCGGCATATTTGAATGCAAAGTCAGCCCGCAGACTGACAGCTCGGAGCTCGAAATATTTTGTCTGTTTGGTGTGTGTGTGTAGAGGGGGAAGAGAGAAAAGCCTTTTTGAATACAGTGGAGCTCCAGACAGCTGGCTGAACGCAGACTCCCTGAGCGCTTTGTCAATCTGACGCCAAATTGTGAGGACCTCGATGGGCCCCTTTACTTGGATGTAAACCGTACGCCCATGCGACGATGTCAGTGGATGTTGCTGGCTTCACTTTCCAGGTTAGGTTACAGTAATTGTTTACGTATTAAAATTAAGCCATTTTAAGGCGGAACACGCGAGAGGCACCTGGATACGCTGCACCATTTTACACACAGGATTTTATTATTGTTATTATTATGATCATTAATATTAGTGGGATACAGATGTGTCTTGATAGAGGAAAAATGGAGACAGTGGATTTGTTCATCTCGTCCTCGGATAGCCTGTAGAGCTGTTATACCGCAATGCCTCCATGCAAACCTTATGTGACGGTTTCCGTCTCCGCTGAAGAAGTGGCGGACATTTAAAGCTCACACCTTCCTTACGCCGCTATAGATTCGGCGATCGTGCGCGGTAACAGGGCAACGGGATAATGATAAACGCTGGCATTTCTTTCCCGTCACCAGTGAGGAAGAATTTCTTGTCCAAACCGACGCTCGTCACCATCATCAATGCAGCCCAGCAGAGGCGATTAAATCAGGCCGCTGCACAGAGACGGAGGCGGGTTTGTTATGCTCAGACTTGGCTGGATGCTGAACATGGTGCCACTTTCTCAGCTCTGTATTGACTACCTGTCGCCCAGCCGCCGGCTCATTTCACTAATTGCCCAGCTGTCTTAAAATGGACGAGGCTTTTCTGATGAAGGCTATTCAGGGACACTGAACCGGCTCTTGAGTGGCCATGCGTGTAGGATTTAGCTTGGACCGGCTTGTCTGGATGTAGGGCGCATATCCGCGGATATTCCCAAACACAGAAGAGAAAACAGCCTATATTCATGGAGATGGCAGGCAGTGGAGGTGCATCTATACGGGGCTGGATGAGAAATAATGAGGACCTCTGCGCAGAGGATTTCACTCAGCTCGTACACCCACAGCAGTTTGCCTAAGAGTCTATACAAGGAACATGTCTGGCAACCATCAGAGGTCATTCGGGCAAATAAATCAAAATTCTAACAAAATTATGAGCTCAGATTGTAAATGCTGGATTTTTACTGGATGGATTTAATTCACAGCTTATTAGCTGATCAGGACCCCTGAAGGCATCTCTCTGATTATGCTCCTTCACAGATAAATACGCTCTCCTGAGCCAGCTTCTTCTTCTTCTTTTTTTCACAAGACAGTTTTGAAAACAATCAGTTTTTTGGGGCATGGGGTTAGGATCCATTCTGTTTGACGTAATGTACGTTATCCCTGAATAAACTTGCCTTTGGGAATTCATGTTACTTCCACACTTTGTGCCAACAGCACAGCAGCAGCCGGTGACAGGATTTAGGATTTGGCACAGTTTCAGCAGCGATATGTGGTGATGGGGGAGAGCAGTCGCTGCTCTCTGACCCACTGATTCCCCTCACCCCTCCTCCGGTGGTCGAGGGCAGCTCATCTCAGTCAATGGGCCCTGTATGGATTTTGTGCCTGAGTTGTTCGAGGGCAGGCCAACAGTGTCAAACAGCAGTCAGGCTGCCATGAACCCATACAGCAGAGCGAGCAGCACAGCGGCCCCCCTGTCCTGCACCAGCTGTGGGGGCTGTTGCTCACCCCCTCCCCCTTGCCTCATTCCCCCTGGGCCCCCTTCCTCTACTACCTCTTCCTCTTCCATGCCCCCAAACATGACCCCTGCGCCACCAATGTTTCCTGCCCCAGTCGTGCAGGTGGAGAATGGTAGCAGCTGGAACTCCTCCACCATCTCCTCCTCTGGCTCCCCAGACTCCCACTCTGGTCATCGAGGTGGGGCAAACAACCCTTACTGGACGGCAGTGTTTGACTATGAGGCCACAGCTGATGAAGAGTTAACCCTGCGGCGTGGGGACCTTCTTGAGGTTCTCTCCAAGGACTCTAAGGTGTCTGGAGACGAGGGCTGGTGGACGGGCAAAATCCAGGACAAGGTGGGTATCTTTCCAAGCAACTATGTCACAAGGGGAGACACTCCCAATTACCAGCAGCTGACTTCAGGAGGACTGGTGGCAGGTGGGGTGGGTGATTGTCCGTTGGAGATTGACTTTTCAGAACTGCTCCTGGAAGAGGTGATAGGAGCTGGTGGATTTGGAAAAGTGTACAAAGGAGTGTGGCGGGGAGAGGAAGTAGCCGTTAAGGCTGCCAGGCAGGACCCAGATGAGGATATCAGTGTCACAGCAGAGAGCGTGCGGCAGGAGGCCAGGCTGTTCTGGATGCTCCGGCACGCCAACATTATCGCGCTCCGTGGAGTCTGCCTGAAGGAGCCCAACTTGTGCTTGGTGATGGAGTATGCTCGAGGGGGGGCTCTAAACCGAGCCTTGGCTGGGAAGAAGGTCCCCCCGAGAGTTTTGGTGAACTGGGCCGTCCAGATTGCAACGGGGATGGACTATCTGCACAACCAGGCGTTCGTACCCATCATCCACAGAGACCTCAAGTCGAGTAATAGTGAGTACTTCAAAGTCTTTTATCTTCTCTGTAATCAAACAAAGATACTAAAACACATTTCAAATGTGTAGTTGTTGGAAAAAAGGTTTTGATGTAATGTACGTGTACTGAGACAGAAGAATAGAGCAGAACTCAATGGTGGATAAACATTTTAAATTGTTATGATGTGAGATCAGCAGGAGGAGTTTGCTCAGCTGTTGTGTTATCATGCAGCTCAAGGTGACTGGTTATTTAGATTATGTTGACATTATGATGAGATATTGTTTGCAGTACTGCAACCTTCAAGCTGACCTTTGTGTATGCTGGAGTGAGGATACACACAACCTTACATAGTTCTTCTGTTTAGCTCCTCCGTTTAATATACACACACTTGAGTTATAGGTCAAATCTACTTTAATCTAACACAAAGTCACACAGAATTGCTCATTTATTATTATTATTATTATTATTATTATTCGAGATGTTTGAAACAGGTGTTCCACTTCATTCAGTTGTAAGTAGTGGCAATAGAGGATTTTAAACAAAAAGCTGACTATATTATCATCAATTTGCCTAAGGTTTTGTTTCCTCCCTAAATTTGTATGCATGGCATTTTGGAAGATTCAATTTAGTGAACTAATTACAACTTTACTTTGATAATGACTGACTCAAGGCGAGAATAATGTGATTGATGCAGTCACAATCTATTGATCGCCGTATCAGGGGCATATTATAATACGAACAGCATATGCAGGACTCATCCAGTGTGCATCACAGTGTTTTACTAGAGAGGCACCTTTTTCTTTTTAAGAGCAAAGACGGGTGAACTAGTCTCTAATCTGAGCAAGCTATCCATCTCTGCACATGAATATGCAAAAAGTCAAGATTTTTGTTGCTGAAAGCTTTCATTGACCAGTGGTGTTTGATCATCAGGTCATATAAAGAGCAGAAAAAGAAATAAAAGCAAGATGGGATTTGCAGAAATACACTGGTTAATAATTAACTACTGTCTGAAGATGATTATCTGTATGTGCAGGCGATGACCAGAAAGCAGAATTCATGGTCTGAATTAATATATTTTATACATTTTTATTTGGTAGGGACGCTTCCTTTAACATAGTTCCAATACAGAGCATGAGTGTTTATAGCTAGTTCTAATTTCTATTCATTGTCTCTGGATGGAGTTTTGCATCTGCAGTACACAACTATAGTTTTACTGTGATCAATTGTATAAAACCACAATTGGAAAAACCTAACAGATTATCTGGGTTCCTAGACTGTAGAACAATAAACGGGAAGGACTTAGCTTAACATGATGACTGAAATCAGGTGGAAATGGCTAGCTGGTCCAAGCTAAATCAGCCTATCAGGACCTCCAAGTACACACCAAATAATCATAACATTTAAACCATCTACCTAGTAGTGCTGTGCTATACTCATAGCTGGACTGGCCATCGGGCATACCGGGCATTTGCCCGGGGAGCCGATGGTGATTTTTCGTTTTTATGGGCCGATGATTTTTTAAAAATTTTTTTTTTTATAACAGTATAAACAATGAAAGGTGGTGGATTGGCCAGATGCTGGCAGATGTGTAAAAATAACTCAGTTGTTTGGTGGTGGCTATGGTGGAGCTGCCACAAGAGGCCAGGTGGATGAGGGAAAGGGAAGGCAGGAGGAGCAGAGACCCGCCCATCCGAGTGTCAGGTGAACTGAACTTCAGGTAAGAAGTTATGACCTGCAGTCTATCTGGATCAGATATAAACCAAGTTTAGGTGGAGTTTATTTTCGTTACGCTGAGTTTTTACCGTCAGTTACAATAACTCGTACTGCGTACTGGCTAGCATGACGGAGTTTCTACAGCTGGGTGGGTGCTATGATGTTACTGCTAGTGAACTTTATTTTACTCATAAGGTTAGTTAGTAGAGTTACCAACCATCCCCTAAAAAACGGAATCGTCCCGCATTCAGAGAAAATATTACGTGTTTTGTATTGAGCTAAAAAGGAACACAGTTTGTCCCGTACTTCAGCTAGGATGGAAAAAGACACAAAGCTGGAGTTTTTCTCTGTCTTTCCGCTGTCAGCTGTCTCTTCTTCTCTCATTCAATCGTGAAACTGATCAATGATCAGCTGATCAGCTTTTCTCTCTTGTTTGTTTATCGCCCACTATGCGCCAGAAAGAGGAAACCAGCGGTTGTCGCGCTAAACAACAGCAGCACGTTTAAGCTTGATCAGCTGTTGTTAGAATTTATTTAATATTAATTTCTTCTACTATCAGCTGATGTTTGCTGGAGCCACAGCTGTAAAGCTGCTGGTCATGATGTCGGTTTGGTTATCTGGTGAGAGGGAAACATGAAGATGAAACCAGGAGACGTCCTTACTGAATCATCAGAGCTGAACAGGTGATGGAGAAACAGGTTTACCTTTTAGGTGACATGAGTGAGTTGAAGGGAAGTTATGAACTGTTTCTGAGAGACAAATAACACCAGGATCCTTTTCTAAGTAGCTGACAGCTGGTAACTGCAGGGGCGGATCTAGGAAAGTTTTGCCAGAGGGGCCAGGTAGGGCATTAACAGGGAAAGGGGGGCACAAATAAAATACTTTTCCTTCTTATTCTCATTTAAAATGTCTAGCTTTTATTAAATAATTATCTGAATCTTACAACCAAAGTTTTTATCTGATGTACAACGTATAGAAATCATACATATACCAACAAGACAGTGTACATCACTGTCACAACAGCGTTTGTTTTCATTCAAAGGCTTTATGGTTTTTCCTATAACACCTGGTGGGCCGGTTTCTAGTCAAAATGCCCGGACCGATTTTTTTGTCAGCTTTTGGCAGCTTCTGTCACTGTGTCACTGGCAGCAGATTCTTTGGGTCCTGTGGGTTGCACTGTGGCACCAAAATCGACCTGTAGCATCTTCCAGATTCTCAGTGGGATTGAAATTGTAAGACTCAGTGACAGAGATGGTTCCTGAGCACTTTTGTTTTGTGTATGTAGGCTGATGTTGTGGCAGTGTCTAGGTACATGTGTATTAATGAGAAGATCAATGTTATTCACTTAAATTGCGTTGCGTTTTGTAGCTGTGGCTCATCATCATACGGAAGCTTGTTTCAGACTCTAACAGATTGTACAGATGGCAAAAATTTGCCATCTTTACAATAAAATGTCAGGTTTGAGTTATTTTTCTCAGACATTTAAGTAACTAAGTCATAACTTGACTTATGTAGGGCAAAAATGTTTCTTTTAGTAGATGAAACAAGCTTCCACGTTGTTATCATCAGCAGAAACCAGTAATTTACAGTATTTCAGAAGAGAAGAGAAAGAAACACTTTAGACTGGTGAGAAATAAACACTTGCAGAGCAGCACACGGTGCTGTGCTGCTGTGTTAAATGGTTGTCCCACATTGAATATTGACATGTTTACAGTCTATATGTCAGATTTGTGGTCACAGCTATTGCAGTCAGGGCTGCCCTGTGTGCAATCCTCCGGGGCAAATGAGCCCTCTCCCAGTCACTGCAGAAATGTGATCATAAAGGTGTCATCACTGGATTCCAGTATTTGATGTGAGGTTTTGGGAATGATGACACTAGCGGAGAAACTTAAATTGATCCCAGCAGGGAGGCTTTAGTCCTGGTCTCACTTTACCATGTTTTCCCTGCCATCTCTCGCTACACCTCCTACTGCTCCTCATCCTCTTCCTCCTCCTCTATCCTCCCCTCCTCAAGGAGAGCAGTTTTGCTCTGCAACTCACTGAGCTATTTTTGGTCCTTTGTGCTACTTGCTGTTTAAAGACGCAGTTGCAGTTGCTGGTGCATCAAAGAAATAATACACAGCAAGCATCTAAGTGCGTCTAGGTACAGGTCAGGTACGGAGAGTGTTTATTTATCCCAAGTGACATGAGTCATGGGGGACGGATAGTACAAATAAGGGTGGAGTATGTAGGATGCTGACTGTAGGCCTTTTAAGCAGGAGAGGTATGAGTAGCAAACACACTCGTTGCTCGTGTGCTGTTAATCTTCAGTCCCTGTCTTCATGAGTCTCGTACTGCCATACATCCTCAGTTCTGTCTCTGCCGTCTTCCACCTCCTCTCTGTACGGCTCAGGCAGCAATGATGCGGGAGCTGATGCGTATTGGACAGCAGAGCCCTGGCAACAACGCCATAACGCTGCCTTTCCATGGTGACATGGGCACTGCTTCTGTGCTACTGAGTCATACAGCTGCTAGCCGCTGTCAGCTGCTGGGTAAAATGTCAGTCCCCTAATTTAGTCGATTGTGTGTGTGTGTGTGTGTGTGTGTGAAAATAGCAACTGAAGAAATGCAGGAAAATCTCAGGGAGGGAATGTTGGACTCTCTTTTCCCTCCGGAATAATGAATCTTGCCATAAATGCAGGGTGCTAATCGTTAAGCATGTGATTATATGAGTCATACCCGGACTGGTGGGATGTTTGCATTAGCCTTGTGATGCCCAGAAGGGAAAATCTTGGGAAGAAAGTGAGACAGAGGAGAGAAGTAGCAGGTCAAAAGATTGGGAGGATAAGAGGGTGGAAAAGATCAGGTGGTGAAGAGAAAATAAGCTGGAGTGTGGAGACTGCTGGGAAAAAACAAGAGAAGCAGAGCATGGGGGGAAGATAAACAGTGGTTCATCTCAGTTTAGGGTTACACCTCAGCTCATTGTCCAGGTGCGCTGGTCTCAGGTGTCCTCTTCAAACCGCCGACCACTTGGCAGCACCGCGGTTACAGTGCAGCACAGGCCCCCGAGCCTCTCCACCACCTCCCGTTTCCATACTCCCAAAGAGAAAAAAGAAATCATCAAGGGAAAACGTGACACTTGTGATAGATCAAATCAGTGTTGGAAGCTTTGTGCAAGTTTTCTTTTTTCTTTTTTTTTACAGCAATATTATTTTTGGCTCAGATGCTTTCTTCTAAATTTATCCCGAGTGTTTGCAGCGGGTGTTTTTAACCTGCTGAGTGTCGCTGCCGTTGTGGGCCCACAGCGAGCGGGTGAGTCTGTGTAACCGGGATAATCTGATTACAGTGACCTCCTTAGAGTGATGTCACAGCATGTTTGTGGGTTGGCAGGTCATCGCCCCCGCGGCCATGCCTTACCTGTTTCTCTGATCCTGGATCAGCCTCTAAGTTGCTCAAAGCATAGGGCACCAGTCGCCCTCGCTTGACTCAAATGTAAAACTAAAGGAAGCAGAAAAGATTTAGAGTGTCGATATCTGGGCAGCGGTTAGCACTGTCGTTTCACAGCATGACGGTCCTGGGTTTGAATCCACCATCTGGGCGGGGCCTTCCTGTGTGGACTCTCTTCTGGTACTCTGGCTTCCTCCCACAGTTTAAGGCATGCAGGTAGTGGGGTTAGGTTAACTGATGATATTAAATTGACTACGAATGGTTGTCTGTCTCTCCCGTGCTACGCCTGGCGACCTCACCCTAATGCAGCTGGGACAGGCCTCTGGACAAATGGGGAATACAAACAGTCTCAAGATGACCTGGGAAAAAAGGTTTATGATGACATTATTTCTGAAGCAGAAAATTAGTCGGGGAAATCGAGGCACATTTATCTAATGCAAAAGGATGACCTGCAATTTTAAGGAAACTTTATGCTGGAATGTGAGACAGAAAGAGGAGCCACTCTAGAAATGTTTGAAAATGTCCAATTTTTGGAGAGCTGTTTTGTTTTTGTCTTGTATGGGGCAATGGTTGAAGTGATTTTGCCCCCGTCACCCCGCCTGTTTCTCCTTAGTGACCGGGGCAGTCCTACCACAGCTAAGTATGTAACTGGAGTATTAATGGTTGGTATTTAAGCACCAATCCAGTTGTTAATCAGCCTCATTTTTTCCCCTTTACTTAAAATAAATGTTAATGTTTGGAGATGGTAGTTGAACCACAGTGATACAGTGACATCACAGGTGGTAACCACAAACATCATCACCTCTGATGTCACTGTACAGCGTGTCAGTGATGTACATAAACCATTACTCATGTAGTGGCAGTGGGAGTGAAACAGAAAGCAGCATTAACCCAGCGTCCACTTACTCAGTTAAACTCTAACTTTCAACGAGTCCTCGTAAGTGGACTGTATTAAAAATATAAATTTAATAAATTCATTTAAAAAGACTGAAATTAGCTGGGCCTTCAGTATGGTTTGATGAGATGCTGATGACAAAAGTTCGGCTCAAGTGATCTGTTAAATTGTGTTTTACTTTGCTTCAGTGCAACCAGTAGTCCAAAACCTTCACAGTGAGTCCAGCTCCACACGTGTTCAGGGAATTGATTCATAAAGGTTTCAGGACTGACATCATTAGGTGATAACCACAAATATCACAAACATCACATTGGTGTTGTTAGTGGTTAACCGTGAACCACTGGGGTGTCATCATATCTGATCTTGGACTACTGGTTGCACTGAGGCAAGGTAATAACACAATTTAACAGATAAATTGACAGATACTTTGAGCTGAGAGTTCTGTAATAAGCAGTTCGTCCAGCTATATTGAAGGTCCAGTTACTTTTCCACCTTTCAACCATCTAATTTCAGTCTATTTTTAAAATCAATGTCCAAAAGATACATTTTTAATATAGTCCACTTACAAAGACTGCTTGAAAGTTATAGTTAACTGAGTAAGTGGACATGTCAATGCTTCTATTTCATTCCCACTGCCACTACACAAGTCTGAGTCATGGTTCATGTACATCACTGACACTCTGTGCATACACAGAAGCAGTGAGTCAGCTGGAGGTAAGACAATACAGGTGAGCAGATCACCTTTCTTTGCACAGCACATATCTGTGCCTGTATCCTGCTCTTACGTACCGTAAATGCTTTGTAGCTTGACTGTGTTACACTGTGGACATTTACAATATTTGTCCTTTGCTTTGAACTCCTGTTTGATAACATTATTAAAAGTCTGTAACGTATAGGTAGCTGGTGGTTTTCTGGCCTCAGATGAAGCTCCTGTAATGTTTAACAATGAATGCAAAGGCTAATACTATAGACACACACGTACACAATAAAGACAGAGCACGGTTGACAGTACCTGCTGTTATGACTGCAGCAGCTTCAAATGGAAGCCATTTACACAGTCAACAATCACGTGAATAGCGGGAGACCCTTGTCCCAAAGCTGGCTTGTTGAGTATTCTGCCTGAACTCTGAATATTTAAGTTATAAAGCAACATAACAATAATTCATTCAACAGATTTGTTTTTTTGCCTTTTCTTTTTTTTAATTTGATGTGTTACACTATAGCGGCCATGACATCAATAACAATGCTTGCGCGCTAGTGCTGTAATCGCTACTTAAGATTAGCAAGCTGAGATATGGCATATAGCTGCCGTCATTGAAAAGCCTGTCTGGCTGTGTGTGAGAACCAAAGAGCGAGTCTGTTGAGGAAAGGATTAGAGCGGTGGCCAGTGTGGGCTGCTAATCCCCCAGAGAGACAGAGCAGAGGCCGAGACTGTGACTAACTGGGCTAGTGCGAGCCAGCGATGCTAGGAACTGGGCTCAAAACTGTTATCATGCCACAGCCTTCGAGACTGATGTGTGGAAGTGCACCCACAGCCACTTCGTTAGGTACAACTGTTCAACTGCACAATAAAGTATCCGACCGGTCAATCATATGGTGGCAACTTGGTGTATTGAGGCATAGAGAGGTTACAGGAGAATAGCTAGCCGGCATTGAGCTGAGAGGAAAACAACACTAGCCTAAATAATAATTCATTATAACAAAAGTATGCAGAAGAGACTCTCTGTGTTGAACCTTGAAGCAGATGGACTACAGGAGCAGAAGACCACACCGGGTGCCACACTTGTTAGCTAAGAGCTGGAAACCGAGGCTACAATTCACATGGACAGCAGAAGATTGGAAAGACTGTTCTTTTCCTAAAGTCTTTACTTTTGCTGTAACATTTGGATGGCACAGTGACAATTTGGCGTAAACTACATTAAAGCATGGATCCATCCTGCCTCGTATCAGCGATTCAGGCTGCTGCTGGTGATGTAACGGTGTGAAGCATACTTTCTAGACACGTTATGGGCACCTTTGTATCTACTGCAACAATACTCAGATTACCTGAGTACCAAAATCTCTGAGGACTGTTTCCAGCACCTTGATGAGTCCATGCTGTGGCGAAATAAGCCAAGCCAAAAGCTTCAGCTTAACTTTCAGTTATTGAGAGATTAGTTGATATTTGCACACTAACTGCCCGGTGAAGCTTGCAGACAGTGTGGACAATTGTTTTTTTTTTGTTTTGTTTGTTTGACTGTCGGGGTATTGCATTTGGTCTTCTCACTGTAACATCAGGGTGGTTACCACCTATGAAAAGTAAAGTCCATATCAGAGGTTTTCAAACTATCAGGGAGGTTCAGAGTGAGGTAAAGATACTGTGTTAGGTACATGCAAAGCAATGGGGAGTTAGTTTACATGTTTTAACTTCTGTGTATAATTATGATGTTAAATACTGTGTAAATAGATAACATGAGATGTGCTTACCTTTCAAATTAGGCCACACAATAATTTTATGTGTCACATATGAAAATATTAAACCAATAGCACCAATAGCAGCTTTCAGTGTATGACTTTATAAAGATGACAGCTAGTACAGATGATTTTTAATGTTTGTGTTATTAATATTTTATTAATTGAAATATTTCAGCACTGAATTAAAATGCAAACAGCCGGAGGACACCTTCTACCTGATGACGTGTGAATTATGATAACATGGCATTAACCAAGGTTTAGATTTTAAAGACCAGTTCCAATTTTACAGCTATAGTTCAGGTCAAGGATAATATTCATGATACAGGTATAATGGCTTCATGACAGCTAATGTAAAAAGAAAAAAAAGTCTTTAAAGAGAATCCACTATGTTCCTTTATGAAACAATGAGATCTGTGTATTTGTACCTAATTCCTGTGACTGCTCTAGACAAACAGTTTAAGTCATTTGTTTTCCTGTTTGCTCTGTGTGATGTCATGTAGAATTGTTATCCTTAATGTGGTCATCTTGTTCACACAACTCTGGCAGCGAGCACAGAAGCCCCACCCACTGGCAGCCAATCAGAAAATAGTGAAGGAACATTAAAAAGCTAAACAGGTTTATTATGAACTGTAAATCATTCAAAGCTACTCTAATAGAGTGGGAACCATCAGAATATATCCTCTTAAAGTTGGAAAATTAGGTCTGCTAAGTCAAGTTTATGACAGATTAAGGATCCTGGGCCTCATCTTAGGGTTTAACAGCAAATCAGAATATTAAGATATTTTTTTTCTTGGAAAATCATGCAACCCTTCGAGCAACAGCTTAGGTAGCCCTGATCGGTGTCAGCTGATCTTAATCTTCGGCTACTCAACGTTTGGGTTTGACAGCCTACCTGAGAGGCGAAAGTCAGGGCAAAATAAGTCAATAATTTGGTTTGTGTGAGGCAACTATTTAGTCTGAATTTTTGTGTTACATTTAAGATGTTGGAATAAATTATGCGACTAGATTAGGCTGTGTTTTAAATTCTGCATGTCTCCAAGCTCGGTGCATGTACAGAGATGTAGGCCTGCGTGTGTATGGAGGTCGGGCTGCAGGACAAAAACTCACACTTGTGCTATCACACATGTACACACACACTTATGTACATGCTACAGCACAGCAACAATGACCCCATTCTCACACAGCAGTCCAAGACAGAGCAAGAGCAGAGCTCACAAAGGCAGGAGTCACTGCAGCGGGAAGGGCGATGCTGGCAGTGAGGGTCGACTGTAGGCTGTGAATAGAGAGATGGATGGAAGCAAGGCAGGATGGGTAGGAGAACAGAGCAGGAATGCAGTGATTGTAGAGAAACCCCTGCAGGCTCGGCAGGGAATGGGAATAGATAGATGGATGGGGGAGGAAGGGACAGGCCAGTTTGAGAGGAGGTCAGACCAGTTTTCTTTCCCTCAGTAAGGGAGATACAGATTAAGGCTTACATCGCTGCTGCACTGAAGGCTGCAGTTCTTTTCGATCTGTGTCCATATATATGTAGGCCTCATTATACTGATAGACTTGGAGTCAAATGAGCAAATTGTATAACACATGCAGGTTTGTTAAAAAGTGAAATCATAATAATGCTGCTTACATTTTCCCTAATTTTGCTGTGTAACACAGCAGCCACCTAGCAGCTGAAAATCAGTTGTTCAGCAACGTCTCCAGACTGAAATGCAGACATAAATCAGAGCCTGATCACTGTGTGCCCCTGACAGCTTTATCTTTAGTTCTCCCAGCTGTGAGAAAATTGGATGTTGCTTTAGATTAGCTGTTTAGTTTTGATAACCATGTTGGCTGTTTTGTACAAACCTGTTTTTATCATCTGCAGAATATTACCCGTCTTAAATTTACTGTTTCTCATTGTCAAATGGAAATAATTAAATATGCTTTTTATAATTCATTATTCCTCTGGCAGAGCAAATCATCTCTGGATTGCTTAGAAATCATCCAGGAGTTAGCTTCTTCTCCCCAGAAAGATCTTCCTCTGAAAGATCTTTTGTGATAACGATTCTGTCCTCCTTACATAGGTCTGTTTCAATCCCTATATTGGTGAACTACTAGATCCAGGTCAGCTGAAGGCAGATGATCAGTGCTTTTAGATCCAGGTCGAGGAGAAAAAGAAAACTATGCTCTTGAGGCTGTCTCCCCAAGTTGTGGAACTAGGCTTAAAATCAGACACTGTTGGTACCTTTATGAAAGAAAGATACCTGTGCAAGTTTTCATTGCTAGAGTTTTTTAAAAAGCAATGCTCGAATTAAATACAGATTTTAAGTTGCATAATCTGCAACAGTGTGTTTACTTCATTGTTAATTTTGGCATCAAATTAGTTAAAAACCCTCATGTGTTTTGGGGGCTGCTTTGTCCGACGATGTCTCATTGATATCAAACCTACAATAGATAATTTTTGCAGCTTTGGTGAGCCTAAACGGCATTACTGCAGGCTTTACTGTTTTTCTTGTAACCTAGCAACCTCTATAAACACGTCACATGAAGCGATGAACACACTACCTAGAGGCATCATTATAAATTCAGTCTTTCATTGCCACATCCAGTCCTCTTTACGTATTACTTTACAAACAGCAGGGTGGAAGGAGGATCCACGAATGTGCTCGTTGTTTGTAATCATGGTCCCTCCGTGGATCCTTCCTCTTTTCTGTGCTAACCTTATGGTCATAGTAGTTCTATTTTTCTGACAGATCAGTGTGTGTGGTTGTTTCTGGTTTATTTTTAGATCACAAATCATTTTTGTGCTGTTTTGTACTGTAAAATACTACGCAAAATCCTGCCATTGCCACTTTAAACTCCAACGGCACAGTTGAGTAGTAGGCTAAGGTCATAAGAAAAAAGTAGGCTGGATAACAGGCCTCCAGGTTTTGTTGCTTACTGATCAGTAGAAATAATTAAGTCCCTTCAATCCTGAAGCTCTCTCCATCGTGTGAATGCTTGTCCCAGGCTAACGCCTGTTTTGTCCCGTCTCTCACTCTCTCTGTTAGGACAAATCAAAAAGAAGCTTTCTTCTTTTGGATGGATACATTTACAAAGTTGTTTGTATATCTTTCATGTCAGTCAATTTAAAGCTATCTACCAGTAACTCTGAAGATAAATCTCTAGAGTTGTTTGCAAATTGCTGACATACTTCCTCTTTGTTGCAAATAAAATATTATTTAGTGAGGGAAAATTCCAGCCTGGTGACACCAATTAAAGATTTATTGAGCTTTTACAAACACGTGACCCCTAGCTATGTGATGTTAACTTTTTAACATTTAAAAATCGAATTAGGACCTAGTCACGCAGACCTAGAGACCAGTCTGCAACCATTTGGCAACCACCTGTTGCTAAGGAAGAATGTGTATTTCCCCAAGCGATTGGCAAAAACCTCCTTATGATTGCTTTAGTTGCTAGCATGTAGCTGTGGTTGTAGTTTAAGTGGAAGCGATGAACTTGTCTACAAACACTGTTCAGCTTTTCTCTAAGCTGCAGTGAAACTTTGAAAACGGAGACATAAATCAGAAATCAAGACTGTTTGCCAATTGAACAGTTCTCCCTTTTGAAACATGTTGGTTGCAACGCTGAGGCACAAGTTCTACTCTGAACGCAATTAATCTAGTAACTAGCGAATATTTGCAGACAAACAAGAACAACGGGCAACAGCGGCAAGTTTTCGGTCTTTATGACTTTTACCCAGTGACCTCCAGGAACCACTACCAAATAGTCAGCAGGTGGTTGTATCACGTCCGAGGTGACAGACAACTTTCGAGCAATATGAGCATTAGATCATCTGAAATGCGGATGTGGTGTCATTTTTCTGTGGTTGTTAAAAAGAAAAAACACAACAAACTTTAAAGTAAAAAGTCAAAATGCCTCTTTTAAGCAACTCCAAAGCTCACAAAAAATGTGAATAAAAAAAAGAGGTTTTTGTGTGAGCTTTCTCAGCATCAGGGAGCTGTAAACTTATTTTATACTCTCAGAGGTTTCCTAACAGCTACAGCAGCGATATTGATTTCTCCACTCACAGAAGCCTCAGTGAACTCTCCAGACATGATGTAAAGTGAAGAGGCTGATTTAAGTTGTTCTTCTAACCTCTTTTTCGTTTTCTGATATTGCCTACAAGCTTCTTCAGATAAGTCTCCTCCAGCATTATTGTGTCTTTAAAGTAAATTCTTTAGTTTTTTTAGGGAGACCGCTTCATTGAGCATTTAACCACTCATATTTAAAAAAATGCTTATTTGGATACAAATGATTTTATAACCTGCAGTTTATTAACTTGGCAGTTTACCTTTGCTAAAGACTCACTGGAAATTGAGAAACCCAAGAGTTATAGTGCCAACCTTCTGGTGTGACCTAAATAATGGAAGGCATTGGTTATATTGTAACTATATTGTAATTTTTCACTTCTAATCACTACATTCTGATGTTTTTCAGTGAATTACGGCTAATTCATAAACTCCAGTTTGTTCATGTAAATGGTGACTCTTCGTCACAAACTTACGGATAATTATGGAGTTCAGCAGGGTTCTGTGCTAGCACCAATTCTACTAGCATTATAGACGCTTCCCTTAGACAGGAATATTAGAAAGCATAACATACATTTTCACTGCTATGCAGATGACAATTAGCTTTATCTATCCATGAAGCCAGAGGACAAATTAGTTAAACTGCAGGAACGTCTTAAAGACATAAAGACCCAGACCTAATTTCCTGATTCTAAATTTAGCCCTAAAAACCTTAGAAACATGATGTCTAACCAGATACTTGGCATTACCATGGCTTCGAATAACAGTGTGAGGGATCTGGGAGTCATTTGATCAGAATATTGTGAAGTCACAACTTCTTTACATTTTGGTGTTAAAATGTACTGAAATACATACTTAAGACTTAAAAATGTTACTGGTTATATTTGGGGAAAAAATGTTGCAACTAATGATTATAATATTTGTCCTATACACAGAATCGGTATGGTTATAATTGCAATGAGCATTCCTGCATAAAATATATTGAGGTGATGAATAACTCCATTTGGTCATTTTAGCTGCTGAACTAGCTTGGCTGCTTGAGAGTTAAATTGCTAAATTATTTAAATTGCTGAATTCAAGGTCAGAGGTCAGGTTTCTGAAAATCTTTTTAGTGGGATAACTCAAGAATGTGGTGACGTATGATTTACGAGCTGGTACCAAAGGTGTGTCTACTAGGAGGCTGAGGGGTAGCACTGACAGTCGCCAGTATTTTTAATGACTTACATTTACGTCCCACATAACCATTGTACTAACAAAGCACTAACACTAATAAGGTGTTTAGTGATATGTATGTGTTGTGATCGCCCAGAAAAGTACAATTAAACTTAGTTCCCTTCATTAGCAATTTAAATCTGTTAGTCATAAACACAAAGCTGTTTGATTACCAGAACATTTTATTCAAACAGAATGTGAACATCCTGACTTTTAAACAAAATCAGCTTTTATCCAGTGTTGTTGTATTTTTCTTACATTTAATTCACACCATCAAGAATTCTGGATATAGTAAGTAAGTAAGTAAAATTTATTTATATAGCACATTTCACAGATAAAAATCACAAAGTGCTTTACAGTAAGATCAGACATACAAGTTAAAATTAATTAAATTAGTTAAAAGCCCGTTTGTATAAAAATGTCTTCAGCTGCTTTTTAAAGGAGTCAGTAGAGTCTAGACAGCGTAAAGACAACGGCAGAGAGTTCCACAGCCTAGGTGCCAGTGCCTGAAAAGCCCGATCCCCACGTGTTTTAAATCTAGTACGTGGGACCACCAGTAGCCTCTGACCTGAAGACCTAAGTGCTCGGGATGAAGCATGAGGTTTCAGCAGGTCAGAGATATACTGGGGAGCTTCACCATGCAGAGCTCTAAAAGTTACAACTAAAATTTTAAAATGAACCCTAAAATTTACAGGCAACCAATGAAGAGAAGCCAAAACTGGAGTAATGTGTGACCTCTTGTTTGTACCAGTTAAAAGTCTTGCCGCTGCATTCTGTACAGACTGAAGGCGATCCAGAGCTGATTTGTTAAGACACGTAAAAAGACCGTTACAATAATCCAAACGAGAAGAGATAAAAGCATGAATAATCATCTCAAGTTCTGCCTTTGACACCAGTAGCCTGAGTTTAGAAATGTTTCTTAGATGATAAAAACAGTTCCGGACAAGTTGTTTAGAGTGTTTCTCAAGAGACATTGAACTGTCAAATATAACACCTAAGTTTCTGAGACTCGACTGAAATGAAGGGTCTAAAAAACTGATATGCTGCCTAATTTCTGAGAGCATGTGATCAGGTGCAATAATCAAAGTTTCTGTTTTATCTGCATTTAACTGAAGGAAATTGTCATTTAACCATTGTTTGATTTCTGACAGACAATTATTTAAACAAGACAATTTATACAACTCAGAAGCTTTGAAAGAACAGTACAACTGAATGTCATCAGCATAGAGATGATAAGAAATATTATTGTAACGTCTGATAATGTGGCCTAGAGGGAGGATATACAGCAAAAAGAGAATAGGACCTAAAACAGATCCTTGAGGTACCCCAGAAGACAGAACTGATGTTTCCGACAGCACATGATTTATACAGACAGTAAAGGATCTCTCAGATAGATATGACATAAACCATTTTAAAACAACGCCAGTAATCCCAAACAAGTCCTTCAGCCTATTTATCATGATGCTGTGATCAACAGTATCAAAAGCAGAGCTGAGATCCAACATAACCAGAACAGTGTACTCTCCAGAGTCTGCTGCCATCAGAATGTCACTAGACACTTTAAGCAAAGCGGTTTCAGTGGAGTGCAATTTGCGGAAACCAGACTGGAAAATGTCCAGAACATTGTTCTTTTCCAAAAAGTTGTTAAGTTGTTCTGCAACTGTTTTTTCCAAAATCTTTGACACCAATGGAAGTTTTGATATTGGCCTGTAACTGCTTGGAAGAGATGGGTCCAAATTTGGTTTCTTTAATATTGGTTCAACAATAGCTTGTTTAAAATAGCTGGGAACTGAGCCAGTATAAAGAGAAGTATTAATTATTTCCAGAATACAGGGGCCAATAGAATCAAACACACTAATGAAAAATGATGGAGGAAGTACATCAAGGTGGCTTGAAGTCAGTTTCATTCGACCAAGCAGAGCACTGATGTCCTGTAAGGTAACAGGAGTAAAAGAGGACCAGGTATCAGAGGTAAGCAACGTGTCAATGTGATACTGAGAGGATGATGGAGAAATATTAGACCTGACAGCAGCGACCTTATCAACAAAATAGTTTAAAAAGTCATTACAGTCAGATTTAGTATAGACTGGTACATGAGGAATATCAGGAGAGACAATGTTTTTAATTGTATCAAACAATACTCTGGGATTTTTCTTTTTTGAAGCTATTAAATTAGCAAAATATTCCGTTCTGGCATTTTTTATCATGTTGTTAAGTGAGAAAATTGATTCCTTGAGATGTACCCTATGGACCTCAAGCTTGGAAGCCTTCCATAAACGTTCTAATTTGCGACAATATCTCCTAAAATTTCGAATACTTTCATTTATCCAAGGACAGAAATTTGAAGAATGGACAACATTTAGTTTCAGAGGTGCCACCGTATCTAAAATAGATTTACATTGATTGTTAAAAGACAAAATAAGTGAATCCATATCATTTTGAGCCATGCGAGGGACAAACATGGCAGAAAACCTTCTAGCAGCATCCTGGTTTATAATCCGCCTTTGGATCATCAATTTAGGAGGTGAAGGATCCACGTAAAATGACAAATTAAAGAATATACAACTATGGTCACTCACATGGACATCTTCCACACATACATCATATATATTTAAACCCAGGGAGAAAACAAGATCAAGAGTGTGGCCCTTCGTATGTGTGGGGCCAGAAACATGCTGCTTAAAGTTAAAAGACTCAGTGATAGTGATGAGCTCAGCAGCAGTGTTACAGGAAGCGTCATCAATATGAAGGTTTAAGTCTCCCAATATTACAACCTTCTCCAGTTTAATGATCGATGTCAGAAGGTCGTTAAATTCAGTTAGAAAGACCCCAGCAGGTCCAGGAGGTTGATAGATTAAAATACAATAAAAGGTTTTCAGAGAACCGACCTTCATCATCTGTGACTCAAATGAAGAGAAGAAGTCCGAAGTCACCAGTTTGCATATGAGTCTGTCCTGGTAAACAGCAGCAAGTCCTCCACCACGTCCTAAAAGACGCGGAGTTCCAATGACAGAACAGCCAGACGGGCAGATTTCATTCAGGTGGACATAATCCTTATTTTGCTGCCACGTCTCAGTCAGACACATAAAACCTAGAGACTCTTTGATAAAAAGATCATTTAAAATAAATGATTTGTTCGGTATAGAGCGAACGTTAAGCAGGGCGAACCGAATTGATGACGGTTTATCTGCGGAATCTACAGCTGACTGCAGCGGTACTTGAATTAAACACCTGTGCAAACCTGTGGACCTGCCGGGCAGGGCAGCGACTCCAGAGTTGGAAAAAACCTTGATCGATGAGCAGACGTAGCTGTCACCAACAAAACGGGAAATGGATGACGGACACAGAGTGAGCAAACTGCTTTCGAGCCATGGGACTCGGGTCCCAGGCGGCAGCGTAACATCCCCAGCAAACGACAGGAGAGGAACTGGTCGCAGACACCGAGAGTCACCCCACAGCAAAGCAGCTAGCCTCCGGTACCTTCTCCGTTTCACCTGGACGCCGGCCCTCGTTCCCCTTTTTCGTCTCATATACTGTTACTGGATATTCATCATACATCTATACATGTTAATAAGTACTCAGTCTAATGGTTAATTATTCTGATGAATGGCTTACAAAGTTTTCAGAATAGTTTGGTGAGAGGTAGGAGATCTGTAGTTGCAGTAGTAAAAGCGTGCCACACTGTGGATTATTGGAAGGACTTTGGACTTGTTCACGTCTTGCCGACACTGTGTGAACTCAACCACGCTGCTAAAACACGTTTATATCACTTCGCTGTCAGAAGGACATGGCGCTGAGCCTCAGTCTGTCTCTATGAGTGAGAGACAAAGGGAGAGCTGCAGTGAAACTGCTAAATCGAATCCATCAGTGCCTGCACGATTACAAATGATGCACCCGCTCGTCACGATTGCTTTCTCCACTGATCAATAAAACTCTGATTTCAAGCCGGTTAACAGCTATGACTCCCTCCTTCACTGACACACATTTACACGTCCCCAAGCTGTATGATGGTGTACATAATGCACTGCATTATGTAGCTGAGTAACAGGTTCACTCAAATTCAGGGATTCTGCTGAATTTGAGTTTAAAAATGATAAAGAATGCAACTTCTACAAACAAATGTACACAGTGGATTGCTCCACCATACGTTAAAGACACATGGATTTCAGTGGACAAAGTCATAAAGATTTACACTGGCACGTCCTGGGCTGTTTAGTGGTTGTTTAGTTGGCTGTTAGAGAGTCATTGTTGTTTGCCAGCAGCCTGGCACGGAGAGTGGGGAGTCGGGCTAAGCAGAGAAGGCGCTGGGTGTCCCTTCCGAGCCGAAGGTCCTTCACCCACTTTTATAGCAGAGTCATGTGAAGGACACTTCAGTGAGACGGCAGACAACACGCTGCGTGTTTGGAGCGAAGAGCTGAGACTCAGTGCGAGCATGTAATGTTTTATTCAACGTTTACATTCACTGCTGGAGAGATTCAATGTTTTTCTGTGTGATACATGTTGGATGATTCCAAAACAAACCACTGAGTACTCAGGTCCATCCATAACTCATGAAACTAAACATAAATGTAACAGATGATGTGCACAGTTAGCAGCTTTTCAATATTTAAAGGTGATCCATGTGAGACAACTTTAACTTCAGTTTTCCGTTGTCAGCTATCTGTTCGTACACAAAAAAGATGTTTAACTTGAGGAATAGTTGATAGGATTTTAACTGCTTTGAATAAAACACATTTGGATTGGATTGAGGTTAATTTCAGTTAGTCATATACTTTTACTGATTTTTGTTTAGTTTAACACTAATCACTTCCCAGAGTTGGTCAACTATCTCGATTCTTTATCTATAACCATTTGCTTACTGTGTCAGCCATTAATACATTCATTATTTTTAGTGGTTATTCTTTTTAAGACCTGCTCATTATGTTGTAGGACCAGTTTCAATTGTTTCTCTATTAAGTTCAGTTAACAGTTAACAATTAAAAGTTTTAATTGTTTATCCATACTGTTAGCTATCAGCTTTAGCTATATCTTTTATATCATTAGCTAACAATTTGAACCATTTTCAGCAATTTTTTTTCTCTTCTTTTCAACAGTTTTTATATATTGTCAGCTAGCAATTTCCCCTTTTACCTTTAGCTATTTTTATGTATAATTTTGACTTTCTATTTTAACTGTTGAGCCACTTTATTAAGCTGTTTAGCTGTTCAGTGTTTTTTTTTTAGCAGTTTTAAGTATATATCCATTACTTGAATTAGCAGTTTTTAACTGTTTATCTATATTGTTAGCTAGTTGACAATGCTACCTTTAGCTTACAGTTTTCAATTAGCATCCATATCTTATGTTAACATTTTCTAGGTATTTATTAATACTTTTTGCTTGAAATTTACAATGTTATCCCTTTTTTCCAGTTGATTTATTTTATACTTTAAACAGTTAACAGTTATTATTTTCCAATGTTTCTAACTTGCCACTAATTTTTTTTAGCTAGCTATAGGGTTGCTAACTTTCCCATTTTAGCCGGGACATGCCATTATAAAAACCAAATTTGCTTGTTCCTTATCATTGTTCCTTTATCATTATTTGCAATGTCACATACAGAGCATATTTACACTATGTCCAGCTGGTTGTGCATTATGCTTCTGGCACACCAGAGTGTCCCTTATTTGATAGTTAAAAGTTGACAACCCTAGCTAGCTATATCCACAATGTTTTGTTTTTGTCTTCTTGGTTTTGATCCTTATTTTCTGCTTATCTGTTACTTTAAGTTAACTGCTATCAAACCTTTTCAGGTCCAGTTAATTCTTTGTCACTGCAGAATGGCTATGACTTGTTTGTAATAACTGTGTTAGGGGAAAGAAATGCTAATTGTTTGCATCTAATGTCAGTAAAATGTTGCTTTTTAACTAAACAACTGTGAAAGCTAAACCTTGTCATGAGTTAGAAAAGCTCAAATCTCTCAGTGTATATTCCTGTGCTGCAAGTACGACCATTTTCATATCATACACACTCAAAGATGCAAACACACACGTACATAGACTCCATGCACAAAAAAAGCCACCTCATTTAATACCTCCATCTCTTCTGAGAGAGAGGCTGCCTGGTCACACAAATCTGGCAGCTACGTTTGTGTGCAGACAAAGTGAATAGCTGCAGGGTGAAACTGTGCCACTGTGTGGCTCAGGATTGGAGCCTCGATGGCCTGTGGTGGTACAAGTGGAGCCAAGCTGGGGTATCGATGACATGGGAGCATACTCACTACAACCTCCGTATCAAAGCACTGGGGAATGGAAAGAGACCCAGGGATTCGATGCACATCTGCTGTGCTGTTGCAACAGTTTTTAGTTAGACTAACAGGCAGAAATCATTTCCACACTGTCTCATGAAGCTTTTTTTTTACTTATTAAGATAACCAATCTGGGGTTTTATTTACGTATATATTGTAGGGCATGCTGGGAAAGATGTGCATCTTGTTATGGTTCAAATCTCTTGAGAGGTGAGAGATGTGAGAAGCCAAAAAAACCCTTAAAAAAATGGAGAGACCTATCGAGGTACAAAGACATGTGGTATGTGCTGCCAGGATAATGACAAAAGCATTCCCTCCAGTCATCTCTCTTTACCCTTAGTAGCCCTCATCTTTTCATCCACTCCTTTCCCTCCCTGTCATAGTGCTTGTGCCTTTTCTCTCCTCCATCTCTCCTTCACTCTCCTCCTTTGCCCTCATTTCTGCAGCTTTGTTCCACCCTACCCCCCTGCCCCATTCCTCATCTTAAACCATGAACCCCCCCCCACCCCCCCTTGCTTCCTCATATTCTTACGCCCCCTCCACCCATTACTCTGCACGCACACAGTCTATTTCTCTCTGTTTTGTGCTGCGATCGTAGCCAGGCTGGCGACAGCTGTAAAAGCAGAGAGTAGAGTGGTAGGCACCAGCAGTAGGGGAGGGAAGAGGGCTGGACCTGTGGGGAAAAGAAGTGATGTGAAGATGAAGACGAGGGGGCGGTTACTTCTTCGTTGGTGAGGTTTTGATCTTGTAGAAATGAAGATGAAACAGGGTGGGTCTGCAGGCGGGGGCGGGGAAATGGCTTCTCAGTAATCCCATGGGCACGTACTTTGTCTGCGTTGATGCACATCAGCCTGCTGCTGTGTTGGTGTATTATTTATTTATTTATTTTTTCATGCCGATGTGCTGAGGCAGGCGGCGGGGAGGGTGCTCAGGTGTTACTGGAGTGACAACAAAAACTGCACTTGCAGGAGGATGAGGAGGTAGATGAAGGTGGTTGGAGATGTGCATCGGGGTGCTGACTAGGCGACACAGAAGCAGCTGTTATCAAGTGCATGCTACACCTGGTCTGCAGGGGAGAGGGAGAAGGGGCTGTAAAATGAGTCTGATAAGGGAAAAGGAAAAAAGAAATAACTCGATGAAGGATGGTCTTTGTTATTCGGCTGTACCTAAATGGATCTCATATAATAAAATTCAACAATGTCACAACTGTGTGGCTCACATCTGACTAAATATTTAACCCCAAAGGCCCATTTTGAACATGAAAACAACATGAATTAAAATTTACAAACATTTTGTCAGATAAAAACAACACTGAGAACTAAGCCAGCAGCTTTGTGAGACTGTATATAAAAGAGGGACGCAGCCCATCGACTGCTAGTTTCTGGAATTTTGGTTGTTCCTATCCTATTTTATTCATTGATTATTCTTTTTCCCTTTAAGCCAGGCATGATCATATTTGGAAGAGCAGTTGAAGGTTATCGGGTGAGGCTATTGCTAGCTTGGGTGGCGAGATGTGTGATATTAACTGGGATGCTAATTTTGGCTTAAAACAAAATATAAATTTTGGAAAAGCTGATCCGCTGACTACTTAGTGTGTTTGACTCCCGCCAGTGTTGTCACTCAGAGTGGCTGTTGTCTTAACATCACATCTTAATGCAGTGAACAGGTTAACTAGACTTTGTTCCCACTTTGTCCCATTTAATTCGTTGGGATTTGGTTATCTTACAGTTTTTATTTGAGTAAAGAGGTTTAATCAGTACTTTAGCTTTTACCGGAGTATTTTCTAACTAAGCAAGTATCTGTATTTCTACTTCAGTGACAAATGCTGTAAGTTGGGGATTTAAAATGAGCGTATATGAAGACTAACTTGTGTTTGTATCCTGCCTCTAGTGGCAGCTTTTGAAACTGCACCATCCATGTTAGCATCTGTTCGTGGCTTGATTTAGACTCATTGCTTTGAAGTAAATGCAGTCATCAAATTAGGTTTGTGTTAGATTAGACATTTTTTAAACAAGTGTCTGGGAATTAAAGAAAATGCAATGAAACCGCCTTAAGAAAACCTAACCAATATATACTTTTTAAAGGAGCATCATACTAATCACTACTTGGCTTCCAGGGAGGGGGTCGTAGTTTCCTGATGGTTTTCCTCATGGTTGATTATGTGGTGTAGTTTCCTTTAAACCGATGAGGACGACGGTAAAAATGGATCCTCATAGGAGCGTCAGCCTGTTCATACCCCAGTCACCTTTTCTTTCCCAACGTCACTACTCTGGTTTGTGACCTTTCCCACTTGTTACCACAACATCAAATTAATGACACAGCAGTGTGGACTGAATCCAGAAATTATACATGTGATGCAAGAGATCGAGCCTAAAGAGATCGCTGTTGATGTTAAAGCTGAATCATTCGGGGCACGTTTGCATTTGTGAATTTCCTCATCGCTCCGATATCAGCTGGATGTGTCCAGGCTGCTCTCTGGAGGTCAGCTTAGGATGCAGTTGATTTTTAATTTTTTTTTTAACTTTATTCAGCCACATTTCATGTATATATTTATATTTTTGAACAATAAAGTGTAATTTTCTTATGTTAGGGTTTTCACTAGGCATACGCTTGCTATAAGCTACTGCGCTTTCCTCTAATGTGCCTGCAGTGTTACTTTAAAGAACAGAGGAAGGAAAATGAAAGTGGTGTCGAGCTCTGTCAGGCTGTTCCACCTGCAGTAACCAGATCAGCTGATCAGCAGAAGATAAATCTCTCAGCTGACTGCTCAGAGGACCACGCCCAAAATGCTGCTCCAGCTGATTGCTCGCTCTCACATCACGGAGTTTATTTAAGGCGAGGCAGCACAGAGACAATGGCACTTTGCTCAGGGCTTGTAAAAATCTCACTGAATAGTCATCAAAAGGAGTTGTAAATAGTTTTGTTTAGTTTTTTTCATCTGCCAGTAGTCGTGCTATAGTGTTTTTAAATACATTTCATCAGTATTTCTCTCAATATTGGGCTGAAAATATGTGAAAAGTGGAATTTAGACCTGATAGTTAAGAATAAAATGTGGGACCTAACCGGAGTCTCCAAAAGTTGATTCTGTTCATCTGGACGTAGCGTTTTGTGGGAGAAACGTTTCATCACTCATCCAAGTGACTTCTTCAGTCTCAGCTAACTGCAGGTTTCCCCAATCTTATAAACAATACATTTGCATAATGACTGAAACCAGCACAGTGAAGGAACAATGGGCTGGGAGGTCAGTTCCTTAATCTTAATTATGCAACTTTTCAACACAAACTATCAGCTTTTGGAAATTTACTTACCTGGATGATTGAGCATGTATCAAGACGACCTAACCGGAGCAGTTTTCACAAACAATGAAAACTTTATAATGCAGATGCATTTTTTGTTGTTGTTAACATAGAAAGCTAATAATTTACTTTTTATTATCACGGTCAGAGCCTTTGGTGAAAGGTGTTTAACACTGTTTTCTATTGAAAATTGCTCCTAATATTTTGCCTCCCTTAAGTATAATAACATGTTTTTTAAATGTTGTGACTGACATGTCCAAAAGAAAGCATAAAAGAGTATTATTATTAGATCATTTATGTTTATATTTTGTAATGAATTTTTAAAACAGGCCTTTGGACAGTGGATGCCTCTGGCTGTTACTCTGACTATTCTTGTTAGTTCTAGCTTCTTTTTTTTTTAATTTTTATTTATTTATTTATTTTTAGCTTAAGTAGTGAAAGAGGTGGGGTGAGCCCTGAGCACCTGGTGCAAGCGAGATGACCCGTTCCAGAGAGGAGCAGGCAGGGAGTCTTGCTGTCAAACTATAACGCAGGCATCCTGAGGTGAGATCAGGGAGGACAGAAAGCTCCTGGGGGGAAGAAAGCCAGAAGCTTGCTTGGATAAGTTTAAATCGGGTCACCACAGCGGTGGAGTCGTTATCACAGTCGCCTCACAGCAAGAAGGTGAGATGTATGTTGGGGACCTTCAAAGTCAAAGTTGTTAACTGTGTAACAAACAGTTCTTTTGAAAAAATGCAACTTTTACTTTGAAGGTGATCGCTCTCTGTTTCGACGATTTCTGTTGCACTTTTTACGTTGAGTGTTTGCACACAAGCGTGGATCTACCATGCAAACTACGGCCATCCGCGACCGTCTGCTACAGACCAATCACAAGCAGGTTTTTAGTGCAGCACCCTCTTCGTGACTTATTTCACCTAGAAACAGCCAGCAACCATTTGCCAACCAGTGGGGGAATAAACATTTTTCCATAGCAACCAGTTGTTGGCAGGGATCGGCTCACTGGTCTTTAGGATTTGGTGTTTTAAGACTGTCAATAGTACACACTGAATATGCCCAACCAAAAACCTGGTTTTCATAACAGTCATTATACAAAAGATACTAGGTCTGTGTCCTATATTATCATGGATGCTTTACTTTTAGTGGATGAAGCAAACTTCCTGCTGCATTTAGTTTTGCTTACATTGCAAATGCTCTCGTCCTGCTTCAAGTCAGCGATTATTTTCGCCGTGCTGCTTTTACTGTTGTGAAATAATTCTCCTCTGTTGCTGACTAATAGTTACACAAACCTGCATGAAGTACAACATACTCTGTTCAACATACTGGGCAGCAGGGTTTTCCAGATCACAACTAGCATGTGCTAAACACTCTTTGCTTATGTGTTTTGTTTTGTTTTTAAATAAAAGCTTTCCAGAAATGCCTTCACTCAGAAGACCTTTGCACATTCCATTGTGGTGAAGCATCCATGTGGGCTGTAGGCTAATGTGTCACCTGTTCTTAATGCCCTGACTAACTAGTCTGAAGGATCATTAGTAAGCTCAAAGCCTCTCTGTCAGTGTTTAAACAACGACTGGGGTCAAAGTCCGACAATGGATGTCTGGTGCGAGTAAATAAATAATCAGAGGGGCAGAAAACTGCTGCCGCACTGCTCTCTGTGGAAAAAACTTGACTCCCAGCAGGTGTCTCTGACAGCTGATCAATACTCGGCTGTGATAGTAGCTTTGAGAGTGCGGCCTGAGTCACACTGTGTGTCCTGTCCAAAAACTAAACCCTACAGTCCTCTTCCAGAGATCACAAACTGGTGCATACCTGTGTCAAAGACTGATGTAGCCACTGTGACGTCATGCAGTGCTTTTTGGGTTTCGGGATTTTAAAGAAATAATCTTATGACATGAATAAGAGGTGGATCTGACCTTTAATGTATAACTAAAACTTGGTTTGATGACATTAGAATAGGTTCCAGGATTTTCCAAAAGTAGACCACCCTCACTAATGTCTAATGCAAACTCGTTTTGTTCTATAAGTAGACCTGAAACATGACAGAAGCCACAGTACAGAAAAGATTTTTAAGGGTTCTCCTATTAGGTTTATAACTGAGGTGTTTTCAGTGCCACAGGTGTGTAAAATCAAACACATAAGCCTTCTGCCTTTAAAAGAATTTGTGAATGAATGGGTCGTTCTAAAAAGCTTACTGAATTAAACCACACTCTAATAGGATGCAACAAGTCAGAATGTGAAGTTTATTGCCTCCTAGATGTTCAATTATTGCAATTAGGGACCACGGGCACTGAAGTTACACAGCACTGAGGTGCGTGGTACCCAAAAGACTTAATAACTGCAGAGCTCCTGTTTATGAAGCTCAGTTTTTATCTTCATTGCTTTATTTTTCCTCAAGGAGCTATTTGCTTGGCTTTAGACTCGTTCTGATCTGCTTGTTTATAATTTGGATGCTCTCTGTAGGTTGCAGGCACAGCACTCTGAGGTCATTGATAAGAGAGTGTAAATGATATTGACTTTTTGGACTTTGCTTTCAAAGAGCAGAGAAAGCACCAGTTTTTCTTGATGAAATACTGTCAAAGTATGATGACTGTAATCAAGATGTGCGATTAATCAGTGGCTGTGATATTTACCAGAATTCATGTTTGTATAGAAGCCCTTTGGGAGAATGTAAGCAGTGCTTCTTGCTTTCTTCTCATTCCCATTTTGAGATAACATTTCCAACAGCGCTGGCATCGCATTGTGTAAAAGCCACACTATCCTTGAGGACTTTTTTTCCCCTCCTTCACTGCGATAAAAATGTGCTTCCCACGCCCTTGTGAGTCTTATTCATGTGTCGCTGCACTTCAGGTTTCTGTGCTGCCAGCTTAACACAAACATGTTGATTTGTGTGTTTGATGTGTGGATGGAAGAACTTGTGGCAGGGTGAATATGAAGGCCTCTCTACCAGTGTGTGAACCTAAGCTGATGATATAGTCATTTGAAGATGAGAAACGGAGAGGAAGCAGGTGGAAGTGCTGCTTCAGTCACACATCCAGTTTGTGTTTGTGCATTTCTGTCAGCCTCCCTGTCTTTTTCTTTCTATTTCCACCCGACCTTCCACCCACATGCCTGATGTCCTCTCCCAGAGTGTCAGGGCTCTGTATATGTACACACGAAACGAACTGGGAAAGGTGGACTGTGAGGACACACCCATCCGAGCATGCAAACACATCCCAATCTCTCTCTGTCCTTTTTTTTCTTTTTCTTTTTGGAGTCTGTCCGGGTCCATTTTTGCTTCTCAGAAACAGCTAACCCCGAGGAGACAGTCGTCCCTCACACAGACGGCAGTATCAGAATAGAACGGATGAAGGAGGAGGAGGATGAGGGCAGCTTATTATCACTGTCAGCAACCCTCACTTTACTCCTCGACACAGTCACATTACCTTAGAGAGGTGGAAAATAACATGTACTCAAGGACTCGCCTATATTTTTCAAGTTTTTATCTTCAGCGTTATACATTTTAAAGCGTTGGTAAAACATGTAGTATTTTTTTGCTCTAGATGTTTCATCTGTGATGTGTTATATAATAACAAAGCTGAAACCGTAACTGACTTTTCCAGAAAACTGAAGAAAACAGCAAATATTCAAATGTGAGCAGTATTTGGCATTTTTGCTCAAAACTGTTGCTGAATATTTTTTCTCATTATCCACTAAGATATAGAATATTTTATTCCTTTTTTGCTAATACGCATGCCCGAGGTGACATACTTCACCTTTTTATTAAAGTAAAAGCACCAAGGGCACGATATAAAAATACATAGTTACAGGTAAAAGTCTTAAATTAAAAAAAAAACAAAAAACAAACTGCTCAAGTAGACGTCCAGTCCACTGTAACAGTAATATATAGTAGTATATATTGTATACATTATAGTGGTTTGTTTTCTTTCGTTTTTTGTACCAGTGCATTGATTAATGCATTGGTTCAAATTATAAGCAGATGTAAAGAAATTAGCCAACAGAAGTCGACTTATAGGACAAAACCCACACAGTGAACATAGCAGGAGAAAGCAAACACAATAAACACACACTGACCCCAACAATGCAGCGAATACACATTTAATACCTGCCTTTTAGTTCTTTAACAGCTGTTTATGTTATTCATTAATTAGACAACTCTATGCAATGTACAGAATATCACAGAAACATATGGGGTTAGTCTGTGATTTCCACCAGTTACCATTGGAGTCAAACTTCTTGTATCACTTCAATAACTTTATTATAATTTAACCTAGGCTATACATATTTGTTATCATGTACAAATAATATGCATACAGTATAGTTTAATTGAGTATGGATTCCATACAAATAGGTTGACTCCATCAGTAGTTCTGGAGAAAATTATAACAACGATAGAAAATACCAGCTATACAACTGGAGTGTTTATATTTAATGCAGTGTGGCGTTCCTCAGGGTTCAATTTTGGGTCCTGAATTATTTTATTTGGTTTATTAATAATATATATAACCCCCCAAAAATTTATAAATGTGGTTTGACAGAAATATGCTGTCACTGGATTTACATAAAATACCTTTTTGGTGTTTGGAACCAGCAATAAAAAATAAAAAAAAGGGAGGATCAAGTAAAAGATACCTGGTTTGATCCAAGGAGGAGACACAAATCCCTTTTTGGGTTGTTTCAAGACAGGAACTAACTGCTGTGGTGGTCCTTTGTGAATAAGAAAACAACCAAAAGTATCGTTTTCTACTCATTTAACAATCGAGTGAATTGAATAAAATATATTGTTCTTTTAAAAGATTATATTGTACATAAAGTCTAATAAGAAAAGACCCCAAAACAGTGTGCACTTCTAATGCCATACATTCACATTTTATGAAATATGAAGAAATACACCAGACCGTTAAGATAAGAAAACAGAATAGTAAACAATGCTGATTTAAAGGTGCAGGGCCACAGTGGCTGAGCTGAAGACCTTGATAGTCTCATATAGAGAGCTGCCAATAAGCAATAAATAAACTCTAGGATACTTTTTAAGGTCACTATAACATTTTTCTTAACTGGCTTTGCAATCTGTAAACCACCACATGTCATTTGAACCTCAATAGGATAAGAAAAAACACACTTCAAAGAACAAGTGAGAAACTTCAGGAAGAGCAGCACTCACTGATGTGTGGGAGATGCTGTGTGTACAGCGACACAAAAATAGAATTACATTATGAAGGATCTGATCTGGGCGGACGTAAAGCAAGTTACAGGCAGAGTTGTGTGACCTCTTTGTCGCTATTAAGACCTGACCCAGCAGACAAACACAAACACGATTTAATCGTCGTCTCACCGCTACAGCCTCTCTGTAATGGAGTGCTGTGACGGCGTTCCTCAAGCAAAACATGACTCGGCTATGGAAGTATCAGCTGATAGGCCTGAGAGCACGTCCGTATCACTGAAACTTGTCTCCTAGCGAGCTTGTGGACAGAGCACAGAGAGCGAAAGAGACACACCTTTATCATGTGAAAGGTTATTGTGCATGTGTGTGTGCGCGCGCACAGGAGTGCACGTGTGTGTGTAAACAAAGACGCTGTTGTGTGTGTGTGTGTGTGTGTGTGTGTGTGTGTAGCCTTGTTTCACCACCTTTTGCATACGGCTGTAGATAATTGCGAGCGAGTCAGAGAGAGAGAGAGCAACCCCCACCAGCTTCCAGTGAACTGTGTACACTCCAAATATTTCCATAGCCAGTCCTCTCACGGAAATGAAGGAGGAAGTCTGAGAGTGGCACAAAGACGAAGGTATCTAATGTTAGCAAGGAGACTGCACACATTAAAATACCGTCACTGTAGGAAACTGCAGACTGACCAGGTAGTTTCACTGAATGGAAGAAATAGGCACAAAGGTCCAACTACACCTGCTCTGCGAACATGGCTGTGCTGCTGAACTCTTATTCTTAATGAAAAATAGATCCATGGTTTGATTTTCAGCCTTTATGCAGTGGCCCTGGCAGGTGAAGTGCACTCAAAGTTATGAATTATCAGCAAATAGAAAAACACTGCACACAAAACTCAGCAGAGGGAGAAAAAACACATTGGAAATTGAATAAAACACAAAGCATGTAGGAAAGAAAATCTCACAAATCAAAAAAAGGTGTTTTAGGGGAGACAATAATGTGACGGAACAGGTGAGGAAGTGATAGAAACCAAAACATGCAGATAATATGTGGGATGATGTGTATGATTCTTATAACTCTTTACATGCTTATTAGCTGTTAGTCATACTTGTTTTTAATCTCTGGCTCTCTTCCACATGTCTTTTATCCTGTCTTCCGTCTTTCACCCCAACCGGTCGTGGCAGATGGCCGAGACTGGTTCTGCCGGAGGTTTCTTCCTGTTAAAAGGGAGTTTTTCCTTCCCACTGTCACCAAAGTGCTTGCTCATAGGGGGTCATATGATTGTTGGGATTTTCTCTATGTATTTTTGTAGGGTCTACCTTCCAATATAAAGCGCCTTGAGGCAACTGTTGTTGTGATTTGGCGCTGTATAAATAAAATTGAATTGAATAGAATAGCCGTTTACTGTTAGCTCGTCACCTCTGCAGCTGGTCCGTCACATTATTGTCTCCACAAAAACACTTGCGTTGTGTTCTGTGAACACAACACAGAAGGTTGTTACCTGAACACAGCCTCAGTCAAGAATGTAATCAAAGTGATTTTTTTTGTGTGTGTGTGTTTTGCTTTGCTTTCTGTTGTGTTTTTGTTTTGTTGTGCGCTTTTGTAGCATTTCTATATTTGCTGCTGTTTTCTTAAGTTGCAATGCATTTGACGTCTCAGGCCCATCGTAATTTTCACAGATTCTGCTGAATATAATAAGAAGTGAAAGAAGACTCTTTAATCTCCTCCTGCCTTCATTGCACTGCCCCCTGCGTCTTGTTCATGGTCTCTGATTGCAGGAGTGGGGAGTTTTGGTGTTTTACGTTTTTTTGGGTTTTTTTTTTTTTTTTGGTAATATAGTAGGTCTTTACTTCTCAATATAAAGCATTTTGGGACAACTGTTGTGAACAAACACTTAAAGTAAAGCAGAAGTTAACTGAATCACACTGACACTTCTGTTAAGGCTGTAAGTAGTGATTATTTTGACTGATTTGTTGGTTAATTTCATTATAATTTGATCTTTTAATTTAGAACATCCACCCCCTCACCCAAAACAAATAAATAAATTCAATCTGTATCATAAAGGAACTATAAAGAAAGAGATATTTGCATTTAAGAATCATAAAAACACTTGGTTTGTGTAATGTGAGTTCATTTTTACTGCCGGATTGGAGTAATTATTCATGACTCCGGAGCTTTGTTTGCTGTCTGTGTTTCTTCTTTTTCCCTTTCAGTAGTTTGATATCTTGTCAGAGCGCATTTGCATATTTAAAAGTCACAAAAGCAGTTTCTAAGTGTATTTGTGTGCGTTTTTGTCATCCACACTGTGTGTATGAGAATGTCACCTTTTATAACGAAAGCTCTTCTCTTCTGTTTTCTTTCCTCCTCATCCTCAGTCCTCATTCTGCAGCCGGTGGAGCGGGATGACCTGAATGGCAAAACCCTGAAGATCACAGACTTTGGTCTGGCCAGAGAGTGGCACCAGACCACCAAGATGAGTGCAGCAGGGACCTACGCCTGGATGGCCCCGGAGGTCATCAAGCACTCCCTCTTCTCCAAGAGCAGCGACGTGTGGAGGTACTGCCCTTGCCTCTTTGTGTGTCACTGCACTTCCCTGGTTTACACATTGACAGATGTCTCCATGCAGCCTGTCAGGGCAGACGAACGGGGAACAGGGTGAATAACCAAAACACTTTAAAAGCTGTCAGTGGACTTTCCAGCAAAGTGGCATCAGCACAGCGTCTGCAGCAGGACAATGATCCCAAACACACAGCTAGAGTCATAAAAACCTCTGACGACCTACAACAGACAGTGTAGCCTCCTCGGGCCTTGATCTCCACATAATGCAGTCAGTCTGGGGTTACATGTAGAAAGAGAAGATAGTGAGAAAGTCTAAACACACAGGAGCAATACAGGTAGATGCTCGTCTGTGCTACAGAAATGAAAGCTTTTAGGATAAATACTGAGGTGGAGGTGGAGGTGGAGTTGAGGATGCTGAGATTTTCAATGGGAGTGACCAAGAGAGACAGGATTAGAAATGTGAGAAGCAAAAGAGGAAGACTTCAGAGAAGATGTAAGGATGTAGTGAAGAAGGTCATGCAGTGGGTTGGTGTGATTAGAGGAGAGGGCTGGTGAGATGGAGGAAGATGATCTACTGTGTTGGACCTCTAACTGAAACGGTAAGAAGAAGAAGAGCAGGGAAGAAGAAAGTTAAGTAATTAGCAATTCCAAGTGTTCAGGTTGTTTATTTAATAACATGGCCTGCATATAAAAGATAGGCATCATCTGCAGGAAGTGATGCGTGATTGCAGAAGGAAGTCAGATTGACTGGAAATTATGACAACAGCAGATATTCTTCTGATGGTTTCAGTCACTAGTTTCATATTTTATTTAATATCACGTTCACGTGGCTTATACTGGGCCACTTTAATTTTATATTGACTGTTTGCACTATATTTAGTGAATAACATTCTCCTTTAAATTGCTGCATTATTGAACACAGAGCTATTTTACTTTATAGAGGTATTTTCTGTATTGCACAACAGAAAGCTGTTTATTCTACGTTGTACTTATCGACACACATCCCACCCAGCCTGCTTTATCTTTTCTTTTTGACTAAACTTGACTAAATGACTAATTTGCTGTGAATGTTAGATCCACAGCATGTTCTACACTTAAAAAAAATGAAGGTGACAGTTGAAAACTTTTTTTAAGTTAGAATAGATTTAATGTTGATTTCTCATTTTTATCTCTCCTCATAGTTTTGGTGTGTTGCTCTGGGAGTTGCTCACTGGCGAGGTTCCTTACCGGGAGATAGATGCACTGGCGGTAGCTTACGGAGTCGCAATGAACAAGCTGACGCTTCCCGTCCCTTCAACCTGCCCTGAACCTTTTGCTCAACTACTGGGAGGTAAGAAGGTTGTTACCTGAACACAGCCTCAGTCAAGAATGTAATCAAAGTGATTTTTTTTTGTGTGTGTGTGTGTTTGTCACATATGTAATCACGGTTAGCTGAAGATGAAGGTATGGCTGCTCCAGCAGCCGCACTGAAAGCTGTTTGAAAATATATTTGGTTTGTTTCCGGCATGTTTTTGCATATGATCTGGATATTGTGTTTTGTGATGTGTCACTGCGGTATTTCTGTTGGGGTTTGTGGTTAGATTAATAATATATTCATTTCCTGTCTTAAAAATTAGATTTTAAAACATGAAAAACACCCCCAAAAATGGCAACGTAGGAGGTGGTAAGAGAAAAAAACTCAAAAAGTTTACAGGAAGTGGTTTCTAAAACTAAAAAAGTCCAAAATGATGATTATTATTATTGTTATCGTCATCATCAAAAACCCATCCAGTTGGCAGTTTTTCCCCAAGCTTGTGGCAGTTTTTCCACTTCGCTCATGTACACGAACATATATGTTAATTTATCGGCTTACATTCTTTTAATCTTTATGATATCACTTTATATAGTGAGATGGCAAGAATCATAATCTTTATTAACACAGTAGCAATGAAATTTTCCGAGCTCCCTCAGAAATCTTTAAATTTCGGTCCTGCACATTAAATTTACCTGCGTTTACTTTGCTTTACTATTTCGACCTCACCTTGGAAAATGTTTAAGCTTTACTTTCACTTGCTGCTTTAGTTAGATTAGCAGATTAACAGCTGCACTTCAGAAACACACCTCCTAAAAAGAGGAGATTTCACATAGGTGGGGGAAAATGTTTTTCTCAGACAATTTCTGACTATATTTTAAGGAATATCTGAGTTTTCTGACTTTAATGATCTCAGAGATTACTCGAGTTGTTTTTATTCATTGAATGACTTTAATATGTCTTCCCTTCTCCTTTGTCTCTCTTTATAACCTAGTAAAGCCCTAAAATGTTGCTGTGAATATGACCTTAAACTGTCACTAAAAATGCTGAAACATTTTAAATAAGCCCACAGGCTGTTCATATCCACTGACTTCAAGATCCTGTAACTTTTGAGGTTACTGTTGTTCATTTTAAAACAATTTCTATCCCACATTTGGGAGATGAGAAGCAAACACAGAGATAAAATAGACGACGCGTGTCTGGACGGTTTCATTAACTTACTTTTTATACATGCCTGAGCTCCCCCCGGGCCACATTTCTCCTTTTCACCTTGCAAATAATCGCTGTTAACAGTGGTGGAGTATTAACCGGCTCCTGTTTCAGAGTTCAGATCATCCCTGTTTAAACACACACTTGCTTTATATCTAAGCTGCCCTAATATGCTTATTCCCAGGTTACTTTTAAAAAAATGTGGATGGTTAAAGCTGCAGGGCAGGTTTAATGTAAAAGACAAAAAAAAAAGAGAGAGAGATGCGTCTCAAACTGTCAGCACCACAGCACCAAACTTCCCTCCCACTCTGCTGCTTAAAGCTCCTTTCCCCCACTTCATCTTATCCAAGTTCATCCGTTAATCTCCCCTTTGTCATCCCTCGCTACTCTCTACACTCTGTTTACTCCTGTCATCGGCTCACTTTCATCTCCTCTCCCGCCACATGGATTTTATGGTAATTTAGATCCATTAAAAAAATGAACGTCACCTGCTGCAGGCTGTATTTTTAGCCCCTATTTTTTCCATGTTTTCAATTTTCCACTGTTAGTGCTTCTCTTGCGTTAATCTGTTGGACTTTTAGGAGACGGGTTGTGTGTTTGTAGTTAGACGTCGGAGAGGCAGTTGTGATCAGTTTGTGGCTCGGCAGATTATTGTAGGTGTGCGGCATGTTTCGGCAACACTGGCAGTCGGGGTTTGGCTCATGATGGTCGCCATATGCCGTCTCATCTCGCTTCCTTCCACGTCTCCTGTTGCCGCTTTGAGTGCCAGAAAGGGAAGAATTGTCCGAGCCAGCAATTCATGGCTAAGTCCTTTTTGTGCTGTACTAATAACCTGACCGCTGTGTGATAGGCTAATAAACATTAACTGTCGATGGGGTAGAGGGCGAGTCTACTGAAATTATCTATGTGTCATTTTGTTAGACCTAAAAATCCATTTTTAGGTTTTATTGTGTGCTTGTTCATCCATCCAAACATCCCCAGGGTCACGGCGTGCTGGAGCTTATCCCAGCTGTCATAGGGTAGAAGGTGGTGTACACCCTGCACAGTCCGTCGCACAGCCACTGTCTGTCTTTCTAAAACTTGAAGGAAAAATTCAGACAAAATGAATATATAAAATCTGATATGTAAACATATCTATATCTAACTATCTGTATTATTTTTTATAGATTTTGCTGCATGCATTTATTCTGTACCGTCCACTTCCCAGTATAGGACAAAGCTAATTAGATAACAATCCATGTTTCCATGTTACAGAGACGCCAAATACCAACATTTTATTAAATAAATTAAAATAATAGGAAAAAAAACAGAAAACAGACTTAGTCTGAATTAGGACGTAGCTTTGTCAGAGCAAGATAGTGGCTCAGACACCTGAGTAAAAAAACGACAGGATCCTCTTTGCATTCTGCGACTCTTCACGACCACTTTTTATCACAAGGCGATTGCACAGGTCTCCTGATAGGAGACGACCTTTCTGCAAACTGTCACAGTCCGAGTTGGACTAACTGCATTTACTCTCAAAGAGATTGTTGAAGGTCTGTAAATGTAAAGGGTTTTAAACTATGGTGACATCTTCTCCAAGTATAACAGTGAGTCTTTGTCCATGAGCTCGACTCAGCTGACTGCCAGGCTGGTTGGGTTCTGGTTATTTTATGGTAAAACAAGAAGGTGGATGAGTGGAAATGTAATAGTTAAATATGTAGACGGCTACAGATATGTGATTCTTGCTGACCTATCACAGTTAATTCTGCATTATTAGAAACAGATTACATGTAATTGCCATAAAAAAACTAGAGTGTGATAATATTATCTTGCTGGATAAAATAGATAATGACAGATTTGACTTTGAGGACATAATTTGCAGTTTAAAAATACATAGTTACGATTAGCTCAGTCCCTCCTTTAAAGTCTTTATTTTGGTAAACGTGGTAGTGAGATTTTTCCAAGGACATTGTGTGAAAATATGTTTTGACATTAGAAGCCTGATTACGTAAGATCACATTTGTTATGCCTTTAAAAAAATGTGCTTATGTATTTTTAAATGTTTCATATTTGAAATCTTTGAAATTTCTGTGACAATTTTACACTTAATTAAGAAAAAGTAGCGTCTGTTCAATTATTGCAAACACAACTTAAATGGCACTTTATTTCACGTGTGCCTGTAATTTTACGTTATAGTTATAAGTCATGATTACAGCTGCGAAATCCATAATAAACAACAGATTCTTACTGTCTGCTGCTCCTCAGAGTGCTGGAGCCCGAACCCTCACGGCAGGCCGTCGTTCACCAGTATCCTGAGCCGGCTGCTGGCCATCGAGCAGTCGGCCATGTTTCAGATGCCTCTGGAGTCCTTTCACTCCTTACAAGAAGACTGGAGGCTGGAGATCCAGCAGATGTTCGACGAGCTCAGGGCCAAAGAGAAGGTGAGAAATGGTGGATTTTTATAAAACATGTCTGCATATAAAAATACTTTAAAGCGCTCGTATGTGCGCGCAGATCCTCTCTGTACTATAATGCTCAGTGTTGTGGTTAGAAGTCACATTGTACAAAGACAGAATGAGTAAATCAGAACTTTAGTTTCCAGCTAAAAGTTGACAAATGTGAGTACATTCGTTTGCTCTTCTTTTCTCCTGTTCTGAGCTGATTTATTCAGACAGAAGTGCTTTAATAAAAGTCACATTTCATACGGAGGTGAGAGGAATCTCACGCTGTCACATCTGTGCTGCTTCTGCAAATAAGAATTAAGTTAGCAGCTAACAAAATGCCAGGAAAGAGGTGTCAAAAGAGGTGCTGTGGTAAGCTCTTCATCTTCCCCTGCTTCTCTGCAGGAGCTGAGATCATGGGAGGAGGCGCTGGCCCGAGCAGCCGAGGAGCAGAAGGAGCAGGAGGAACAGCTGAGGAAGAGGGAGCAGGAGCTGGCAGAGAGGGAGATCGACATTGTTGAGCGAGAGCTGAACATCATCATCCACCAGATGTACCAGGAAAAGCCCAGCGTCAAGAAGAGGAAGGGCCACTTCAAGAAGAGCCGATTACTGAAGCTGGGCAGAGACAGCAACTGTATCAGTCTGCCCTCTGGTGGGTGCACACAGGAATCACACCCGGACAGTTTTAATCCGGTGAATCAGGTGCACAAAGGTGGTATGATGTCACTTCCTGTGAGATGGGGTATTTTCAGGTGGAAAATTTAGGACACTGGCTGCATTTGAATATTCCTAAAAGAATGACCTCATATGTCCTTTCCCTAATCTTTGGGAGCTCGTTTCCGCCAGTGAAAACAAAGCGTTTCTGTCATCCATGAGTAAATACGTTTGGGTTATCTCCTCAAAATTCATACTCAAGTACTCAAAGTTATTGTCTCATCATTAAGTTATTTTTTCAGATGTTTAAGTATGTAAGTAGAAATTTTGACTCACGAATAGTAAACGATAGTAATCACTTTTCCTTGATTTTGATGGAAAACATCACAAAGGCAAAGAAAAAATTCATTTTTGATACTTCCCTTTGTGTTTGTTTTACCAAATCATTTCATGTAGGCTAACAAGGATGCCCCAGTAAAAAAATATCACTTCATTACTAAAGGTGGAAAGAAAAACCCGTCATATTACTTTGCTAATCCTAACAGCTGCATTTGGGACACAGTTAATGCAAAGTAACACTTTAGAAAGAAGCAGGTTTTATGAGAGAAGCCTTTCAGTTCAGATGTGTGTTTAACAAAGAGTGGTACATGGCATCCATCATCCATCCATCCATCCAGACTGGAGCCCAGTCTATCACCGGGCTAACACAGAGAGAAACAGCCATTCACTCTTACATTCACACGGCCAGTTTACAGTCAGCAGCTATCCTGACATGCATGTCTTTGTGTTTTTCCATTAGTTAGCTCATCTTTGTCTTGAATCGCTTTTTATTTAACACGTTTTAAGAAGGAAAACCGAACAGGTGGGATACTCCAAACATCACTCACAGCTTCTTTTTTTTTGTTAACCAGTGATGATCAATATTTTGAATAACTAACAGTCCTTTTTGATAATAACATCTTCTTTGATTACTTTCATTACAAGATACAGTGCCGGGACAGCTACAGGGATTTGATAGCCTAGCATCTTTCTCAGCGTTAAACATACTGTAACAAAACACTTGACTTTTACTGCACGATGATCATACTGTGTCACAACGCAAACTCTGCCTCAGCTATTTCTGCGTTTAAGTTTGGCTCTTTTTTCCCAATTGTGTTTCACTGTACTTGGTGTTATTATCTTTCTGTTTCCTGAGGCCTTGATATAATTTAGAGATAATTTTCCCATGAATCTGTTTATATGCTTCAAAATTTCCGTCACTGCATTTCCTAGAATGACACTCTTCCAATATGTTGTTGCTGTCGCGAGTTGTAACCCAATAATAAGTAAAGTTAACTTAACTCTGCTTTTCAGTCAATTTATTATCCCTAAAGTGAAAGTAGGATGTAGGAAATCCAAAATATATGTTCTCATGGCGTATTAATACTCTAATACAATAGATGGGGAGACGCCTCCTGTGTGCCTCCTTTTGATGTAATTTCTGTTTATCCTCAAAATCTGCGCCTTGTTTTGTGTGTGTTTCCAAATCGCCAGTTTGTTTGTGAGTTCTTTGTCTATCAATCTCTCCTTTTGTCATGTAAATGCTTCTCATATTCCCTGTCTTTGCAGGCTTCGAGCATAAGATCACGGTGCAGGCATCGCCCAGCGTGGACAAGAGGAAGACCCAGGGGAGCGAGAGCACGACCCCGCCTGCCAGCCCTGGGGTCATACCCCGGCTGAGAGCTATCAGATGTGAGCGTTAACGTCAATAAGTCTAGTGAGGATATGGACCGGAGTTTATTGAATGTTTGCTGTGTTTTTCAGTGACGCCGAGTGATGGCAGTAAGACGTGGGGTCGCAGCGCTGTGTGTAAAAAGGAAGACCTGACGACCAATAAGAAGAAAGGACGCACCTGGGGCCCAAGCTCCACCCATCAGAAAGAGAGAGTGGGCGGCGAGGAAAAGTACGTCAACAGTTTTGCTCAAAGTTAAAGATATACTTTGGCTTTGATAATTTAGTATTTTCTCAGGTTTGTTTGAAGGGGGAGAAGTTTTTTTGACAGCACTGTATGTGGAGTGACAGGCTGCTCTTACACGGTTTGATAAACTATGGATTTTGTGGTTAATAATTTCCAGCAACAGGCACAGAAAGTCACAGCTCTTTAATTTTGAACAGAAAGCTTTGTTTTCTGTAAAAACCTGATGAAACTGCAGTGTCAACACCTGCAGGATTATAAGGCCCACTGTCTGTTCACCTGCAGGCAAGAAAAAGGGGCTTCTTCAGATACTCGTCTGGATAACACACAGAAACAAAACCTTTAGATCAATATCTCATTACAGTGAGCGGAGAAGCCAGAAGCAGAGTAATCATCTTCGCTTTGTATGAATCGCGTCCTCAAGTGGCATCGACCTGACCGGTTTATGTCCCTTTTTCGTTTAAAAAATGTTATTTTCACAGCATCTGTTGCCTCTGATAATATATTAAAAAATGGAGTCTTGATGTCCTGCCAGTCTAATTCAAATTCCCTGTTTGCAGGTTAAAGTCTCTCGCAGAGGGAAGCAAAGTTTGGTCATCCAGCGCGCCAAATCTGGGCAAGTCTCCCAAACATGCCCCGATGACTGCTGGCTTCTCCAGCCTGAATGAAATGGGTGAGTCTTTTCATTTCACTGTGCGTTCTGCCTCATTCACACAATCACAAGTGTGAGTTTAATCAATTCTGTCTTTTACAGAGGAATGCAGTGAGTTTGAGGAATCGCCAGGCTCCTTGCTGCCCTCGGAGTCGAGCAGTAACGGGGCCATGGAGGACTCGGGTTCCCTGTGGAGCAGCCTGGGGCCCAACATGGTGCCCGCTGTTGGGAATATGGGCTCCTGTCAGGCGGTTGGAGGCTTGGGAACGGGCGTGAGCTACCAGGACTCGCTTCGTCGCTGCAGTCAGAGGAAGAAGAGCGATATATTCCTGCTGGGTTGCGCCTCTCTGCTTGCCTCGGTGGGTCTCGGACAAGACTTGCTACAGCTGGGAAAACAGCAGGTAGGAAACCCTGAAACTGGGAGAGATATGGTTGAACTCTGGAGCAAGATTAAAGCCATGTTGCATGAGGAAGGAGCTTTTTCTTCATTTGACATTTGGATTTTTATTTTTTTTGCTGCATTTAGAGAATAAAATTGAAAGGTCAAGGGTGACTTTGATCTTGAAATGTCGAGTTTAGTCTCGACATTTAGTTTTTATTCCTCAAACCCCCACAATGAATTTATTTTTTACTTAATACATCTTCATAAGATATGATGCATGGTTTTGTATTCAGAAGATTTTATTATGCTTTTTTGCTATTCAAGGCAGTTCGATTGTTGTGCTAATCCTGTTTATTTGTGTATATCTTTGTGTTTTAATGTCCTTCTTGGAGACACAATCTCTCTTACACAATAACAGACGTGTTCATTCATACACGCATGATTCCACTTTATTGAAGACATGGCCTCTCCACATAAACAGCCTCCTCCTGCAGACGGTTTATTACCTGTTAATATAAAATCAGTGCCTGGCAGAGATCATGTCTCAGAATCTATGATACCAGGACTCCTCAGACTCATTTGAATCATTTATGAAGGATAAACCAGCATGAACAAGCCCTTATATTATCAGTGAGAGATGTGGGATGCTGCTGAGTCAGACCTGATCTTTTGTATTGAGTCAAACATGTTTCCTATTAAAGTACAGGTCGACAATATTATTACTTTATGGTCCTGTGAAAAAGACAGTTTTCACAGGGCTCTTTGCAGTCCCGAAAGTTGAGAATACTTTTACTACTTCCAGAGGAATTAAGAGGGTCAGTAGGAACCAGGTGCTGATAATCAAATTCACTTGATTAAATGATCATCGGCAAGTCTGAGCACCTCTATAAAAGAAGATGCTTTGGCATTCTGCATATCTGGAGCATTTAGCTGTGTGTTAAAATAATGGCACAAATTTCCTGGGAGTGATAATCTTAGAAAGTTCAAGTTGCGGTTGAACAAACCACAAGAACCTTGGACAAAATGCTGCACTGATCCACCCAAAGGTGGCCAGACATCAACCTGACTGAAATGCTGTCAGAGGAACTTAAGAGAGCTTAAGAGAAGCAAAGACAGTGGGCCAAAATGTTGTTCTTTGCAGGTCACATTGCAGCAGCTGAATTGTTAAACTTATGTGAATGGTGTGTGTTTTCTCAGAATGAGAGTAAAGCTCAGCACGTTTTTGTGGTCTGATGTTCTCTTCAGGTGCTTCAGGATGAGCAGGACCTCCGAGAGGAGCAGCGTAAGAAGAAGGATGGCCTCTTCCAGCGGACCGGACGTTTCCGTCGCAGCACCTCTCCACCCAGCCGAAACCTCTCTCTGTCTCTCTCCAGACACCACGACTCCACGCTTCCCTGCTTGGACCCTTCTCCCTCTGTAACACTGCTCTCTTTGTCCTCTCTGTCGGACTGCAACTCCACCAAGTCCCTCCTCCCCTCTGACCCAGACGATTATCCCCTCACCCCGATGGCTGGGGTCAGAACACCGGCGGCGCCCCCAGCGCCTGCCCTCAACCCACTGTTGGACCTGCGGGCCGAGAGCTTCAAGAAGGAGCCCAACCAGTCGCTCACGCCCACCCATGTATCTGCAGCCATGGCCATGAACCGAGGACACAGACGCACCCCTTCAGATGGGGCGATACGACCCAGAGCCCAAACTCTGGGACACCACAGGACGCCGTCAGACGGGAGCATGCCCATGCCTCCTCCACCGCACATCACAACAAACAAAGGTACGGGACTCAAATCTAGTCTAACTTGTCATCAGAATCGGAGTATTTTATTAATCCCAGGGATTAAAGTGCTTAAAAGTAAATGTTAAAAATCAGGCACTCCATTCATCGTGCAGTATGTTAAAATAATACTCCAAAGTTAAATAAATCCAAAAATAATACAAACAGGTTATTATACGTGAAAATAGTCCATGTGTCACAGGTAGGAATGAGCTCCTGTGGTGTTCTGTGGTGTGTCATGGTCAAATGAGTCTTTTTCTAAAAGTGCTCTTGTGGCTGTTCAGCACGTCATGGAGACCCTGTGAAGGATTTTCCAGAATAACTGTACAGAACAACTTCCTCAGCTTCTTCTTCCTCCATCTCACCCTATCCCAGGCACAACCTGTGACACAAACCCTCTGCATGTCCTCATTCACTGCATCCACAAATCTCCTCTGTGGTCTTCTTCTCTTCATCCATCTTCAACATCCTTTCACCAGTATATCCACTATCTTTCCTCTGTGCATCGATTACAAGCACATACCCCACCACAGTCAGTTCCATCTGTGTTGTGTTAGTCACATCATGCTTTATTTTGAAACCTCTGGGTACAATCGAGTCAAATTTGCTGTGCAAAGTGACCCTGAAGTAACTGCAGGGCAGCTTCAGTACCTCGTTTATAACCTCCTTTGGTGGATGCTACACTGGAGCACCCTTCATGAAAGGAAAGGAGATTACATCCCACTCACTGCGATGCAAAATGATCAACAAAACCAACAAAGTGGTGCTGATCATGTAAATGTTAATTATAAGCGTGTTTTCTATTCACAGTGGAACTCTGAACTTTATGTTGCTGTAATAAAATCTACTTTTCCTCATGGTGTTGCCTCTCTTAATCAGATTATTGGTAATGTTTACTATATCACAGTGCATTCAAGGTTTTTCAGTGCTTCGCTTTGCATTAGTATTGTCCATGATTATTTGCCAGCCTTCAGGATTATCGTTCATTAAATTTTTACTTCAGGTCAGCTGGGATAGGCCCCCAACACTCTGACCGTTAACTGGTCAAGTGATGGATGGACACAGTCTTACTAAAGTTACAAAAAAAAAATCCATCCATCCAGCCTAACCCAGCTGTCCTATGGCAAGAGGTGGGGTAAGCTCAATCTGCCAATCTGCTGCTGAGGATGACAACATGCTGTCATGATGTTAAATTTGCATTTTGAAGTCCAGCTTCTGGACATTGTAGTTTCAGCGGGGCAGACGTCTGCTGTACCATTGTCAGTTCTCCTTCACGCCTTTGCTGCAATTAGGAAAAGGAGGTTTGACTTACACTTCAGGTAGTTTCTGCACTTCCTGTGCCACGCCTGTGTTCACTTCATTATGTGGTCTTCTCAGTATTTATACCTGCAGCTCTTCCACTTGCCAGCTCTCTAACCGTACTCTTATGTTTCCTAGTTTTCCCTCTTTATTGTTTTATTATTTCTTTGTGTACTCTCACTTTATGTTGGACTTTTCGCTGCAGTATGCATACTAAGATGACCCCCGGTGTTGAATGTAATTGTAATATTTGCTTATACCTTGCAGTACTTACTTCTTACAAACTTTCCTAAAGTAAAAGATCTGAGGCAACATAAATTACACACAAATTTGCAGTTAGTGGGCTAACATATGCAAAACATTGCCTCATTATCTGATCTACAGCTGCAGCTGCTGAATATTTTCTAGTGAGTTAGTCCGCAGATGATTTTCTCACTTAATTGCTTTGTGCAAAAAATGTGAGATGGAGATTTGATGCAAAACATCCGTTTTGAGCTTCAGCCCACAGGCATTTATTTGACTACACACTTGCGTATCTGAGCAGCTTAAATCACGAAGTGTTTGCTTGAAACATGACACACCTCTGTTATTATTCTTAGGTATGCAGGACAAGCTGGATATCCCCCGGCTACCTGAACCTGCCATTATCTACCCTCACCGGCGTAAAGCTCCCGCTCCACCCATCCCCGACCCGGATCCTCACAGCCTCATCAGCCCCCTGGAGAGGCCCAAGACGCTGGAGTTTGCCCCCCGACCGAGGCCAACGCCATCCCGGGTAAGACCTGATCCCTGGAAGCTGGGCTCTCTCTCCCGGACCCTGAGCTCATCGCCGGGCAGCAGCTGCGACAGCCCCCTCGGTTCAGGGGACAGCAGCGCTAGTGCGGCGCGACCCAACCTGATGGACATGGACATGGAGGGCCAGAATCTGGACCACACTGTTCCTCTGTGCGGGCAGCTACAGCCTGCCACCCTATGTGGGCAGCAGTACTCGTAGTAAAAATCAAAGAATAAACAAACATTTTAAGGTTTTTTTTTTTCCTTTTGCATTCAGACCTGTTCCAGGACATGACAGCTTGGGCCGAACAAGGAACGCCTACTGATGTCTGAGCCGAGCAAAGTGCACTCTCACCGAAGTTTGCAAAAACATCCCACTTCTTCTCTTGTTGTTTTAAGGACCCTCATGCAACTCACCTCACTTGTGTGCCCTAATAAGGTGTTAAACCCTCACAGAAAGCCATTCGCTGATAGTGCTCACTAACCTGCACGACACTGAGGGTCCAAGAGGCCTTTTTAACAGCCTTGTAGTGCGCCCAGTCCCACTTTACCTTTCTTTTCCTGCCCAGAAAGGCCATCTCTACCTGCTTCCTGGTGCCCTACGACCAGGCTACATTTCTTTAAAAGCCATTCGAGTACTCAAACAGCCGTTCTGTGACTTCACTAACTGCTCATTTCAATCCATCTGCTTGTGCTTTTGCCCGTCTGCATAGCTTTACACTTTCTGCTTGCATGTTTCTTCCCTGAAGGCGGAGCATTTTCATTATTTAAAAAAAAAGAGGCGCTGATATTGTGAAAATCTTGTGTCCTTGTTCCTTTTTTGCACACTGTTTGTCATGCCAGTGCACAAACAAGCCCTATAAAATCAGCTCCACCTTCTTCATCCTCACACGTGTCATCTGTCGTCCTCTTCTCTCCCAGACTCGAGACAGGAAAAAGCCTTTTTCTCACTGGTGGTGTATATCCTCAGCCTTGTAAGGTAAAAATTTAAAAAATAAATAAATCAGAGTTTATTTTCTCAGTGCTTGCACCATCCCTGCTGCAGCCTGTTAGCAAAAATGTTTTTCTATTGGTCCAGCAGCCCCAGTGTGCGTCTCTGTGTGTGAATGTGTACATATACATATATGTATATGTATTTATTACTTTACACGTGTGGATTAAGGAGATACGCCTGTTTCTGTGTGCTGGTGCTTTTTCAGTGCATGTCATTTCACATGTGAACGGTTTTTCACTTCTTTAAAACGAGACCACTGGTTGCCACACATCTGTTCCTCTCCTCCGTCTTTTTAAAAAACTTTTTATGGAGACATTCCTTACATACCGACGGTCTGGTCCCATCCTGCTCACGCCATTGAAACGGACACAAAGTAGAAAGCGCTGACAGAAGCCCGCCACTCGATTCCAAACTTCACCTTCTCTCCTTTTCATCTGCTGTGTTCGATGTCACCTGCACTTTAAGTTGGGCAACTGGTGGACCAGCTCGGCACAAAGTGCTCCCGTCATGGCTGACAAATCAACTTTTATCTCCGGAGTAGTTTTTGAACAGAGGACGGTTCATCCTGGCTACAGATGTTATTACTTGACTGTGCAGATTTCTTTGTGTGTGTGTGTGAGTACGTGTATGTGTGCGCGCGCATGTTTATTATTTGTATGGGATGATGACAATCCCACTGGTTGAAGGGTGAGCCCAAACTCATTCCCGTTGTGTGGTTAAGAACACTGAGTATTTATTAAATGTATTGTTATTATGGAAAAGGGTTAATTATGATTGCGATGCTCTTCCTGGGATATCTGTATATATTTGTTTAGTATAAAATGAAAAACCAAGGAAAACCTGGGAAGCTGAAACATCCATGTTGTCTTCGGTCTCAACCTGTGACGTTTCTACGGTTCAATGATGAGTAAATGTGAAACGAATGAGAGACAATGAAATAAAAACAAACAAAGATGCTTCAGTGTCACGACTGCATCTGGTTTTGTTATTGTCACGAAGTCACAGACTTTCAGATGAAGAAGTAGAACTGAAAGCATTGGGCTCAGACTGAGGTGTGAAATTATCAACAAAATGCACTTAAAGGGCCAGTTCATCCCCCCCAAAAAAACATGCATGTTATTGTTCCCGCGGTTCTGTTTATCCTTCTCAATGGTTCTGGTGTGAAATATAAGCTGATGAGCTTCAGAGATGCCTGTTGCAGTGCTGTGAAAAGGCATTTGCCCCCTTCCTGGTTTCATAGGTTTTACTTTTTGCATATTTGTCACACTTAAATGTTTCAGATCATCAAACACATGTTAATTCTAATCAAAGATAACCTGAGTGAATACAAAATGCAGTTTATAAATGAAAACTTCATTTATTAATGGGGGAAAAAAGTTATCCAGACCTGTTTACTTTTTCACTTTCTGTGAGTGCTGTAGATGTGCACTCACCATGAGACGCTCAAAAAGCCCCAAAACTGTTAGATATAGTGTTGGAGGCTGGTTTTCAATGTAACCTGTATTTCAGTCTTTTCAGTGAAACCGTGCGAGAAGTCAGCAGTCTTCTATCAACAAGACAAATAGACAAGTTAGACGTAGCAGAGGTGACGGAGGACATCATTAAAGGACCTCTAAAGTTGGTCTTGGTTATATCACACTGCTGCTGTCTCACGTTTCACACTGGTGGGAGCAGCAGAGACAAAGGCGCCTGTAGCAGCAGGCAAACTCCTCTAGGTGTCACCACTGTGCCCTATGATGTCATTTCTTTCCCATGTCTGCTGTTTTTCTCTCGTTGTCCCCTCCTGACACTGCAGCTGCGCTGGATGATGGCACGTGAATGTGTTAGCGTGCATTTTAGCACAGTTAACAAAAACTTACAGGTGAAATGTGACACGTGAGAAATAAATAAATTATCAACATGTGAACAAAATGTGAGATTTGAGCTGCAACCTCGCAATGTAAAGATGGTTCAAACGCGGTGCATACAGATGTCACACACACACACACACACACACACACACACACACACACACACACACACACACACACACACACAGAGAAAACACATACACAAGTCCTCTCCTGCTGTGTCTGTCAGTATGACCGCCTATCAGACACCCTTTCAGACGCCAGCCAGTTACCTAGCAACCCCTCTTCACTTCCATGGTGATGCTATTAAAAGCAACAACACACATTCACACGCACACGAAAAAAATGGACGATGAGCCTGAAAATGAAGTGAAGAGCAGAGAGAGTGGCGATAAAGTGACAGCAGAGAGGGTTCAACACGCTGAACATCACGTCTGGTTCTCCCACACACACGTCATCTGTCTTTTGTCTTGTGATGAGACACTCATGTTTGCCACCTTCTTTGTTTTTCCTCTCAACACATATTTTCACCATATTTCTTATTTTTTACGCCACAGTCCGCCCCTTCTCGTGTCCCTGCAGACATATTTCACGGGTAGTAGGTTGGGTCAGGTGGTGACAGTGTTGAGGGGAGGACAGAGAGCAAAAAGAGGCAGGCGTGGAGTGTGTGTGAGTGTGTTTTCTGTTCACTTTCAAAGTGAACAACTAACCAGATTGCCTGCCAGTTGGTGTGTCGTCAGATCTGCAGAAGGACTCACTTTATTATTTCAATTTTTTTTAAAACTGAATCTTCATCAGATCATTAAACCACTAATGAAGATTTATCCTGAACATATTAATAAAGAAAACTCAGTGCCCTCATGCCACCATTTCCTTCAGGATGCAATGGGATAGACTTCACTTCAGATGATGTAGTCTGATTCAAAGGTGGAAAATCCTGCAGAAATATTACTGTCCTCTACTGAAAGCCCCCCCCCCCCCCCCCCAAAAAAAAGAAGAAAAAGAAAGAAACTAATAAAAGAACCTATCGATATCAGAGAACTACAACATACCAGCCTTGTCACATATCTACTGGGTAGGTTAGCTTCCCGTGGACCTCGATATGTTTTGTTGGTTGACAAAGCTTTAGAAGAAATCGAGCTAAGTCAGTTTAATTCTTATGTAGTGTGTGAAGCATTCCTGTGTCTGACTGGGGGGGCTGATGCTGTGGTTTGTTTTGTTTTGGGGTTTGAATATTTAGAGAATATACTTGATTTTGGGTTTCTGTTTAGGGTTCCTTGTTGCTCTAGTGTCTCGAAGGTCATGTTTTTTAATTTTAATTTTGAGCATTCGTTTTAGTTCTTATTGTACAGTTTGAGTTCTGGTCCTTGAATTGTGTGCACATGGTTTAGTTGCCTCAGTGTTTCCTTCTCTGTTACTCCCTCCGTCTCATCCTTCAGTGTTTATGTCCTCCAATATTGTCCCTGTCTTCAGTTTTGATCCTCTCCTCATCCTTCCCATCACCCTCGGGATAACCTTCATTTTCCTCTCTCTCTTTGCTTCCATCATGCTCTGTCACATCTTCTTACCATCTGCCACACAGACAGACCTCTACAAGAATGAAGCATGCCGGAGTGATATTAGCCTCTTACCCTGCTCACAGCCTCATGTTTTCAACACATCAGAGGTCAAAGCAGAGCCTAGGCGCACTCCATAATAATTTTAATCAAGGTAATTATTGTGATAATTATGAAAGCCTAAATAAATCGTCCATGCTTTTTTTTTTTAAACCAAACTGTAACACTACAATTGCAGCACCTCGGCTACAGTAAGTAGGCCTCATGCATTAGATTAAATTAGGTTTGAGAAATGTATAATGTTAGATTTAACAAGCATTTTTGGTAAATATGACTCACACTTTGCATCATGAGTCGGGTCAGTAGAATAAGTTATTTGTGCAGGTGAGTCAGAGTGTGGGGTGAACTAAACTGTGGCATCAGAGAGTCTCAGCAGCTTTTTTGAATAAGGGCTCTTCTTCTTCTTCTTCTTCTTCTTCTTCTTCTAGCTGGTCCCTTTAGGGGCTGCCCTGGTGGATCAGTTGCCTCCAATCTCACCTTATCCACAGCATCCTCCTCTGTCACACCACCCTCCTTCGCTGCATCCACAAATCTCTCAGTTTTCCTCCTGCCTGGCAGCTCCATCTTCAACATCCCTCCTCTGCATGTGTCCAAACCATGTCAGTCTCGTCTCTTTTACTTCATCTCCGCGCTGTTTGACCTGAGCTGTCCCACTGATGCACTCATTTCTAATCCTGCCACCACCTTCAAACGTACATCTGTCCTTCTATCCTATCCAGCATGCTGCTATCCTTCTGTCACAATCACCTTGATTACCTCTTTCATAGACTGTCCTTTGGCTTGGATGGTTGACTCCAGGTATTTAAACTCATTTACCTTTACTACCACTACTCCTTGCAGCTTCATTGTTACACCTGTCTCTCTCTCATTCTCACATGTTTTCTGTTTTGCTTCTACTGACTTTCACACCTCTTTTCTCCAGTGCATACCTACACCTCTCCAGACTCTCCTCCACCTGGTCCTTACTCTCACCCCAGATCACAATGTCATCTGTAAACATAATAGTCCATGGAGACTCCTGCCTGACTTCATCTGTCACCCTGTCCATCACCACTGTGAAGGCTCAGAGCTGATCCCTAATGGAAACCCACCTCCACCTTGAACCCATCTGTCACTCCTACCGCACACCTCACCACTGTCTTGTTGTCCTCATACATGTCCTACACCACCCTAATATATGTGTCTTCCATGTCTGACGACCTCACTATTACCACAGTTACTCTCTTGGCACACTATCATTTTTTTCTTTAGATCCAGAAAGGCACAAAGCATCTCCTTCTGATCTTCTTTATACTTTTAAATGCTTTTCTTCAACCTTACTAGACCTTATTTGTCATGAACTTCTCTTCAGCTCAGCTTCACGGTCTGTTTGTCTTCTGCGTCCACATGTTACTACACATGGCTACATTTCATTTACAAATTATTACCTTTTCCAGAGTCCTACCTGTGTAGTTTTATCTGAAATTAGATGAAGTCACAACCACACAACAGCAACATTCCTCTTTGTTTGAAACTTTATTCATAATCTTCATTTACCAATCAATAGTGCATTCCCAGGCTAGCAGTTCAGTAAAACCAGTGATGGAGGCCTGTTGGATGTCTGAAAGTTGAAAGGGGAAAAAGAGAAAGGCCTCTTGGCAGCGAGGAGAGACAAAAACACAGTTTTAGCCTGGACACCCCAGCCTTGTGTCCCTTCAGGTAGGATGGAGGCCTGCAGCTTTGAGAAGCAGCTCTGGTCCAAGTTCCTCAGAGTGTCATCCACGCCTGTGTTTACTGCTCGTCTCGCTGTTCAGAAACAGAATAGTTGGGTGAACCGTCAGTCAGACAGTCAAAGGGCGTTGCACATACTCCGAGCCGTTTCTGTATCCCTCGACTTGAAGGACATCAACAGAAATACCAACAAATACAGACACAGTCACAAAGCAGCTCAGTGAAGGAGCTGTAGTTAAATTCTCTTTTCTATCTCTTGCTTTTCTTTGCCGCTGATAAAGTAATTTAGTGAAGTAAAGCTTTTCACAACCATAAAACTTTCCATTTTTCTGTTTTTTTGTACATTTGTATCATATATTCACAAAAACTACTTTGACATTTGACAAACATTTACCTTAAATGACATCAAAGTAAAAATAGCCAAAATAAAGTAACACAGCCAGTATTTTTTTTTTCACTTTCCCGTCTCTCTTTTTTGTTGTGCTTTTTGTTAGTTTTCAAAGCTACACAGACGCAGAGATCCGGCGTCTCCGTCTCCATTTGCACAGACAGCATGTTGTCAGGTTATGCTTACGATAACAGCCTCCGAGTCAGCTTGGTCATTAATCAAGGAAACCAATCAGCTAGAAACAATCCTGTTTTATGTGCAGCTAGGAATCCCTAGACGGTCGTAGTACAGTAGTACAAGTTGAGCAAGAATGACTTAGCACTGCAAGACAAAAACAAGATGGAAGGGGGAGGGGGGGGGGCTGGTGCCGTGGAGAGCGGACCACGGGAGGAGACCGATCCTCGAGGGGACCCCTGGGTGAGGGGACTCGGCCAAGGTAGTTATGGAGATGGCGCTTGCAGGTGCCGTTCCTTGCTGTTGTGGTGATTTATCTCCAAGAGAGAGCATAAAGGAGGAGCAAGGAAAGCTTCTGCATTCAGTGTTTTCATCCTAATTAACCCCAGAGCTGCACGACACCAATACAAATCAAATGTTTCACACTTTGCAGCAGCGTTGCTGATCGTGGCACTAATTCAGAGTTGTGATTTATGAGATGGATCATTGTCACTTTGCAAATTCCAAACACATTTTAATGACCACTAAATCACCTTGCAGCCTTTCAGGTATTTTGAAACTGTGTTTGTTGGAGAGCTGGAATGTAAATGTGGTCGTCTCTAAAGCACTTTGGTTCAACTTCTGTTGTTTAAATGTGCTTCAGGCTGTAAATAAAATAGATGTGATAGTCAGCACGAAAAGGCTCAGACATTTTTTATAGTGCATGTTTAAGGTGTATGTTTTAATCTCCCAAAAAATAATTATTTGTTAGGCTATTTACTGAAAAGGAGAGAAACAAAGTATCGATCCTTTACCAATAACAGCACTGGTATCAATACTTGGATTCATCCGCTCACCTTTGTGTCTATGTGCTTTCTATCTAACATTCACACGCTGATGTGCACACTAGAGAGCAACTTGGGATTTGGCGTGCTGACTAGAGTAGGCAGAGATTGAACCACTAATTTTTCAATTAGTGAATGACCTGTTCTACCTCTTGAGCCACAGCCATGTTTATGCTTATGTGATCACTTTTGCCTGCGTTCCTCAGAGAGGTTTATATTGTGCACGTCTGATTGGCTTTTTCATGATCTGGTGCACGCTGCTGCTACATTTCTTATTCTACAGCTTGCACAACAATGCAGACCGAGACCTCGCTTTCATCGTCGGCTGTGAGCCAGGCCTTGTCGTCGCCCAACATCATTAATGATCTCATGGCTGAATGGGAGCAAACTCAGGCTGCAGATTAATGCTCAGGTGTCCACACACTTTTTCTAAGTGCAGTGTATGATGATAAATAAGCTCAAAACTTGCTTTTTGCTGCCAATTTAGAGGTGCAGCTGCTTTAGTGGGGCTGATGATGGCCTACTTCTCCCTCCACCGGAGCCTCTCAGTTTCATGCCGGTCTCTCCAGCGCGTGGTGCCGTCTCTCCAGAGTCCCATTGACACACTTAGGTCCCTATTTACCTCATAGCAGGTCAATGAAATAAACGGGGAAGGGGGGGGGGGGGGCTCACCCAACGCCGTTATTTGACTTGATTTCCTCCTCAGCCTCTTAAGCAGTGGACTAATCAGTTATTTTAGTCGAGGCAGAAGGTGACCCTAATTTTGAAGAAGTATTTCATACCTATTCTGCTGCTGTGATCACAGTCTGTCGCCACCTTCTGTGTTTATAAAGGGCAGAATGGATAAAACAGAGGTATACGCAAACAGTTGAGTGGCAGCATGCCATGACAGAAAGCAATAGAGCAGATATAATCCCAATCCCAAAACATCTGAAGCAACGCTCTGGAGCCGCATGTTACATGCAGGAGGTGGGCTTGCACATGATAAGGAGGAAACTGGGTTTTCACGTGATATTTTAGGTCATGCTCTCACAAAAGATCAATCCAGCCTTCTGCAGAACAGAGCAGGCAGATTTAAGCCTGTGGTAAAGCTATTATAAAAAGCCACATATCAATGATTCAGCTTCACACGTCACAAGATAAGTTTGACAGCTTGTAATGGATATCCACAAACCAGATCATCTGCAATGCTAATGTTGTGTGTTATCTGCCCGGCACAGGTGTTTTAATCTATCAACATACAGTAAACTGTAAGCAGGAGAAATCTCAAATGACTCACTCTAGGTGAAGTGCTCCAAGACGGCAGTCTGCACCATCAGGCCAGATGTGTGTGTGTGTGTGTGTGTGTGTGTGTGTGCGTTTTCCCTGCACTAACGCTGCCCAGAGTCTCCGTGGTGGTTTATGGATGTCTGGGAAGCCTCAGCATTAGTGATAAAAGGATAAAAGTGTCTCTCTCTCTCTCTCTCTCTGAAAAAAATTTCTCGTGGATCTCCATCTAGCCAGCGGCAGCTGATGGAAGTCTGATCTCACTGGCTATTTTCCGTTGTGACATCATTAACAGGAGAACAGAGGATGGTGGAATTGATGAGAAGGAGCGAGGGAGCGAGGGAGGGGCTTCGACAGTCTCAACAACAGTAACACGACACACGACCCAGGAGGGGGTTCGGACAACAGATTCAAGACACACCAGTTTGCACGAAAGGCAACGGAATGAATCGCTTGGAGAATTTAGGCTCTTTGCTGCACACACAGATGCTATTAACCACCGATTGTTCACTACTGAGTATGACAGCAAATTAAAAAAGCCTAATACGGGGTTTTAAACACTTGAATTAGCCCTTAAATTCAAAAAACAGTCAAGAAACTGAGATAGAAGGGATCTAGGAAAGAAAAATCCAGACAGAAAAGTGATAGATATATTACTTGTTATATTAGTCCATCTCAGAGTCTGGGTAAGTGGCCTGAGTGAGACCTGGTGGGTTAGGATGTACAATCAAATCGGGATGTGGTCTTGGCATGTGTCTCATACACATATACACCGCCTCACCGCACCCATTTTTATTCTCCAAACCTGTTTCACACACTTCCACACGCATCCCTGCCCTCCTCCCGGTGTGGTCGAGCTTCCCGAGACCCCCCAAATTCTCCTCGAGAGTTCAGAATAAAACGGAGAGAAAAAGAGAGCGCGAGAGAGCAGAAACAAAATGCTTTCCATGTTTTTTAAACATCTGCTGAATCACGCAGATGTCTGTCTGTCATGTGTATGGGCTGAAGCTTCGTTTTGACTCCACCACAATGATGGGTTTGTATGAGTATATATTACAGCTTCTTCCATGTATTTTCATGATATTTCTTTTTTTTTTTAAAGTTTCCTTGCTGACTGCGTCGAGGGAGAGGAACCACAGCACCTGAGGGAGAAAGAGGGAGAAGAAGAGGGAGAGGAAGAAGGAAGAGGGTGGGTCGCAGACAGCGCTTGATATGTGTTTGTCTGTAACAGGCAGGTGATTGCGTCTCTTCTGACAGGGCTGCCATCAGGAGGAGTCAACAGGGGAGGAAGAGAAAGTGGAGAGTGGGAGGTACAACTTGTAGGATGAAAGGTCAGGGGGTTCAGGAGGGGGGAAAGGTCGAAGGTTAGCCCTGGGTCTCCTTGCCGCTGTCTCGTTCCCGTTGTCCACTCTTGCTCATCTTCATCTCTGTCAGCTGGATGTATCGGAGCACGTTGGTGTCTGCAGAGAGAAAATGGGACGACAGGTCATCGGTGGATGCTCTGAGCACTGGCAGCAGAGCAGTCGGTTGCCCCTTTCTTACTTAAGTTTAGCAAACTGAGTAAAAGACGTGCTACAGCAGAAAGGTAAACAATGTAGAGAAAAGAGCTACAGGCTTTTACTTTAGTCAGCTGTAACTGCTCATCGATGACGAGAAAGAACCCTGACCTCTCACCTTTTGACACTTTCCTATTGGATAAAGTTCTCCAAACAATTCAAGTTTATCCAGATTTGACCTTCAACCTTTTGTCATTTTGTCATATGAGACATTTGGCTCAAACTTGGTCATGATTATCATTTTAGGTCAGAGTTCTCAAATTGTTGGTAATCCCAGATTTACAAGGTGAATTGAAAACTTTCGTGTTCCTGGAATATATCGATTGAGAAAAGGCATTAAAAAGGCTGTTTCCCAAAGTGAAAACGATCTATTTCCTCCTATTTTAGAAAAATATCCTTCCAAATGTATCCACAGCAAAAATTCATACAAAAATCTACTAGAGCTCCTAATGCCACGTGTCCTACAGCTGGCACGTAATGAACACAGAGGTGCACACCTGCATGTGCACACTCACTCTTTGATATTAAAAAAAAGGAGCTGCATTTGCTGCCAAGCATGTTGCCTCTGTTGCATGTGCTTCTCATACTATGATTTAGTCAAGAAAGTGGCCCCTCTAGCATTTTCCTGAGACGGCATATTTGCTTAATTCTTTTTTTCTTTTTTTCTTTTTTTTTTGTGTCCTGTTTGGATCTTTAGCCATCAGAATTGTTTTCTTAAGGCCAAGAAAGATGCCAAGCAGATATTTACTTAATTCTTACCGTCTCTGGTTACATTTTTCGGGTTTTATTCTTGGTTAATATGTTTTCTGGTATCTGAAGATCAGAGTCTTGTGTTGGCTTTTATCATTATCATAACACATGCTAGTTTTGGTTTGTAGCTCCCCCCCCCTGTTTTGTTTTGATAGTGGTCTCTTGTGTTTCCATCCTCCTTCTGAAGTACTGTGGATTTAGTTTGAGTCTCCTTTTCATGGCCCTTGTTATTTTGAACACTACCATCATCAGCAGCCAAAAAAAAGCTGTGAGTCTCCATTTGGGTTTGCTGTGCTGTCCACATGTACATGAGTATTTCTGGAAAACCTATAGAGTCAGGGGAGTGGAAGATTTTCAAATGTGGACAAAGAAAAAGATTTCTTTTAATATCAAAGGTGTGAGACTTCACCTACTTTTCTGATGTCAGACTGTGGGTTGCAATGTCTGTGGACCTACTTTTGTCATGATTCATGTGAAGAAAGATATTTTTCAAAATGAAATATGTACGTGTGGACGAAGCCTGTGAACATCTGCACATGTGTCTTTGCTGTTTAGACTGGTTTCCTGTGGCTTTTGCATCTGGATCCTAAACATTAGACATAAAATGTATTCATAAAACAAATCTGCCCCTCTTGCCTTTCAAATAAACAGACTATAAAACACAATGTGCTGCTTACACATATCACTTATGTACTTTACTTAATTCATTTACACTAAAGTAATTTAATACTGGCCGTCTGCAGTATAATTTATCATGAAAGCATACTGATGTAAAATATGGAGCAGTTTTAATACAAGTGTAGCTGTGCTTTTGAACTTTTTGGAAATGTGCATAGTCAAAGCAAACATGCAAAACAGGAAGTCTTTTAAAGTCTGTACAGTAATACAGGTTTTAGAAACACAGAGAGCATCTTTTTAGTTTCTGCTCAGCACTCTCGGAACAAAAGGCTTTAGTTATCACTCAGTTTGTAACATAACAAATAAAATCTAGCAGGAGAACTGTACCAATTATGCTTTTTGATTTTTCCTGTCATAAATGTTGACGCTAATATTAAACATGCCTCAAGTTTCAGATCATGAGACAACTGGATGACCTGATAAGCTGCACTAAGGTCAGAGTACATCAATTTAAATATGGAGCTACAGGTGAGCACATTGTTTCACCATCAGAGAAGATCTTGTACCTCAAGGCTGCTTTGTAAATGTATAAATACACTGGGTCATTCTCACCTGTGGGTTCGCGGTTTTTGGCGTCACGCAGGTAGCGTAGGGCACATTCGTAATCACCCAGGTGATAGAAGGCGATGCCGGCTCGGTACATGGCCTTGAAGTGGTCTCTCTGGTGGCTCAGGACCTTCAGACAGTACTCCTTCACTCTCTCATAGTTTACCAGCTCGGACTGCAACAGACAAGCTGTGAGGAGGAAGACAGGAACTAGTTAGTGGTTCATAAACATTTTCTGCCTTAGTTTGTCCAACCAAACACATTTTGTCTCGTTTAGAGAAGATTAAACCACATGTGTGTCCCCCGAGTGAAAAAGAAAGACGGGGAGATTTTGCTGACATCTTACTCTGTTCCTTTTAATAGAGCCACAATGAAATTTATCCTGCACACTGCTTCCTCGGGGCGGACTATAAATAGCCGGTTCTAATGTCTCACAGTGTAGAGAAGACACAAAAAGTCGTCCAAGCAGTTTGAGCCCTGGGGCAGGAGAGCAGCATCGCTGAGCTCGACATGCAAAATACAAGAACATGGGGAAAAAAATGCACTGATCGCTATGAAGAAGCTTTCGACTTGTTCCTTTAACTTTTTAGGTGGTTTCTAAATCTTGAGGGCCGCAGGAAAACAAACGAAGGGCAGAAAGTGAGTGCATTAAAGTCAGCAAGCTGAAAACAGCAGTAAAGTGGAACGCTTGAGAAAAGGACTATAGTAATCTATCCCACAGATTGCAACAGCAATTCTCTGCAGCTCTGAGATCAGAATAACATCATTAGCAAAGACACACGGACAAAAATCACACACATATACACACACAGCTTTTAGTCCACCAAAGCTTTTAAACGCCTGCTGATTGCTCAGATATCTGATCACTCAAACAATTCCTCTGGTGGTCACAACCACTCGCGGTTTCACTTCCTCCCTCCCCCCCCACCCCATCACTCCTTCCCTCTCTGCCAGTGTCTTAATCTATCTGATGATAGATCAAAAGTGATTTCCTTCTGTCTCTCGTTGTGCTTCCACAGTCATATCTGCCTCAGCACTCCCTCCCTGATCCAGCTCCTTTTTAACCTCCCCATCCTGCCCCTTTCCTCCGAGCCCTTGACACGCAGACAGCTCTGTGAATAACATGAGTCATGGACTGTTAGCCGGGAGGCAGGGTGAGTCAGGAGTAAGTGATGGAGAGAGAGGGGAGGAAGAGATGATGCATGAGTAGGAAAGGTGAGGCCTATGGGAGTCATAGGGCGAGGATTAGGAGGGGGAGCGTGTTAAAAGCAGCCAGTGGCCCTTAAACTACTATTTGTGTGTGAGACAAAAAGCTGAAGCCGCAGGGTCTGAGGGTTTTGTGAAATGTGTGGCACTAATGGAAATCCGTCATTTACGCACACACACACACACACACACACACACACACACACACACACACACACACACACACACACACACACACACACACACACACACACACACACACACACGTCACCCATCACCAACACAAATTGCAAAACACTAAATAATTCATTGTGGATATCAGGGGACGAACAAATTCAATAACAATCGATTTGTTTTTGGTATTTAGTGGTTGAATTTGCACGTGTCTGGTAGGTGCTTTGCAGGCTTCTCCAACCTTAAAGGAAATCCGTTTTAACCCCAACACAAAAACTGAAAAGAAAAATAGCAATTCGAATAGGTTCATCAACTGCTACTACAAGTAGATCAAACATAAATGACATCAAAGCATTTTGCTTCCTTTTATCCCTGTCCAATGGCATCCTGTTATTTGGAGTTTTATTTAATCAAGGCTCAAGAAAGTCACTTGGATGCAGCCACCATGCTGCAGACTGTCTGAAGACTGAAGAAGTCACTTGGATGAGTGACGAAACGTTTCTCCCACTGAAAACGCTGCATCCAGATGAACAGAATCAACTTTTGGGGAACAGGAAAATGTATTTCTGTATTAAAAATGGTAGTGCAGGCTCACTGACCATGATTACCTTCACATGTAGTCACAACCCCAGGCCCAGTGTAACACACAGATCCTTGTCATTCAGATGTATAAAATCAATCCAAGTATATTCTTTCTTTCTTCAACACAGCAAATAGCAGACGTTTTAACTTGTCGTAAGAACACTTTAAATATTAACCTCCCAGGACCTGCCGTCCACATATGTGGACATCACATTTTGGGTTGTCTAGACCAAACTACAAAATTTTGCCCTACAAGGGCCTGATATCCACTTACAAAGACATTACACTGCCACTCCTCATAGGGAGATCAGATTTTTCTCAGAAACAAAAATTAGGTTAAAAAAAATCTGATAATTCTTTGTTTTTATACATCGTCATCAGCCCAAATAGCAAAGAGAAATTAAAAATGCATGCAATGAACGAGTTTGGGTCTTAGGAGGTTAAGGAATTTAATAGAGGATACACTAGAGCTTCCTTTAAAATGAGATATTTTTAATGGAGCAAACTATAACACACAGTTTTAGTTTAATCTTTCTTTATCAAATTTTGTGTTTGTTCAGTAATTGTGTTGGGATTTTTATTTGGGTTTAGCTTATGCTTACCTCCCTTACACCATCTTGTTTAATCTTGTCTTCATCAGTGTTAATCATTTCCTGTGCAGTTACTTCCTGTTTTATTTTGACAGTAATAAAGGTCTCCTGAAGGTTGTATTTCATTTTACGTCCTTTGTATCACTTGTCATGATTAGTTTCAGCTTTCTTGTTCCCCATCTGTTTTCGATTCCCTTGATTACCCTCAGTGTGTCTGTGTGTCCGTGCATCGTCCGAAACCCCGTCTTTGTCAGAGAGTTTGTTCAACTTTTTTTTTCTTTTGGCAAGTTTTGGATTCTGATCGATATCTTTGTTCCATGAAATAACATTTTTATTCACCAAGTCCTTCATTTCTTTCTTATCTTCCAGCTTTATGATCATTTACTTTACAGTTCCAACCTCTGTTAAAGGGATTTTTTCCCTGGTGGTTCTCATTTTTGCATGAAACTCATTACAATCACATCTGGGGCAACATGCACATTGTGTGGGTCCGTCTTCTGGACATTATGCCCCTGATTTAATCCTGGTTCTCTGTTTAGTTCATTATTTTGTAGTTTAGGTTTTTGTTTATTACAAACTATTATGAGCCTTTAGTTCTTGTTATACTTTTGTTTATGTTTGCATTTGTAGAGTTATTAGTCTCCTCTTCTGTTAAATCTTTTATTCACTTATTTTTGCTCTGTCTTTGTGTTTAGTTTTACTTCCCTCCTGTGTCACTGTCTCCAACTACATCATTACACTCTCCAGTATCTATTTTTTTCCTCTCTCCTGATTAGCCAATAAATAGTATTTTGATTTTATTTCTTTGGTTGCAGTTTGCCCTTTGAATGATTCAGCTTGCTCCCCTCCCACCCTCTTCTGTGTGATTCCCCTTCCTACATTTAAGTCCTTATTTCATGCACCACAACACATCACATCACATTTTCAAGACAGACACCTTTCTTTCACCTCATGACATTGAATTCGACACCACCATTTGCCAATTTTATTTGCTTTCATGTAACAAGGAAGTGAAAATCTTGGACCCACACAAGCACATTAACCTAGCTTGTCTTTCAGTGATGGGAACACTTAGGCAAGCAATGGGGAGAACATGCAACCACCACACGGCAGAGCTCAGGAGCCTCTTACTGTGAGGCAACAGTGCTAACCAGTGAGCCACCATGCTGCGCTGATGAGCTCACGTATCACACATGTATCCTGGCATTTTTTACAAGAATTCAAGCTTTGTTATGCACAGCTGCTGCAGAAACCTGAAGATACTCCAGCTGGAAGAGTGTCAACATCCTGCACATTAGAAATGAATGGTGATGATAGACTAGGTGTAGTGGCGAATTTCTGTCCCAAGCTTCGAGAAAATAATTCTTCCACTTCTTAATGTGAGCTGTTCAGATTTATTTCTGACTCGTACATACAAACAAAAGATGTCACGGTCAAAAAACTATTTGCTGCTACAGCGCACACTTCCATTGCCGTCCTGGCTCACTCTAACCTGCTACAACACATGCGCTGTAATGTTTTCTTACCCGACACAAATTAAACACGCAGCATTTATTCTCTAACAACATATCATACAAAATTAAACATGTAACAATAACTGAAACAGTATCAAAAATATTTCTCTATAGATTGGCTCTAACATTTCCAGCCCCCTAATTGGAGGGCGTGAAGACTGACAATTAGCGAACACTTACAAAAGAGCCAAAAACATTAACACTTCCTGTATCACACATGGTCATTCAAATTATCTTTCACAAAACCTGTAACCGATCAGAACATATACTGTATTTTCTCATTCCAAGTTACATGACATTCTCACAGATCAAGCATAGCTTGTCAATGGGTCTTTCTAAGGTGTTAGTCTTTGTCTTGATGATCACACGCCGCACCAGACCCTTAGCATCTGGAATGACACGAAGAACTCTCCCCAACATCCACGAGCTTCTTGGCGCTGACTCGTCGACCACCATTACAATGTCCCCCACAGTTACATTTCTTCTGACCTGAGTCCACTTTTGACGCTCTTGAAGCATAGGCAAATACTCGCGCACCCACCTCTTCCAAAACAAGTCAGCAAGATATTGCACTTGCTTCCAACGGCGGCGGGAGTATGAGTCTTCCTTTCTGAAAAGTCCAGGAGGCAAACCCGGCTTTTTCTTCATTAGTAGCAAGTGGTTAGGCGTCAGTGGTTCCAGGTCTGTTGGATCATCTGTTACTGTAGTCAGCGGTCTGTCATTTAGTACTGACTCCACTTCACACATTAGTGTCAGTAAACCTTCATCATTGACCAACTGTTCCTTCAGTATAGACCTCAGGACCTTCCTCACGGTTCTGATCTGCCTTTCCCATATCCCTCCAAAGTGAGAACCAGCGGGTGGGTTAAATACCCACTGGATTCCCTTTTGCATGAGACAATCTAGAATCTTTGACTGATTCCACTCTTGAATGGCTTCGCGTAACTCCCGTTCAGCAGCAACTAGGTTGGTGCCATTATCTGAACGCATGACAGATACCTGACCTCTTCTACACACAAAGCGTCTGATGGCGTTCAGACATGAATCAGTGTCCAAAGTGTGCGCGATTTCAATGTGCACTGCTCTTGTTGTAAGGCAGGTAAACACCACACCATACCTTTTTACTGTGCTGCGGCCATGCTTCACATTAAACGGTCCAAAGTAATCCACCCCAACATTAGAAAAGGGGGGTTCATCAGGTAGAAGCCTATCCTCTGGCAAATCTGCCATCTTCTGTTCCAGTGGTTTGCCTCTAGTTTTCCTGCAGATTACACACTTCTGAGTTAGCGGATGGAATCCAATACTTCTGTCGCAGCCGTGAAAGCATATACAGTCTTCCACAGTGCCCAATCTTCTCATGTATATCCTGCAAGATCAGTGTGGTGATATGTGAGCCCTTTGGGATAATGACTGGGTGCTTCACATGTTCTGGCATCCCAGCAGCTGCGAGGCGACCACCAACTCTCAAAACTCCGTCCTGCATCACGGGATCAAGTTTCCTCAAGTGACTAGTCTTTGTCACACACTTGCCTTTCTTTAACATGGTGATCTCTTCTTGGAATTGTTGACTTTGACAGAACTTGATGATCTCTGTCTCAGCTTGCACCAGATCTTTCAGGGTAAGTGTTGTCTGCATTGATTCGTTGTCTTGTTCTTTCTGTTTAACGTACGTCTCTTTCCTTTTTTCACATCGTCGTAGCAGTAAGTCTTTGAGTTTGATCATCCATGCCACAGCTCTCTTCACTCGATGCCAGCTGGAATAGTGATTGATCAGCTTGTTCAACGTGTGAACATTCTCAGCTGCATTTGTGAGATGTACCATGGTTGCATGCCTCACTTCGCTGTCATCTTTATCAATCCTTTCCTTGTCAGGTCTTTCTGGCCACTGTCTTTCTGGGGTTTTCAGGAAAGCTGGGCCGTGGAACCAGCTTAGATTCTTCATGAGCTTAGATGGTGCAAGCCCTCTGGATGCACAATCAGCTGGATTGATTGCTGTACCAACGTACCTCCACTGCTGGGGATTTGTTAGCTCTCTAATGACCGCAACGCGATTGGCCACGAATGTCTTGAAGCGAAGGTTTTCATTTTCAATATACTTCAACACAGTTGTGCTGTCAGTCCAGAATGTAGATTCAAGAAGATTCATCTGAAGCTCCGTTCTTAACATTTTGTCTGTCTTTGCAGCAACCATAGCTGCAGTCAACTCTATTCGTGGAATAGTGGTTTGCTTCAGGGGCGCCACACGGGATTTTCCCATCATTAACGTACAGTGAACCCGTCCGTCATTGCTGGTCATCCTCAAGTATGATGCTGTTCCATATCCACTTTCGCTCCCATCAGAAAAATGGTGGAGCTGTGCTGTTGCGACAGGACCGAAGTCCAATGGTCTCACACACCTGGGTACGGTTACCTCTGACAGCTGGTACAGCTCTTGTAACCACTTGTTCCACTTATGACTGAGCTGTTCTGGGATCTCATCATCCCAAGCAAGACCCTCCCTGCATAACTGCTGCAAGATCACTTTTGCGGGGAGAGTTCCTGGGGAAAGGAATCCCAGTGGGTCGTAGATGGAGCTGGTGACGGAAAGTATTCCACGTCTCGTCACAGGTCTTTCTTTGATGTTAATCCTGAACTTGAATGCGTCAGACTCAGGGCACCATAGAACTCCTAAAGCACGTTCCATAGGCAGCAGGTCATGGTTCAAGTTCAGGTCTCTGACATCTTTGGCTCTCTCATGCTCAGGGATGAATGAGAGCAAGGCACGACTGTTGCTTGTCCATTTCGTTAGGTGAAATCCTCCACCAGAACACAATTCAGTGAGGTCTGTGTATAACTCCATACCTTGAGTTTCCGTGGCAACAGACTTCAAGCAGTCGTCAACATAAAAATTTTCCAGAACTGTGCTTACAGCTTCAGGTGATGATTTGCTGCGGTTCTCCTCTGCTGTTCTTCGCAGTGCATAGTTGGCACAACTGGGAGAAGAAGTCGCACCGAAGATATGCACCATCATCCTGTACTCAGCAATGTCTCGATTGAGGTCCCCTGCTGGCCACCACAGAAAGCGCTGCAGGTCAGCATCGTCATCCGGGACACACACCTGATGGTACATTGCTTCAATATCTGCTGTAAAGGCTATAGACTCTTGCCTGAACCGTGTCAGCACTCCGATCAATGAGTTTGTTAAATCTGGCCCTTGTAGAAGTTCACTATTCAGTGAAACTCCTTGGTAGCTGGCAGCGCAGTCAAAGACCACCCTCAGCTTCTTTTTTTGTGGATGGTATACCCCATGGTGGGGAATATACCACTGTTTTCCATCCTTGCGGTTTAACTGTGTTGTTGGAACCTCAACGGCATATCCCTTGCTCAACATGTCACTCATGAAGGCAGTGTATTCTTCATGGAGTGCAGGATTCCTCTTCAGCTTGCGCTGAAGGCTCAGTGCACGCTGTAACACTGCACTTCGATTGTTCGGCATCTGAACGCACGACTTCTTCGTAGGAAGACTTATGGAATAGTGTCCATCAGTGAGACGAGTAGAGCTTGACACAGACTCCATAAAGTGGTGGTCCTCTTGAGACATTCCTGCTTTATCATCACAGTGACGCTCTGGAAAGTCGTGGTTATACTGTCGTACAAGCAGTTGTTCCACGTTGTCGATGGCTATTCTGTTCACAATAGCACATGGTTGTACATCATTGGCTGCAGTATCCGTTTCTCTGAGTGGTCCATTCAGAATCCATCCAAGTGCTGTCTTTACGGCATATGGACCATTGTCCTCACTTGGGATCACCTTCCATGGCTCCAATATGGTGTATTCTTTAGTTCCAATGAGAAGCTCCACTTCAGCCTCAATATGAGGCAACCTCACTTCGCGTAGGTACGGCCACTTGTCAACCTCTTTCTGGAGTGGGATGTTCTCTCTGGAAACAGGAATACTTTTCTGTGTGAAGACCTTTGACAGTGCGATAAAGTTGTTGTCTGCCAGACTGCTGACTTCCAATTCTGTGAGCACATAACTCTCCTCTCGGCTTTTGGAATTAATGGTCCTCAACGTTAGCTCGGTTCGTCTGCCTTGCACCTTCAGCTGCCTTGCCAAGGCTTTGGTGCAGAACGATGCAGAGCTACCTGGGTCAATGAAAGCGTAAACCTCCACAGCCTTGTCACTCTTGCAGGACTTCACCCTTACAGGTACAATGGCAAGCACGCAGCTGCCTCCAGCCCCAGTACAGGCACTTGTCTCCTTTTCTTCAGACAACCCTGCTGGGCCTTTATCAGTGCTACCCATATTGACCTCATCGGGAGGCTTCTCTTCCTCATAACTTGAGAAGTGCAACAAACTTGGATGCTTGAGTGAACAAACCTCGCACACCATCTTCTTTTTGCAATCTCTGCTCATGTGACCCTTTAGCAGGCATCCAAAGCAAAGTCCGTTTTTCTTCAAGTAGTCCACTCTATCCTTATGAGTCTCCTCTCTAATCTTGTAACACTCTTGCAGTGTATGAAGTTTCCCACAGAACATGCAAGGTCTTGTGAAGGCACAGTTGAGTGAAAGGTCACTCTGGTTCTTACTCACTCTGCTTCTTTTGTCCATTTCTGAACCTTGGTTAACCTTGATAGCAAAGCTGCTCCCATGTCTAATGTCTTTCTTCAACTTATTTCCTTGCTGTGGCTTTTTTATAACCTTGCCTGACACTGCTGTTTCAAGATCGCCAAAGAGTGGGTCGGACATGATCTTTGCTTGGCGTTCAACGAAGGCCACCAGCTCTGTGAATCTTGCTCTGTTGCAGCGCCGCTCCTGGATATCATATGCATGGACTCTCCAGCGCTCTCTTATTTTAAATGGCAACTTGGAAATGATGACCCTCATAGTTGCAGGGTTGTCCATCTCTTCCATATAGTCCACATCCTCCATAGCATTACGACAGCTCACCAGGAATACAGAGAATGCGCTCAACGCCTTTCCATCTTCAGCCTTAATTTGTGGCCACTTCGATGCCTTCTCAATTAGCGTGCCAGCAATCTGTAACTCATTTCCATATTTATCTTGAAGCAGCTGCAAAGCCCTTTCATACCCCCGATGTTCAGGCATATGCTGACAACTCCTCACAAGATCACGAGGCTCGCCTCGAGTATACTGCTCCAGAAAATATAGCTTGTCTGAATTGCTATCAGCTCTGGTGTCAATAGCGTGCATGAATGCCCTCATAAACGACCTGTATTCCAAAGGATCTCCGTGGAACACTGGCACATCCCTTTGTGGTAACCGAGCCAGCTGTTGGTTCTTTACAAGCATCTCTGTAATATCTGCCTGTTTCTGCATAACTTGATAAAGCTCACTTGGTCTGGTCTCCTGAAGTGAGACACCATCTTGGCGTTGGCTCGGCCCCTGCAGTGGAGTTCTATGTGTCTTAGGCATGGCCCCTGCTGCAGTACTTGGATCACCAGGATTCCTCCAAGAGGCAGACCTCTCTATCTCTGTTGGCTTCCCTGGTGTGTGTTTTACGTTGCCATGACCATTTTCGTTATTCATCTTCAGGAGGTCACGACGTGGCATTACCGTAAGTCTGGTTTCACTCATTTGAGACTTAACCCCTTCACATTCCTCATACACTTTCACTTTGGCAGTAGACACTGCAATGGCTGTTTCAATTTCCAGTCTTTCCTTTGCAGCTTTAATTTCTGCTTCTTTTAACTCTAGAGCCTGTTTTTCTTTCAGAGACGCTGCTCGTGCCATCAGAGCTGCTCTGTTAGCTTCTTCCTTGACGCGCTCCGACGATGCTGTCGACACCCTTGACGTGTTGGATACTTTAGACTTGTTTGACACTCTAGATGTTTTTGACACTCTGGATGCACTGTCCATGGGAGTTATCTCTTGATCACATGTTTGTATTTCAATCCATGTATTAACTCTATTAATGAACTGCAAACATCGTTCTGACATTGGCTGAAACCAAAGTTGTTGGTCAGCCTCCTTTTCCTCCTCATCTTTAATACACAGCAACACTGCATAATTGCATTCTTGAAACTCTTCATACAACTTCTTGTAAACTTTCAGTGCCTCTCTCACATCATTTACAGCCGGCAGAATTTCATGGCTCAAAAGTCGCTCAGTTTCATCTTCTTGTGCTGTCACTTGTCCTAATTTGCCTCTTCTCACCTTTGTGAGCTGATGCAGTTTGAACTCCAGACCTTTGTCTGTCATCGCCCTCTGGCTGCCATCACGCGTAACTACACCCACACTGTCATTAATGTCGTCCGCCATTGTAATCATATAACACCGCTAAGCCGTAATGATTTTCTTCGGCACAGCTGTCGGGTGGTGTACTGCATAAACTCCTTTATGCTACTTCCACAGGTAAGATGCATCTGACAAAACACTTTTTACTTAGCTGTTCGCCGTGTTGTTGTATGTAGGCGTCCTTATGCCGACGATCCGGTGACTTTTCTATGTCTCAGTCGGTGGCTCCACCGCGGAAAACATTCCTCCGTTACTCGCTAGTTTTTTGACTTTTATGTAGTGGCGAATTTCTGTCCCAAGCTTCGAGAAAATAATTCTTCCACTTCTTAATGTGAGCTGTTCAGATTTATTTCTGACTCGTACATACAAACAAAAGATGTCACGGTCAAAAAACTATTTGCTGCTACAGCGCACACTTCCATTGCCGTCCTGGCTCACTCTAACCTGCTACAACACATGCGCTGTAATGTTTTCTTACCCGACACAAATTAAACACGCAGCATTTATTCTCTAACAACATATCATACAAAATTAAACATGTAACAATAACTGAAACAGTATCAAAAATATTTCTCTATAGATTGGCTCTAACACTAGGGTTCATATTAATGCCACATATAAATATTTTACTGAGCTGAAAATTCAGGAATCGTTTTTTTAGTCCCACCAGCACTAATACTTTTTTTTCGAGGTTCTTTTTCGTGGACGAGGTTCTTTTACAGCGTGAATGTGATCTTATGTCGATTTGACCCAACTACCATGTGTACGTTGCAAGTTTGAGATGAACACTTTCCCCTAGGCACATATGCTTTTCATTCTTGCATGCAAAGTACAGTAGATGTGCAAATGTCTGTACGGGCTAGCAACTAGCCATGAAATGAATGGAAAATCTCCAATAGCTCATCTTCCTGTTTTTACTGTTGGTCCTGCCCCAAACACATCTGGCCAATAAGTGGACTGAACACTCTAATGGGGCTTATAGTGATGCATTTTGGTCAACACGGATCTACAAGCTTACAAACTCATTAGCAAACTCTTTTGGACCAGCATAAACAAACTATAGCTGTAAAAACAAAACCCACCCTCAGACAACCTGGTGGCACATGTAGATCCTGGGTGGGTTTTGCAGTTTTCCAGCTGTCAGCCAGCTGCTTGAGTTGTATTTCCTGAATAAAAGCCGATATATACATGAGATAAAGTGTAATAATTATCCATGATTAGACACACTCGCGTTTACACACACCTTAATAAGAAAAAACCCCCAGAAGAACAACCCTCTTCTTCTCACTAAGACTCATGACTCAGCTTAGAGCAGGGCAGTGAGGTCGAAGCCGTTGATCATAAGTCAGCTCAGCTTGTTACAGTGACGGTCACCTTAGACGCCCTCCACCTCTCCTGCACACCTTTCCAGATGCTCCACCCCTCTGTTTGTTTTTACAACTGTTCGGCTACAGCAAGACTACTCTCATCCCTCCACCATCCATCCATCACTGCCCTGCAGCTGTGGGCATGAGCTGAGCTTTCAGGGGGATTCAGTTACAGTCCATAATAGCTTAATGGGTGACGCAGTTAGAGTTCACAGGCACTGACACCCTCAGATACACAATCTACACACTTCCAGTGCATGGAGCATTTACAAATGGCACAAACACACAATGAAGAGAGTGCAGAAGTGGGTGTGAACAGGAGGGTGATTTAAACTTGAAGACACAGCTAACACAAAAACAGACTCATCAGCACAAAATTTCAAATGACACAGGTCAAGAGAAAGATACATGACTGTACAAATACACACAGACACACAAAAGCAGCGTGCATAAGTGATGACTGGCCGGCCGCACCCTACTGGCCCATTAGACAGATGGATAGCATGCCAAAGGAAATGTAGAGTGTGGTGAGATGCATTAAGGGTGTGATAATGACGGGATCATTGGAGAAGGCTGGGCAGAGGCACAGACAGACATGAAGCCTGATAAATCACTGGAGCCAAGGTGTCCCCATCTCTAAAAAGGGTGCGATAGCCTGTGCGGCGATTACACAGCACTTCCCACAAATACATGAAACAGGTAGTGGAGTGAATAACAACAGAATATGTCTTCAGAGTGGATTTTTTTGCATGACTGAAAGGCCGATGTGCTCAGGCAGGTGATGTAGGTAGGAGTAGTACAAAGACTGAAATACCCGATGCTCCACTTAAAAACCTGGGATCAACGGGAAAGTCCGGCGATATCAGGTAGGTGACAAGTTAGAGGAAAAACCCAAAGCCTTGACTCTGACAGGAAAATGGGCCTAATGGCTCGGTCATACTTTGGGGATCACGACAAGAGTGAATGCATTTACGCTGTGATGAGACATTTCTACCCTGATGGGAATGGCCTCTTCTGAGAGGGTTAAGGGCAAAAGGCTTTGATGACAATGAAAGCATGTGAATCACATGCTGTGACCTTTGCAGTCAACAGATCTCAACCCATCTGAAGATCTGTGAGAGATTTTGAACCCCTTCCATCATTCAAACAACTTTAATTAGAGTACATCCCTCCAGTAGAGCAAATTTCACTGAAATGCTTCTGAACCCGTTTGTCCACAGTGAATTATTTTGCACTCACAGTTTCTGTTATAATTTCCTGTTTTTTCCTGGAGTTCTTGGGCTCGTTACACTCTTGTTAGCTCTGTGATTGTTTGTCCCCATTAATGTTTCTCGTGTTTAATCTGCCTCACCTTACCAGTACTCTTTTGCCTTAAGACCTGCCTTAATTTTTTCATGGCATAGAGTCAACAAGGTGCTGGAAACATTGCTCAGATATTTTGGTCCATATTGACAAGATAGCATCACACAGCTGTAGTAGATTTATTTGAATTTCCTGTTCCATCCCAGAGGTTTTCCACTGGACTGAGATCTGGTGATTGTGGAGACCATTTGAGTACTGTGAACTCACTGCACACAAAAAGGGCTGGATATGGTCAGCTACAATACTCAAGTCAGTTGTGGCATTTAAATTATGCTCAGTAGGTACTAAGGAGACCAAAGTGTGCCAAAAAAATAATAAATCCCCTACACCGTTACACCGGCAGCAGCCTGAACCACAAGGCAGCCATGCTTTCATGTCATTTACTCCAAATTCTCACTCGACCAACTGAATTAGAGCAGGAAATGTTTCCCAATCTTAATCAAATGTCCAATTTTGTCTAGTTCCTTTGTCTTAGCTGACAGGTGTAGTCCTCTGCTGGTGTAGTCCATCTCCTTTGATATTTGACATGCTGTGCATTCAGAGATGGTCTTCAGGATACCATGGTTGTAACCAGTGGTCATTTGAATTGCTGTTGCCTTCCTGTCATCTTAAAGAAGTCTTTTCCTCTGACCTCCGATATCAACAAAGCATTTTCTCTCAGTGAACTACCGCTCACTGGATATTATCTCTTTTTCTGACCATCCTCTGTAAACTCTAAAGATGGTTGTGTGGGAAAATCCCATAAGATCAGCAGTTTCTGAAATACTCAGACCAGCCTGTCTGACATCAACAACCACGTCATGTTCAAGGTCACTTAAATCACCTTTTGCCTCATTCTCATGCTCAGTTTCACCTTCAGCAGGTTGTCTCGACCTTCTCTCTATGCATAAATACGCTGGTTTGCTGCCATGTCATCAGGTCCAGGATTCCTCATTTTTCTTGTGTTTTCCTTGTGTGTGAGCTTCTGGGCTGTTTAATGGACTTTGCCTTTTTGCCCTCACCTCAGCTGCACTGTTTGCCATGATGACTCATCTTCTGTGTACAACTGCCACACGTTTTAGTTTAAAGACGTTTTGCACTCCCTGGTTCTTGCATTTGGGTCTTCTTCCCTAAATTTGAGCAGTATTGATTTCTCATTGTTTTCTCTTCATTGACAATTAAGTGTTAACTGAACATAAACAGATTACCATTAGACATACAGAACAATAGCAAACAACTATTTTCATAATAGCTCCTTTTTTAAAAATGTGTTTTTAAGTTCATCTTCAGGCTCCTGCTTTTTAAACAAATTCTTAGGTTTTGAACTTGTAAAAGTCTCAGCTCAAATGTCAATGAGAAGGATACTGCACAGCTTACGGCTGAACTTTGACCTCTATAATCCTCTCTGGACATTTGAGACCAGATAAAAATGAATACCAGTGGTACAAAGAAGCCAGACAAATTGGTCTTAATGAGAGGCCATTTGTCAAAAGAAGGAGCCATGGCTGCTTCAGTGTTGTGAGTATAATATCTTTTTCCTTCTCGAGGAATCTTTTAGATATTAAAGTGACAGAAATAGACAAAAAAGAAAAAAATTAAAAATTGGGTGGCGGGAAAAAAGTGAACAAAAAGAAAAATTGTGCTTGATTTGAACTTCTAAAGAGCAACAGGTGCAAAGCAGCTGTCAAGTGCGAGAGTGTGAAAGCGTGCGCGTGTGTCTTGATGCGACCGTGCGAGTGCGTTTCTGTCACTTGAATGTGGAATCAGAGGTGTGGTGAGTGGGAGTGGTTAACACATGCTCAGGAACCCCGCTGGTTTGCCTGAAGCATCGTGTCAGAAAAAAAACACAGCGCCTGCACAGAGACGCGCTTTCATTTAGCAGACAGAGCGTCGAAGCCTGGGAGGAATAAAAGGAAAAACAGAGAGAGAAAGGGAGAGAAAAGACATGCAGATGAAATAAGATGAAAGGGAGACGGAGGGGTGAGGGAGGACAGAGATGGAGACGGCACAGACGAAACAAAATCCAGAAGCAGCCCAGGGAAAACGATGATCCTGTGTGAGAGGTACAGAGGACAAGAGGGGAGTGTGAAAGTCCCTTTTTCCTATTTTGTCAATACATTTTGTTAAATTCCGCTCTCCCGCGAAGATGCTTTCCTTTCCTTCTTGCTGTTACTTCATTTTCCCTCTGGACCCACGTCCACGGTTCAGCTAATTTAAAGCCACTAGTGGCCCTGGTGATTAGTCTGCTGTCCATCACCTTGTAATTAGTTCTGCGGGAAGATAATGGCAGATGGAGAGACCCATCACTCAGACACACACACACAGACTCTCATTTCCTCAGATAGCTCCACAGCAGCCTCCATCTTTGATCCTCCTCCCATTTGTTCCTCACCTCAGAGCAAAAGCCTGCTCTCACCTTTCACTGCACCGTGCTCTCTCCCCTCCACAAATGCCACACTGCTGCTGCACATTTATTCAGAGAGACAAATGAACCGTGCACAGTCATTACCCTGAAATTACCTCACGGTTACATTGTGGAGCAAAATCCGATCCTACGTGTCTGACGTCACGGCTCTCGGACAGAGTAGCCGGCCGGTCTCTCCGGGCTCCCGCTAAGAATAGCTCCACCCAGAGCGCTTCTGCGAATGGCTTTTTGCTGTTATCGAGAGGGACAGGAGTAGAGTTCTTCGCTCTGTTTACCACAAGGGCACGTTTGCACTGACATGACACAGCATTGACTCCACTCCGCCACCACCTGCATTATCGTCTCTTTTTAGCCCCATTTTGACCTCTTTTCATATCCTGAAACTCCCTCTCTCTCTCTTTTTTTAGTTTTTCTTAAATAAGATGTTTCACTGTTGCAGTGGTTGTAATTTTATGGATTATCGGGAAGATACACAATTAACTCTTCCTTTGTTATGCAAAATTGTATTGTACTTTTCTTTTTATCCAACTTTCTGCCCTGCTTGTTGTGTTGTAATAGGAAATATCTCAAATAAATGAAGTAGAAAATGATGCTTTTCCTATATTCATCAAATACCTCCCACCTGACCATTTCAGGTTTCAAGTGGGGAAAGACACACTTCTTCTAATAATTGTCCACAATTTCAGGTCCCTGTTGTCATTAGTTTTCCCAAAAGAAGGAACACTTTAAAATCCCATTATCTAAAAAAACATTTGAGCTAGAGCCTTCAGATTTTTAGTATAAGTATCTGGTACTATGGATCGACTATCAGGAGTATAGCTCTCTGGGGACATCCTAGGCCCTCCAAGGTTTGGAGGCCTATCTCCCCCTACCACCACTTCCCCTGCCAGTGGCGGACTCCCTCAGACATCGGTACGTTGGAGGTTCTTTGTGTCCGGGGATGGGCGTCCAGGTACACACCGGCTCACTCCTTGGCGGCCGCTTATCGGGGCCTGGAGCCTGGGGCTCGCTCGGGCCACTTCGGAGGTGGGGTGCCCCCGGCCTCTCGGCCTGGGGCTCGGTCACTCAGGCACGGTTGGCTGCCGGCGGAGCTCACGGGCGCGTCACTGCAACTCCCCCTGGCTTCTGCTCCGCGGCTGCTGAGTGAGCCCTCATCTGGGACTCTCCTCAGCTCTTTCTGGGACAGTGGCGCGGCTGCCCCTCTGTTGGTCTTCCTTGGTCTCTTGTGTTCTGGGGGCCTCTGGATGTCTGGAGTTTTGATCTCCTCCATACCTGCTTCATGCCCTGGAGGACGGGGCTGTGGCCCCCCCACACCCTCTAGCAGATCATTACATGAAGGAACCTTTTAAAAAACAAAAAACAAACGCGTCCATGCTCACAGGTGTACACACGGGTGATCACACCCACAAACTACACCCTTTTTGGCTCCTACCTCAAAGCACACTGTGTTCTGTTGATCTTATGTGCTGCACAATAATGTTTAATATTTAGTATTTACTGTCATATTCCCATATATCATTGTGATGTTGTTTATTCTATTACTCTTGTTCTCTTCTGCTTGTTTTCTTTTTTCTTTCTCAGCAGGTGACCCAGGTGATCGATATATGCATTTTTTTTTTCTTTTTTTCTTCTTTTTTTTTCTTTTTCTACTCATTCTGTTGGTTTTTGTCTTTTGCCCTTCTCCCCCGTCCCTCTTCTCAGCTGTTTCTCTTTCCCTCTTTCTTTCTTCCCTTCTTTCCCCCAGTCAAGTCTGTCCCATATTCAGTAAGTGAAAATAAAATAAACAATAAAAGGTGAATCAAATGGACCATTATGGCAAGGCTGGGATGGTCAGTTTGGTAAAGTAAATCCGTTGGGCATCTTTCTTTGCCTTTAGACAACAATTCTGATGGCAAAAGAGCCAAACGGGACAGGCAAAAAAAAATAAAATAAAATAAAATAAAATAAAATAAAATAATAATTGAGCTATTTATATATATCACAGCTATTTCTTATATATTGTAAACTTTATAATATATTTTATTATTTAATTTAGTTCAGTCGGTTACTGTTCTAATTGTCTTGGATTAATAAAGATTCAGATTCTCTCCCCTGTGGAACAGAAACTAAATTAGAGTTCCTAGGCTCATTTAAACTTAGGTGGCATTGTTGCAAGGTAGCCAGAATTCTGTCACTAGTGGGGCATTGTTTTGTAAGCTTTCTGTTTACTCAGATCAGTGACTGCCAACTTCCCCCTCACGCCACATCAATCATTAACCCCAGTTTTACAGCAGGACCCAAGTTTTCCCAGCACAGCACTGCCTCCGCTGGTTTGTGTTGTTCCCGCGGTGCATCCTGGTACCAGGCAGTCGCCACCTACACACAGGCTCATGCACCGAGGCATGTATGTGATGTAAAAGAGGACGTGATTCATCCGACCAGGACACCTTCTTCTATTGCTCTGTGGTCCAGTTCTGATGGTCAAGTGCCCATTGTTGGTGCTCATAGTGGTGGATAGGGGTCAGCATGGGCAGCCTGACTGGTCTGCAGCTATGCAGCCCAGTACACAGCAAACTGTGACGTTCTGTGTATTCTGAAACCTTTCTACCAGAACCAGCATTAATGTTTTCTGTAATTTGAGCTACAGTAGTTCATCTGTTGGATTGGACCTCACAGCCAAGCCTTCACTCCCCATACTGACAACTGCAGAAGGGGCAAGAAAAAGGAGAAAAAAAAAAGAAAAAAGAAAAAGGAGTATAGCTCACGTTAAATGATGAAACAATGGATGCCTGAAGACCCTGAAATATTTGGATATCTGATCATTGAATCAGATGTGTTTTGCAGGTAGGGGATGGATATTTTGTTTACAGCCTCTCATATAAAAGTCACATAATAAAGTCATCAGTGAGATAGAGTATCTTTAATTTAGCCATCTCAGGCACAAAGCCCTGTCTGGGAGCACAGAAGCTCCACCCACCTGCCGTTCAAACCTTCTGTTTGTGAGTGGCAGCCAATCAGAGGAAGGTTTGGTTGAAGGGAGAGGAGCTTAAGCAGTTTGTGTACCAAGGTCTTGGTTTTTAGAAATGTTTCCTGCATTTTGTTTGGATAGTGTGCCTTTTGTCCCATCTTCCTTGCCTCACTCCCAACAGGCTGCAGCCCTCCCTGAGCCTGGTTCTGCCAGAAGTTTCTTCCTGTTATAGCTGAGTTTTTTCCCCCCCTTCGACAAGCTCATGAGGCGTCGTCCGATTGTTTTGGTTTTCTCTCTATTATTTATAGGCCCTTTGTTTGTCAAGAACCTCGAGGTAACTGTTATTGTGATTTGGCACTATCTAAATAAAACAGAACTAAACTAAACACTGCCACTCTAAACAAAACTGCCTCTTTTTCTCCCTTATGGGCCACTCTGAATGTGACATCAGGAACATCTGCTGTGATTTAGTATCACACAGAGACAATAAAAGCTCATCTTGTCCTCAAATGACATTTTATTTCAAATAAGCAGAGCAGATGATTTCTTTCATTCTGTGTCACTGTAGCGGAAGACTAATGAAGCTCCATATGGTGTCCAAAAAACCCCCCAAACAACAATCATAATTGCTACTCTTATTTTTGCTGTTTGACTGGATGTGTCTTGCCTGTCCTTAGAAATAAGTCAGGGATTCAGTGCAAGCTTTGGCAAAAGGGCCGTGAAGCTTTTATCGATTTTGGTAGATTGGTGAAAAGATTCAAATTGGCTGGTAAATTTCCCACATGCATCACAGATTAAATGACATCAATTTGTGGCTCATCAATAGTACATAAAATCGTTTTTGCTGCCTGAAGGCTGCACACACATACACGCAGGTATCTGTTAGTAGAGGTCAGCCTGTTGTTAACCTCAGAATCTGTGGCGCCCAGCTCTGCAGAGCCCTGTCATATCGGTTACCTTATAACATCAACACAGAGCCTGTAATGCCATGTCTGGAAACTGAGGTACATCAAACATATTTGCATGAATTACCCACAGTGCAACACTGATCCTGGGAGTGAAGAGCGATCAAATAACCAGATTATTCTGTTAGATCTGTCACAGTGTGGGCGGCACAGGGAGGCTTTAGTGGCGTCTCCCTCTTAAAAAACACATAAATCCAGTCCCTTTATTGCTCTTTGGTCAAGGTCTGACATTTCTCCAGAGGGAGCGGTGGTTTCTAACTTCAGCAGATGACCTTAGTTGTCTACTTGCCACACTTAATGCCTCATGTCCTTCGTCCCAAACCCTGACTCATGCACCACAAATCTCCTGGCTATTCTTGTCTTCTACCTTACGTTGTCAATTCGCAGCCTCCTCCATTGTCCTGCTCTCCTAAAATAGTCGCTGACTCAGGATTAATACTCATCTACTTAAATATTTATACAATTGAGGAAGCTATTTTCTGGACAAAGTTGGGATCATTTAATGCCCCACGCTGCACATTTCCCCGATTTCTTCTCGTCTGTAATGTAAGCTCTGTGTGGGGAACGAGCTTTGTTTGGTGATTTGATTTTTGTTTAGCTCATTTTAGCAAAAGCAACATTTATTTTATTCTTTAAGCATCATCCAGGAAGTTTCTGTTCTTTTGACAATCGTGAGGCAAAACAGGCTTTCAAATAACAGACGAGTGCATTTTAATAAAGAATTAAAGAGACTTTTATTGAGGTTTTATCTTGAAGTTAAACTTCCTGACAGGGATATAATTTTGTTGTGGCCCGTGTCCAGGGCATTATCAGATTGGTGATGTCATTTACGGACACAGGGCAGACGCTTGTCTCTGGCTCAGCAGATCTTTGGCTACAGTCTTCTGCTGTCAAACACATTACTTCCATAATCTCTGACCAAACACTCTCAAGTTTAAAGATGTCAAGTGACATCAAGGATGTGCTCGCTAGTATTGACCCACTTCCTGCTTCTTTCTCCTCTTGTTTTGCTAATCTGTGTACGCGAGATATGAGACATACGCTCTATGCATTATACTCGTTACAAGAGACAGATGAGAGAGATGGAAGGTGAACAGAGGAAACTGCCAAACGGTTTGGCTCAGGATCTCATAATAGCTTTTTTCGCCAAGTACCTGAAGTAAAGCGCATGCTTCTCTAATTTCCCAAAAAATAATATACTGACATGTTCTGGCAGCACCTTTAGAAACCTTCTTGTAGGATGAAGGCTACAGAAAACACAGCACGCAGATAAATCAGCTTTAAAGAGTATGGATCAGGGCATAACTCGAGCACACAGTCACACTAAACAGCCACCTTCTTCTTCTTCCAGCTGCTCTGTTCAGGGGTCGCCACAGCGGATCATCTCCCTCCATCTCCCCCTATCCCCAGCATCCACCTCCTGTCACACCAATCCTCTGCATGTCCTCCTCCACTACATGAATCTCCTTTTCCTGCTTTATCCAAAATATCCTCCTCTGCACATGCCTGAACCACCTCAGCCTCGCCTCTCCAAGGTTTCCTCCAGTTGTTGCTCTAAAAGTGAATCCCAATTTGTTTTTCGCTCTTAGCCGTTCTTCTTGTTGTGTGGTTCCACTTGTTTCCAATGTTCAGCAATATTTACTATGAAATGAGCCATTTTGAGCAACGTCTCACCAAAGAAAATCTTTATTGAGCTGCAAAACACCTTTAAGCCTTAATATGAAGGTGATGCGGCCAATTAAGTATACACGAGCAATATCGTGGCGACATCTGTCCACACACTTTTCAAATCTGTTTTTCTTGTTTGGTCTTTTAGTCTGGAATCCAATGGTAGCGCGTTATAAGCTCTTTATGTGTGTACATCCATGCAAGCCAGCGTGTCTGAGTTCAGTGAAATTAAGGGGACAAAGCACCAGGAGACAGATGCAGCTGCACACGTTTGCAGCTGGAGACTGTAAAGAATCACTTACATCAATATTAATCTGGGTCAAACCCACAGGGAGCTACTCGAGACGGACAAAAGAGCTGCATGTGGCCCTGGAGCTGCAGGTTCAAGACTCCTGAATAAGTCATCCACACTAGTTAAACCTTGCAGCATTTTCTTGTTACTTGTTGAAAATGTTATCTTTTCTGTGACGTTCTCCTCATATATGGCTTTATGTCCAATTTTGGACGTCAGATGTATTTTCCTGAAACTGAATTTCTGGATTGTGTTTTGGTCTTTAACTGTGTCAGATTTTTACTTCTGGGTGGTGTGGGAAGTTTATGTACACTGAACAAAAATATAAACGCAACACTTTTGTTTTTGCTCCCATTCCCCATGGGATGGACGTAGAGACCTAAAATTCATTCCAGATACACAATATAACCATCCCTCCCAAACAGTGGTCACAAATCAGTCCAAATGTGTGGTAGTGGGCACATCTGCTATATTGAGATAATCCATCCCACCTCACAGGTGTGCCACATCAGGATGCTGATCTGACATCATGAGTAGTGCACAGGTGTACCTCAGACTGCCCACAACAAAAGGCCACCCTGGAATGTGCAGTTTTTTGCGCTATTGGAGGTCTGGGGACCCAGAACCGGTCAGTATCTGGTGTGACCACCATTTGCCTCATGCAGTGCAACACATCGTCGCATGGAGTCTATCAGATTGTCAATTGTGGCCTGTGGAATGTTGGTCCACTCCACTTCAATGGCTGTGCGAGGTTGTTGGATATTCGTGGGAACTGGTACACGCTGTCGTATACGCCGGTCAAGCACATCCCGAACATGCTCAATGAGTGACATGTCCGGTGAGTATGCTGGCCATGCAAGAACTGGGACATTCTCAGCTGCCATCTGCCCTGAACAATGTGAACCACGATTCATCCGTGAAGCGCACACCTCTCCAACGTGCCAGACGCCATCAAATGTGAGCATTTGCCCACACAAGTCTGTTACGGCGACGAGCTGGAGTCAGGTCAAGACCCCGATGAGGACGACGGGCATGCAGTTGAGCGTCCCTGAGACGGTTTCTGACAGTTTGTGCAGAAATTGTTTGGTTGTGCAAACCAATTGTTCCAGCAGCTGTCTGGGTGGCTGGTCTCAGACGATCTTGGAGGTGAACCTGCTGGATGTGGAGGTCCTGGGCTGGTGTGGTTACACGAGGTCTGCGGTTGTGAGGCCGGTTGGATGTGCTGCCATATTCTCTGAAACGCCTGTGGAGACGGCTTATGGTTGAGAAATGAACATTCAATGCACGGGCGACAGATCTGGTTGACATTCCTGCTGTCAGCATGCCAATTGCACGCTCCCTCATTGCTTGTGGCATCTGTGGCATTTTGCTGTGAGACAAAACTGCACATTCCAGGGTGGCCTTTTGTTGTGGGCAGTCTGAGGTACACCTGTGCACTACTCATGATGTCAGATCAGCATCCTGATGTGGCACACCTGTGAGGTGGGATGGATTATCTCAATATAGCAGATGTGCCCACTACCACACATTTGGACTGATTTGTGACCACGGTTTGGGAGGGATGGTTATATTGTGTATCTGGAATGAATTTTAGGTCTCTACGTCCATCCCATGGGGAATGGGAGCAAAAACAAAAGTGTTGCGTTTATATTTTTGTTCAGTGTATGAATACAAACAAAATGTGACTGTTTCATTGTCACAAACATGCAGCGTGTGACCTAAAATGTCACTCATCACTGAAAATTGGAGCAGAAGAAAACTCAGATTTCAAAGAGCCAAATTAATTCATGAAATAAACAGAAAAGCCATGTTTCCACGAGCCTTTCCAGCCTGTTTTGTATTGTTAGAAATGTGAATGGTGCTCTTTGTGTTTCAGTCGTCTTGCACCACTAACTTTCCAGCTCCTAATAATCTACAGGATGAAAGCAAACAGAATATCTTCAGTGTTGCATTTCTGATTCCTTATTGGTATGTAGACTTAATGGGCTGGGCAATGTATGATGTGTTTTTCAAACCTGAGTTCATTAGTGACTGGGCACTTACATAAGTTATACTGATCTGCTTATTAAATATCATTATGCTGGTAAGAGCACAACATTTGCATTAACTAGCGCTTGTTTTAAAGCACAAATGTGTATATGAAGTTATCATATTATTCTTAATATCTTCATTAAATCAATTTATATAGTCATATATATGCTCTTTATCTATTATGTGTTTATGTTATAGTTAAAGTACAAGTTTGATAATCATTTTACTCATTATAAGTTCAATAATGACTAAACTGAAGAGCAGGTGGAAGATTCCCCTCGTCATTTCTCACTGACAGTCTGGCAGCTCAGTCCTTTAGTGTCACACTTTAGGCTTAGCTTTAAACGACTCATGAATGGCAATAAATCAAATTCCTTATCATTAGCAGCCTCAGCTGCAGCACTGTCGGCATCAAAACCCTCAAATATCAACGAAAGACGGCGCTCTGAACTAAACCTGTAAACTGCTGCAGCACGTTTCTGGGACAATAAGATACTGTGTTTAGGTATTTAAGGAGCGATGAGATCATGAAGTAACACTGGAAACCTGCTTGAACAGTATTACAGACAAACAGTTTGAGGACTGCTGCAGAGCCGAGTGCTTCTTCCCCAGTGTGCCACCAGCAACCACAGCTACGCATTTAAAGGTTAACGCTCCTTACAGCAGAGAGGGACTGCAGAGTTGTTGTTTTATTGTTACATTTACAGAATACAGCAACTTTAAATTCAATGTTTCAACAGTCATTTCTTTCTTTTTCTTTTAATTAAAACAATCAAAAGACCACCCTCAGAGATGCATCAACATAACCAGGGCTCACCCAGGCTCAGCATTTCACCCCCGTCACAAATGGGGTTTAACAAGGACACGTTTTCAATGTCATCCCCCGGCAAGGCACGCTATAAAGCATTCTGTGTTTAAGGAGAGGGGAGGCTCAGATAGTGACCAGCATGGCTTTAAAAAAAAAGTATGTATTTATATTATCAGCGTTGGAGCTCTGCGGATAAATATAAACAGCGAATGAGTTTACTCTGCACTGTCCGCTGGAGCACGGGGTGTTAGATATGCGCAAATAGCTTCAGCAAATTCTCATTACTGGTGGCTTACAGAGGATGAATATTCTGCATTTCTCAATCTGCCCCCCTCTCACGCTCACCCTCTATCTCAGGAAAGGGTTTGTGTTTGTGACTTTCAACTAGCTTTGACAGACAAGTTCAGTTTATTCATTATTTCACACAACTGTCAGTTCATGTCAGGAGGAGGAGGTCTCGTGTCAAGAATACGCACATTCAGCATTACACGCACACACATGGACAAGAAGAGCTGGTAAAACACATCCTTTCTCCCGCTGTGTTAATAAAGCCTAACTAGATTAGCTTTTTTTTTTAATGTGGTGGAATCACCTCATTTTGAATGCACAAATAGCGCTGATATAGTGTCAGGGTTACATTTAGTTTTCGGTTTCTATTTTGGGCTATGTTGTTTCGTTCTAGCCTCCCTAGTGTTTCCCTTTCTGTGTTTCGCTACCTCTGTGTCGTGTTTCGTGTGAGGCTGCTTGTTTGTGGTTTCAGCGTGTCTCTCTTTATAGTTTTCCCCTGTTGTCTTGTTTTGGTTTTCACTTCCTGTCTCATCCCTTACCTGTTTCCCGTCAGCTGCCTTAAGTTACAGTAGAGAATCTGCAGCATCAAAGCAGAGCGTAAGGTCAATGAAATGTCAGAGGGGTGCACGTCAAAAGCCATGGACTACACTGTTTAGTAGTTTACACAGAGCGCTACACTTAAACTGTGCACACAGAAGTATCTGAAGCAAACGTGCTCTGTTTTTCTTCCTCTTTGTTTCTTGTGGACTCATGTCGCAGCTTTGCTTATTCTTCTAACTATATTTAGCCAGTTTTCTTTATTCATTTCTTTTTTACTTTTGTCGGTGTGTTTAAAAAAAAATTGTGTTATCTGTGTAATAATGCAGTTATTCTCCACTCGGACCGTCGTGTTGGACACACCTCAAAAACTTTATCCTGTGATCGCTTAAAATTAAATTAAATTACATTTCAAAATTAAATATAATGCACTTATGTGGTAATTTTGTTTGCTTTATGGGTTTTTTTTGTTGTTGTTTTTTGAGCACAGTATGCTAAAGGTGGCTTTTACCCCTGAGCTGCTGCCTCCATTACATTGTACTTGTATAACAGCACTAAAGTTTAATCTATTCTTCTTCTATTCTTGGGGTTTTATTGCATTTACTGTGTTTTGGACCCTGTGATATTTGTTGTGGGTACTGTTAACTCACAGGTCAAACACAGGTAAACCCAGCTTTTGGCATAACAAAGTATTATTTTCTGATAAATGTATGAGTTGACATTGATGATATGAAGCTGGACCTGATGATGAAGTCCACACAGGTTTTGGTGGTAATCATCGAATATAAATTGTTGTTTATTTGCTATACGATGCAAAACGCCTCCAAATTATACACATTTGCACTTCCTTTATTACCACTTTTAAAAGTTACATGTTTAATTCTTAATCATTTTTATCTTCTATTCCACGCTCATGATAATAAGAATGATGTTACAGGTGTGTGGGATGAGTTTTGTGCAGCATGGCCCAGGTTGTAATGTAACAGCACTGACATACATCGCAGGGCTCATATGCACCACATTAATATTCATAAATAGAAAACATTTAGTTATTTTTCATTCATTTGTGAGATTTAAAAATAGATTTAAAAAAAAGAAATAAACATGCATCATTTCCATTACCCCAGCATGATGTCCAAATTGTTGCTGTGTTACTTAAAAAAAGAATTGCCAAAAGAAATAAAGTTCACAGTGATAAACTGCAACAGCTGGTAATTGTAACAACCATCCTGTAGTGTGCTAATGTGCTAAAGTCACATAAGCAATGATAAAAAGTAGCATTTAACAGACTTTTTCTTTTCTCTGAATAAGATGGTTGCATTAGGTGTCAAATCTGTGCCAAATCAAATATGGTGACCGATGGAGAAATAAGGGAGCAGATGGGAGTACTCCTGTTGTGGGTCTAATTTCTCCCGCCTCTGTTATCATGTTCAGAGTTAGCTGCTTTCCTGCCATTTGTAGTTTTTAAATTTTTTTTAGTTTTGCTTAGGTCTAACTATCTCCACCGGTGCCTTCTTTGGTTTCTTGGCCACTAAAGGCTCGCCTATTTTTTAATTTTAAACCCATATCTGTGTCTTGCATCATTCCATCTGCCATTTGTAGCTTCGTAAGAAGCGTCTGCTAAACGAGCTGCTAAAGTTACAGTTAACTGAATTATGCCGTTCTCTGATAGCAGCAATTCTGGGAGTGTATTAGCACAAGGCTGGCTGCGACATACTCGGTATAATTCGGTTATTATCATCATAAATGGCAGGTTTGAGCCAGAACAGCGCGGCTGCGATTGATTCATCACACAGAGAGTTTAGAGCCACTACATTTGCGTTGTTTTCTATTCTGATTTTAATCTATATGGATTTAAGAACGCAGCCGTGCCAACTATACTTCTAACAGCAAAAAGACTTCAATCCAAAAGCAATCATGACAAAAAGCATCAAAAGAAAAACTTCGTCTCCTCTTTCCTCCCCTCTCCGCCTCTCCGCCTGCTGCCTCCTCCTTTTATTCCTGACAATCTTATTTGCTCCTTTGACACGAGTCATCTGGGCCTGTCAGAGCTGTGGCATAAATCAGTTTTGGTCTGAAATGGATTTCTCAGTAAGAATTGAAAGAAAAACATAATAAAATGCAGTTCTGTAAACTCTCCCTCTACTGCTTGGAGGTCAAACCTTTCCTGCCTCCCCTCCTCCTTTACAGCCGTGCCCTGCCTCCACTCTCTGATAATCCCATCACATTTAAGAGCGCCGTCCAGCCTCTTGCACTCCTTTTGTTTTACACCTCCCTCCATTTGAGCCTGTCCATCACCGTCTGCTGATTCACCCCTTCCCCCTTCCTCTAAATGCCCTATCTATAAGGTAGGAGGTAATTCAGAGGAGACGGTACAGTGTGAGAGGTACAGTAGAGGGAGTGCCAGCCATACACCCAACAGCAATGCCACGCCATCTGCAGCTCTGGCACGTTCTCACATTTCTGCTGTGGCCGTCCCTTTAATGGCAGACATAACCACACAGAGGGAGGAAAAAAACAAACAAAAAAACCTCACCCCATCCCTCCCATTTCTCCTCTTACTCCTCATCATCATCCCCCTCTATATAGTACAAGTGCACTGTCTGAATATCACATTTCTCCTGTCCAAAGCTCCGAGCAAGTCTTCTTCCATTCCCAGCCTCGTATTAACCCCTCTATCCTCTCGTTTCCTCCTGGCTTCATCTCATGCACTCCATCAAGTCCCCTGGTGACGGAGCTGGCAGTAGATGAAAGGGAGGAGTTTTCTCTTCTATTCCGCTTTTGTAAGCAGGCACTGGTTCTTCTCTGGCAGCGTGTTAGAGTGGACTGGTAAAAATCACTCCGTCTGTGGTGTTACACATCGCTGACGTTATGCGAGTGCGGCCCCAAACAGCCCCCATCTGAAGCATGACTGGGCTCAGAGGCTGAGATGTGTTGAGGAAGTGGAGAAAGAACAATCTGTCTTATGACTGCAGCGAAACACAGGCAGCGATTTTTATTTTTGGTCCAGTGGTAACAGATGTTGATGTCACCAGCAGGCTCATTAAAGGCTCGTTAAATTTAATATGAGGTCTGTAATTGCATGTCATGGTTCAAAAGTTCATTTATGGCCACAGTCGGATGTCCCCGAGGCAGGACACATGCTAATACATTTGTCTTTATCAAGCACATTGTAACAAAAAACAACAGTGTAACTGTGTAACGTAGTAACCGCACTTTTCCCCTTCGAGTGTTTGCGAATACTTCGGCTTGATGTTTTACTTTTTTTGGTTTCTATTGGTTCATCATAAATAGGCAGGCAGAAAAATTAGCTAATAAAAAACATCTACCTACTCAAATGGGAGAAAATAAAGCAGGCGGCTGAAAGGCTGAAAGGCCAGCTGGACTCTCAATGAATGCTCATGTTTCTGCCTGTTTTCTGAATAATATCTAACGCCTTCACTATTTTAACACTGTAGTTGTTGCTGCTACCAGGCTGGACCCCACTTATCTTTCAGAAATGTCTCAATTCTTCATGGCACAGATTCAACAAGGTGCTGGAAACATTCCTGAGATTTTTGGTCAATATTTATGTGACACATCCCAAAGTTGCTCTATTGGATTGAGATCTGGTGACTCACTGTCATGATGAAGAAGCCAGTTTGAGATGATTTGACTTTTGTGACACGGTGTGTTTTCCTGCTGTCAGAAGACGACTGCACGGTGATCATAGAGAGATGAACAAGGTAAGCAACAAGTGACTGTATGGCTGTTATAGTGATGCCAAAAGCATCCAAACAGTGCACTTACCAGCTTATGGTCAACTGCATCACATTAAAGTAAAGTACTTTACAGTCCAGTGGTGGTCCACAGGTAGCCACGCGCTAGACATTAAACAGCTGGTTAGTCACAGCTGAAAAGCAGAGCAACCACAGTGATAGAGAGGAAGTCAGCAACACCAGCAAGGACCTAAGAAGCAACCGAGCAAGACTTGGATTACTGCCAGTGGGACTTTTCCCTGTCAATCCGCAGTTAAACGTTATATCTTGCGAACTGTGACATGAACACAGCACGGTGGTATTTCATCCTCACACTCGAGGCATGACTGAACCGCTGGAGTCCTCCCCTAAATGATAAATGCTAGTGCTGAATGTGTGCACAGTCTCCACCCTTTCCTCTGGAAATTCACCATTTTAGTTTCAACTGCTGCAGCAATTTCAATCTGTAAATCCTGTGCTTGTTGATGTGAAGGTGCCTGTAGAGAATAACAGACGAAACCTGAACTCTGATGTGCACCAGTGTGTGCAAAAGTAATGATGGAGAGCAAGTCTTTGCCAAACTACTCTCACCACCAGGAGGGCTTATAAAGTGCTTGAAGTGTTGATGCAACCAAGTAGTAAAGAAAAAACAATCAATTACTGCGCAGATTAAATCTCAGTTTTAATGAACTCAGATTAGTTTTCCACTTCACAAGAACGTTGTTTAGATCCTCAGGAGGATTTAAATCCTCACAGACAGACACACCCCATCCAGGTCTTTGCAGGTATGTTGATTCGTGTCTTTTAATTCTCTGTAAAATGCTCGGCAACATTTACACTGAAACCGAAATTAACGTGTTTTACAAGCCAAAGAAGTTGGTATCCAGGAGGGAGTTCAGGTTTGTTTTTAGTAACAAATCTCCTTCATTGCTAAATGATAAATAACGCAATCAAAATGACGCTGGACTCAAGTTACTTTGCTTGGCATCAAATGAGAAATGTGTCATTATGTTTGCTCTTCTCTTCCCAAGCGTTGACATTTTGTCACATTTTCACAAGGAATGGGGAGTGTGGGAGTTAGCTGAACCCTCCCTTCCCGCCTGTTTTTCAGGGACAAATCAAATGTGTGTGTCTAACCTTACTGCACAAGGAGCTTACTTCTGATTGGATGAGTTTCAATACGGTTAATCATAGTTTTTCTGCTCGTGCATTACTTTTATTTAGTTATCGTCAGAAAAAAATCTGTGAACAGATTATTGGTCCTCCCTCCTTCTGTGTCATTTCATGTGTGTTGTGCTGCTCTTCTTGTGGCTCCGTATGTATTTTCTTTCTCCTGTGATTATTTATGCTGTCTGTGGCTGCTTTCTTAATACCGGCTCTGCTTGGACTGAGCTATTCTGTATATTTTTTAATTTCGCTTGCAAATCAAGTAGTTTACAAAGTATTATTATTTCTTTTTACTGAAATGAATCAGCTCTACAGTGTTAGCTGGTAGATAGACCAGTTTGTAGCACTTTTATACTCCGGGTGAGCACTCAAAGTGCTCTGTACTACAAACCTCACTCATAAAAGCAATTATCTATGTCTAAGTGCTTTCTATCTGCATTCACACTCCAAAGAAAGCATCAGGAGCAAATTGAGGTTTAGTGTCTTGTCCAAGGATACTTTGGCATGCAGACTTGGAGCAGGCAGATATTGAACCACCAACTTTCCAATTAGCTGGCGACCTTAGCCACAGCCACCCCCAACACTAACTTTGCGCTTATATCCTCTTAAAGTTATATTAAATATGAGTTATTTCCTTCTATAAAGGAAATTATAACTTAACCACGTTTATTTGGTTTGGCTGGCCAGCAGAGCAGGCCTTCACAAAAACACTTAGTGTGCTTGCTGTCCTATCAGCAAATATCTTCTGAGGAATAAAGTTTCCAGTACAACAACAACAACAACAACAATAATAATAATGATAATAATAATAATAATAATACTAATTTCTTGCCTGTTCTGTTGAAAAACAGTTTGTTTTCCTTCCTTTAACATTTTTTTAATGTGACGAGTGGGTGGAAATTTCTGGATCTTCAACACAGCAAGCGAAGTGGCTGTGAGCCGCAGCAGTTGAATAAAAAGGTGGCCGGTGTTATGAAACAAACAATTTCACTTGTCCCCTCCTGCTGCGTTCCTCCCAAGGCTGTGACTTATGACTCACTCTCAGATCGAGCCAGTCAGGAGGAACAAAGGGAGATTTCAGGCAGAGATCTGAGAGCGAGCAGGAGTTAATGAAAAGTCAGGCCGAGCTCTCTCACAACAGGATCAGACCATAACGCTCCCTGTTTTGTTCTCTGTGCACTTACATGTGGACATTTGGACTGATTTAAAAATGACTAGAGCTTCTAAACTGCAGCCGCTTTTAGAAAACTGCTGTTCCTGCTGTCAGAAGTGCCCCTACGTGATCGATATCAGGAAAAAAAGAAAAAAGAGCAAACAAACTGCAGTCACATCTGTTATTTCTGTATGTGCCTCACAGTGTTTGTGGTGGGTGGATAGATGGATGGATGGATGGATGGATGGATGGATGGATGGATGGCTGAGGCGGGCTGGCAGGCAGTCTGCCTCTGGCCAGCATGCTGCACCACTGTAAACTGTGACAGACACAGACGTTGGTGGAGGAAGTAGTGTAACCAATTTAGATACGGCCCTACAGGGATACACAGACTTTGGGTCTCCTTAACAAGGCCAGCAAATAGGACATTTGTCATCAGAATCAGGTGATCTTACTCTTGGCGCCGATATTTCTCTAAAGCACATTCATTATCCCCCCCTTTCCCCTTGTTTTGTCTACTTAAATCTTTACACCAGGTAGGAACAAACACTAAAATAAAAAGACGTTTTTTTCCTGCCATTTTAAGCCTGATTAATTGTATTACAGCAGATTTGGCCATATTATTAGATAATATGTTAGGTCCTAGATCATTATTAGATAATTATTATGGGATAATCTTTTTACACATGTAAATAAGTTTTATACCTTTTAAAATAAAAAAATCTCTACAAATACACAACATTTTATCTAAATTTATAATAACTGGGTTTTTTTTATCATCCGGTAAAAATACAGAAAAAATCTATGTTTTTACTGAATGGTATAAATTTTGTATTTTAAAAATAGAAATGTGTTGTCCTTTAAAAATACTGATTTTTTTGTGTTTTAATTCCAGAACTACAGTTAATAGTTACAGTTTTTACTGCATTTTTGTGAATCCTCACAAATGAGGTGCTTAAAACCAGAGAATATTTAAGTTGAGTCGGGCAGCTCTGATCTTTCCTGCTCCGTCTTCATCCCTCTTGGTGATATGGGTTTTTCTATTTTTCATCACTTCTGTTTTTCCACACTTTGAAAACCACTTTGAAAAAGGCAGGAAGAGTTGCAGCAGGGCCCCCGCAGAGCACGGCAGAAATGATTTTGTCAGATATGAAGGCATGAAAGGAGTAAATGGGGTGAAGGTGGTTTGCAAAGTGGCTTGCAGATAGACAGCAACTTGGGGAATGTTAAAACAGCAAGATTAAATAGTGCATCCTGCGTGAGATTTACTAGCTGAATACTTACTAAGTATCAGCTGATGTGCGGGGACTGCAGCCGAGAGTGACTTCTAACACTGTGACGGGCTTCATGGTCGGTGTGAAGTTCATTTTAACTGTTATAAACAGCTGGGTAGTTTAATCCATGAGAATATGTCACGTTTCATTAAGGATCAACCACAATCATGTTTCCTTTGGAATATATTCATTTTAAAGTATCTTTAGATGTCGAATGAAGGCAGTGGAATAACATTTCCCCGTGAAATATACTTTAATTCAGAGCTTGAGCAAATTTATTTATTCCCTTTACTTTCATGGAAAAAATATCATGGCAACAGGAAATGTTTACCCTCATCACATCAAAGCTAAGGACTTAAAAAAGACACACATATCAATTCATGAATGTACACACGCACACACAAATACACCAACGCATTCAGCGCAGTAAGATTCAGCAATGTCAGCAACGGCTACAGCAAGAACACACACACACACACACACACACACACACACACACACACACACACACACACACACACACACACACACACACCTTACCAGCTGCAGTTCTTCAGGCCTGTGCAGCAGAGACAAACCCACACACGCTTGTGTACATGCACGAACACCCGGTACATACACTCACACACAAATGCTGATACGCAATCACTCGCACACGTGTGACTGGCTCCACTTGCTTGTTGCTCTCCTGTCATACGTCAGAACCAAAGACAGCCGGCCAATCAAATGACAGCTCCTCACTTATAACCACGGTGACCACTGTCTGCCCAGCAAAACTCTGGGTAACCAGGTAGAAGTGCCTTTTTTTCACTCAATAAGTGAGTCATAATTTAAGTCATGTTTAGGTGCTTTTGTCTTTTTAAAGCTGAGAACTGACTTTCACATTTTCTGAAGGCTTTTACACAAACAACAAGGAGGCCGGAATAAGAATAATTACACAGAGATTACTACTGACCGCTGCTATTGGATCTGTATTGCTGTTTTGTTTATCTCATTTTCAGTTTTTCAGAAAACAAATAACAAATTAGTCTCATTAACAACCTGTGTAACCAAAGATTGATATCACACAAATACTACTACTACACATCACTGAGTCATGATGCTGCACTCTTCCTTCCCTGCAAACTTCAACATCATCTCCCTCGTTAAACCTGGGCACAGAGCGAAGATAAAAACTGAACCGCAGACGGACATGTTTATGTTGTTTCTACAAAGAATAGAGGTTGGGTCACTTACAAAGTGAGAAATATAAAGTGGATTATTGCAGAGAAGCCATCGAATGCCCTGCGACAGACTGGCAACCTGTCCAGCTAACAGCCCGCAATCCTGAATTGGATAAGCAGATGGGAATGGATGGATGGATTACATTAAATAAGTCTTATTACTCTGTTAAGCATTGGTGATACTAAATAGGCTGTAGGTGTGAACGCTTGTCGACCTATCCAGAATATACCCCACCTTTTGACCTATGACAGCTGGAATAGGCTCTCCCAGAACCCTGAATTAGATAACCTGAAAAACCGGATGGATGGATGTATTGACATTCTTTCTACCAGGAAACTTTGTAAATTTGTGTTTTGTTGTACTCTAATCAATAAAGATATTGTAGAAAATAATTCTTGAACTAAAAAGTTCTCTTAATAGATTCTAAGAGGATGTCTAGGCGATGTTGAAGGTGTATCTTGAAACTGAGTCATGGTTCAGTTTGGAACTATTTTTCCAAACAGGACCAGACTTAAAGAAAAGACGGCGAGCCCACACGTATTAAACAGGTTCCTTGCCATAAATACCTGCACTACAGATACACTTCCACATACAGCCTTTCTCTGCTGTAAATAGATTTTCGAAGGGAGATTAATCCACATCTTAACATTTAATCTTAGCTGGAAAAAGATAATGCCCAGGTTATTGCTCATCTTCAGGACGCAGAAGCAGAACCAAGTAACAGACGAAAGGCAGGAAGTATTCTAGAGATTTCTTCTTTCCAGCATTACTGAGGTTTTGTGTTAAATTCTGGGTTGGTGAATGTGGCGTGGCATAATATAGAGCATATATCTTCAGTTATATCATCATGACTGCAGATATCAGCAGGAAAATGAAAGTAAATGTATTTTATAGCCTAATCGATCCATACGCACATCATGATGCACCTTATTGGAGTAAGTGGCTTACTACAGAGTGTGCACTGTTGTCAGCACTTTAAACTGATTAAACCATGGCATGCTCCCCTTTTTTCATAGGCACTCTTTTTTTCTTTTTCTTTTCTTTTAAATAAACATGCACAGTAAGCAATGAGTGTCTGAGATCTCAGTTTATCGATTCATCCTATAGGAGGCCGTGAAAGAGTGAACAAGGGGTGATTACAGGCAGTGATGGCACAGCGAGGTTGTGGTGGCATGTCTTTGTGGTACAAGCCTGTGAGTGCGCATGTGCACACACACACACACACACACACACACACACACACACACACACACACACACACACACACACACACACACAGCAGTGACGGGAATGGGAGTAGTGTTATTACAACAACAACAGGGAAAAGACCCAGTGATGGTTGCCATGGTAAATATGGCCTCCTGTCACCTGCTACCACTCTTCCTCCTCATCCTCTTCCCTCGTTTTTGTTCTCTCTGCTATTTGTACCTTTTTCCTTTTTCTCACCACATCTCCTGTTTCCTCTTAATTCTCATTTTGCCCTTCCTTCCTTCCTTCCTTCGTTTCTTCCTTTATTCGTTTGTTCTCCCTCCCCCTCTTCTCAGTCCCTCCCCCATCCTTCCCTTCATGCCACAGTGGCCTTCCTACAGGCTCCAGACAGGCCCTGAACGACAAGCAGAACAAGCGACCTTCAGTGCATCATGGCATGTGTAGCGGGCAGCGCCTGGGACAGCAGCGAGACACACCAGCACAGCAGTCCAGAATCACAGGTGAAAGGTGAGTTATAGGTGATTTGATATAACTGCTGTAGTGCCTTTGTGCAACATTAATCACTATCATCATAAATCCCTCTAAATGTGACCATTTATCACAATCTTCTGTTCACACTGAATACCAGAGTCACAGTTTTTCCAACAAAAGCCTGGCTATAAGCTGATAATTCATGTGTTCATTCAGTTTCCATTGTTGTAACACACTGCTTTGCTTTTATTCACATCCAAGTACCCAAGATAATCAGTAACAGTTATCACTGAGGTTCACTGGTAATCTTATAGCATATAACTGTGACTATGTCTGTCTCACTATATATGACTATAAGCGCCTAAAAGAACAAACAAGTAAGTTTGTCACAGTGTCCATGTACTGACAATAGCCATAATATTTAAACATGAAGTACCAATAATAAACATGCTATACAACACAAAGCAATGTGTTATTTTTTATGTGTGTAATGTGTTTAATTCAGTAGATAATGAATTGCTGCTGAACAAGATTATTGGTTATGGACCTTACAATGTTAACCGAATTATAATCCACCTTGTAAGTCAAACTATGTCTATGCAGATGATCGTAAATCAGATTTTTTTAGCTAACAAAGGGATCCCACAGGGTTTTGGGATAAATTTTGTTTTTTATTTTATTAGTTTTATTCTACTTTTTATAAATGACTTTGGTAGAGACAATACTGCAAAACTACATCTTTATGCTGATGATACTGTCATTTACACACATGCTCCCTCTGTAAGACAGACAGTGCAACCTCAGACTGCAACTTCACCCATTTCAGTCTGTATATGTAAACTATAAAGTTTTTGTCTTCTGAAAAACTCACCAACAAGGTTTTGATGGTTTATAGTACTGTTACATCAAAGAGTTCATGCAAACACATGTTTGTATATATGTACAGATGACAAGTTCAATGTAGCTGAGAGTGAAGATTGGTTTTACTTTGTTTATATGAAAAATCTTGTGAAAGATACTTTTCTGCTTGAGATCGACAATGGTGATACAATGCATATACACATACACACCTTTTCAGCTTTGAGTCTTGATTCAGTGCAACTCTACACTTTATTACAGGCACAAACTCTGACTCACAGCTGCTTTCTTTGTGATTTGATGTGCTAGCCATCACTAACCACTGTTGGATAACAGCACTGGTATTTTCAGTCTATTTTCAGTTAACCTTTGCACCTCTCTCTGTCCCAGAACCAGCTGCACACCTCTAAGTGCTTGCTTTGGGGAATTCTAAGAAATCTGATAAACAAAATTTTCACACCATTAAGCTTGGAAATGGAATCTAAAATTAAACATGCTCATGTGGAAAACCAAGGACATCCTGTGATTGAGTAACTTGTATTCATATTCAGAACCACCCTTAGCAGCAAAGTCATATAGAAAACTATTTCATCACTCTTACACCATTTACAGTTTCTCTGAACATTACACGGTCTTACTGTGGAGAGAATTTTTTGGGATGTCTGCTTGTCGGAAGATTTTGGCATTGTGTTAACACACAAATGAGTGCTCCAGACCAGCAAACTGCCCAAACCTCTGCTTTTATAGTGATGCTCACACTTACTGACGATCAGTTAATCAAATGCAGAAAAACTGTGAATTTTCTTGTGAAAACTTTTTACCTTTTTTTTTCAAAGGACTGTATCTATTATTGAATTTAAAAGCATCATAAGGAATGCAGGATAGGAAATGTGGATGATTTTCTTGAGAGGCCACTAGCATGTTTTGTTGTGGGTAATTGTATACTGTATACATAATAATGCTGTGGCTCCTGTATTTTATGTTGTAGTTGTTAAGTTTTTAATATGTTTTGAGTTTATGACTTCTACCTTGTTCAAGTCTCCCTTGAAAACGTCAGTCTCAGTGGGGCTTTCTGATTAAATTATGGTAAATACACAACTAATATTTTAAGTAATTGTGCAAATGTGTGTCTTGTTTTTGTTTTTTTTGTTTTGGACAGTTATAATTACACTCTTACCACCTCTGTGTACTTGTTTTTTTCAGTACAATTAATTTTTCTTACAGGTACACATGTAAAAATAAACAACCCACGTGAAAGGCTGTTTGAGAGCATGTAACTGGCAGAGAGGTGAACTATTTTAGCCCACACGGTGAAATTTCTCTGGCTGGCAAATGACCTCACCGGAATAAATAAACGCACCAATGGTCAAACAGCGTGCAGCCACTTTTGTATGTGCAATTAAAAAACGTACAAACAAACACCGTCCATGCTCCATTTCAGCACCAGTGTTGTTTCGCCCGCCTCTGCTGATCCCAGCACCTGGAGACACAACTGCACCCCGGAGCTTGTGTGAACCCGGTGAACCGGAACCAATAATGGTGTCAGCACTACTTGGAGAATAGTAGGGGTCTGGGTGTTTCTGAGTTTTAGTGTGTTTGTGGTCGTGTCACCTGTCAGGCTGTCGTAGCACTCGATCTCGGTGCTCTCCACGGCTCTCCTCTGCTCCTCGGTCAGCTTGGCCGCGGCTTGGCTGAGCAGGTTGACCTCGGAGCCCGTAGTGCCGTCCACGACATGAACCCCTTTGAGCTGCAGCAGCGCCCGGTGGTACTTGCCTATCGCTTCCCGGAACTTCTTCTCCTTGTAGCAGCGATGGCCCTCCGCCTTGAACTCGATGGCTTTCTGGATCTTCGAGTCCATCTCCATTTCAGCTGAGCCGGCTCGATACCCCCCTCCTCCGTCTCCTCCGGCGGCCGCTGCCAGGCTCCGACCGCCGGTCTCCGGGTAGCTTTTCAGGCTCTTTATCTGGTGCTGTTTGGCTTCCATGTCTCTCAGTGAAAGCGGCTGGAGCGGGCCATGGTGCTCGGACACGAAGGTGTGCTTTGTTGGGGAGGACCGGAGCAGCGTGCTGTGCATAAAGGATGCAGGACGGAGCGGCGAAGGAGGCAGGGCAGGCGGCGGCACCGGAGACACGACGAGCCGAGGGAAAAATGGGCTTTCAGGCGCGTCTGCCGTGTGCAGCACTTACAGAAAAAAACGAGAAATAACCCGGAGAACGTCAGCAGATACAGAAAAAAGACGCATTACATCACCAGAGCTGGCAGAAACATCCTGAATCTCTCCTAGCGTCGACCACAAACCATCCCTCGCTGCTGGAGCTCTCGCGGAAGGATGCTCGGGTGGATTTGTATGGTAGCAACCTCAGAGGCACGCGCAGCTTCAGCACCACAGATAGCGCACACACGACAGCCCCTACCGCGCAGCATTGTGGGAAAAAAAGAGAAGTCGTGAGGCGTTGCTGCAGTTCGGATTTTACATGGAGAAAAATGGAGAAGAAAGAAAAAAGAGAAAATGTGGAAATATTCAGACATAATCGATTATTTCTTAGTGTGATGTGGCACATTAAAATCAACCATAACAACTGCATGAACCGCAAAGTAGATGCTTTTATCAGTCAGTAATAAACAACAACTTATTTGCATGTTTATTTATTTTAAACACTATTCGGCAAAATATTTAAAAAGATAGCCTTATAAACTATCTACTCTTAGGCCCGAGGCTCGTTCTTCAAGGGTCAATTAATAATACGATTGGAAGTGATCAGTCCTCACAATAAAATCCAGCTTTTACTATAACTATTGTTCCTGTAATCGTTTCAGGACCAAGCGGAGCGCCTGATGACTTCAGCTGATAAGGTTTTCAAGGAGATGGAGACGAACGGCAGGAGGCTGAGGGAGAAAGAGGGAGAGAGCGACCTCAAGGGGACAAAGTGTCAATTACACTTAGTTTGATGTGACGTGTGGTTAACCTAGAAGTCAGCAGTCAGCCTCAGAGGCATGTCTGCAAGAGTAAGTAAAAAAAAAAACCCCCACACACCATCTTCTCCACAGAGCAGGAGTAAGCATCCACAGCACACCCTGTAGCGCTCCTCGAACTCCTGCTTATTGGAAAGAAGGGCAGCACCTGAGGCACGACAGCTCTCACGGTTGCCAAACAATCAAGTTTATTACAGTTAACTAAAGATAAAATGAGTGTTCTGTTTGTGTTGTAATAACTGACAAACAATTCACACTTCACTTTTATTAAACCAAGACGCTCACTTTTATGTAGTTTCACTTCACGAGGTACATCTATTCAATGACTCATTAGTACAAATATCTAATCAGTGAATCAGGTAGCAGCAACTCATAGCATTTAGGCATGTAGACATGGTCCAGATGACCTGCTGAAGTTCAAGCTGAGCATCAGAATGAGGAAAAAAGGTCTGACAACAACAACCACGCCACATTCAACTGACTTTGAACGTGGCGTTGTTGCTATCAGAAGTCAGAGGAAAATAGCCAGGCTACTTTTTAGACCAGGAAACATTTCCTAGTCTAAGGAGTTGTAATTTTTGCTGCGACATTCCGACGGTAGAGTGAGAATTTCGATCCTTCCTGCCAGGTATCGATGGTTCAGGCTGCTGCCGGTGTAATGGTGTGGGGGATATTTGTTTTGGCACATTTTGGTCCCCTTAGTACCAACTGAGCATAATTTAATGCTGCAACCTACTTGAGTATTCTAGCTGACCATGTCCATCCCTTTATAACCACAGTGCACCATCTTCTGATGGCTGCTTGTCACATACTGACGGCTCCAGTTAAAGGCAATTTTATTTCAAACATTTTTAACAAGACACGGTGTGCAGTATCCTCCCTGTATCAGTGTCTAAAACATTCATCTGTGTTTTTTCCACAGTGTCACAGCAGATCACACTTTCATTGGCTGCCTGTAAATCTTTACAAGTGGTTAGAAGTTATTTGATTGATAGTCTAAACTACCAGAACGAACAACAATGAAGTAAATAAAAATCAGGAGAGAAAATTGCTGCTAAAGATTTAAAATGAAGAAGTCTAATATTTATCTTGCTCTAATTTTAAATGTTATATGCTCAACTTCACCATTTTTAATATGTAAAATATGTATGTATGGATCAGTGGAAACATCATCGGTTTCCCAAACAGACCAGCAGCTGGCTAATCAGCTTATATTCAGTGAAGTTGAACCCTTTTCTTGCTGTATGTCCTTTTGAGGAGCGGATGCTTACTTTGATGAAAACACCTTCAATAACTGAGACCACATCCTCGGAAACGATGAGCGAAGTGAGATGAGGATGTATGAACTGGTGCTGCGGTAGATCCCCATGTACTAACGAGAAGTGAACGAACAAAACACGGTGTGTTTTCCAGATATTAATTCTTTAAACACAGGGAAAAAAATCCTAAGCATTTTAAAATATTTACAATGTAACGAAGATCTGGCATGAAGTCTGACAGACAAAAACTGTACATCAGGAGTAATGAGCAACACTGGTTTGAGTGGACTACATCGAGCTGGGCCCGATGGCATCGCTGAATTCCTTTTGTAAGGATACGTCATGATACAAGAACGTCCACATAGAAAAATATGTGTGTGTGAAGTCTAACAAATCTATACATTGCATAAAAACAACAGAAATATTCTAGTGAGTCGGCTTTCAAGTAGGTGGTTATAGAAAACGTTCAGTACTACGATAGAAAAGGTGCCTTTAGTTCGAAGGTGTCAACTTCTACTCCACAAAGCACAGAAGAGGAGGAGGAGGTGCATTGCTTTCCAAAGATTCAAGTGTTCATCGAGGTTGTTCTGTTTAATAGTTTGAATTTTTTCCTTTCCCCTCTCACAAGTTCGGGGTCTGAGTTCAGAAGCTTGTTATCGACACTTTTCATACTTTGAAAAGGAGGTAATTCTTAGGTGAAGGTTAGAAGATTAACTTTAACTTATCATCTCCTTACTAGTCTGACTGCTGTCCTGTGTATTCAACTTAAAAATAAAAAAAATAATAAAACAAAACAAAAATCTGTACATTTTACATGTTCAGGCAAATATCAATAAAACACTTACATAATTATTCTTGGAGAAACAACATTATCTACAGCCTCACTATTCATTCAGGGGCATTCAGGGAGTGTAGACAGCAGCAGCATCCTCGTATGGGGTGTGGTGGGGGTAGCGTATGTCAAGCTCATGCTTTAAGCTAACAAATGCAGACCATAAATCCTTAAATAATAGGTTTGGACACTAAACGGTAAACATTTTTCCAATGGCAGCAAGAATAATGAGTTTAATGTAAATGATAATCTTTGTCATTTATCCAAACACAAAAACAAAACAAAAAATATTGCAGCAAGATAAATCCTAAAAGTTGGCAATACAAACTTTAAAAAGAGTGTAAAGAAATAGTATTTTTTGGGTGGTGGTGGGGTGAGTGCGTTAGGTTCTCTTACTGCCCAGTCTCTTGAAAACACTGATAGCTTTAACGTCCATCTGGGCCCCCGCGGACTCTCCTCCCATTCCAGCTCCTCCGGTGCTGCTGCTCACCTTGGAGCTTGCTACAGTCGTCCTCTCCTGGGCTCGGGATCTGGTGCTGGTCACTCTGTTGTCCTGTGTGTCAGCGGGTGTCTGCGACACACTGGTGTTTGAGTGTGTTGCGGGGGGCTTGCCCAGTCTCTGAAGAACACTAAGCTTAGCAGGGGGGAGACCATTCGGGGAAGGTGAGGAGGAGGTGGGTGTATCAGAGGGAGGTAGTTTGAATTTGCCGCCGAGGCGCCGCAGGGTGATGGGGGGCGCTTTTATCGCAGACTCTTTCTTCTGGAGAGAAGGAGGTTTCTTGAGGACGCCAGCATACTGGAGGACAGAGCCTTCTCCATCGCTGTCGTCCTCGTTTTCACCTGCGTTTCCAGCTCTCTGCTCGTCTGCAGCTTCTTCCCCTCTGTCGAGGCGGCTGAACACGCCGGTCGGCTGCAAAAATATGAGCGCTATGAGCTCAGAACTCATCTTTAAGATGCAGAACGCTGTTAATGTACATCGACAGGTCTCACCTTGTTACCGCCTGTTGTCGTATCCGCCTTCGATTCAGCTCCGAGTCTCGCAAACACAGACGTGCGTTTCAAACCTTCATGAAGAGAAGAGCAAATAAGCAAAATAAATATTTTTTTCCAACAAAACTAATCAGCAAAAAAGTAAAGAAGCTCTGCAACATACAGATTACAGTGGAAGAGAGAAGGTGAAGAAATATTTGTCAGTACCACCGCTCTGTAGTTGTTCTTTAAAGTCTGTTAGTTTACCTTTGCTCAGTTTCTGTTATTCTGCCATGAATTTGTATTGAGCGTTGTTATAGTCGGTGTATGACTTATTCGATTGTGCAAAATGTAGCCTATGTGCTTCTGAATGTTTACACAAAATATTAAAAATTACATGTTGGAAATTTTGACAGTATTCTCCATACATGTAATATGTTGAGAATTTTTGCTTTTATTTTGAAAACTCTAACTAAAGTCACACTGATTAGACTGAAACAAACATTTGATTTGTTTTTTTCTTGCCTACAACAATGTAAATGTAAATTTTAACAGTATTTGTATCTGCCTAGAAAAATATTTTGATCAACTCCTGTTGTTTTAAGTCAGCTAAAAAAAACCTCTTTTACTTTAATTGCTAACATGACAAACCAGTTAAAGCTGGGATAGGCAGTAGACACTGGCAAACATCCCAAGTTAACTTAAGTGGTGTGAAAGGAAACAATAGACTTCTTCTGTTTTCAGACTCTGAAGCCTTTCTTTGAAAGGGCGTTCCTGTTGGCTGTGTGGCCATATCGCTTCAGGTGGTGGAAAGCTTGATTCAGTGGTGGTAAATCCCACAGGAAGCATTTGCAACAACTGTAAACGCCGCAAAGTAACTGAACCAGACAAAAAAGCTGCCTCAAAAAAGGCATTGAAACGTGTGCCAACACTGACCTGGTCTTGTCACAGAAAGGAGTTACACCCAATTGCTAATAATTACTCTATCTGGAGTACACCATTCTTCTAAGCTGCAAACTTGATTTTCCGGTGAGTTCAATGGGCTGCGGTGGTTTGTTAGATTGTGTCGGTACATTTATCATGAAAGCATGATTTTCACTGCAGCTTTTACAGGTATAAAAGTGACATTTCCTTCATAAATTTAGAGAAAATGTCTTGAAGCTGAATGACTGATGTGTAACACAATCCAAATGCAAGCTCATGCCAGGGAGGAAAAATCAGAAGAGCAAAAAGAAGTAAAATTTGGTTAATGTGAGACAAACGGGGGGAAAAAAAGAAGTGTGAGGGGGAATTTTATTGGCAGAATGAGCAGGATTAGTAAAAACAAGGGCAGACGGTGAGGGTCAAACAGACTCTGATCATCAGCACCTGATCAATAGTTGTAATTTTTAGGAGGGAGACTCATTAGAGCTTCAGGTTTGATTAGTTGTTGTGAGTAACGCGTTAGTTAGGCGAGCTGTTGGTGAGGCCACCTCATCAGGCCTACCTTTCTTGGCCTGCTGGGCCAGGATTCGGCGTGTGCGAGGAGTGGTGCCCTTGGGCATGTTGATGATGTACTTGCCTTCCATCTCAGCTGTTACGCGGCGACGCTTCACTACAGGCAGACCGTTCCCCTCGTCAGCTGGTTGGCGTATAACTGACAACAAATTGTGGAGCACATAAGGAACAAACATGAGTAAAAAGAGGGCTTTCCTGGCTTCAGGGAAACAGGAAACAGGGGACGGATGGGGTGAAACACAAACATACGTTTATTTAATCTACCTGCTTTGTTACTCTTGTTTGCTTGCGTGTTGGACACTGTGACGGAGAGGCGGTTGTCAGGCCGGCGGGCTGGCGTGGCTGGTGGAGAGTCATGGCTCAAAGCATTGGCTATCATGCGTGTCGCAGCTGAGGAACAAAATAAAAGATTGTTACAATCTTACTTCTTAAGTCTATACGCTTTATTTTGTACCAAAGAGGTGAAAGACGGATGGGATTCACACTTTCACAAAACAAGAGTAACCAGAAAAATGTTCAGAGGGAGATGAATACTAATTTAAGAAAATCTTAATAAATGAGGCGCCGCGTATGGATGCCCTGGTGCTTCAGTGCGTTACTTCTGTTTTGTTTTTGTGCATAACTTCTGTGTCTGGGCACTCCTCTGGATATTCTTACACCAGAGAAGAGCTTCTTAACTACAGGACTACAACACCTGTGGATTTACTTCCAATATTTGTCGCATCTGCGGCAGATTTACTGCAGACTCTGATCAGGAAAGTGAGACGCTGAAAGAGAGGAAAGCGAGCCGGCGCACTCGTGCGTCTGAGGAGACGTGGACTGCGAACTGCTCTTCCTGGGATCTTCCTTTCCAATGTACGCTCACTCAGCAATAAGATAGACGAGCTGGCCCTGATGAGAAGCATGAACAGAGACTTTGCCTCCTCCTGTGTCTTATGTTTTACGGAGTCGTGGCTCTGCGAGGACATCCCGGACTGCGCGCTCAAGCTGGAGGGCTTTCATCTGCTGCGCGCGGACCGGCAGGCCTCTCTCTCTGGTAAGACCAAAGGTGGAGGTGTCTGCTTCTACATTAATAGTGGCTGGTGCACAGATGTAACAGTGATTGCTCAGCACTGCTCTTCCTCTCTGGAATACCTTTTTATTCACTGCAAACCGTTTTATTCTCCGCGGGAGTTTGCTTCATTCATCCTGGCCGCTGTTTACATCCCGCCAGATGCAGATGTGCAGGCAGCTCAGTGCGCACTCGCGGAGCAGATACTGCACATGGAGCGGACATTCCCGGACTCTCTCATCATTGCTCTTGGGGACTTTAACAAAGCCAATCTGAGCCATGAGCTTCCCAAATACAAGCAGTATATTAAATGCCCGACCAGAGAGGAGAGGACATTAGACCACTGTTACAGCACGATCAGCGGGGCCTATCGTGCGGTGCCCCGCGCTTCACTCGGACTTTCTGACCACGTCATGATCCACCTAATCCCCGCGTACAGACAGAGGCTGAAGCTCTCCAAACCTGTCGTGAGGACAAAAAAAACTGTGGAGCAACGAGGCTGTGGAGGAGCTTCGCACGTGTTTGGAGTCTACAGACTGGGACACAATGAAGGCTGCTTCTAACAGCTTGGACGAGTTTACGGACACTGTCACCTCCTATATCCACTTCTGTGAGGACAGCATTGTGCCATCACGCACCAGGGTGAGTTATAACAATGACAAACCCTGGTTTACTCCTAAACTCAAAAAGCTGTGGCTGGAAAAGAGAAAGGCGTTCAGAAGCGGAGACAGGGACTGCTACAGAGAGGCCAAGTACAGGTTCACTAAAGAAGTGGACGTTGCTAAACATCAGCACTCTGAGAAGATGCAGCAGCAGATCTCAGAGAATGACTCGGCCTCTGTGTGGAAAGGTTTTAGGAATATCACCAACTACAAGCCTAAAACCCCCCACTCCACTGATGACTTGCTCTTGGCCAACACCCTCAACGACTTCTACTGCCGTTTTGACGAGCCATCAGGCAGCCTTCACACCTCCAACGGCCCCAACAATAGAGACACTTTGGACACTCATTCCCCCACCTCTCCCCCCTCCATAGAGCCATCACCACCTTCAAACTGTTCACCTGCAACACCCCCCTCCTCACTCCACACAAAAGAGGATTTCACACCACCTCCTCCCACCACAACTCTTCATATTCATGAAGCAGGTGTGAGGAAGCAGTTTAAGAGTCTGAATGCTCGGAAAGCTCCCGGCCCAGACGGTGTGTCTCCTGCCACCCTCAGACACTGTGCAAACGAGCTGGCCCCAGTGTTTTCTGGCATTTTCAACTCCTCACTGCAGGCATGCCATGTGCCTGCCTGCTTCAAGTCCTCTACCATAATCCCTGTCCCCAAGAAACCTAGGATCACTGGACTAAATGACTACAGACCCGTAGCTCTGACATCTGTGGTCATGAAGTCTTTTGAGCGCCTGGTTCTCTCCCATCTCAAGACCCTCACGGCCCCCCTCCTGGACCCCCTGCAGTTTGCATACAGAGCCAACAGGTCTGTAGACGACGCCATCAACATGGCCCTACACTTCATCCTGCAGCATCTGGACTCCCCAAGAACCTACGCCAGGATCCTGTTTGTGGACTTCAGCTCTGCCTTCAACACCATCCTTCCAGACCATCTCCGAGGCAAGCTTTCCCAGATGAATGTGCCTGATCCCATCTGCCGGTGGATCACTGACTTCCTGACGGACAGGAAGCAGCATGTGAGGCTGGGAAAGAATGTCTCGGACTCCCGGACCATCAGCACCGGCTCCCCTCAGGGCTGTGTTCTTTCTCCTCTGCTCTTCTCCCTGTACACCAACTGCTGCACCTCCACCCACCAGTCTGTCAAGCTAATCAAGTTTGCAGATGACACCACCGTTATTGGACTCATCTCGGACGGGGATGAGTCTGCCTACAGGAGGGAGGTTGAACGTCTGGTGTCCTGGTGCAGCCACAACAACCTGGTGCTGAATGCCCAGAAGACAGTGGAGATTATTGTGGACTTCAGGAAGCACACAGCTCCACTCCCCCCCATCATCCTGACTGACACCCCCATCACCTCTGTGGACTCATTCCGCTTCCTGGGTACCACCATCACCCAGGACCTGAAGTGGGAGCCCACCATCACCTCCGTCATCAAGAAAGCCCAGCAGAGGATGTACTTCCTGAGGCAGCTGAAGAAATTCAACCTGCCAACACGGACGATGATGCAATTCTACACTGCAATCATCGAGTCCATCCTCACCTCCTCCATCACCGTGTGGTACGCTGGAGCCACTATCAGGGACAAACAGAGACTGCAGCGTGTTGTGCGCTCTGCTGAGAAGGTGATTGGCTGCAGACTCCCATCTCTGCAGGACCTGTACACCTCCAGGACACTGCGGCGTGCAGCCCGGATCACAGCTGACCCTTCTCACCCTGGACACAGTCTGTTTGACCTGCTCCCCTCAGGCAGGAGGCGCCGGTCCATTCGCACCAGAACCTCTCGCCATAAGAACAGTTTCTTCCCCTCTGCTGTTGGACTCATGAACAATAACCGTATAACTGTTCCCACCACTAACACATGACCCTACGCTGTGTTCACAGCATCATTCCATGTTTGGCACTGAACACCACCTGCACTCATGTATATACCTATCTACTTACCTATAAGAATAATTCTTATTCTTTTATTTATTTATTTATTTTTCATGTCTGTTTAAGCGTAATTTATGACAGTATGTTTGCACTGAAGCACCGCAGCAATTTCCTAATGTTGTAAACCTGCTCAACATTTGGCAATAAAACCCTTTCTGATTCTGGAAGAATTAAGGAAAAGAAAAGACTTTTGGCCCTGGACCGAAAGCTAAAGTTAAAGCAACCCTAAGATAAGGTTATTTTGGGGACTTTTTGGGCCAGTAAAAGTCTGCTCTCCTCTCTTGGTGAATCCAAAAATAACATGTTGAACACTACAAAGCCATTTTTGGCTGTTCCCTTTTTCACAAGGGGTCGCTGCAGCAGGCAGCTCCACATGTTTGATTTGGCAGTGTTTTTAAACTGGTTGCCATTCTGAAGCAACCCCAAAGGAATGTGCGTCTCCTCCTGAGGTCGAACTCCGGATCTTTCACTCGTTAGGTCATCTTTTCCTTAACGTAAACAGCTTCAACCGCCTGATTACATTTGCTTCTTCAGTTCTGAATCATGGCAGGTGAAATGATTACGCACATAGATGTGTGCGTAATTCCCGCTGACATACCACATTACAGTGGAATAGATGATTCATAATGCCTCTGGCCTGGCTCATTAATGGGTCAAACAGCTGGGTCACTGTCTGACCTCCGTAGTGACTTGAGTGATTTCGATACAACCAGAACTTACTGCTGGAAAATTTTGCTCACCGCTGAACAAATGTCGGCCATTTAACTCCAGTTAGAACAAAAACTCAAAGAAAATCTGAACACTTCTAATAAAGTCTATGAAGGTTCTCAGTCATCCAAATCAAATCAAATCAAATCACTTTTTATTGTCACATCACATGTGCAGGCACACTGGCACAGCACATGCGAGTGAAATTCTTGTGTGCGAGCCCCACAAGCAACAGAGATGTGCAAACACAACAACACAAACGAGCAAAATACAAGAATGGCCAACCTGAAACTAATAAATATATGTACAATATATAATAGTGTATGCATTTCTGGATGTGTATACTAAATATTTTCCTACGTGTGTGTGTGTGTGTGTGTGTGTGTGTGTGTGTGTGTGTGTGTGTGGTCATCGTAGTCAAAGGAGCTTGCAAAGAAAAGCGTCTGGACTTCTTTAAGTTACTTGAAGACGTTTCACCTCTCATCCGAGAAGCTTCTTCAGTTCTAAGGTCAAATGGTGGAGAGTCCCAGATATAAACCTAGTAGGAGTATCCCCCCACAGAGGGACAAAAGGACCTCCTGATGATCCTCTAATCGCCTGAGCCAAGGTGTGAAACTGGTTGTGGGTCCCAATCAGCCAGAGTTTCGGGTGAGCTCATTGTGAAACCTGGCCCCACCTTATCATGCGAATTCCTGAGGTCTGATGGCCCAGGATGTGAGTGGGCGTTAAGACGTCTGGGGAGGGAACTCAAAACTGGATTATAGATGGCAGAGAGTTGGTGTCGTAAACCCCCGCCTCTGTTCAAAGATGGTCGCTCACAGTGGACATAGATGGCTTCTTTCACTCCTCTTTCAAACCATCTGTCCTCTCTGTCCAAAATGTGAACATTGGCATCCTCGAAAGAGTGACCCTTGTCCTTAAGATGCAGATGGACTGCTGAGTCTTGTCCTGTGGAGGTGGCTCTTCTATGTTGTGCCATGTGCTTGTGAAGTGGCTGTTTGGTCTCTCCAATGTAGAGGTCTGAGCATTCCTCGCTGCACTGTACAGCATACACCACATTGTTAAGTCTGTGTTTAGGCGTTTTGTCTTTCGGGTGAACCAGTTTTTGTCTGAGCGTGTTGCTGGGTCTGAAATGCACTGGGATGTCATGCTTGGAGAAAACTCTCCTGAGTTTCTCTGATACACCGGCTACATAGGGGATGACAATGTTGTTGTGTCTGTCCTTCTTATCCTCCCTCGCTGGTGTCTGGTCTTCTTTTCTGTGCCTCTTTGCTGACTTTATGAATGCCCAATTAGGATAGCCGCATGTTTTGAGTGCTTCCATTATCCTTTCCCACCATTTGACCTTAGAACTGAAGAAGCTTCTCGGATGAGAGGTGAAACATCTTCAAGCAACTTAAAGAAGTCCAGACGCTTTTCTTTGAAGCTCTTTTGACTTCTAATAAAGGCTCATACTTTACAAAATAAATTAACATGTCATTACTTACGGGTGTTGGCAGTTCTTCTGAGCTCAGCTTGAACACTGGTCTGTCCTGATGAGATGGCCTCAGTTGCCATTTTGCACATGTCCTTAGAAAACAGAGCAGGAAAACAAAGTGTTGAGTGAAATCTGCACCTAATGCTGTAATTTTAAAATAAACCCTAGCGCTAGCATATAGGCGTGGCTATTTTAAATCAGTACACGATTATATTGTCTGTAGACTTCTGGACAAACACAATTGTTAACAGTGAATAATTTTCAGCTTTTCATAACATTAAAAGATCAAGTCTGGCTCACCTGCCTGTAGACCTGCTTGGCATGTTTAAGAATGGCAATGATGTCCCCAATTACAGTAATGCCGAGGTCCATCATGATGTCTTTACTGAGGTCCATTAACATGTTCTTCTGAATTCTGCCGAGGATTAAATAATCAGGACAAACAATGAGAGCATTAATAAAGTGCACATGATCACAGCATGAATGTGTTCACGAGGCCAAAATGTCTTTACCTGTTGTCTACGAAGGAAACAGCATATGTGACAGCCAGACCAGCTGGGATCCCTGCATCCTTAAAAAACTGAATCCACTCTGAGGTGGCTTAAAAGAAAAATGGAAAGGTTGAAACATTAACCACCAAACAACTTAAGCAGAATCAAACACGGGTCTTTATAAATAAACAATGCCACAACTACAGTTGCAAGTAATGAGTTCTTTACTTGTTGATTTTTTAAAGTCTACAGTGTCACTGCTCCAGTTTTCTTTTGTTAAGAACAGAAAAATTGGGAACCAAAAGACAACAGCAATAACCAAAACTCCTGGCCAAGTTGCCCACGAATTCCACAGGCTGTGATCACACTAAGTGTAATGTGGGACCGTTCAAAGTAATACTATAGTGTAACAAGACGCCAGCGGGAGACATAAACCATCAGAGACAGCAGCATACTGATGTCTAATACATGCTGACCGTGACCAGCTGGAGGTTATTTATAACCCCACATTTGAACAGTCCTGTGGCTGCAGGAGCAGATAAACTGTGAAGGAAGCACAACAGCTGCCACAACAATGGCTATACCCGACGTGAAACTCGGCCACGCGGAGACACGGACGGCGAATAAACTGGCATAGCACTTAGAAGCAAATCAGAGATAGACTATTTAAAAATCATTTAGTTTTAACAGATTGAGGACAAAGCGGAGTGGTAGATGACCCGGAGCTGGTAGGCTAACGTTAGCATTAGCGGCGAGACAAGTTGGACGATTCAGAGGTTAAACTGGCCACTAATCTAGGACACAGTTCCCCCTTACGATTGTTTTCCCACTAAAGATTAAATCACACATTTCAGAGAGCGACACAAAACTCAGTAACACGGTTGTTTGTCCTAGCACTCTGTGTTAGCATTGTGTGAGCGGCTCCAGTAGCCGCGAATAAAAGCTGTTCCGCGGGGATCGCTGTGAACCCAAACGCTCGTAAACATTAAAGACGAGGTGCCAGTGTTAATATCTGACGAAGTACTGCTGAAATAATTTAAATCAACCATTTGTTAACACCGGCTAGCCGGGCCTTTGTGCTCTCACCTGTTGTCACGGACGCCATGTTCACGACTGTGTGGTGACGTCAACCGCATGCAGAAAGATCCCCAACTTCCGGCGGATCCGGAAACATTTCGGTCGGAAAGTTTTCAGTCTGGGACGCTAGAGAGCGACGAAGACCGGAAAATCACACAAATCACTGCCAACATCAGGTGATGTTTGCTTTAATTATTTATAGGAAAATCAAAAATGCATGAATTAAGAAAAATAATCAAACCTAGAGTTTTACTTGAGCATGCTACATGACATTGCTGTTTTTATGTTGCATTGCTGTGAAAAAGTATGTGCCCCCTTCCTGAGTTATTTTTTATTTGTATATTTTCTGACTTACATATTTTAGATCATCAAACAAATTCTAACATTAGCCAAAGACGTAAATGGTTGTCTTTCTCTCTGTTAGCCTGTGTCATTCCCCATAAACCACATTTCTGGAAAGCTGAGTCAGCCACACCCAGCCAGGATTTCTTCCAGACTGGTTGAATCAAGAAATCACTTAAAAGAATCTTTTTCACTGTCTGACAAAGTGAAGAAGGATAAATGATCTCAGAAAGCAACACGTCATGCCACACTCAAAAAAGCCTCAAGAACGTCTTTGACATCTATCTGTCTGGAAAAAGTTACCAAGTGGTGAAACTTCACAGAACTGCCCAGCCTACTAAAACCACTGCATGAGTGCATCAACACATCCAGGTGATCACAAAAGACCCAGAATAACATCTAAAGTACTGCAGGCATCACTTGAATCAGTTAATGTCAGAGTTCATGATTCAACAATGAGAAAGAGACTGGGTAATAAAAGGGCATCCATGGGAGAGTTATAGGGAGAAAACCACTGCTGAATAAGGCTCATTGCGTCTTTGACAAAAAATATCTGGATGATCTCCAAGACTTTTGGCAAAATATTTTGTAGCGTGATGAGACAAAGGGAGAATTACTTGGAAGGTTTGAGTCCCATTACATATAGATATACATACTTAGGTTATTTAGCAAAACACCAGCAAATCCACCTCTGAATGGCTCAAAAATAATGAAATGAAGGTTTTGGAATAGCCTTGTCAAAGTCTGGGCTTAAATCCTATTGAGAAGCTTTTGCATGACCTTGAACAAGGCTGTGTATGCTTGAAAACCCTCAATTTTGGCTGATTTAAAACACTTCTCCAAAGAAGGGTGAGACAAAACTCCTCCACAGTGATGTGAATGATTCATTGCAGTTATCACAAATGCTCCATTGCAGTTCTTGCTGTCGAGGGGTGGCACAACACAATAAAGGTTTAGGGTGTAGTTATTTTTTCACACAGGTTCAGGTAGGTTTGAATAGTTTTTCCATTGATGAATTTAATAATTTAGTCATAAATAATGTAAACTGCATTTTGTATTTAACTGGGTTACTTTTTTTTCTTTTTTTGAATGATGTGAAAAAAAAAACACACATCATTGTTTGAACTGCTCCAGGCCACTGCTGATTGTTCATATGCAATAATGACACTCATATAACCTAACCTTTGCTGATTGGTTTGGATAAGTCCATGCCTTTCTACAGCCTCACAGTGGAGCCCAGTTTTGATGTCCATTCAGGTAACCAAAACCTGATTCTTTGTTCAGTGAATGACTATAAATGACAGCCAGTGACCGTCACTTTAAGTTTGAGGGCTGTCGCTATTTGAATTTTACTACTTACCTACGTTTGAAAATAAGCATTTTTTTTTTTTTAGCAGATATGGAGCAACAGGCCTCACCTGCAGCAGCAGAAGCAAAAATACATCCGGAGTGAAGTCTCTGACCACTTGATGGAGATAAGTATTCACTTTCTGTTTATCAGTGCTTTGTCTTCATCCTTCTAATTTCAAAAATGAAACATGAAGTGCCCTCACCCAAACAAAAAAATAATTAAAAAAAGCCAAAAGGCACTATAAAGCTCTGCACAGCTCAGATAAGTAACATAGACATTTTACACACAGTTAATATACAGATTAATGAAAAACATTAATAAATAAGCATTTTTATAAGTCTTTTTTTATAATCAATTTATTATACTCTTACAAGTCACTGGGTATGAGGAAAACCACAAGTTAAAAGTCGTGGGGTTGTTTTAAATTCTGATTTGAGCTTTAAACCTCACATTAATTCCATCAGTAAGACATCTCAGGAATACATCCAAGATAAAACCCTTCCTGATATACTCTGACTCTAAAAACCTTGTTCTTGTATTCATGTCCAGTGGAACTGCTGTGCTCTTTTTTTCTGGACATCCCAAAAAGATTATCCAAAACTCTCCTGCAACGTTATTAACTAAAGGAAAAAAAAATAACTGGGAGCAGATCAGTCCAGTTTTAGCAGAGCTACACTGGCTTCCAGTATCTCACAGCACATCTCATTGACTTTTGACTGACTCTTACATATATGTATATAAAATCCTAAATGATCTTGGACCTTCTTATATGTCTGAAAGTTGGCTACTCTGTCCCTACTCACTCTTCAACCCTTTAATCCCAAATTGCTGGCAATTTAATCCTCCTCACAGAGAAGAACCCCTTTGAACCTCTATATGTGAGACTGGGATGTACAAATAAACTGAATTTTGAGACTTGCCAGTGACCCTTTTGCATATTGCATTTCATAAATACATTGTACTCTTCTATCTGCATATTTCTGTAAATTACAGGAATTTAAACACAGAGTAAACAAAGCGTTACAACATGTTATTTCATTAATGTAAGCAAAATGTTATCTGGTTGGAGCTTGTTAAATGTAAGGATTTTTTGTGACAGTAGACATCAGATTGGTTTAACATAACAAGATAGTACAGCATATAATACTTAATGTCCAAAGAACTGTGATGGATATTTTTTTATTAATATTATTATTATTATTATTTTTACATTTTGTGGAATGTATGAAAATAATCATCAGGATAAAATATAAAGAAAAGAAACTGCAGTTCAGAAAAATGATAGATACATGCACTTTTCAGGTTCTTGCTCAACTTCTGCAGTCTCGACTCAAGTAAATCTTTTAAGGAGCTCAAAAAGAGCAAAACAAGTGTAAAAAAAACACAAGAGAAGTGCACCTCAAGATATGTTATTTATGCAATTCTTCATAAACTGGAAAAATGTAAGGCATTTAGCCAAACCATCATTAAAGGAGACAGCTCACCCAGCTCTCATAGTCTAGAAAATGAGGGAAAAAAAAAACATAATGTAAACTTTTTTTTTAAGATGGCAAAGCCAGAGGTGGAATAACGGACACAGGAGCTCACAGAGCAGAGACCGCAAAAGTGACACGGAAAATATGTCATACACTTTTGTACTCTTCCAAGATTTAAAAAAAAAATGAAAATAAGGCTGTAAAAATAAGTAAACATTACATTTTTGTGACGTACAGAATAAATTAGGGTGATGTAAATGGACTACAAAATAGACCAGTTGATAATTTGATATCAGAGCACCTTCATGAGCACATTATGTAATAATCCATGTATCTTTAATTACATCTTTCATAGAATTTCTTCATGCCCTTCACTTCTGTACCCATATTTATTATGTATTCCAAAACTGTAACTTTCACTCACAGAAAATAGTATGAGGGTTTATTTAAAAAACAAGAAAAGATGTTGATAAAAGCAGTGGCTTTCTATAACTTTAATCTTTATGTATCATCAATATATAAATAAAAAATTATAGATTTTTTGATACATTCTCTGTGACGTTTGTCTCACACTAGATGTTATTTTAAACAATAAGGATAACGTTTAATACTGTAAGAAAACGTGTTAATTAAAGCAATACATCATCACACTTGACATATAGTAGCAGTCAGTTTGATCACTGTGTAATTTGCTACATTATGTTCATCCAAGAGGATAATAATATTGCATTTCATAACAGATGATATGAAACTGGAGCTCATATGGGAATTGTGGAAAAATAGAAATACATAGAAACATTCACCTCATCATAGAAAAATAAGAAAACTCTTTTTTGTTTTCAGTTAATGCTAACATAGCCATCGCACAGCTGGATATTTCTTCTCGTCCTTTTGTGTCACCTTTTCCAATTTACGAGCAACCCATTTGTTATTGTAACCTCACAATTATCAAAGGAAAAATAAAAACGATTTCAATTAAATCCAAAGCAAACAAATTTCATTAAAGAATGAGTCTAATATGTTGTGTGATGATCAGAGATGTAAGTGTGGAATGCAGGTACAGTACAAGGGCCCTCTGAGATCTATTTTTCCACACTTGGAGATGGAACAGGCAGTTGATATTAAACTATTACTGAGTATTCAGAGCTTCAGCTGCATCGAATTCACTGTTATCAGCTTTCGTTCAGAATACAAAATTCTGATGAGACAACCAGCGTTTTCATTTGTCTGGACCTTCGGTGACTTTTCCACCGCTCAACGGTCTCATCATTGTAGTCTAGTATAAGTAGCACCACAAAAATCTATATACATGAGAACTATTGAATATGTTTTATGCTCATTCTGACACCAGAACATATTCTCATCACATTTGCATTTGGATAGAGATCAAAAAGGCATCTCCAACATCTGTACAAACACAGTCCTTATACAACATTTAAAAAACAAAACAAAAAAAACATGAGGTCTGCCCATTTTCTGACCACCCAGAGCCACTATTTAGCAAAGATTTATACCATTAAACCAGCAATTTCTTTTCTTTTTGGAATAAACATGTTTATTAGTTGAAAAATAAAGCTTCTCATCCAGCAATAACAACAATTGATTTTTGGTTGTTTTTTTTTTTTAATCTCAGACAGGCAACATGTATTGTCGAGTATACCAGTGGATCAGCTTTAACATGATGACGCCCATCAATCAAGGCTGCAGTTATGCTTCAAACACTTTTTATCGGAAATGCGAACGCCACTGAGTGGCATGTTTACACTGGGTGTGAAATACTTTGGCCTTACAAATCAAACAGTTTAATCATCACGTTTTCATCTGAACACTTACACTTTTAATATGCGCATTGACATTCAATCACTTTTTTCCCCCTCGTTTTCTGCTAAGGAGCAAGTGGCGTTAAGGTGTCAGTAGCTTTGGGACAGACCTCACAGAGGAAAACACAAACAAAACAAAGGCATTACCACAACCTTCTAACATCATTGTCATTATAAACATACATTTAATGTAACTCGGATAGTGCTTTATATCGTTTATAAAACATAAATACACATTGACAGAGGCAGTGACATCGTGCTTCATGTTGAGGGACAGGGCAGTACTTTATAATATATATATATATATATATGTTTGTTCATTTAGAAAAATATTGATTTTACTATTTTATCTTCTTCTTCATTGACAAAAATATCCCATTTAGATCTACAGACATTCATACATCATGGTATATATACTTTTATATATATACATGTTACCTTTAACTATGTAGATGGGTATGGACTTAAATTTTTTTTCCTCGTAGTGCACAGCATGCCTCCAAAGTTGCCAAATGAAAAAAAATACAATAAGATAATGAAACAATAAGTATGCAGATATAATAGGAACATTTGTGAAGAAATCTCCCACTTAAAATGACAAAACATACAAAAATAATAATAAACGCTAACAGTACAGGAGAAAGCGGAGGTCAATGCAAAACAATTAAACACACAAACAAATATAAACATTAAAATATATAACGGTTCTTACTCAAACATACAGGGAAAAAAAATTACAAATTCACAGGCAAAGGAAAGGACGCTTTACTCCAAAACAACAGCCCACACGTTCTCCCCTTTCGTTTCCAGGTCTTGCTTTTGTGCTCACTGGCCCCGTCAACCTCAATAAAGAAAGAAATAAACGGGCCAGGTGCCTCAGAGTGGACGCACTCACAATAAACGCACCTCCGCCTCATCCCCGTTAGAGAACAGAGGAGGTACAGAGACCACTGAGCCCAATGTTTAGAGGTTGTCTGAATCACTATCCCCAAAAAAGAAAAAAAAAAGAAAAAAGAAAAAGTCTCTCCTCTAAATAAAGGCATCGGTTCACATCTGAATGAGTGTGAGCAAAACTCTGAGCTGGTGCGCTGCAGCAAACATCTTCAGTTGCTGAAAGCGATGGCGTGAATATACGCATGTCGGCCCAGGGCGATGAGGCTCTGTGGTATGGAGGTGTTTTTACTGAGGTCACCCTTCCACACAGTTGGCAAGAGAAGATTTTTTTTCTGTGTTTTTTATTTGTTTTTTTATTCTTTTTTTCTGTTGTTGTTTTGTTTTGTTTCCTTTTTTTAAAACTTTTGGTCACAAAAATCCGTCGTTAAAATGAAAGCCATCCTCTATCCGGACTCCCTCAGAGCCTTTCCTGCTTGCTTCCTTAATTCCTTAAGTCTCTCTATATCCTCACAACTGGTGTGTCTAATCTTCATTGTGTGAACAACATGAAAAATGGCTCAGCAGAAGACAGTGGCATCCATCTTGCATTTTTTTTTTTTGCATGTGTTTGTTCATCAATTATGCGTCTGTGTGCATGTTCAGAGTATTTAGCTGCTGTTCACTGTAAGGATTTGAGCAACGTGCTCCAAGAAAAGACTCTTCCGTTTGGTTGGGCTTGTGTCCATGTCCTTGTATGACAGGGTTCAAAGGGGGGCATGTTAGTTGAGCCGGCTTTCACTCAAGGTCCCAAGGGCTGGAGGGTGTCTTCGGGCTCTCGGGGGTCGAAGACTTCAGAGAGAAGGAGAAAGAGACAGAAGAGGAGAAAACAGAGATGGGTAGAGATGGGTCGCACAGCAGGTAGGCAGATGTCAGAAGATTTTTTTTTTGTGGTTTTTTTGTTAAAAAAAAAGAAAAAGAAAAAACGAGAGAAGGAAAAAGCACAAGATTTAGTGGCGGGCTGTGACACTCAGATCCTTAACTTGCCAAGTCCAAACAGCAAATGAAGAAGCAGAGGGAAGTCGAGCAGATGAACAGTTAGAGGTGAGCGAGAGATCAGCAGCCTGTCTCCCACGAGAAGAAAACCTGAACAGAGCGTCCTTCGTCCCTATTTCAGATTTGCACAAATACATTCAGCGAGAGGAAGAAAAGCATGGAAAAGGATGGGAGCACTGGAAGAGGGGCAACCGACAGAGGGAACAAGTTAGGGGCGCTTGTGCTTGTCGGAGTGATCGTGTTGTTTCTTACTCAGTCAGAGTACAAGCTTAAGAGAATTCACTGTGAATTAATCTGTTAAGCCACAGAACTTAAGATTGGCAACTTGGACTCAGTTTTCGTAACCCAGTTTTATTCACCCATAATGTCCAGTTGCGAGTGTAATAGAAAACTAAAATATAGTGAATGTTAAAGGTTAGACCTAATGTGCAACTATTTGTATGGCTCTTAATTAGGATACATTTCAGAATGTGTAAACTCATAATCCAATCAGATGTAAACCATTGGTTGTTTTTGTTGTTATTTTTTTTCTCAATCGGTGAGGCTGATCGGTACTGTGCGTGTACTTCAGCCTCTACTTCCAGCGAGAATAATGTGCATGTGTGTTAACATGTGTATGCGTGTGTCTGTCGGTCAGTCAGAGCGCCAGCAGAGAAGGCGAGTTCAGAGAATCAGACGACTGCTCGCTACTGCTGTTCCGCTGGTTGGCACTGACCCCGCAGGCTCCCTCTGGGTAGGTGAACACAAATGAAGATGTGTATGAGGTGTTGTAGCTGCCAATGGCCGCATCGTCATGGTTAACACCACCACCACCACTGTCGTTGACCATAAGGCATGGCCCACCAGGTGCTGGCTCGCTTGAGCCATAAAAAGAACTAGAGAACTCTACCTCCTGCATTATTCCAGGCTGAGGCTGCTGCTGGACTTGCTGCTGCTGTTGAACCGGAGGCTGGGACTGTGTGGAGGCAGGATGGGCTGTGTAGGCAGGAGGCAGATAGAAAGAGTCTTCCTTCACAGTCAAGCCCACAATGGAGACAGGCGGTTGTAAGGCCTGGGGAGGCAGCTGGGACTGCACTGGAGGCAGCTGTGCTGAGCCCTGCTGAGGCTGGTCCTGGTATGGGATCTTACAGTTTGCCTGGTGAGCCACCAGCACAAACTCCAAGCGCTCTTTCTCCTTCTGTAGCTCTGAGATCTCTGCCTCCAGTTCTGCCTTTGCTTCCTCCAGTACGTCTGTCTCCTGTGGGTTGGTACAGAGGATGAAAGAAAAAATGGGGGAGAAGGAGACGGGAACAAGGCAAAGGTGGGTGAAATGGGAAGAAGATGTGCAGTAGATAGAAGAAAGGAGTGTTAGGTATGCCAATCTTCTTTGTGTTTATTCCAGTAGAAATACCTCCCTGCTTCCCCTACAGCCGTATATGCAAGGTGGCTTATAGAAGAGTATGTTAATTAGGCCTTAACTACCAAAAGTACAATAGTCTCTTTTGAGGACTGTAATTGTCTTCGCTGCAGCTAAACACCCATTACCATAATCCTCTCTCTTGTACACACATGCAAGCATTTATTACCCCACCACACGATGCTATGGGAGGTAACATAAAATATGCAATTATCATCAACATTCGCTCTGAAAGCAAGAACAGGGCCAGGCTCACCGACTGCAGTCTGTCTGTAAGTTCTCGTCTGCGATTTCGGCATTTGGCAGCAGCCAGCTTGTTCCTCTCTCGACGAACACGTCTCTTTTCTTCTTCCTCGGGTGTTAGCTAAGATAAGGAAGAATACAGATTAGCTTAAAAAAAACACTGGCTATTTTAATTGACTAATTTAGCTTAAAAACACCAAATAAAGCTACATTTAATCACAGCTGACAGATAAAAGTTGCTTGTGCCTGAACAGTGAACTAGCCTTCTGCCGTTTAGTAGGTTTGTGCAAATGAGAAAATACCAAAGCAAACACCAAATACACCAATTAATTACCCACCCACCCATTAGTGTTAGCACACACCACTGCTTAACATTACAGACACAGCGTTATTACCTTTACTGGCTTCCTCGTAAACAATATACCTGCAGTGCATGTATAACATGCGAGGGTCAACAGACAAACCATTCAAGCACGCAAACTTACTAACACACCAACATCTCCATCTTCACTCACAGACTCTTCTCGTGTACGCCGAGTTCGGGCTCTGGACTGACGGACAGGGCCAGCTGCTGGCCCTGGAGTGTCTGAACTCGGTGGGGTGAATCCAGATCCCGAGGAATAACTCGGGCCTGGCATGTCAAACGGATCAACCAGTGAAGCTGGTTGGGTCATGGTCGTGGTCCCGGTGGAGCCACTCTGTCCAGAAGCCTGGGATGAGATGAGGGTTGGCTGTACCATCCACTGCAGGTCCTGACTGGTGGTGATGGCAGTGACGGTTGGCACGAATGAACCGGGCATCTCACCTCCACCACTTGTCCCTGGCCCGCTGCCCACAATGCTCAAGCCAGCACTTGCTGACACACACTCCTGAGGAGGAGATGTCGACAATTAAGTTTTATGGACCAGAGCTCAGATCAGGTAGAGCAGCAAAAAAATACAGACAGATACAGAAAAACCAGAAAAAAAAGCTGGGATCTGTGCATCAGTCCGATCACTGTAGCAAACCGGATACATTTAGTACAAACATGCACTGAAATTCTCATCAGCTGCAATAAAGATCTGCTTTAAAGTGTAAAATGATTTAAATTCAGATTTCACCTAAAACTATTTGTATCTGTTTGCTATTCTCATCTGACTGTAGATAAACTACAACAAGGTGTGAAAAACCCTCTGCTCCGAATGTGGCTGAATGTATAAAACAACAGCTGAAGAGATACTAGTATTTATCATATACTAGGAAAGTCATGCTAGGCTGCCACAAACAGAAAGAAGAATATTAACATTAATAATTTAATATGCCTGGACCCATTATGTTAACAATTACATAAAGAAAGGTTTAGGCTACCTGACGTGATACAGTTTTAAGACTCCTTAGTGATCAGACATTTTACGCCAGGGGTATCAAACTCATTTCACATTGTGGGCCACATGCAGCCCACAGACATTTAATCATACATTAAACCCCTGAAATATTTTAATATAAGAAAAACAAGTGCAGTTTTAGATGATATGACTCAGTTTTTCTAGATGATAGAGAAATTCCACTTGGGGCTTAAATTGTAAGAAATAAATCTGTAAAATTAAGGAAGAAGTTCTGTTAGCTCATTGCGCAGACTGTCCTGCAATTATAAAGCTGGAAATGTTTGTTAGTTGACAGACAGAATGTCCTCTTTTTATTTATTTATTTTTTCTATTGTAAACTTACTTTATAAATCATGCATTTCTATAGTAGACAGTGAAAAAACAGGAACATTCTGCCATTTAGCTGTTTATCTGTTACTACTTTGGTGAAGTATAAATAGCCGTGGGAGAAGTACAAAAGCCATAAAACCTATGAAAAAAAAATACAGCAGAAAATCTAAAATTTATGCACTCCTTCACATTTTCCAAAGCTGTCAAGTGGGCCAGATTAAAAACTTTTGTGGCCACTTCTGGCACTTGGGTCTTCTGTTTTACACCCCTGTTGTAGGCCTATATTACCTAGACCCAGTTTCTGACTTGTTTCCATTTCTTGATATTCATTTAACCACCTTTTCCGTGGGATTTACCAAAGAGTGGAGAAATGCTATTTGTTGTAAAGGTAGGAGCCAAAACGTGTTAAGGTAGCAGCCTTGGATTTCTCATTATATAGAGAATTTGAATTAAAAGGGTGTTCAAGGATGTTTTGTTTAACTTTAAGCAAAAAAACAACAAAAAAACTTGAAATTTACGACTGTAGGTGTTTTTATTGTTAAAATAAAAAAGACGGGCTATTAAGTTTTCCTCTGCGCCCATGTCTAAAAATAGTCGTGGAAAGCTCAAATCTGTCGCTGGTATTTTATATTTCATACTCGGGGGAGTATCGCCGTTCATTAATATTCATTTGAAAGCGCGTTCAGACGTTTGGACCGACGGCTCTGAGAGCGACCGCCTCCACCAATCGTTTTTCTCTAAACGGCGTCTCTCCCGCCTCCTTCCTCCTCCTCCCTCACACCCCCGGTGTTCCCCTTGGCAACGCGACGTAGCACTCCAAAATAGAACGGGCATTTACGTCACGGCGAGAGGAGAGCGGAGCGAGTGGAAGGAGAGAAGCGGGGCAAAGGGGCGGGGCTGCGGCACTTACGTCGGAGAGTTCCAGAGCGCTGTCAACCGCGCTGAGCACGTTGTCAACGCCGCCACCGGGGCTACAGTCAACACACAGACGTTGAATTTACATCCAGTCATCCCGGTCATTTAAGTTCTGACTGCAGAAAGACCGGATACACCAAATGTGCTGACTTGGTGTAATCGGTCTTCTGTTAGCGGTGACAGAGCCCACTGCTTCATAAGCCATAAATACGTTTATATTCTGTATATTTATACAACTGACACACCATGCAGAGTGTGTTTAAGCAAAAGCACATATCATAATTAAATGACAGGTTCATACCCAGTGATCGCGTGTCAGTCATATTGCATTTTTAAACGAATAAACAATCTGAGGTAAAAACGCTCTCCGACTTTTGTTTTCATTACATTTCCAGTCTGCTGACTGGAACTTACCTGTGGAGCACTGGTGGTCGGCGGGCTCCCGAAGGAGTCCACGGAGGAAAGGTACTGGGACTCTATAGATGGAGACGAGCTTCCACGGGAACCGCTGTCTGGGTCGCCGGGAAATCCTTGGTACATCTCCCCGGGGGGGCCGAAAGAGAACGCGACACCTGCAGGTACCGGAGAGAGAGCGATGTCACCTGCAGCGGCAGGGCAGCGGCACACACAAGAAGATTACTAAAGGAGGAGAGGTACTGTAATGAGAGAATGACTGATGTTAAACTCGGTGCACTTAACACAAGCCAGCTGGCGCTTGCTTTAAATTAGGCTGTTCTCTCATAAATGATGGCAGGCGGTTAATAAGTGGCCTGCAGCAGCGTGTTTTATGCGTTTAAACCGGTGTCAGCAGGGAAAACTGTCTTTAAGCATCTCCTATGAAGCCGTCTGAAGCGAACAGATGCTCCCGACCTACTTTAAAATAGTGCGCTTTCAAAAAGAGACTTTTGCTCTCAAACCGTTTGCGCTCACAGCCACAAAAAGTAAGCGTTTCTTACCTATGTAAGTCTTCTTGTTATTCCCCGGTGAAACGCTCTTGGTCTCTTTCCAAAAAAGTTGCATGAAGACTCTTAATCCAGTTCCCCGCTTTTAGACGGGGGAGGAAGGTCTACCAGTTCAATCTGCGAAGAAGTCCTCCCCGGTTCAGCGGTAAATCCTCTCAGTGCTCTCCGTTATCCGACCTTATCAAACGTGCAAATATACATCCATAAAGTCCGCTCACGGAACGCCGGAGGACGCTTGCTATATTATGGTGCACAGTAGCAGATCTTGTCTTATGAATGAAGCCCAGAGTAGAAGCAAGACATTTCAACGGTCTAGTCCCGCCTCGGAGTTCCGCTGACGTACATGACCATATTTGTGCCTGATGTTGTGTTTGGTATCCTTGGTGACGTTGAGGGATTCCCTCTGCCACTGAAATGGACCAGAATCTCACCTCGTCGACGGATAATAATAGACTTTCTTCTTTTTTTTTTTGGTCATATCACGGGCATGAGATATTTCTCACCGTCTGACAATTTCTGAGAGGAAATTTTAAGAAGCTCGGGGGTGATAAATATGGAAAGTATCTATTTAGGACTCTGTTTGCGTGTGTTTTGATTGGGACATTTATTTAGTCATAGCAATACATAATATTCCTATAATGTGAAGGTTTGTTACGTTGAAATCAGTGGCACATTTACCCAATTGTAATTGTTATTAGTCTGCTATATATCGGATAAACCTATAATATATATTCTGTAGATATTGTAACTGGGATAGATAAGTAACCTTTATTTATTTATTTCATTTATTTTCTTTATTTACAATATAATACGTAACCTGGAAAACACCAGAAGAAAAACAATGGATTAAGTTATGCAATACTCACAGCTCAGGACGGAATCCCGTCAACATGCGAGGGAAATCCTGCTGAAAAGTTTCTCAGGACACGCCCTCGGGAGTCCTCTGTGCTTGTGAGCCTAATGTTTTAATGAAAGGAAAGCCTCCTTTTCTTCTGTGCCTGAACACTCCTTAAACCCGAGGGCAGGTACGACGCCAAGCGAGGTTTTACGACTTTTAAAAATGTATACACCTAATCTGTTATGGATTTGAGTGTGGGCAGGACAGTCAGAGAGCACTCAGAGAGTGTCAGAACATCGGTCTTATTCACACCCCTCTCCTCCTCCTCCTCCTGAAGAAAAAAAAGGAAAAATAAACATTAGTTGGTAAACAGCAGTGTTATTCTGACATGTACAGTGGGCAGCAGTGACGGAAATCTGCGCCTGTCATTGCAAACATCACCGGGACGAGCACAAAAGTGATTCATTATTAAAGCCTACATGCGGACAGCAGTGGGAATGTGGCAGGTGGGAGTTTGGCATTGGCTTGGGGGGAGGAGGGTCGCTCCAAGGGCCAAATGCGGGAACATGGGGTGTCAAATCATGAATGAAAATGTGAAATACAAGGCCTACGTTTTGTGTTCGTGATGTCACACAGTGTCACTGGGCGGGCTTGCTGCTGCGAGAGGGCTACGGCAATACAGTCGGTGTGTGAAAAGGCGTGAGCAAAAAGGGAAGAGTTGGGGATAACAAGTTATTAGTCAGCGCCGCAACAACGTCAGAGACGAGGATCCACGGAGGACGCTGTGTCCCATCCGGACTGCCGCTACCGGTGCCGTGCGGCTGAACCGGGATGACTAACTCCGTCGATGCGAATTGTTCCTGATGGGGAATTATTAAGGTGAATGGCTGATAACGCAGGAAAGGCAGCCCACATTCACGGGGAAACCAATCACTGCCGACTAACATAGCTTCCGCTATTTTAACACAACATATATCTAGTCCGATTAAAAATACAGACATGCTTCCCAGCGACAGAAGAAGACGTGTTTACTTTTAATAATCTCTAAAACAAGCGGTTAAAAAGAGACACGGTGTGCTAAAAGAGGCAGGGGCCATGTGCTGTACACGGGTTTGCGGAATGTGTGTAGCGTTGCGTCGCCATGGATACGCCGTTGCATCTGACGCAAGCACGTATAAATTTGGTCTTTTTTGTTATGCCGCTTAGCAACCGGTTTCCGTGGCAACCGGCTATGGGTGACAAGACAGCAGCCGCACACAATATGGCTTCCGGATTCTTTCTGCACAGAGAACAGTGGCAGCAGCGGAGAGGAGCATAGAGCAGTGCGGCGACTGTTGTTGTTTCAGCGCACTTTTAACCGTTAACGACCGTTTTTTTTAATCTTCCTTTTCCACCCTGTGCTGCCTGAACTACCCTCAGGCAGTTACAGGTTCAACATCACTAAACTAGCTGTCATACCGTCCGAGCAGTCGCCGGTAAAATTCCCGACTCCATGCGCTAGTCGCTGTGTCGTTAAATATGCAGTTGGTATGGCCTCAGTTCTTATTTCGTGCAATAAACACATTAACTGTTACACAAAAGGTGGGCAGTAATTACTCCTGTACCTGCAGAAGTGATTAATTATGCATTAATTATAATGTTGTGAAACAGGTCATTAACTTTCATTCCAGTGAATTAAAGGTGATCTACTCAGTGTCAATAAGTTGCTTGGATCATATAGATTATAATTAAAACAGCAACACTTTATCAGTGAGCAGCAGGAATTTGCTTTGCCAAGTGTACTAATCATCAAGTAGGGTTGCATTTGTAAAGGTTGTAAACCTAATGCTGAAGTTTTTTCACAAGTTTCTTCATAGGCTCCATGGGCCTAAATAGTTAGTCACGGCTAGACTTTAGTCAGAGATGGTGTGGAGTTTCTAGACTGCAATCCTCCCTCCAGACTGTTTACTTCATCGCAAGTTTGTGTGTTTACAACTTGCGGTGGTCTAGACTCCTGCCAAGCTAGGTAAAAATGAAAAAATAGAAAGTGGTTGGTGTTGTCTAATGCCCCTGACGTGCTTTGTTTTGCTTGCCCCTGTCTCTTAGCGTATTTTCGGGAAGTCACTAACTTGCACTGTGCTCATGAGGCCAGCCCCTGTTTCCTTTTGGAAGGCGGGCCATGTTTGCTTGGTCTGGCCCAAAATACTTGTTACTAGGCAACGATTAGGCCTGTCCCACTTGAGAGCGGTGTTGTTTACACCCCTTTCTGGCTCCATATCCCAACAACATTGCATAACTCTCACAGGCTTCCCCCACCTAACCGAGAGAAATTTGATCAGATTTCTCCCCCCCCCCAGCCAACCAAAGCGTCTCATACTCTTATGCCACAGCTCTTCTTTCGGCCACTCTACAGTTTCCTTCCTCATCTTTGCTGTATTCTGTGTTTCGGCTCGATCGGTACAGCAAAAATTAAACTGCGACGAGGACTGTTTTGTCTTTCAGGTCAAAACCCCCTCAAAGCTCATTCTTACATGATCTTTAAAGTGGTGGTTCAGGCCTCTGTAGCTGCTTGAAAACTCGTATCGTCTAAATCCAGCAGTAATTCTTTCTTGGCAAAGTTTACTGTCTCCCTCCACACCTATGTAAACATGGCCTGTGTATACTGCATTAGCTGAAGCACTTGAGGTGAAATTAAAAACGCAGAGCCCTGAATTTATTAATATTTGAATCAAGATGAAACCATAAACTTTTGAACTTTTATTTCTGCAAAGATGCACGAGTTTCCTGCCTGCCTGTTTTCAGATATTTAACAGATTTTCTTTATTGTCATGGCAGTTTTTAGTGAAAAAATCATGAATGCACTCAGGACTACACGATATGGATTGATACCAAATGCTTGCAATAAATCCTAAGTTTAAGGAGAGGACTTAAGGCAAACTTTGGTGTTTGATTTATAGTGGTGTAGCAGTCATGTTATTTTGCACCTCCACACACCCTTTGGCTTGCGTACTAGCTGGTTTATTCTTTCAGTGATGGCATGCAAAGAATGGAGTAAATGATTAAGATTTGTAGAGATTTCTCCGCTAATCACAGCTGACTGTTTTGTGTGTATCTTACGAGCAGAGGTACGAACTCGTTGTCCTCGTTGCGAGGAGCCAAAGATTGCCTCAGTGTTATCCTCCACCTTCCCTGGACTCTCTGTAGTATTCATGTTGTTTTTCAGGCTCTGCTTGTGTCTGATTTGTCTTCGCTACATTTGTTTGGCTTTTGTTTTACTTCACATTTGCTGGTAAACTAGTGCCTGATTTTCTGCAGATGTTACAGCCACAGTTTTTTGGTTTAGATTAGACAATATAATCCCACAGGGAGCCCACAATGAACAGTTTGTATCATGAAGTTAATGCTCACTGAATAGGAAAATTCCCATGACCTCCTTGACATCCATGTGTGGAGAGCCAGTTAGATTATTTACACTCGCATCTTTTCCAGTCTTTCTCGTTCCCATCTCCGCCGCCGCTCGCCTTTGTCCTGTTTATGTCCGTGCACTTGTGTTTATATGGTGTAATCCTTGTGGCTCATTAGACAAGTAACAAGCTCGCGAGTTTACACGGCACACACGCACAGGGATGATTTAGAGCGGTATGTGGAGAAGGTAAAACATTCGACTGTGCATGCGTCACAACCTTGGTTGCAGACTCTTCTGAGGCAAAAATTTTTTCACGTCATTTAATTTTATCTGGCTTGGTGGTATCAGGCTTCATATAGTTGTTTTCCTCTATGTTAAGCAGGTAAGTAGGGCTATGGTTGACCATGGCACTGCTGACCTCCTGAAAACAGGGCCTTGACAGCACTTAATGATGAAGCATAAATTAAAGAGATGCTTGCGAGCTATGTGTGAGGGAGAAGTTAATGTAACATGGCAGAAAATGTAAAAATTTTAGGTTTTTTTCTTTATCCTTTGTTTTTTTTGTATTTTTATTTTATTTGGCACGCCATCCTAAACCACTGTTTTGCAACGACAACAAGGATAATGTCTCTTTACTGTTGCCGTACTATGTTCTGAGTGACATTACTTTTTCCGTTGTGATGAAAATGCCTCTAAATAACCATCTGTGCAATTGTACACGGCGTCAGACCAATCTTTTTTCTTTTTTTCTGCTTGTAAGTGCAGCCATAAACGTCAGCATTGAGGCACAGAAACAAGAGTGGATGGCTCTATTGTATCATGCACTGCATGGGAGTCGGATGCCTAAAGTTAAATGCAATCAGTGGGTTTCAGTATTCCACAGCTCTCTGTGACTCAGACACAAGCAGCGCGTCAATCCTAGCCTACTTTCAACAGGCTCGCTGCCAGTCAGAGAGGCAAAGTGCCAGAAAGAGAGAGGGACAAGAGCAAGCGGGTGAGAGAGAGAGAGAGATGATGAGATCAGAGGTGGAAAGTAACTCTGTGTGCCTCAACACAGTGCTTAAATGCTGTTGTTAAAGCCAGCGCTGAGTCATTAAACGTAGAATTTTTTTCCATGTAAACTCAACATTCCCTACATATGTGTCCACTTTCTTTCTCGCAGCACACACTTTGACATTGTAGTAAAAACACAAGTCGCGCTAAGCTGTGAGGCTGTGATAGCGAGCCAGCGTGCAGCACAATGAGACGACAATAAAACTGAACCGGCGAAATCGAATTCAACCATCATTAATTTTATTATTCACGACTGCGCTTTTACTGCATTTGCATGTCAAAATGTCCTCTTAAGTAGAGACATCACACTGGAGGAGACTGCAGATTTTATTTAGACAGGTTTGCTTGGTTTGAAACGAATCCAAACGTGTTCAAGTGCTGACTGTCAGCTTTAATATGATGAAACCTATAAGTATGTTACAGAAACTGCAACATTTGTAACCCAGTAGCCTCCTTAGTGCTGTAATAAGTCTGCAAAAGCAAATTACTGCCTATGTATATTTAACACTAACAGGCTCTCCTAATTGGACCCTTTTCTATGGAGGACGTTTACTTGTTATGCTGTGGTTTTAATTGTTTTTCCCGTCCCCTATTGTTTTTGTGAATCTGAACACGTCTTTCTACCTGCACGAAGAGCTCGCATGCCAACTTCATTATTCCCCCTACTCATTCTCACGGTGATTGCTTGTTTCTATCCAGAATGCTTTGTTTCACCCTGTTTTTTTCCCTCAGCTCACAGTCTACCCCCCTCCCCACTTCTTCTCTCTTCCTTACATAATGGCTGCCCTATTTTTTTTTTCAGGGACCAGTAATAGGTAGGAATAAAGGGAGTGAGTGGGTGAGGAAGAGGGATTGATGGAGGGTGGGATCCAATACATAGTGAGAGAGAAAAGATATGGGGGCAGAAGAGAGGACTGTGTGTACACTTCACACGTCAGGAAGATACAAACCTGCATGTGTCCCCGTCATCACCCTCACCTCGCCGGCCCTCTCTGCCCACACACTGCTCACCCTCTGCTCCTCACCCTTTTCCTTTTGCTCTTCTGCTCCTCACCGTATCCGTCTCCTCTGCATGCTCCCTCCCCCTCATTCACCCCATCTCCTCGGCAGTTTCCAGGAGTGCATCTGTTTGTCAACTGCTGAAACATTTGTAGGAACGTTCAGCATCACCTTCAGATTCACTGTTTATCTGTCCATCTTAAAAATCCTACATTGTGCTCTTTTTGGCTCTAGTTTCTCTCTCTGTGCATCTAGTTTTATTACAAAAGTCATAAAAACATATAGGAACATGTTTATCTTTCCTCCTTCAGGTCAGTGCTATGCCTGAACATATTTGACAACTAACCAAAAACCTTTATGTAAACCGTGTAAATGATTACGAGCTGCGTAAAACCACATTTCCGTATGATGAGTATACAGACAAGTTCAACACAAAGTGCAGCAGTGTCACGGTATTCCAATCATGAATAGAATTTCAAAGTGTTATAGTTGCGGGACATTTGAGTATTGCAGGCATAAACAGCTGACGAAAGCAGTTTTTCTCCCCTCCCCTGTGCACACGTAGTAAACGCTGTTTTCATTTTTGTCTTGTTTTGTGTGTTAGTTACGGTTGTTGTCACATACCGACACCTATGTAGAGTTTGCTGCGATGTAAAAATAACTTCTCTAACCAACTAAATTTGGCTTGAATGATCCCATATGTACACACTCTACATTTACATTATTTAATTCCTTTTGCCGCTTCTAAATATTCTACAAAAAAAACTAAAATTCTTACTGAAAAGTATGTACAAAAATGACAGAATTCCAGTCTGAAGGGTTTCTTGGAGAAAACTGATGTTTTTTTTAAATGCAGTGCTGAGTTCTGGCCATGATCTCCACTCTGAAGAACGTCAGATAGACTAGAAAGAAAGCACACTGCTGAGAAAAAAGCAAGACATTCAGTTGTGTATCAAAAAAAGACACAGCGATTGATGTACATTTGCATTGTTCACAAATTCTGTTGCAAAATATTTTATTATGCTGGAGTTTAATGAAAAGCAAGAGTTAGTTCAAAACTTACTGTAGTCTTCATTTACCAGCCTGATTTAAAATAAATAAATAAATAAATAAAACTAAAAGAACATTATGGAATACAATATTTTTCTTTACATGTACATTTTGAGCTTACTTTTTCATCTTCATATTTTACCAAATTCCTTCTAGAAGCATGTCTTTGCACTTGACAGCAGTCTTGAAATTATATTAGCAGTTATTTAGAAGCATTTATTAAAATTACCTTTCATTCAGTAGTCACTAGAACATATACATATACATGGATATAAAGCCACCAGCCAAATCTGGAAACAGATTAAAATCTTTGCTGACTTTGCCTCAAAATATTTTTTTTAAAAGCATTTCCACCTGTAAGTTAAATTTCTACCACAATCTTTGCCATTGTTGGATCCTCCCATATTTTTCAGTTCAGGATTCTTTGACCGATCTCCACCACAGACTGTAAACTCACATAATTAGTTCCAAAAATGGCAAAAATGGTAGTGTTGGATTTAATAAACACACAGGCAAAAACATAAACATGTTCATTTATTCCCCATATTGTCGCATTTACTTATTGTCATCAGATTAGACATGCGACCCTCCCATCTCAGTACAGCTGACCAGAGCCAGCTAAACGACAACAACAGTTGGTTATGAGCCAACTTTATGCCAGCTAATGTTAGGCTCAAGGTGTTACAAAAATTGACACTTTCCCTCTGATAAACAGTTTGATAACATTCTCACATCATATGACAGTTTATTCACTAAGCATCAGACTTAAGCTACAGCCACTCCAAAGAAAGTTCCACTAACAGCAGCAAATAACCGCGAACAGAGGCTAACAGATGCTAACAGTAGCTAACAGCAGCACTTCTCTGACTCACTGACCCATATCAGGCTCTTTTCACAAAGTTTTGTCGTCTCATACAGATTAAATAGATGTTAACGCTTTTCACTCAGCATTGACATTTAATGTGACCATTAAATCTAAATTTAATGGTTTCTGATCCGTTATGGCTGACTGAAACATGTTTGTCTTTATGTCACCTTCAGCTCAAGATGACCCCACAAGAGTGGATGAAGCTGCAAATGCAATGCATCTATTAGCTATGATTATACACTTGAATTGGGAGGGGTAAGAAAAGGGACCTCGGGTGACTGTAATCGTCAATCTACTGACATCTAGCCATGAAAATTTTTACACTTTCACTTTAAATAATTAGTGTATAGGGTAATTTTATTCTAAATATTAATTACAATGATAAACTAATTAAAAATGCTGAGCAGAGTATTGATTTGAATGAATGATTGTGCTGCAGGCTTGCGTCCTCGAGAGCCTGCATTCTGCAGTCGAACCGGACTATGAACTAGAAAGTATGAACTAGAAACAATGAGAGTCTAAGCTTTGTGTACTTAGCTTGAGAAACACCCTGTTTTAAACCCCACCTATTTTAAACTCTTTCACCTCCACTTTGTAATATGGAAAAATCTAACTGAACCTTCCTAGCAACCTAATGAAAAACACAGTCTTCAGAGTAAAAAAAAAGTATAGAAATGTACTCACATCATCAGATTTTGACAGATCCTCACATGAGGATCTTCTTAATCCAGTTTGAAGTTTTTAATTTTCATGAATGAGGCAGAAAAAGACCTTTTTTTTTTTAGATTTATTCTCATTTCACAACACTGAAAGCAAAGGCACATACTGCTTCAGTAAGTTTCTGATTCAAAGCTGCAGGATGGCTGGGGCCCTTGTATGTGGTCTTCCACCCATTGAAATGGTAATTGTTTGGTTAATTGGGGATTTTAAACTGGCTGTAGGGAGCTGGCTCTTGCCCTGTGACCACTGAGATAGGCTCCACCCCCCGCACCGGGACCCTGAACTGAATGGTCGCTATCCTGTCATGGCATATTTTGGGACCCTGAACTGAGCCTGTTTGTTCACTCATGTGCAAAATCAAAATGTTTGTTATACAAAAAGTTTATTGGCTGCAGGTGAAAAAGAGAAAGCAATATCCTGCATGCAAATAATAGCATGAGAAGTGGTTGTCAGGTATTTGATATTATTTCAACAACACTCAGCTGCTGGATTTGGTGCTGACTTTTTATTCTCCGTAACAGTGCAATTCAAAGTGTTTCAATAACCTCTTAACGACTAAAGGGCAACTAATTTAAATAAACTGACTACATTCTAAGGAAATCACCCAGTTCGCATAATACTGGTCTTATTAAAACAGCTGGATTCCAGTTTCTTTGCACAAAATTAACCTTTTCCTGCTATAAATCCCTTTCTGCTGCAGCACTCTCCGACCTTAAGTTACCTCACATAAAAAAGACTTTTCTAAACACTGTGAAGCAGAGAATTTAAACTTTACTGCCCAAACAGACACCTACACATGGAAGTAATAAAAAAAGTGAAAAATAGAAAAGCTAAAAATCCATAAATTCATCTGAAAGCTCTAATCTTGCTGTCTGAAGTGAAGGCGCAATAGAAAGGGAGTCTGAGTGAGATGTTACATCACCTCATTATTTCTGTGCCAGAGTCAGTGACTGTGAAACACCTGGACAACCATCTATAGCAGTTTGCCATTTAGAAAATAAATAGCAACAACAGGAAGAGGAACGGAAAGGGGAGAGGTGCATAATGTAGATGCAAATCCTGATCTTTGCCTCTCAAATTATCAGCTGTCACTCTTCACGACTTGTAAATAAACACACAATAAATATGCCCCACGTTCCGTGCCAGCATACACTCGCGTCTTAAAATACCGCAGCTCTGACGACTGAGATAGTACTGCTCATCAGATTTATGCGTGAGCAAACCCAGTCTAAATTTGCACCCAGTGAGCCAACTTACGCAAGCCTCCCTGGTCTCCCTCCTGTCTATACAATGGCTTAAAAATCTCACAGTTCTCAAAGCATCCCTGCTCTCCCCAGATCCCCACCCCCACACTATACACTACAACTTCGGCACTATTCTTGTACCAGCCCCCGTCGTTGTGGCACAAAAATACCAGCACCTCCAAGAACAGACGCCAAGCCTGTCAGAGCATCATCACATCCCACAGGACAGCTGAGGGGGGAGAGGAGGGAGGATGGCGTGAAGAAAAGAGGGGAGGAGAGCAGGTGGAAGGATGAGCACAGCTGCTGTCGAGAGAGAAGAATCAACAGAGAAAATACAGACTTTATACGAGGAAGAGGACACAGTTTACGGTTTTATCCTGGCAGATCAGCCGCAAACTGTTTCTCTTTATCTTGATATGAAGGCTCCCGCCTGAGCTGCTGCTCTTCTCGGGAAGTGTGGGCTGTGGTGCCACAATATTTACAAGGATCATTAGAGATACCAAATCAATCAGAATAACTTCTAAAAAGGTTAGTGCTCATTACCTTTTTAAGGCCTTTGGGGATTTGTTAAAGTTTTAACGGTTATCTCAGTTCTGCCTCGTGGGTGTCTCAGGGAAATAAAAATGTCTGTAAAGCTGTAATTATTGAAGAATGAACAGAAATGTACTTGTAGTGCTGTGCAAAAGTCTTGAGCCAGCCCTCATTTCTTTGTAGTTTGTTTTGGAAAATGGAAAATAGGTGCAGCGATTCATTAAAACATGTAAACCAACGTGCTAATACAGTATATAAGTGAACTCTCTTAGGCAGGCTTTCCTGTAAATTCTTTAAGTAGTCTTCAGGAATAGTTCTCCAGACTTTCAAAGCTCCTCTTTGGATATTGGCTTTTTTCTTTTTGCTCTGTTCTCTGTCAAGATGATCCCACAATGCTACAATAATATCGAGGTCGGGGCTCTGGGGAGGCCAATCCACGACTGATAGTGTTTCATTCTGTGTTCTTCTATCCAGGTCTGCTTTTACTACCTTGGCCTGTGTGTTTGGGTTCATTGTCAAGCTGAAAAATGAAGGGATTGCCCATCAGATGCTTTCCACATGTTACTGCATGGTGGTTCAAAATATGACCATAATTTTCTGTGTTTATAATTCCATCAGTTTTGTTGAGATCTTTAACAGCACTATCTTAAATGCAGCTCCAAACCATGACACAGTCTCCACCGTGTTTTAGACATGGCTGTGTGCTCTGACTGTTGTACCTCTCTCTTGACCTTCTCAGTATATACTGATGGCAACATGAACCAAAAATCACTCCATCAAACCCGCTGCCACTGATTTTCCGTCCAATTCTTGTATAATGTGGCATACTTCGACCTTTTCTCCCCGTTTTCCTGTCTTAAGAATAGTTTCTTTGACAGCCACCCTTCCACTGAGACCATTTCTGATGAGGCTTCAGTTATCAGAAAGTGGTCCTGGGTCAGGTCTTTGCTTGGTTTTTCCCCTCTAGCGCTTAAAGACGTGACCTTCGGTTACTATTCATCTCATGAATATAGTTTTATAGGTCCGAGACTTCTTCTGTGCTCCGCTTGCCGGGTTTCCTCAGATTTTTTTAAGGCTACACTGAACAGGATGTCGACATGCTGAAAATGTGGGATCGGATATCTGGGGAAGAATTGCCATATAAAGATATGATGACTGTTTTTCCACTGACGAATATATCTGGATATAACATGTATTTTTAGTTATTTTACTTAAATTATTTACTATTTTATGAATTATTTTTTCTCTATTCTTTCTAATTTTATCTGCTGTCTTCTAATTATGAACTGAAGCAATAAATGTAATAAACTTTAATCAGTAAAAACAAATCATGGTCCCCAGATAATGGATCCCCATCACTTGTGTGTAGCCTCCTGACTTTTCTTCTCACACCACCATGAAATTCACATTTGCAGTTTTGAGTAAAATGGCTCAGATATTTCATTATCGTGAACTTTGGTGCACACATTCATGATCCCTGTGTTATCAGCTGGCTCAAAGTTCACGGAGGTAAATTCATTTGATTCAATTAAACTGATAGGAAATACACAGTGATCAAATCTTTAAAAGAGAAACGTTTAGCCCCAAACCACACCTAAAAGTATATGCTTATCGGCTGTACACAACAGCTAATATTAGCTAACTAAGCCTTTTAAACAATTAACCGAGTGGCTACAGGTGTGCTCCTCCACCTGTTACACAAAGAAAGGAAGAGGTCTGCGACCCTAGACTTTATTGAGGCTCAGTTCAATATGAGAGTAAAGTGGTCCTTTAGTAAATATCACAAATCCTGGATGAGAGTTAAGAGGAAATTTGTCATGAAGTGTGAAGTGAGGAGGACCCGAATGCAGGACTCAGGCAGACAAAATAACAGGAAGCAAGACTTTTACTCGGCTGAAGGCAAAATCTGAAAATCTAACAGCACACGAGGGGAGCCAGACAGACGCTAAGACAGAGACTGCCGGGGACGGAGTTGGGATTAATCACAAGAGGGGAAAGTGACTAAGAACAGGTGAAAACAATCAAGGCAGTCAGACACACAGGAAGTCAAAACTGCAACAAGACACCAGAGAAAACTATCAAAGTTTAACAGGAAACAAAATGGACACGAAAACTCAAATTTAAGACGATACAAAGAAAAATTGAGGTGGTACGAATAACCAAAGATGGAAACCAATATGATATAATAAAAATGAATTAATCACATGAAGAATAATCTGAAAGCAGGAAGCCAAAGCTTTCATACGCAAAACAGTAAACGCAAATAATAGAAAATAAGAATCCAAACCTCAAAAAAAATAACCATTCCCAGGTACATGCAGTGCTGCTGAAGGACTCAGTAACCATCAGCTTCTGCCTGATTCATTCTTTACAAACTAAATGAAGTTTTTCTCTCACTTTTCTGCGAAACATCAGCATGACACATCGTCTTTCTGTTAGCACAATGTCGTTTTGCACCATTGTGCCTCACTGCAGGCTCCAGAAGCTGCAAACCTGGCTGCACGCTCTCAGTTTTGTTTCTTGTTGCTTGTTTTATAAACCCTCTCCAGGATAAAAACACTCAGATAAGAGGAAGCCACACGGTTTGAAAGCAGGAAAATAAATAAATAACTATATAAAGTAGGTGTTGGTGAAGAAGAGGCCGTACACAGAGAGCAATCGTAAGAACCACTCTCTATGGGTCCTTCCTGTCTGCCTCTCTCCTCTCCCTTGCTTTTGTCGCCTCCTCTCTCTATCACAATGTAAATGGACGGTTGCCGAGGGCAACCTGTGTGTACTCACCTAAGGATGAACAGGAGGTGGTGTGTGAGTAAAGGGGCTATTAATAGCAGCATGTGTAGAAAGGACATTTGCTCGCTTGCATGCGCATGAGTGTGTGCGCACCTGTGTGTGTGTTTGAGAGAGAGAGAGTGAGAGCAGCCAGCATGTACCAGCAGGAGGAGGAGGATGCAGATTGTGAGACTCAGACACTTACTAGAGAGAACAGGAGGGTGGAGAAAGGGTGAGGGATGGATGGAGGGAGTAAGGGAACGTAGTGGAGGAGGGGGCGAATGTGTGTTGACGCTGTACGTGGCGTCAGTGTGATAAGAATAGAGATGGTGCGTGTAGCTGAGACATCACCCTCACACCCTCGGTGGGGCAGGCAGTACTCGCTCTGAATGTGTGTGTGTGTTAATAAGTGCATATATCTCAGGGTACGCTTGTGTGTGAGTGGATGAGTAAGGTGTTGGGGTTGAAGTGTGTTTTTCTTTTCACCATGTGGGTAATTGAAGTCATCTGTACCATTTAATTCAATTGTAAGAATTAGAAACATATTTTCTTTTGTCATTTCAAAATCATTTTGACACTTTTATGTTCTGAAAGAGGGAAGTGAGAGCTTTTTAAAACATTTTTTGTCGCTGTTTGACGCAAAAGACAAAAGCACGGAGGACATATCGGTTCTAAAACTGCTTTTATTACATGTGGAGTAACATAACTGGATTTGATTACAAATTGTAGGACTACTCAGTTCAGCAAGAATGCAAGAATACAACAGCACAGCAAGCGAGAGCAGCTTCTCTCATATTTCTCCGGTAGCTCATCGGGGTCCGTGTGGAACAGCTTTTCATGAAACGCCGTCACACTGTCAGAAACTGAAGCAGCCACTGCGGATTGACACGAGCAGAAAATGAAAAGCCTGTTCAGGTCCGGGGTCAGTGCATAACTGAGCATGTTTGATACTCACAGAGTTGATCCCTCTGTCTTTCACCTCCTGGCTGGTCTCAGACTCATACAGAGCTGGGGGAAAAGGGGAGGAGATGACCGCATGTGATATATTTGCAGAGGCTCAACACTCGACTCATCAGAGCCAGATGGTTTTCACTGAGGTGGCCAAGTTGAGACCACGTACTTACATCAGGGCATCTGGCACGATAGCTGATATCTTGTTTGTTCTTTTTGTTTTTAACTAATTCATTAATTTTTCTATTTATTAAAAATCTCTCTTATTTCATTATACAAGCATGATTGCCATGCGGAGGTACACTGTAAGTTAACTGGGATTTTCTTAATTGAACCATCACTTGATATATAAATAAAAAAGAAGATATTCTAATTTTACTGGACACTTCATCAGGTACACTTTACTTTTACCACGTTGGACCTCTACTTCCTTGACAACCCCTTTAATTTTTTTATGGCCCGAACTCAACAAGGTGCTATTTGTCGGCTGCACATACATGATGTGAATCTCCTGGGCCATCGCATCCCAAAGGCGCTCTATGATTTGAGCTTTATGACATGATGTGTTATCCTTCTAAAAGCAACCATCAGTAGAAAGAGGAGTGAACGACCCTCTTTGAAGTGAGGGGGTGGCTTACAACACCAACTGTCTGCCATTTGTAATAGAGTTTTGACATCCCTTCCCAGACGCCTTAACGCCCACTCAAATCTCGGAGCATTTGTTCTGAGTTAGTCATGTAGTAAGGTGGAGCAAGGTCTCCCAGCGGGTTCACCCGAAACCTTGGCTGATTGTTACCCACACCCGTTTTCACACCTGGATTTGTGGGATTAGGCAGTGGAGCAATAGGCCAAAAATAATGGGTGAAAGCCAACAGCCTAAAAAGTGTGATCGCGATTGAAGAACGTGGCTCAGTGGCTCTGATATATAAGCCTGTCCATGTAGGCTACATATGTTAATGACAGGGTTTTAAGCTGAATTCTAAATTTCTCTGAGAACCAATAAGGAATAGATGTACAATGCAGGATGGATCCATACTTTCATGACGTTTACTCCAAACTGTGACCATACTATCTTAATGTTGCAGCAGAAATCAAGATGCATTAGGCCAGGCAACATTTTTCCAAACTTCTGTCTAGCCTTGTTGAGCCTGTGAGAATTGTAGCCTTAGTTTACAGAGGGGCTCTCAGTGTGGTAACAAGTGGTTATTTAAGTTACTGTCCTGTCATTTTGAAGCGATCTGTCCATTTTCATCTTACCTCTTATATCAACAAGGTATTTTCATGCAGGGAACTGCTGCTCACTGGATATTTTCCCTTTTTTGAACCATTCTCTGTAAACCCTAGAGGTGGTTTTTTTTTTTTGGAAACTCTCAGTACATGAACGGTTTCTCAAATACACTACCAGCAAAAATCTTCCCCCATTCTGATGCTCAGTTTGGATTTCAGCAGGTCATCTTGACCGTGTCTACATGCCTGATTGCACTGAGTTGCATTAGTTGTGCACAATAACAGTAATGGATGCGCTAACATAGCACAGTAGAGTGCACATGGATGATAGATGCACACACAAGTGTGTGTTTGTGTGTGTTACCAAAAAGCTTGCGCAGCCTGGTGACACATGACAAAAAGCCGTGGAAGGGCATGTCCAGCTCTCCAGATGTGAACCGCTCAGACAGCAGCTCAACCACCTTGTTATCGCACTGGAATCCTGGAAAACAGGGAAGAGCGAAGGTGTAAACCCAAACTGTGTGTGTGTGTGTACATTTTTAGACATCTTTTTGAGGACAGAAATCTGGCATGTCACTATACTTGTGGTGACCACCAGTCACTTATGGGGACAAAATGCCCGTCCTCACAAGTTTGAAGGCATTTTTGAGGCTCAAAATGCAGTTTTAGTGTCAGGGTTACAATTAGGTTACGGTTAGGTTTAGTCTAAAGGTTAGGCATTCATTTTTGATGGATAGGGGCTAGGGTTAGAGTAAACAACTAGGGAAAGCCTAATGTCAATTAGATGTCCTCACTAAGATATGAAAATGAGTGTGTGTGTGTGTGTGTGTGTGTGTGTGTGCGTGCGTGTGTGTGTGCATACCAACAGCCTGCAGTGCTGAGCTGAGTTCAAAGCGGCTCATGCTTCCAGAAGAATCCTCATCAAACTGAGAAAAGATGGACTGAAAAACAGAGCAGCATCAGTAACACTGACATGACTCTCATCCGCACACACACACAGACACACACATGTGCGCACAGACTGAGCTGTACCTGCAGATTGCGCACACTGGCCAGCAGGGTTCCTGCTTGCTCACGGCTGAGAGCGCAGCGCCCTTTAGTCTGCCAGCAGAGTTTAAGGACATCTCAACAGGACAGAAGACAGAGAGATAAAGTTATAAGGAAGGAGTGCGATAGTGAACAGCAGGGTGAAACAATGACTCAGCTGCAGAAGTCAGCAAGCGTCTGCCCCGAGGAAGCGTGAAACCAGCAAAGGTCAGTCTGTTTTCTAACAGCTGCAGCTGTAACGTGAAGAACACGAGGACGTGCCTACAGCGCAGACGGTGTCAGCAAGGATCGCAGTGCACCGCAAGCAAAAAGACTGGTATGCGAGTGATGTTAAAGAATAAACTGAGGACAAAAGGATACATCCTCTCCAAAGATGAGCTCTCTGCACGTCTCCAAAGGCAGATGGTAATCTTTCTCAAGAACTGTGATTAGGGAAGAAAGGCACAGATTGATGGAGAGGGAGAAAACAAGGGTTTAAATTGGATCTAGCAGAGGAAAGGTGAAGGTGAGGACAAGTGTCGTCACTTTTCATTACTCAACTGAGTTCAATTTACTTCATCTGACTGTGTATGAGCCTCTGTCTAGACTGGCGACCTCTGTGGCTGCACTGTTCAAACCTATGAAGGAGCTGCTTTGCTCCCATCTGGTGGCCACTGTAGGTATTACACATAAATACAGACACTACTACAACTGACTTCTGGTAATGCAGTGGATGCTCTGACCTGAGTTGAACAGCTTCATGATGTCTTTGACGTTCAGCCTGTCATCCTGCACGCAAGACACAGTTGAGAAACAGTTTTTTTTTTAAAAAGCTTCAAAGCTTTCTTTACTTTGTGAGCCTGAAGTGTTTGAGTGCTATGATTCTTACTAGGCCAGCCTGCTTGTCAAAAGTCATCTCCACTCTCTCTTGATCCTTTGAGGAGACAGGAGCGGTCATCACCTGATAGAAAAACAAAACAAATATAAACATACTACAGCTTTTAGCACCTGTTAGCATCTAGTACTGTAGTGTGTACCGAAGAAGTCTGTGAACTCACTTGTGAGAAGCTGGAGGTGCAGGCAAAGTCTTGAGTCCTGGAACACAGAGGCCATGTCAGGTTGTTGTACTTGTAAAAAATCTGGCTGACTCATTTGCACAAAAATAACTGCAGTAAAGCACTAAGATACTTTAGGCTACTTAAGTAGCACTAGCAATACTATAACAATCAGAGGTCCAGCAGTCTAATTTCTCCTTGGTCGAAAGCCAAAAAATGACTCACAATGCATAATGACTGCAAAGCGCCTGCACGCCTGTTATTATCTTATGTAACCTGATAGAAATATAGGTATTCCTGGACTTCGGGGTCTCTACTGTTAATACTCCTGCAGGAAACTTCATCAGTTTTTTTAACTGACTCATTTAAACTGAGCGTGTGCAGATTTAATTGCATAAACACACACCTGAACGCGTCAGCGTGGTTGCACAAGGCCTCTAATCTATGACCAGCAATCGTACTTTATTTTTTTTGAGCTGGCCTTTTGTTATGGGATAAAAAGTTTCCCCAAAACCTCTAACATCAGGCAGTGTACAAGAAAACAGTGCATTACTACAAGTACTTCACAGTTTAATTTACATCAGGCTAAAATAGCTTTTTTTTTCCACAGGGTATTGGTATGGTGCCAGCTTGTTTTATAAGCTGCTTGCAGTGTTTTATATTTAACATATAATTCAGCCTCTGATAGGTACAGGGAAGTGTGGGTGACTATGACTGTGCTGTTCAGTGTGAGTGTTGCGGCAGGTGATTCAGGCGTGCAGCTGAGCCCTCGGGAAGTGAGTTTATAATTTGACAGAATATCTATGACGAGTGCAGACGCAGGGAGACGCACACACAGCGGTAATAATTCACACATGCTATCAGAGGTAGTTTTTTTTTCTGTTTTCTGACATCAGACTATGCAGAAAGTTTTTCTTTATCCTTGCTTTGGAATCTTTTGGGGAATGAAAGCTAAATTTCCTCCATCTTACTCGAGAGTGTTTCCAATCTTGGAGAAAGTGCGGACGAAGAACTCTCCAGGGATGTTGGGTCGGTAGGTGGATACCACAATGACGTAAGTACCTGGATCCAGGCGCATCTTTCTCCACACACCTCTGCAGGACAAACAGCATGTTTACTGATTGTAACAAATAAGCTAAACGATTCTATGCACAAAACATGTCACACATACCCTGCTCAAAAACATTAAGTAAAACACAAAGTCAGATAAACTTCCCTGTTGGTCCCTTCTAGGAAGCATAAACCACTGTGAATGTATTTCACCTGCTTTGGAAATCACACAGCGTCTGTCGGAGAGGCAACAACAAGACCATCCCCCGTTCCTGTCACTGTACCTGCACCTGCTTCACATAGCTTCTCCAGAATGGCACATCCATATTTACTGTTTCCACCAGCACACTCACACAAGTATGGAGGAGATGAGGAGAGCTGGAAAGAACCATAGAACGACATCAAGGCAGCAGCAGTACCAGTATATACTCCTTTTTGTGAAGACAACCAGGAGCTCAACAAAATTATCCCCAGCAGGATGCCCACATCCTGACCAAACTGTCAGAAACAGACTTCATAAGTGTAGTTTCAGGGTCAGACCTCCTTTAACTCTTTCCCCCGATAAAGGCGGCATTTGACAACCTCCATTGTAGGCTTAATGACAAGTTTTGACACCTCAGTATATCATAAATGAAGATATGGTTTGACCACAAGAGGTTTCAGGTTTTTCCAAGAGTCACCTGGCAGAGACCACCACACTCAGTCACTATGTTCTGGCCTGAATATTCATATTTCAAGCAGGCCTGAAATATGACAGAAGCCACTCAGCTCAGAAAAGAGCGTGATGGATTCCTCGTAGTAGTAGAGTGATCAGGACCGGATCAGGACCAGGACGGTCCCGATCAACTAGTCCAGGTAAGAGACACAAATCTGGAGTGGACATGACAAATATCAAAATGTGAAGAGGCAACGAGACCAGTGGTGCTCTCCGGTGAACTGGTCTGGAGCACAGGCATTCTGGTAGTGCTTCTGTTCCTCAATGCACCATCAAGCAGATACCAGTCCCGGGGCTGGTTGATGCCCATCTATGGACATGTCGGTCTCTCCTCATCGTTTGGTATTCCTCCACACTCTTGATGTGCCATCATTGAGTATCTGTGCAAGCTGAATGCGCTGCAGGTACTGTATCATGTTACCAGTCGTGACAAAGACACTAGCAAAAAGCAAACCTGGAGAAAATCACTCAGGAGGGATGAGGAGAGAGCAATGGTCATCACCTTCAAAGTAATTTTGAATGTTGTCCTGTTGCCTCTCCAGTGCATCTGCTGTCATTTTCATTTGCTCCAAAGCAGGTGAAAGGGAATGGTTTCTGTTTCCTGACTGGACAGACCGATCTCCCTTAAGTTTAACTAACTGTGTGTTACACTTTAATAATCGAGTCTTCCCTTAACGGTTTTGAGCATATGATACAGACTGTAGCTGCTCTGGCTGACTGATTTTCTGTTGTTGTTTTTTTTAAATCTCTTTTCTGTTCAAAGTTAGCAAGAACTCAGCAAAAGATGACAAAATTCTCTTACATAAAAATTGACTTCAGAGTTAGCTCAGGTATTACTCAAAATTACGACTAAAAGTGTCTCAAACATTCACCACAGCATCAGGATCTGCAGCTGTTGGGATCATCGTGTGAACGCGTAGCTCTCTTTGTGTTTGAAAGAGCAACATGCAGTCTCTTCATAGTTTCAGCTTATACCTTTGACCTTTGTACTTCCCAGAACGACACGCTGGGCGATTCTTCATAAAGAAGCTGCGGTCCAGACAAGTGTTCTGCAGTTATGTGAAGAAAAAAAACCAGTTACTGAGAAATGAAAATAGTTCTCATGTTAATTTGATTTTATATAAATTATTGATAATTGGTAGATATTCACCTCAGAAGGAACCTGGAAAAAACAAAGAATGAGTCACATGAGTGTGTCAAGAAAAAGAGTTAAGATGCTGAAACGTTAAAGCTGGATAAATATAGCACCTTATAGATGTGAAAGGCGATGTGCAGGAAGTTGAGTTTATCCCTCTGCCTTCGGTTTTTCTGCAGCAGCTCCACCAGCACCGTGCAACGTTTGACTTTCTGCTTCTCGGCTCTCTTCTTCGGATCTGGGGTCACAGTCGGATCTTCCATTTCATCATCGCCATCCTCGCCATCGTCCCCCACGTCGTCGTCATCGTCCTCATCCTCATTCTCGTCCTTCTCTTTGAGGACCAGCGTATACTGGGGATTTTTCCAGAATGTTTCTGGGGGGAAAAAGCAGAGACAGCAACATCTGGCAACAGAAAGGATCCCAGTAAAGCTTGAATGAACAGTGATCCAGATTTGAACCGTACTGTTATATTTGCGGCTACCGCCAGCAGAACTCCCCGGCAGCCAGCAGCCTTCGTGTTCGGTGATGGCCCAGCTGGCAGGTGTGCTTTCTTCATCATAAGAGTCTGGATTGACGCTGCAGAGCTCCACAACATCAAAGAGGTTGGAGAAGTCCTCGGCACTGATCCTAACAGAGACGGCTACTCGCATCAGAGCTCTTAAAGCCACAAGAAATTTATTCACTGGTTTAAGTTTTATGTTTCTTCTTCTTACCAGAACTCTCCGTCTTCAACGCATTTCACCTCGATCCTTTCCTTCTCTGTCGGGTCCACGTTCTCCCACTCTTTCCCCCTGCAGTCACGCACACGCAGAGACAAACTCGACATCCGTGGATGTTCTGTAAACTGCGAGTGGGTGTGCTCTCTTTGTGTAACATGCACACTCACTTGTCACTCCAGGGTCCGCAATATTCGATAAAACCCCAGGGGTTTCTCAGCCTCAGCAGCAAAATCTCATCTGATGGTTTTGTCAACTAAAATTTAAACAACAACAACAAAAAAGAAGCTTATAAAACACACATGAAGTCTTATTTTGAAAGGATAATTTTTCACTATGTTGTTATTTACATCAAGATTCGAGAAAAAGTCTTAAAATGTATAATTCCATGAAAAAAATGATCAGACTATGAAAGTGCTGTGTAAGATCTAGTCTGTTTACAAGAACAGATCATAGTAGACTGACAGACATTAAATTACAATAAAGTTGATTGTTCTGTAATCAGTCCCATTTGTTTGTCTGTCTGCTTGTTAGCAGTCTAGCATCCACAGTTTTCAAGATATCGTTTTTAAATTTTGTGTGATGGTAGATACCAATAACAGCTTGAGTTGATTTAATTTAGGTGAAAATCAATAAAAAATTTATATTACCCACAATTTTGGAGGATCGTCTTCAAACTTCGCAATATTCTAGGCCTTGAGGGACATGAATACCAAGGTTGGCTAAGCATTTGAGTTCGACCTTCACTGTTAGCACCCAAGATCAAAGTTGACCTTGAGAAAAATTTCAAGAAACCATATCGAGTAACATATCGTATGAAAGGACATGGAGAGAGCTGTACAACAACCTTTTTATGTTTTCAATACGACGCCCTGCGACGTCTCGGTGACGCCAGCATCAGCATGTTGTAATAAAAACATCATAAAACATTAAAGTTTTTGTTTAGCCCTTGGAGGTAGTTGCGCTCTCTGAGTGCTCTCGTTCACCTTGATCTGTTTTTTAATTTGACGCAAGATTAGACGACGGATTATGAGTCAATTACATTCCAAGATAGGATGAAATCCAGTCAAGTTACAATAAGGAGACATGAAATATAAATGAGATTACATTTATTGTCACAATAAATTTCATCAGCTTAGAATAAAATGATATAATGTGAGATAGCGTGAAAATTGTGCTCACTAATGAGACTCATCTTCGTGATACCTTGTCAGCGTCAGTTATGGCGTAGGCATGGCCCTTTATCAGCCCCTCTCCTGTCACCTTGCCGATATCTGAGGCGCTCTTGGCCTGTGAAGACAAACACAGGTTAACATCCACGTGCGTGAGTGTCAACATCTGGAGTTTGGGGCTGAGTGTACCTGGATGAAGCAGCTGAGCAGGCTCCCTCGCGACAGAGCAGCAGCCAAGGACCTCCAGAGGACTCGAGGGGTACGAGAAGAGATCTCCAGCGAGCGGGCGATGCCTCCAGTGAAGTCCTCCATCCCCTCTGAAATGTTGCCTCCCTTCAGGCTCCCGTAAGATCCGATTAACCTACATATGGGAGGTGAGAAAAGTGGCTATCTCTGTTAGCGACATAACACAGACAGAAAAGGAGTGGGTGATCTCAGACATTACAACCCAGAAACATATGCTGGTTGTGGAAACTGACTTGGCATAGGCCTTTTCCACCAGGGCGCTCCAAAACTCATTGCGGGTGCGAGAGTAGCTGAAGAGCAGACGGCCTTCGCGTACTGGCAGCCTGTCATCCACAACCACCTCCACCCACTCACCATACTGCCAGAACTGCACAGAGGGAGGGAGAGAGAGAGAGAGACGGCGACAGAAGAGGGAGACGTGAGAAGAGAGGAGGAGAGGATGTAATGAGTAAGGAGGAACTGTAATGAGGAGGAAAACTGAATGAGAACCTGAACATTAGAATCAACTGATTTCTTTTGGCCAGCTGGGGGCAGTAGAAACAAACTATTAGCGATGCACAACACCCCCACCTTTAGACTGCAGTTTGTCTGTGTCAGGCTGACCTCACTGAGTGAAAGGCTCCATACTACCGTATTCTGTCTCCATGTAATCTCTCATGTTGTGCGAGTCATTTTTTATTACACAGTGTTCTGAGATGGAAAACTAGTCTATGTAAATACTCTAGGCTTACCGTCCCTCTGTGTAAAACAACATGCATGCTCTGCACTTTTGTTTGACCTTTTTGCAACAGAAAACAAACCTCACGAAGAGAACTTGGCAAAGTTCAGATTTCCAAAGCAATTTGTGATCATATTCAGAAGATAAGTTAGCTTTGATACTTCTGGTGACGCATTAGACCCAGAGTATTTCTAGAGAAAGTCTGAATATTGGAAACTTTTTTTTTTTTAATAATGAGAGATAAACTGACTTTTATTCTTCTGAGTTTAATTTCAGTTAGTTTGGAGAACAAAATAAAAATTGTTTCAGTTTGGTTTTATTGTTTTAAAAATGTTTAGCTTTAGCTTGGTTTTCGCTAGTCTTAGCATGTCTCCACAGTGTAGTTACCTGTTTGGCTAACTTGCAAATAGTCCTGTCCTGACACCACCCCAAATCCCTTTGGGGGATCAGTCTCATCTGGGTGGCTGTTTTGTCTAAATTTTAACTTATTAAGCATATTGGTTAGTAATTCAGTTAGCTTTCAGTCTTATCTTAATTTGCATTTCAGGTAACTGAAATGCAAGCAGTGTGGTGGTACAGTGGTTAGTAGCACTGTTGTCTCACAGCAAATAGGTCATGGGTTTCAATCCACTGGCCAGAATTTGGGTGTTGTCCATGTCCCCTTGGTTATTCCAGTTTCCTCCCAGAGTCAAAAAACGTGCACGTTCGGTTAACTAGTGAAAAACTGTAGGCGTGAATATTTGTCTGCCTCTCTGTGGTAGCCTTGTGATATGTCGGTGGCCTGTTGAGGCCACCCTGCCGTTCACACATGTAAGATCTGCTCCCCACAATACCCTGAATTAGCAGGCTGAAGAAAATCGATGAATAACTGAAATGTTTCAGTTAGTAGTTTAGTTTTTGTCAGCTACCAGTCAGTTTACGTCCAAGTAACCCTGGGAGCCGAGCAGACTGCTTTAAACACAAAGGAGATGACCAAAGACCAGTGTAAGATTATTCTGAACTGTTGCAACGACTAAATTAACTCGTGCAACAAATTTAGGAAGACTCAGCGTACCTGAATCAATGACAGGTTCATAGAGAGAAGAAAAATATAATAATAATACAATATAATCTCTGTGAAAGCACACTGTCCCGCACAACATTACTTTGTTTTTTTTTTACAATGTTTCGATTAACGTGACCTTTGTCAGTTACAGAGAAAAATTAATGATTGATGATTAAATTAAGTAATGGAAAGCACTTTAAACTGGTGTGTTGTTGCCTGTAGATAAGATCGTCTTGTCTCAATTAATGCTATAATTTAATATTATGCCTTCAACAATCAGGGGACTTATCAGCTGTCCAGATATGAAGCTTCAAAAGGTTTATAAAGGAGAATTTAAAAACAACAGCTCTTCAGGTCGTTACTGGTCATGGCTCGAGGTGTGTACCATACTGTTAACGGTGTGTACACAACAGTAGCTGAAAGCAGGCTTACACTGGTCGTTCATGGCTGGTGTGTGTGTGTGTACAGGTGTCCCGGGGGAGTCACTACCTGCATGTCTGAACTGCTCTCCAATTACTCTGACAGAGCAGAATCAGTTTCCAGTCCTTCCGTCCTGCTTGTTCAGTCACGCCACATTCTCCACGGCAGTCTCTAAAGGTCCAGAGCTTCGAGCCAAAACAATCACTTCCCGATGTGTCTGCTTTTGCAAGATTCACGTGTCTATGAAATTGGTATTTTATTGATCTGAGCAAGTTAGAGCCAGAGAATAAGTGTTGAACTCTCCAGATAAGAATCACCAGTTCTAATGAGCTGATAAAGATTTGGGTTTATGTTTGTTTCCCTCAAGCTGGGAGGCCTTTGTGCAGAAATGACTCCAGGATGAGTTGATACGTGTCTTAGCTGCCTTCAATAAATACCAGAGCCGTGGCACAGCAGCTTACCAAAAAGACAACTCACAGAAAACATTTCAAAGGATAGAGCCAAATCAGATAAAATATAAATTAGTTCAGGCGATCTGTCCTTAAATTTAAGGGGCGTCTAAATATAATTATGTTTGTGGAGGCCTCACATTCGTCAGAATAAATGGCTCTTCAAAGGCGCTCAAGCAGGACCAGACAAAAAGCTTTTAGTCTCGTGTTATGTTGTGCAAAACGATATGTGACCACAAACTTTGGCAAGAACAACCAGCAGATGAACTAGCTCGAGGGCCACAGACTGATGTGTTTTGTGTACATCTATGCTGAAATATGACCTAAGTTTTTGTGTGTAATGATTTAATAAAAAAAACTCGGGGAAACACTTTAATTGACACTTTTGGCTCCAGATTTGGCTGAATGCGTGATCGTGTCTTCAAATAAAGCAACTTGATACAGCGCTGGGCCTGCAAATCTGCAAATTTAAGTCAAATCTGTGCTGTCAACAACACAAGCTGTATGCAAAAACGGACGTACTCACTGTTGCCTAATGATTAGTTGAGTCCTGTCAGCTTTGAGCTGCTCGATTACCCTCATGCTGTTTTATGAACAGACATGAGAAACCTCTGCATGATTATACTAAAGTCCCCGGCCAACTTCGGGTCGGGGACAAGTTCCTGACAAGTGGAGGAGTTTAAGTATCTCGGGGTCTTTTTCACGAGTGACGGGAGAAGGGAACCAGAGATAGTAGATGGAGTCGTGCTGGTCCATCATGGTGAAGAGAGAGCTGAGCGTAAAAGCGATGCTCTCAATTTGCAGTCTACGTCCCGACCCTCACCTATGGTCACAAGCTGTGGGTAGTGACCAAAAAAACAAGATCGCAGATACAAGCACACAAATGTGCTTCCTCCAATGAGTGGCTGGCGTCTCCCTTAGAGATAGGCTGAGAAGTTCAGCCATCAGGTGGGGCTCAGAGTAGAGCCGCTGGTCCTCCACATTGCAAGAAGCCAGTTGAGGTGGTTTGAGCATCTAACAAGGATGCCTCCTGGGCGATTCCGGGTATGTCCCACCAGGAGTAGGCCCCCAGGCAAACCCAGGGCACGGTGTAGAGATTATATCTCTCGGCTGGCCTGGGAACGCCTTGGTGTTCCCCCGGACAAGCTGGAGGAGGTGGCTTTGAAGAAGGAGGTCTGGGTTTCTCTACTTAGGCTGCTGCCCCCATGACCCGGCCCCAGATAAGTGGAGATAAAGCATACTCTGTTCGATGAGTGTCCATAACTTACAAAATGAGCTTCACGTTGTATGAAATATGACTTAAAACTGCAGTAATCCACGTTCACCTGTACTCAGAGAAACTTTTCACCAGTCTGAGTCACGTCTTCAGTTCCCAGTACAAACACGTAATGACCAAAACCAGCAGCACTGACTAACAATGGCCCGTGAGGTTAGTTTCATGGTTGTTAATATGCAAATTTTCATGGCCGTTGTTTAACGCCTGTGAATACCACTCACAGAGAGTTCCTCTCTCCACTATGTGCACATCCTCACTGAAGGAGTGGCCACTGGCCTGCAGGTGTAAACAGACTGTTGAGTACTGACCTGATGGGGCAGCTCTTCTGTGCCCTGCCGGAGGTTGTTTGGCTTCCACAAAATATAATTCATAGCGATCGTCTTGGCATTTAATTGCAAAAATTATATTAGTCTGTTTGTTTTGAGCGACCTAATACTTGGGGTGTACCCATTTTTGGCGTGGGGATTTGAGGTTTGAATGCCACAGAGACACAGTGTTTTGAAAAGATGCATCTCAGCTATTCTGATGCTCCTGACACATAAGGCATCACCAAAGGCTTTTGCTTAGGGAGCAGTGAGCTTTCTTCTTTGGGTGCTTTCACAGCGCTCACAAAAGTTCAGCCACAATAAACCAAATTTAATCGGGGTCTCTTTGACATGATGTTCTTCCTGCTGCTTCCCTGGTTGCTGTGTCTGTGGGGATGGTGTTCGCTCTGTGTTGTAACTTCCTGATGTAACGCCCAGTTTGTGCTCCAGTGGATGATGAGAGTCAAACCTTAAATCAGTATACGCTGGTTTACAGTCCACATCGACCTTAAAATGTCCCGCATTACTGATGGTAATTGCACAGACCAAGAAAGCTAGCCTTCCGTAATAGCATGGCAAATAGGCCTCCTTTGAATTGTCTGTGGGCAATTTGCATTGAGGATAATATAGATGCTGTTTTGGGGGAAAGAGTGAGCATTGTTTCTCATTAGTAAGAAAAAGAGTCTGGTCTTACCTTGAAATGGAAGATCCCTGCGTAACGGTCGCTCAGACTTTGGTTTGGTGGCACCACCTTCATAAAGAGCGAGGGGTGCGCGGTCAGGCAGGACAGGGCAGCCAGCAGCCAGCAGTTACCTGATAAACAGGAAGAAGAGTGTGACGAGTTTAAAGGTGATCACTTTTTATATTTATTAAGTATTTCAGAGGGTGGTGGTCTCCCGCATTCATGTTAGGTAGACTGGCAGCTCTCCATCACACACGTAATCAACCACATTCTTCTCCAGCAGCCAACATCTGTTCTGTGTTGCAGATGTTGCAGTAACCGTTAGCATCTGTGTAAATCATGGAAAAACACAGACTGAGATTTAGCTTAAAAGGAAACCCAAAACGTAGACATGGAGACAGAGGCAGGCGGAGGAGGAGGGGGAATTGATCTGTGCCAGTGACATGCTCGCACACATCCGACGACACAAATCATCAATGAAGAAATCCCAGAGGTGGAGGACGAGTTTGCTGTTTTGCAGAAAACAGCCGTATAATTCATCAAAATTGGAAACAGACTGAGAAACGCATATTTTAGCTGATGCTGCAGGCTAATAAAGCTGCAGCTCGATGGGGTAACGACCCCCAGCAGATTTAGGATTTGATGACCACAAAGAGACACGACTCTTTTCCCTCTGGCTGCACATTAGATGTTTTGGTCCCTCTGAGCCTGTTTGTCCCCGTTGTACAGCTACTTCAATCGCCTGTATCCATTTAACTGGGTGTTGTGCAATCCCAGTTTGAGACATTTCAACATGACTGGTTTCATCACTCAATCCCTGTGGATTGATAATAAACAGCTGGCAGATAAAAAGATTGTTCTTGTTCCAGATGTACTCACCAAGTTGGCCCTGACAGATATCAGTGGTTGCAGTCGTGTCCTCGACAAACACAGCATTCTTACTGATTTCCTACAGAAACAGAACAAAAAGAGCACAATTTACAAGCTCTGCTGTTATAACCATGAATGTTTTACCTCCTGCGATCCCCACGTCCTCTTTAAGAAGCCATTAAACTTTGACTTTCCTACACTAATTCTACCGGAGAGTTTCCGACTCTGTCATAAACTCATTGTGGCCATGACAGGACATTTTTCAGATGGTGCCTAGTTCTTATATTTGTTTTTTGTGCTCAAATCTTAATTTCTGTGAGGAAGATGGTGGTGATATGTTTAGAATAACAAACAATATATAGAATAACTTCACTGATTGACCATTTAAGAACATTTTAATTGAAAACACCAAGTTATGTGACATTTTACAGAATCATTTATGTGGCCCTGTTTTACAAGGATTTCCCTGGAAAATATATATATTTTTAAATTACTTTTGAAGTCCAAACCTCTTTTTCTTTGTTCATGTACTTGGTTAGTTTGTGACTTGGTGTCAATATAAAACTAGATTAAGGATATGTGAATGGACATTGGGCTCTTTTCTTGATGATTTGTATAACCTTTTCCAGTTCTCCCTCACTTCGTTCTTTCTCAACTCCTTCTTCTCAAGGTTTTTCCACACCTGTGACACACCTGGTTAAATCTGTTTACACCCACATCAGCGCTGCTGAGAGCTCATGTGCAGAATGTGGGGGGAACATTTAGAAACACATACCTGAAAAACAGAGAAACTTTCTTTAACTCCAGAGTTTTTGTTTGAATCATGCTAAATAAGCCCACGAACACCTAAACCTCCGCAAAACCGCTGGCTCTTTATGCGCATGCACAACATGTCAGTGGTCAAACTTTCGCACCTTGGGTCTCTTCCATTGAATAGCCTTTTTAGGGTCCGGGTCTTCCGGTGTTCCGATGGACTTCTGCTCCGCTGGAAAGGTTGGATCAGAGAACAGCACGCCGGACTTCAGACACTCTGCCTGGAGAGTTTCAAAGTCCTGGTCCTTGAACTTGATCGGGTTCTCAGTGGAGCCCAGAGGAGCCTCGTTGTTGGTCGCCATCGTGTCAGTGGGTGCGCTGTCAGAAAAATGTTATCAGATGCTAAATGTGAGAGCTTAAATACAGTAAAAGAAAAAGCGCACACCCACCGGATCAGGCGAGGGCTGCTGGAGCGCCTCCCCGGCTCTGCCCAGCCTGGAAAGGTATGCGGGGCGCCCGGGGGACCTTCGATGCGGGAGTCGGAGTAATAACACGGTGCCAGGGGCGCCTTTGATCTCTGGAGTTTATTGTCCATCGTGCTGAGAGTGCAGACAGATGCGAAAAGGGATACGAAAAGCGGTCTGTGCAGGGACTCAGCAAGTGCCACAAAACTTCACTAAAAACTATGAAGAAACTTCAAATCTTTAAAAGTTTCTGTTTGCTTTTTGTAAAACATCCAGAACTGTGACTGCAGCACGTTTATGTTCGCGTGCGTGCAGGAAGCTTCTTTCCAGTGAGACCCAAAACACCAACAGGAATCATTTTAAACCTCTAATAAGGACGTTTGGATTTGCCAGCATGTTATTCATGCATGCCGAGAAAACCCCAGTCAGTTCTCCAACGCCAGCGCTAGGTGGCAGTGCACTCCAGTGGACGACACACCACAGATCACTGCGGGACTCATGGTGACAGCTGATTTACTCACTGAAAGCTCTCTAAACGCGATATATAAGAGGATTGGCAAATTGAAAGAAAACCCCTGATCTTTGACCTCTCGCAGTGAGAAGATCTGCAGCAGCTCTGAGCTGCTTCCTCTCATGATGAAACATTTCAGCTGTGATGGCAGTAGTGACTTCTTCCAGGATGAAAACCCAGCTGATCACTTTTGGGCCTGCGGGAGAGTTTATGCTGCGCTTTCATCATCAAATACCAAAAAATGTGAGAACATCCCCGTGGAAGAGTGATCCTCTGTGGAGATCAGGGTGAATGAAGAGAGAGCCCCTAAGCTGCTCTGGTGCCACATGCTGATTGATTTCTGTTGGCTTTTCCTTTAATTTGACACTGCTTTATATAGTGCACTGTACTGTTTTTATTTAAAACAACAAAACTAAAGGCGACATAAGGGAATAAAAGGCAATATTATAGTTCTTTCAACAGCCTGCACTTAAACATTTATGTCCATATTGTCTGTTTGTCTGTTCTGTTGTATGTGTAGACAAAGAAAATAAAGCTGATTTTGATCCTGATTTATATAAAGTGTAAAAACTCCCTGTCAATTAAAGACTTCATGCATTGATGCAAACACATAAAAAAGACAGACTTGTTACTCCATTCATCTGGAGGATGTGCTCCAGGAGGGATCAAGGAAGCAAACAAACCACTGAACTAAAGTGATGTTTCTCCTGTTTCTAGAACATAAATATGAGACATTTCCATGTATAATCACATGTTTGCCTTTTATCTGCACAAATCTTCCTTTAGAGGAACTTTTATGACACTGAAACTGAGGTGGAACAAAAATAATCCAGCCTGCTTCACAGAAAATTGAATTGAAATCCTGACCTAAATGTCTTGAGATGCTGCCTCACCCATATGGACCCTTTTAAGCGGTATCCGGACAGGGGTGCTTTGGTTTGGCCTCCCTTTTTGTGATATGGCCTCTGAATCTGAAGTGGACATCCAATTACACCTCCTACACCCCCACCCTCCCCGAGCCCTCTGCTGTCATTCAGCGAGTTTAGGTGAATATCCACCTCCAGGAAGCTGTTGAAGCGTCTCCAGCAGTCCTTCCATCACACGCCTGATTACACCGAAAGCGAGAGACTGACCGGGACTAAACAAACAAGAAGAATAGCGACACGTATCTGCCTAATGGTCACCATTTAACTTCATTCATGGGCTCTCCATTATGTCCGCGCGGTCTTTGAGGACAGGATTATAGGAAGCCTCGGTGACAAAGGTCAGAGGGCCGACCGACACTCCCACACCTCCTTGACCCGCTCTGATCCCACGACCCCGGCACTAGCAACCCCCTGACCCGTCTCACCCTGCGCGCTGGTTAACCGGCTTTGTCCCGGCCTGTTTTCTGCTGCATCACTCACACACATCACAGCAAGCTGAAGCGGTCAGAGAGGGGACCTTAATATGCCTCAATAAGACTCGAGCCAAAGGACGTCAGTGACACACGAAGAAAAACAACCGATGGGAGTTTCTTGTAGACACAATCTGAAGTTTTGTTCTTTATTAAAAATACAACTAATTCGCCTTTCATGTCGTTTCGACTCTTCCTGGATTCCTTATCTTATTTTTATTGTGATACAGTTCTTTAATTGTGGTCTGTATTCAACTACTTTTTACATTTTTATAAATTAGTTGTTTTATTTCTGTAGTTTGTGTCCTTCTTTTCAAAGATTATCTCTTTTTTTTATTGTAATTTTGTACATTTTTAACATCATGTTATATATTATTCTTAATATGCTTCTTAATTGTAGTTCTCTTGTACTCATATTATAATAGTTTTCTCTCCAGTGTAAAATATTTTTGATTTTCATAAGTTTTTAATTTACTCAGTGACTCATTTTAATTCACTTCAGTACTTCTGAAATACTTTATATTTCAGAATTATGATGTATTTATTCATTTGACACCTTCAGGCACTGTTTTATCTTTATACAAAGTCTATGGCCAGTTTCTAAAATCTGATCAAATGATGTGAATGAAAGGTTCTTGAAGAGGTCAAAGGGTGTTTAAAATAGGATTTGGACCAATAGGAACTCTGATATGATGATGACACATCACTAATTTCTCTCCGGTGCAGTAATATGTTTACTTCAGTAAGCTGGTGAGACTGTAGCAATATTTGAGTGACTATCTTCCAGTGACCTTAAGCCCAAGGATCTAAATCTCTGTTGGGATCCTTGGAAAGACGTCTCCTCTCTTCTCGAAGTCATAAAGTTTGAGTTTGCTTGAAGTAAATTTTCATTTCGATGTGATTTTTGCGAAATTTCACATGGATGTCTCTGGTCACAATATTCAACTGCTCGTTAATGTAAATATCTAATCAGCCAATCACATGGCAGCAACTCAGTGCAATCAGGTGGCATGATGTAGTTCCGACTGAGCATCAGAATGAGGAGCAAAGATAATTTAAGAGTCTCTGAACGTGTGATGGTTGTTGGTGCCCGATGCAGTTTGGAGTAAATCCTCCCCGTTAGCAGCCTGGAAAAGATCGACCTCTCAGCTTTAATGAGGTCAGAGCTATCTGACTGTTAGAGAGCTTCAGTGTCTGAGCTGGACTTGCTTTTAAATAGGTCTGGAGAGTTTAGGGTTACAACACGAAAATTACCATTAGCAGTTGCGTTATGGCCTCGTGCTGATCTTTGGGAGAGAGCTTGCTCATTGTTGTGGTTCTGGCTTTGGAACTAATTGTTCTTGGGTTCAGAAAATATGCCTCTATTTTCCACAGTGTGGCGGAGAATGAACGATGGAATTAAGGCCGACTTTCTCTGAAGTTTTCTTCTTTTCGTCCTCTGTTTTGTCACTTTTGCTAAAATGCATAAAAAAGGTTCATTCTGGCTGAACTCCCATTTACTTGATTCTGCTGCGGTTCATGATTGTCTGTCACATCTGTAGCAGCAGCTGACCACTCAACACCCTTGTACTGATTAT